>NC_088395.1:151236071-151890000 GCF_037993035.2 Macaca fascicularis
CGGGTTCACGCCATTCTCCTGTCTCAGTCTCCCAAGTAGCTGGGACTACAGGCGCCCGCCACCACGCCCAGCTAATTATTTTTTTGTATGTTCAGTAGAGACGGGGTTTCACCGTGTTTGCCAGGATGGTCTTGATCTCCTGACCTTGTGATCCACCTGCCTCGGCCTCCCAAAGTGCTGGGATTACAGGTCTTCTCAGTTTTTTAAGTGTGTGACAATAGCAGTTAAAATCTATTTATTTAACAAAAATTCATGAGACAATTTCCTTAACTTTAGTCCCCCTGTACATCAGATTTCTATACTTGCTCATCCTACATGTCTGCTATTTTGTATCCTTTGGCCTACATCTCCCCATTTCCCCTCCCACCCCCAATGTTTCATTCTCTACCTCTGTCTGTTTGAGCCCCTTATCTATATAGTTCACATATGAAATCATCAAATCTTTTTCTTTCTGTCGGTATTATTTAACTTAGCGCAACGTCCTCCAGATTCATCCATGTTGTGGCAAATGCCAAAATCTCCTTTTTTAAGGCTGAATAATATTTAGTGCTGTATAACTATATATAGCTATACACACATACCACATTTTTAAATCTGTTCATCCATTGATGGGCATTTAAGTTGTTTCTATATTGGTTATTTTGAATAATGCTACAATAAACATGAGAGTGCAGATATCTTTATGAGGCTGTGATTTCATCTCCTCTGGGTATTTATCCAGAAGAAGGATTGCTGTGTCATATGTTACTTTTTTTTTTTTTTTGGGATGGAGTCTCACTCTTTTGCCCAGGCTGGAGTGCAGTGGCGTGATCTTGGCTCACTGCAACCTCAGCCTCCCAGGTTCAAGTGATTCTCTTGTCTCAGCCTTTTCAAGTAGCTGGGACTACAGGCATGTGCCACCACATCCGGCTACTTTTTGTATTTTTAGTAAAGATAGGGTTTCACTGTGTTGGCTAGGCTGGTCTCAAACTCCTGACCTCAAGTGACATGCCTGCCTCAGCCTCCCAAAGTGCTGGGATTACAGGCATGAGCCACCATGCCCGACCAACTTTTAAATTTCTTTAGTAACCTCCATGCTGTTTTACACAATAGTTATACCAATCTACATTTCCACCAACAGTGTACTAGGGCTCTTTTTTCTCCACACCTTCATCAACATTTATTTTTTATAATAGTCATCTTAACAAGTGTGAAGTGATACAGTGGTTCTAATTGGCATTTCTCTTATGATTAATGATGTTGAACACCTTTTAATATATCTGCTAGCATGCCATTGTAAGAAATATTATGGAGAGAAACCACACTGTATCTTTTACTCAGTTTCCCCCAGTGATAAGATCTTGCAAAAGTATAGTATAACATCACAACAAGAAAACTGACATTAATACACTCCATCTATTCAAATTTCACCAGGTTTATATGTGCTCATCTGTGTGTGTGTTTAGCTATATTCAGTTTTATAATACGCCTAGATTCAAGGGACAACCACCCTAATAAGGATACAGAAGAGTTTCATCAACATAAGGATCTCTCATGTTGTCCTTTAATAGCCACACCCAACCTCCCTCTCAAGTTCATAATCCCTAGTTACCACTATTCTCCACCTATATAATTTTGTCATTTTCAGAATGTTATATAAATGGAATCATTCAGTATGTAACCTTTTGGAATTGGTGTGTTAGTTTGTTCTTTCATTGCTATAAAGAAATACTTGAAGCTGAGGCCAGGTGCGGTGGCTCACGCCTGTAATCCCAGCACTGTGGGAGGCCAAGGTGGGTGGATCACGAGGTCAGGAAATCGAGACCATCCTGGCCAACATGGTGAAGCCCCATCTCTACTAAAAATACAAATATTAGTCAGGCATGGTGGCGGCCGGCGCCTGTAGTCCCAGCTACTCAGTAAGCTGAGGCAGGAAAATCGCTTGAACCCGGGAGGCGGAGTTTGCAGTGAGCCGAGATAGCACCACTGCACTCTGGCCTGGGAGACAGAGCGAGACTCCATGTCAAAAAAAAAAAAAAAAAGAAAGATGAAAGAAAAGAAAGAAAGAGAAAGAAAGAGAGAGAGAGAGAGAGAGAGAGAGAGAGAGAAGGGGAGGGGAGGGGAGGGGAGGGGAGGGGAGGGGAAGGGAAGGGAAGGGAAGGGAAGGGAAGGGAAGGGAAGGGAAGGGAAGGGAAGGGAAGGGAAGGGAAGGGAAGGGAAGGGAAGGGAAGGGAAGGGAAGGGAAGAAAAAAGAAAAGAAAAGAAAAAGAGAAAGAGAAAGAACTGAAGCTGAGTAACTTATAAAGCAATGAGGTTTAATTGACTCACAATTCTGAAGGCTGTACAGGAAGTGTGGTGCCAGCTTGTGCTTCTCGTTATAGTTTCAGGAAGCTTACAATTATGGCAGGTGAAGAGGGAGCAGACATTGTCGCATGTCTGTGACAGAGGAAGACCAAGAAACAGAGGGAAGAGGTGCCACACACTTTTAAAAACCAGATCACGTGTGAACTCAGAGCAAGAACTCACTCATCACAAAGGGGATAGTGTGAAGCCACTCATAAGAGACTCACCCCCATAATCTAATCACCTACCACCAGACCCACCTCCAACATTGGAAATTACATTTCAAAATAAAATTTGGAGGGGACAAACATCCAAACCATATCATTTATTTTGTCACTCACCATAAGTCTCTGAGGATTCATTCATGTTGTTGCATATATCAATAGTTTATTCTTTTATATTCCTGAGTGTGATATTCCATTGAATAAATGTACCATAGTTTGCCTAATCTTTCTACCTGTTGAAGGGCATCTGGGCTGTTTCTAGTTTTTGGCTATTACAAATAAAGCTGTTACAATCATTCACATGCAGGATTTTGTATGAATGTAACATTTCATTTCTCTGTAGTAATTACCCAGATTATGGGTACTAGGGTAGTTGCCCTATTTGGTTGTGTCAGGAAATTCCAACCTTTCTAATGTGGCTGTATCATCTACATTCCCACCAGCAATGCATGCATGATCCAGTTTCTTTGCATCTACATTAGCATTTGGTTTTGTCACTTTTAAAAAGCTTGGCTTTTCTGGAAGGTGTGTCCTGATATCTGATTGTGGTCTTAATTGGCATTTTCCTGATGGCTAATGATGTTAAATATCTTTTTATGTACTTATTTGTCATCCATGTATTCTCAGCCCTCTCTCTCTGACAGATTCATGACACTGGGTTAGAACAAAGATGTTGACAGTATATGTATTAAGTCTGAAAATGACACAAAGATTAGAAGATTTTTCTAATAACAAGATTTAAATGCAGTAAGAGTTTAAACAGGCTAGACTGTGGACCACTTGAACTATGATTGTAATCAGACAAGAGAAATTTACTAGAGAACATTGGCATGCTGTGATCTTGGAATCCCAAAACTAGTATCTTGTGAATAGAACGAGAGACATTTGGTTTAACAGTAGTATCAAAAAAGCAACATAGAAGTTTTCAATTGACAGTGAATAGATTGTGAACCAAGCATGTGAAAAGGCTTTTCGGAAGCTACTAGTATCTTTGAGTAACCTCCATGGAAATGTAACTAAAACAAGAGGTGACTTTCTCTTCCTGTCCTGTGTTGATCAGACTACACTTGAAGGAGTAGTTCCAGTTGCGGACCTTTAAGAGGAAGAGAGACAACTTAAATAGTCACCTGAGGAAGGAAGAAATCTGAGTGATGTTGAGACCTGAAATGGTGTCGTGGGGCAAATGATGAAAATAACTGTATCAGGTATCGCTCTGATGGGAAACAGACCGTACACTCGAATAGGAAAATTAGAGGAGGGTTTAATAAATGTCTAACACTTAGTGATTACAGAGGAATGGGACAGTACAGGGAAACCAGAAGAAATAACTTGGAGTTGGAAACAGGAAGGCAACTGCTACTAACCCTAAGTTTGACAGGGAGAAGGAGGAGACTATTACTGGAACCTGGAGAATTAGGGAGCTGTGTGTAGAGAACTGTCAGACAAAAAGTGATCATCTAGGTCAAGAAATGAAACAGAAATTTCAGAAATTACAGAAATTCTGCAAGGAAGGAGCCAGATAAAGAAATACTCTGACTTCATTTTCCTCCTCCTCCAATCGTCTGCAGGGACCTACCATTCACTAAAACTAACCCGAGGCCAGAGAACAAGACAGCCCATTGTCAGGCCTCTGAGCCCAAGCCAAGCCATCATATCCCCTGTGACCTGCACGTATCCATCCAGATGGCCTGCATCCATCCAGATGGCCTGAAGCAAGTGAAGGATCACAAAAGAAGTGAAAATGGCCCTTTCCTACCTTAACTGATGACATTACCTTGTGAAATTCCTTTCCTGGCTCAGCAGCTCCCCCACTGAGCACCTTGTGACCCCGGCCCCTGCCTCCAGAGAACAACCCCCTTTGACTGTAATTGTCCATGACCTACCCCAATCCTGTAAAACGGCCCCACCCCATCTCTCTTTTCGGACTCAGCCCACCTGCGCCCAGGTGATTAAAAAGTTTTATTCCTCACACAAAGCCTGTTTGGTGGTCTCTTCACCCGGACGTGCGTGACACTTATTAATACAGTCCATGGTTTATATGAGTCAGAGTTTTAGGAGCACAAAGCAGAGTGAGGAAGAGTGGAGAACGGATCTGGTGAAGCAAATGGACGGTATATTAAGAACACTGAACTCAGAGAAGCAAAAGTCTCAGGAGAGATCAGTGTCTTTCTTCAACTCTCATATGGCGTCATGTGGAATCAGGTCAGACTTACACTTTTTGAGTGTCATGCCTATGATTAGTAGGGCCACAGCAGGGAACTTGGGGGAAAGTGGCATAAACTCCCTTAGGCAGTTGATGTGGATGAGTTTGTCCTGGAAAAGCTGTTTACAAAATGATCAACTGTAATTTTGCTCTTTTGGAGCTCGGAAAATAATACCCCAAAATGAAGACCTCAGGAGCAAAAGTCTTTCTTTAATCTTCTCCTACTCTCTTGTCTCTCAGTCTCATTCTCCCCCAAGGCTAGCCGTAGAAACTAGAATCCTTCTTCCCTAAGGTGTGTCACAGAAACCAAAACATATTTTCCCCAAAGCCAGCAATAAACCCTAAAAATATGGCTGGGCACAGGGGCTCACACCTGTAATCCCAGCACTTTGGGAGGCCAAGGCGGGCAGATCACGAGGTCAGGAGATCGAGATCATCCTGGCTAAAACGGTGAAACCCCGTCTCTACTAAAAATACAAAAAAAAAAAAAAAAAAAATAGCCGGGTGTGGTGGCGGGCGCCTGTAGTCCCAGTTACTCAGGATACTTGGGAGGCTGAGGCAGGAGAATGGCGTGAACCTGGGAGGCGGAGCTTGCAGTAAACTGAGATCACGCCACTGCACTCCAGCCTGGGCGACAGAGCAACACTCCATCCCAAAAGAAACAAAAAAAAAAGCTGAAAATATTGCTCTCATTTTCACTCCACCTTTCTGTGTAAAAACTGGCCATAAAGAAATGGTCTGATCTACCTTATTTGACTGTAGGTCAGAAGACCCCCATTTCAGAGGGGTCCCTGCCCCACACCCAGAAGGAAGAATGCTGCTCAAAGAAGCCAAGAATAATCTAGACATACAGGCCTCTCTGTGTTTCCCCACTCAGTTCATCAGTATTAGTTTATAGCCTTTTTGTCCAATCCTATTTCTGCACCTCTGTCCATACTTCCTTAAACCTAGGCATAAAATACACAATTTTCCCTGTCTCTTTGGGTCTTCATTCTGAAGGCTCCCATGTACACCCCTTAAACAAATCTGTATACCTCTTCTGCTATCAAGCTGGCTTTTGTTGGTGATATCTAGTGAGCCCTCAGAGGGCCTTGCCCGCTACAGCTCTTCCCTGTGGGCGCGAATATCTCACCATGCCTGTTACTCTCTACATCAAAATGTCTAACACTTGCTACCATATTTCCCTGGTGTAAACGAGAAAGTTTTTGTGTTTTTTAGGCTTGATATCATTTGAAAAATAAGAGTTATGTTATGTAAAAACTTGAACAGTGGCAAGGATGTGTGGTAGCTTGACTGCTAATTTCCTGGAAGTTCAGACTTGACCTTGTTTGCTGTGGTACCATCTGGAAATAGCATGGAGCCCGACACACAATAGGCAATTAGTAAATATTTGCTGAATGATGGCACAAGCGTGGAAAGTAAAGTGTAGCACGGTCACGAAAAAAAAAAAAGACTGATAGTGACTCATAAAATATTCTAGCCCCAGCTGTGGTTATAACCAAAAATATAATCTTGAGCTAGTTAAAGAAACACCCCTTAAATGTGATGTCCAAGTACCTAATTCCATTAATTTAGATGTAATTGCTAAATGTTTGGGTCTATGTAGCACATCAATCTAAGTGCAAAAACATCCAAAATATCCAAGATAATGGTATAAGTCTCTCTAGTTGAAATTTTAATACAATGCTGATGCTGATATCTACTCAAAAAACTTGAGGATGATAGCTACTCAAAAAAATTTCTAGGCATAGATAGTAGATATAATGATCTTAATTATATTATCATTTTCGTTTTACACAACCTTACTTTTTTTCTCGAGTTTTATTTTAGATACAGGAGTACACGTGCAGGTTTGTTACATGAATATATTGCACTCAGGTAGTGATTCTAGTACCCAATAGGTAGTTTTTCAGCCATGCCCTCCTCCCTCCTTCCCCCATCTAGTAGTTTCCAGTGTCTAGTGTTTCTACATTTACGTCCATTTGTGCTTACTATTTAACCCCTGCTTGTAAATGAGAACGTCTGGTATTTGGTTTTCTGTTTCTACATTAATTCACTTAGGATTATGGTCTCCAACTCCACCCATGTTGTTGCAAAGGACATAATCCCATTGTTTTTTATGGTTGCATGGAATTCCATGGTGCATATGTACCACATTTTATTTATGCAATCTACATATTGATGGACACCCAGGTTGATCCCATGCATTTGCTATTATGAATAGTGTGGTGGTGAGCACACGAGTGCATGTGTCTTTTGATATAATGATCTATTTTCCTTTGAGTATATATTCAGTAAGGGGATTACAGGGTCAAATGGTAGCTCTATTTTAAGTACTTTGAGAAATAGCCTAATTTTTAAAAGACCTCAAAAGATACATTTACTTTAGTAAACTTTAAATCAATGTGCATCTTGGCCAGGCGCAGTGGCTAACACCTGTAATTCCAGCACTTTGGGAGGCTGGGGTGGGCAGATTACTTGAGGTCAGGAGTTTGAGACCAGCCTGGGCAACATGGTGAAACCCCATATCTACCCAAAATATAAAAATAATAGCCGGGCATGGTGGTGTGTGCCTGTGGTCTCCACTACTCAGGATGATGAGGCAGGAGAATTAAGCCCAAAGGGAGGAGGCTGTAGTGAGCCAAGATTGAGCCATTGCACTCCAGCCTGGGTTACAGAGTGAGATCCTGTCTCAAAAAAAAACAAATAAATAAAAATAAATTAAATTAAATAATGCACATTTAAATGAAGAAAATATCTTTGCCTTGAAACGCTTCACTAAATGTGAATAATGCTACTAATAATACTAATGATATCTAACATTTTCAAATAATTATGTCTAATATTTATTTAGCATTTCCTAAATATCAAGCACTTCATATGCATAAGGTAATTTAACCCTCATAAGCAGCTTATGATTCTGGTAGTTTTGCTATCAGCATCCTTAGGGAATGAGAAATGGAGGCCACATAGCAAGTGGTGAAATAGAGATTCAAACCCAGACAGTCTTGAATACAGAGACTGAATTCATATCCACTCACTATAAATACTACATCTTGACTTTTCCTCAGAAAGCTCATGGTAAATGCACATGTTTCTGCCATATAAATTCAAAGATACCATGATATCATACTGATATGGTCTGGTTCTGTATCCCTACCCAAATCTAATCTTGAATTGCAATCCAAATTGTAATACCCACATGTAGGGGGAGGGAGTATACATAGAGAGGGTAGGGGCCCTGGGCTATACTACTGCTTGACATCAACATGGAAGAGGAAACTGGCAAACCAGAGTTGCCTAACACAGCTATGGATCAACCAACACCAGACATGCAACAACCAACCACAGACACCAAAGGAAAGAAGATGAATATCCCGTGTGAACTCAAATCCAGAGACAGTGGGAAGGTCAGATCAAGCTCCCCATGTTCTTTCTCTGTCCCCTTAACTACGTTACCACTTTCAAGACTCCTACCTTATCCTTATGTGATACGTATCCCCTCCTCAGCCCATAACCAGGTTCAGTAAACGCCCCTTCCTACGCATTTCACATTCTCTTCTCCTAAAGCACTGCCTTATGGGAAGAGGACCTGACAGCACCCTGTTTCCCTACCAGGTGCAGGAGATAATCATAAAAGCAAAAGTAGCCAGTAGTTTTTCAAGGGTGTTCAAGAGAAAAATCTCTGAGAACTACCATCTCTTGAAACAATCCTACATCAGCCAAAGGCCAAAACTATTTGGTCATTATTACAGGCCCAATAAGAAAGTGAATCAAAATCAGGGAGACTAAACCTAAGAAAACCTAGGGAAACCCACCACCTCGAGTGAAGTGTGCATCCCGTGACTGCAGAGTGAAGAACAGACCTCTCAGAAAGTTCTTCTGTCTCCAGAGGCCTGGCTGCTGAGAAATGACTAACACTGTAGAGATTACATCTTCCACAGTGATGATTAAAATAAAATCAACAAGTTGTGAAAAGCCCCTAAGTTTTCAGTTGAACTGTGTCATCCATATGTGCATGTGTCTCTGCAAGTTATCTGATGGTGGAAAAAGAAAAAGGAAGCAAGTGGTGTGAGAAGGGAGTCAAGAAGGGTTCTGCAGGGTTAGGGGTCAAACTTGCAGGTCCACAACCAGATATTGAGAATAAAGACCGGGTCAAGACTATGCGTGAAAGACAATTGCCTAATCCAAATGCAAGAAGGAAAATGGCATGGTATTGCTTCTGTGTGTGTGTGTGTGTGTGTGTGTGGGTGGGTGGTAATAGTGGCATTGGTAGCAGATGTCAGTGTCTAGATCACCAAAACCCAAATGAGGTTAAATGCCAGTTATTTGCAATTTTCTGGACTCTTGTTCAACCTACTCTCTTCCCATCTCCAATCTCAGTTGAAGAGGTATTTTTCCTCCAGTCTGAGACAAATCCCATTTCTTACCACCTCTTCAGGGAATTTAATTCATAAATGTTCTATCACCTGTTTCTTCAGTCTTGTCTACCAGCTTCTTACTACTTCACTTCAACTTTTGTTTTAGATTCAGGGGGGTTACCTTGGTATATTGAGTGATGCTGAGGTTTGGTGTACAAATGATCCCATCACCCAAGTAGTGAGCATAGTACCTAATGGTTTGTCAGCACTTGCTCCACTTCTTCCCTCCCGACTCCAGTAGTCTCCAGTGTCTATTGTTCCAATATTTATGTCCATGAAAACCCAATGTTTTGCTCCTACTTATGAATGAGAACATGTAGAATGTAGTTTTCTGTTCCTGTGTTAATTCGCTTAGGATAATGGCTTCCAGTTGCATATGTGTTGCTGCAAAGGATATTATTTCACTCATTTTTATGGCTACATAGTATTTCACGTTATATATGTACCACATTTTAAAAAATCCAATCCACCATGGATGGACACCTGGGTTGATTCCATGTCTTTGCTATTGTGAATAGTACTGTGATGATCATACACGTACGTGGGTCTTTTTGGTAAAACAATTGACTTTCGCTTGGATATATACCCAGTAATGGGATTGCTGGGTGGAATGGTAGTTCTGTTTTAAGTTCTTTGATAAATTTCCCAATAGTTTTTCACAGTGGCTTAAGTAATTTACATTCTTACATTTAAAAATGCTCAGTCACTCCCACTATTGAACAAAATGCAAAACAAGTAAAGCAGAAACACCTTCCCACCACCCGGTGTCTCCCACTAGGTACTAATTTACTTCTCCGTACAGCAGCACTTGTAGATTCTAGTTGGAGATGTCTAGAATCTAGGAAGAGTAGTTTATACAATGTTGTCTTCTAATACTCAATTAACATTACTTCCACAGTTAACTGTAGTCAACATTTTGCCTCTCCCTTATCAATGACATGTTCCTAGCAAGGCTATCTGTGTTTTGTGGGGACAGTAATTGAGGTTAGAAAGGTATGGAAGAAAGTTCTGTGTTTCGCAAAAGTTAGGGATGATACCTGATACAGACTGGCTCAGTAAAAACTTTAGGAAGGAAGGAAAGAAGAGGTACTGTTGGGAAACAAATCAAATTTTAAACAAATCTCCTCTCAACCCAGAAAGCCTTTCTACGAAGACAGAAGAGAAAGAAAACAGTTTTATTACTGGATAAACATTAAATCAAAATGTGGTGCACATCACAAGCAATCCACTAATTTCATAAGAACCAAAAATCAAGTGAGCCCTCCTTGTACCTCGTTTTAATTTCATATCCCGGAAAGAGGCACTGAAGAGAGAAAAAATAGTCATAAATTGCTGATACCACCCCTCTCACACTCCTAGCAGCAGCAGTAGCAAAGTATGGAGAGCATCACTGAGCACTGGGAAAGGGCGAATACAGCAAGTGTGAGGCATTAAACTCAGTGCTTTCCTGTTAGAGCAGAAAGGAAAACCAGACCAAACTAAGCTGACACCTGCCCATGGAGGGAGCATTTAAACCAGCCCTAGCCAGAGGAGAATCGCAAATCCCAGGGGTCTAAACTTGAAATCTCACAAACCTTACCACTGAGGACCAGAGTGCTGTGCCTCCAAGTAAACTCAAAAGGCAATCTAGGCCATAAGGACTGCCACTCTTAGGTGAGTCCTACTGCTGAACTAGGCCCAGAGATAGTGGACTGGCAGAGCATGCAGCATACTGAGATGCCAGCTAGAGCAATCAGGGAAGTGCTGACATCACCCTCCCCCAGCCCCAGGCTACACAGCTTGGGGTCCAGGAGACACCCCTTTCTTCTGCTTGGGGAGAGAAGGGAGAAGAGTGGGACTCCTGGGGAGTGGGAGTGGGAGAAAAGAGAGAAGAGTGGGGCTCTTGGGGAGTGCTTGGGGAGAGAAGAGAGAAGAGTAGGACTCTGCTTGAGGAGAGAAGAGAGAAGAGAAGGACTGTGTCTTGCACCTTGGATATCAGTTCAGCGACGGCACGATAGGGGACGAGTCAGAATCATTAGGCCCCCGTTCCAGGTCCCAGCTTCCAGATAACATTTCTAGATACACCTTGGGCCAGGAGGAAATCTGCTGCCATGATGGAAAGGATCCAGTCTCAGTAGCATTTATTACCTGCTAACTAAAGGACCCTAGGGCCCTGAAGAACCAGCAACAATATCCAGCCAGGTGCTACATTCAGGATGAGCCTCTGAGAGTGGCTCTCTTCAAGTACAAACATGATCAAAGGGGAGTAGAGCACCAGGTGGCCTCTGAGGATCCCTGATTCCAGGACTTTAGTCTTGGATAGCATTTCTGGATCTGCCCTGGGCCACGGGGGGCGCTAGTGCCCTGAAAGGTTAGTCCCAGGCCAGGCAGCATTCAGCACAAGCTGACTTAAGAGCCCCTTAAGGGAACATCAGCGGAAGTTTAGCAGTACTCCTTCTGGCTTGGGCTGTCAGTGGATACAGGGTGAGGCTCCTCTGCCCTTAGAAAGGGGAGGGAAGAGTGTGAAGGACTGTGTCTTGTGGTTTGAGTCCCAGTTTATCCTCAATATAATAGAACGCTAGGTAGACTTCTAGGGTTTTGGACTCTAGTCCCTGACTCCTAAATGGTACCTGTGGACCCACCTGGGGCCTGGGGCACCTCACCACCTTAAATTTAAGGACACAGGCATTGCTGACTTTGCCACTGTCTAATAGGAGAGCCAGAGGTCCTTGAGTGAACATAGGCTGTAGCCAGGGAGTGGTATAAATTGTATACTATAATACTATACTGTAAAGTATAATCTGATAAAAAATGGGCAAAATATTTGATTTGACATTTTTCTAAAGGAGACACACAAATGGCAAACAAGCATATGAAAAAGTGCTTCACATTATGGATCATGAGACAAATGCAAATCAAAGCTACAATGTGCTACCCTCTCACCTCACTTAAAATGGCTTCTCTCCAAAAGACAGGCAATAACAAATGCCATAGAGAATGTGGAAAATAGGGAACCCTCATGCACTGTTGGTGGGAATCTAAATTAGTACAATCACTATGGAGAATAATTTGGAACTTCCTCCAAAAACTAAATATTGAGCCACCATATGATTCATCAGTCCCACTGCTGGATACACACCCAATAGAAAGAAAAAGGTATATCGAAGGTATTTCTGCACTCCTATGTTTGTCACAGCACTGTTTACAATGGCAAAGATTTGGAAGCAACCTAAGTGTCCATCAACAGATGAATGGATAAAGAAAATGTGATACATATACCCAATGGAGTACTACTCAGCCACAAAAAACAATGAGATCCTGTCATTTGCAACCACATGGATGTAGCTGGAGATCGTTATGTTAAATGAAATAATCCAGGCACAGAAAGACAAACATCGAATGTTCTCACTTATTTGTGGGATTTAAAAATCAAACCAATTGAATTTACATACATAGAGAGTAGAAGGATGGCTATCAGAGTCTGAGAATTGTAACGGTGGTCTTGGGGATGGGTGGGAATGGTTAATTGGAACAAAAAATAGAAAGAATAAATAAGACCTACTATTTGATAGACCAACAGGATGACTATTACCAATAATAACTTCACTGTACATTTTTAAATAACTGAAAGAGTGCAATTGGATTGTTTGTAACTCAGAGGATAAATGTTTGAGCAGATGGATAGTCCATTGTCTATGAAATACTTATTTCACATTGCATGCCTGTATCAAAATATCTAATGCACCTTATAAATATATACACCTAATGTGTACCCACAACAATTAAAAATTGAAAAAAATGAAAAAAAATAATACCCTTTTATATAGCCAAATGGATACATCACACGCCTGTCCTCAACATAAACAGTAACTAGTCCTCCAGAAAGTTGACACTAGCCTTTGTCACACAGTTTATCCTCAATTTGCTTGGTAATTTAGGGGAGCGTCTAGCTTAGATAATTGTCTATATCCAGATAAAAATAAACTCCTCATGCCTTTATGATAGGAATTAGTTTTGCAAATATGAGCAAGGCTCCTGATAAAGTTACCTTCCTACCCTCCCCTCAGAAATTAAGAGACAAGGGTGCTAATTTATCTGATGATTACATTTCAAAGAGATACTTTCCAGGTCTTTAAAAAAATATATACTTGTGTTGCAAAGCTGGAAAATGCTTATTTTGCTTTTACATATATTTACAATCTTCAGTGTATTTGGAGAAAGAACTTACAAGTTTTCTAAACTAAATGCACTACAGTAAGTGGGAAAAGAATGAGGAGACTGAAGCTGATGTTGGTTAGATAGCAACAAATTGTGGCAGTTGGCTTTTTAATTTTATATTCATTAAATATTCATGAGTAAACTGCTAATTCATTTAGAAATTGAAGTATAAATAGTGGCTTGTTATTAAGTTGAATGCATTAAGAGGCCAACTCAGAAAAGTTTGTGAACTACAGTTTAAAACACACTCCAAAATTATGTAGAGGATGTGCCATCCTCTTTCCCCAATTATTCCTCTCTGTCTTCTCTTTCTTGCCCCCTTTCCCAGATTTGCTTGCATGCTTTTTACTCACTGACATTCGTGAGTATTCATCCATCTATTCCTGGAGAGGATACCTGGGCTCTGATCCCCTGTGCAGGTGCCACCCCAGCTCCTGGGAATTTGGCTGCTGGAGCTCCCAGCTGCCTCTCCTGGCTGGGAATTCCCATAAGCCTCCCAGACATGCTTTGCCCTGGGATACATCCCTTTCAGGGACTGGACGATTGACTACATCTGAAAGACAAAGGCCAGGCAGTATGACACAAAGGCTGGCATTTTTACTTCAACTTAGAACAACTTCAAAGGATCATCCCAGCCCTGGATCCCCCAGTGAATCAGATGAGGCCCCATTTGCAACCTGATTCCAGGTTAGTATCTCCCATTACTATCTCTGCCTTCTTCACCCCTCATAGGTCTGTTTTTGGTCAATGACATAATGCAACCAGCAATTAAGAAGATGGTTTTATTCAGGCTATCGAAATAAGGAGAGTGAAAAGACAAAATTATAACCAATATAGTTTTGCAGACTATACTACAACTATATTACAACAAATATAGTTTGGCTTTAACTCTGAGTCTAGAATCAGAACCTATTGAAAATGACTCAAAATGTTCCACCCTACACAAATGCAGTTCATATATATACCCAGAGTAAATTAAGTGACAGACAAAAATAACCTGACTGGCTGCACTCTGCGATTGCCTTATATGGTAATATTTTGGCAGCTTTCGGCCTCATTGGCTGGCCATTCAGCTTCTATGATTGACTGAGACTTGGCTACGTGTTGTACCACTGTACTTTCAATTTAGGTTACAGTCTGTTTACACATCATGTTAGGTTGCACTTCACTCCGTATGGTGAAACCTTTAGGTCAAACTCATTAGGTCAAACTTAAAATAAGGAAGCAGCTTTAGGTGAAACTTAGTTCAAGGTAACAAGGGACTGTGCATTAATGAGAAGGTTTTCAAAGGAAATAAAGGGGGACTGGTGTTTTATGGAGGTAAGATACAAGAGAGTCATCTGCATCATTCAAGAGTCCTGTAGGGGCAAGTGGAAGTATCCAATATGTAAACATGTGAGGGTAGTGTGGGCCTTTGTGGCCAGCCATTTCCAGAACAGAAAAGGGTGGTGATGGTGATACAGGACAGACAACCCCCAGAATTGGAGATTAGCCCAGGAGGATTCTTGGCTTCACTCAGGAAGGAATTCAAAGGCAAACTGGTGGTGTTAAACAGCAATATTTTTTAAAGTGGCAGTGTACGGCGGCAACAGACCTACTGCTCCTTGCGCAGCAGGGCTACCCCGTGGGCAGTGTCACCAGAATAGCAGCTCAGAGGCAGTTCTGCACTCATGTTTATGCCCAGTACTAATTTATATGCAAAGTAAGGGGCAATTTATGCAGAAATTTCTTGGATGAGGGTGGTAACTTTCAGGTCATGAGTTTGTTGCTGTGGAAAGTTGTTGAAACTTCCGGGTGTTGCTATGGCATGATAAACTGACATGGCACACTGGTGAGTGTGTCTTATGAAAAGCTGCTTCCACCCAAGATCTGTATTAGCTAATCCCAAATTTGGTTCATTTTCTGAGTCCTGCCTCTAGAGTCAAGTCCCATCTCCTACCCCATTGCCCCTTCCTTAAACTTAAGGGGCCTTCAGAGGGGTGAATGTTCATCCTCTGTAACCACTTGCTTCCTGTTAAGGTTGTTGGTATAGGCCCTGCCTAGCAGCAGAGGAGCAAAAATCTCTGGATACTGTATCTAAGTGGCCCAGAAACAGGATGCTTCCATTCTCCAGGTCAGTATACAGATGGGTTGGAAGCCTTGTGGCAGCACTGTCTTTACCTGGAACTGTTGTAATCTACAAGACACAAACTTTACTAAGAGGTTAAACAAGCAAGGGCCAAATATTAGTGACAAGACACTACCAAAGTTTGTGGAAAAGGTAGGTAAAAACAAGGTGAGACTTTCAAGTCAAGGCACTTTTGATAGTTGACCAGATATAGTTGGGGTCATTGACCTGGTTATGATGCAGGAGAATAGGGTCTCTAGGCAGGGAACCTAAGGCCAATTCATACTTGCTTCGGAGAACTGAATCAGAAGGAAAACCCAACTTTCCATGCCCAAGTAACAAAAGGACCAGAGGCTACTCCCTTTGTAAACCGCCACCTTTTTCTGTATGGCAGATGAAATATTGAGAGTACCTCTGATTGATCCCCTTCCACAACCAATCATCAGCCTGGCCATGGGCCAAGTCTTCACTGGCATAGGAGTATAACTTTGCAACTTCACTTCAGCCTCTGATTGGTCACTTTCTGCAACCAATCACACGTCTGCATAGGGGGTAACATCATAACTTTGCTTCAGTCTCTGACTGCAATCAATCAGGCTGATGTGTGCCACTACTTCATTTACATACGGTGTACACCAAGTAACCAATGGGAAACCTCTAGAGGGTATTTAAACCCCAGAAAAGTCTGTAACAGGACCCTTGAACGACTTGCTATGGTCTGCTCCCACCCTGTGGAGTGTACTTTTGCTTTTAATAAATCTCTACTTTTGTTGCTTCATTCTTTCCTTGCTTTGTGCATTTTGTCCAATTCTTTGCTCTGAATGCCAAGAACTCAGACACCCTCTGCTGGTAACAGTTTTATCTATTTAACCAGGTAGCTTGCTCATAGATCTTTTGAACGTTAATCTCAACTTGTCCATATGGGCAGCAGGTTGTATTAATACTCGCACAGACTCCACCTTTTTCAGCCAGTAAATAATCTAATGCTACTCTGTTATCGAGAACTACATTTGCCAAAGAGTCTAAGGACTCTTGAATTCCCTTTAATGCTTGACTTCTGTCGGTGGCTAAGGATTATAGGGTTTCAGTAAAGTTCTTTAGGATTAAGTCATTAGGCAAAGCAGCCCCAGGCTGCTGCCAGTCCCATTGCTGCCCTGATTCCTGCCTGAATTAATCCTATTGCTTGCTTACTTATGGTATCCATGGGTCTTATGGGGTTATAGACAGTGATCCCTGGAGGGGCAAGGGTAGCCAACCTACATTCACCTCAGTTCCGAGTTTTTGATACATCAGGGAAACTACTCCTAAAAGAACAACTGATTTCCTAGTAAGATGAGAGCAGTTACGGGGTGTGAATTCTTTCCTTTCATGGCCACAAACAAAAATGAGCCTAGTTGGGGCACAGACTGAGGCCCAACGAGGTGTGATGTTTATCCTTTGCTGCCAAGTTGGGTCTGTAGAGATATTTTCCTCTTTTCGAATGGGGTGGCTTGAACCATCTTTGTTTTCCAGAACGGGGGAGTAGTCCCAACTTCTCAGACTAGGCAGTTGTTTTTCCCTTGTATGTTCTGATCTGGGAAAAGGCACCATATATGTTCTCCTTGCTTACAAATGGAATCCCATTTACCTTGTTGCAGCCTTGGGAACTTGGCAACTAAAGTTCAATCAGAGCTTCTGTGTCATTAACACAACAGTGGGTGCAAAAAATAGAATCACTGGTGCACTGAAGATATAGATACCCAACTTCCAAGGTCTAGGTAATAGTGGCAGGGGGTTTCAGGTGGAATCTGCTAAGTGGTGGGAAGTTCCACTTAACAAGTAGAGGTTTGGGTATTTTGGGGTCACTATGATTAGTAAGGGAGTCTCAGGGATGATTGAGAGATTTTCAAGATAGGCCAGAAGATAGAACTCTCTCCTGGGGATGTTGATGACAAATGTAGCAACCATAAAGATGATTTCTCGATGCTATAATTTTTGAAATATGTACTATAGAACTTTGTTCCCCGCCCCCACACACACTGGATTACGTTAACTGGGAGAGCAAATAGGATTAACAGTGGCAGCATGGTGTCCAGGTGGGCCTTAGAGTGGTCTGTACACCCAACAAGCATAAAAGAGCTGTTTCCCCAACAAGCATAAAAGAGCTGTTTCCCCAGAGGACGCAGCTGGTTAAAGTAATAGAAAAGAAGTATTACAGACAGGAAGAAGAGGAAGATTATTCCTGTTTCCATCTACACCATCATATTACCACTTCCTAGGTAAAGGGGGTCTTCCAAAGGTTTACAGAAGTCTGTTGCAATGTCCTTTCTTTGTGTTTATGACTCACAGTGACTCCTGTGTAGGTGTACAGAAGTAGTTATTTCTTGAAATTTAACAGCAGTTGGGGTGCTTAATATCTGATAAGGGCCCTTTCATTTTGGTTGTAATTGATTCTTGGGGGATCCTTCTTTTAAAGTTTTTTAGTGAGATGAAATCGGCTGGTTGAATAGGGAAGCTATTTTCTTCCTTTGTGGGGAAGGGTGATATTTTCATATCGGAGTGCCTTTTGAACTCAGCCTAAATTCTAATGGGGAGGGGAAGGTTTGTATAGATAATTACTACAAGCCAAGACCGCAGCAGGTGAACACACAGAATCAATAGACAAGTCCATTTTACAACCATATTTTCCTGCTTCTAGTCCCTGACTCCCAGTTCCTGGCTCCCATACTGCTCAAAAGGGTTTCAGGGACCAATGGGTTCCCGCCCAAATCCACCCTCATCCAGCCCACAACATATAACTGTCTGTAAGTCCTCTGACTCCAAGTCCCCCCCAGTCATAGGGGTTCCACTAAGGGATATGATAGACCCAGGGCAGGCAGCACGCCACCCCAGCCTTGGCACAGGACAAAATAAAAGCGTGGCCACTGACACTGCCTCCAGCACACACTGACACAAAGGAATAAAATGAAATTTAAAATTAAAATCCATAGCCCCCAACACAATGAAGCAATGCCCACTTCCTGGCCAAAGGGAATGAAGTTTGGTAGGCACCCACCAGACCCCAAAACCCTCCTAAGCAATATTAATCAAAAGCAAAAGTCAAAATAAGATTACACATTGAGAAAAACAAGAGAATAGAATTAAGCTATAATGGGAGAAAACGCTGCTGCCAAGAACCTTTAAGACAAAACATTTTAGCATCGGGCCACAATAGTAGTCATAAGCAAAGGAGAAAGCTCACAGGAGCGGGCATAAAAGCCAAAGGAAAGAGTTACAAGAATCTCAGAAGATTTCCAAATAAATAGATTACAAAGTCGAAAAGCAAAATTTCTGGTAATTTTGTGAATTAATATCAAAACTAGATTTGGCTCTGCTGTATAGACCATTTTCTAGAAAGTCTATCACAAACAATTTTCTTTAATCAAAGCAAGTTTAATCATCCACAAATTTTCTTTTATAAATTCCCCTTTCTGAACAACTAACAAAGACGATCTATAATGTGCTTGAAATTTCTGAGTTGTCCTATACTACCTCTTTGCTAAATAAAACCAGTCATTGTACTCTAGGGCAAGAATGCACTATAAAAGATCTCTCCTCATACAAAATTACTCTTTTTTTATATCCTTCTTTGCAAAAAAACAAACACATTTTCTATCCATAACTTTCTTTGTATCTCTCTTTTCTATTCAGATTCCCTTGTATTTTGAACCTCTTGTATTTTGAACTTTTGAAGTCATCAAAAGTTATCCCTTTTGATAACTTCAAAGTTAAACAAAAAATATTTTTATTTTTTTCTCAATAAATAATACACCTTTTTTTTCTTTTTCCTGGCCGGTTGCGGTGGCTCACACCTGTAATCCCAGCACTTTGGAAGGCCGAGGTGGGTGGATCATGAGCTCAGGAGTTTGAGATCCGCCTGACCATCATGGTAAAACCCCATCTCTACTAAAAATACAAAAATTAGCCAGGTGTGGTGGCATGCTCCTGTAATCCCAGCTACTCAGAAGGCTGAGGCAGGAGAATCCCTTGAACCCAGGAGGCAGAGGTTGCAGTGAGCCGAGATAGCGCCATTATACACCAGCCTGCGCGACAAAGCAAGACACCATGTTAAAAAAAAAAAAAAAGGAATATACTTTTTTGGCACATTTTATGTAAGCCTAGGAAGGAAGAAGTCCTGAACTACTCATTTTACATTGGTATTCTATAGATGAGAACCATTCTACCATTTTAAGATTTTAACCACACAATCAATAAGCTCACAATTTAATCACCTATTTAATTCACATGGATTTAGCTCTTTCACTTTTAACAGTTTTATCTAGACTTCCTCCAAGATCCAAGATACTACAAAAAGTTAGTCATCACTTGAAGCATCTTAATCATTTCAAAGCCTGTAAACATCAGTAATTTACCTATGCAAATATCTTCAAGTTAAATTTTAGAAGAGAGAACATTCTCTTGAAACTAATAAGCTTTGACTAGTCTTACTTATGAGTGCTCTTTTATTTATAAACCAATTTGATAACATGCTAGACACAACACACATCACAATACCTGTATATATACCTAAACAAGCACAGTAAAGAAAACAACCTATACAAGATAGCTGGATTCAAGTCATTTACAAAACTGTGACCAATCTACCTGGCCAAATTTTGTTTGCCACAATAGGTGTGGAAAACAGGAAGATGCGGGAAAGTGAATCCTATAGCATCAAATACGGAAGGGAGGGTGCAAACTGCATTGCTCAGGGGAAAACCTGGAGTCCCTGAGCCGCCAGAGAACTCACACAATAGTGGAGACACTGAAGAAAAATGTTTGGGCAGCTGCTTGTCTGCCACTGCAGGAAGCTTTCTGATGGGTCCAGGGTCCAAGACTCCCAGCAAACTTACTTCAGCAAGGCAGCTTATTGAGGCTGGTGGAATAAGGTTAGCTCTAATATTGATAGGGAGCTTTTGTTTTCCTCTCACCAGGGACAGTTAGGACATTCTCATTGCTAGTGGCCCTTTTGCTTATAGTAGGCACACTGATTCTGCCCTAGGTGCTGGCGAGTTGAGGGTTCTTGTCTAGGCATCCCAGATGCTTATTTGGCAACATTTTCTCAGGACGACTACCCTGCAGGGGTATGGGGATTAAAGTAAATGTTGGTAATTGTACTTTTTGGCTTTTTGACTTTATTTTTCCCTCTTTTGCCCTCTTCTTATTGTTGTAAACTTTAAAGGGTAGGTTTAAGGGTTGGCATATAGGGGTATGAGGTCCCATTACTGCTTTTTGTTGCTTCCTCCTAATATCAGGGCAATTGAGTAATAAAATGTATACCAAGGAAAGCTTGCGCTTCTGGGGGTCTGCGTCTACATTAGTATATTTCCTGAGTGCCTCAACTCAATGTCCCAGAGACAGAGCGAGGATTTGATTGTTTCCCTGAGATACTTTTCTAACCCTGTCATAATGTACTGGCTTAATCACACACTTTTTCTTCCATATTTTTCCCACAGCACAGCAAGCGGAGGACAATATTTGAAAGTTATGACAAATATTTGTTAAATCAAATAGCCTGGTCAACTTAAGCTCCTCTATAAACTTTTCTGGATTCTCTGAAAACTGGCCATAATTTTTCTTTTAAAAAACCAAATTAGACATAGAAAATGGCACCTATACTCCCTAAGTATTCCCTCATTTCCATTTACTAACTCTTGCAGTGAGCACAGGTGTGACTTTAGAGGCTGATATGGGACCCCACTCCTGGTGGTAGTGGTTGGGTTTACTTTCTTGGGCAGCAGGGTGTATAGGCTGGGGCTGGTTGGATAAGGGGAAGAGGTTCCTGATGACCTCAGAGCGGAATCCTTCATGAGAGGGCTGGTGGCAATCCCCTCATAACTGAGGGATGAAGGGCGCTCTGGGGAGGGCATAAGCCTTCAAGGGGGAACAGCTAGGAGGGGATCACTTAGGCATGGCTTTCTGGTGCCTAGAAGTAATGCGAGCTTGTAAAAGGCCATACATCCTGTACATGAGGGACCTCTTCCCATTTTTCTTCTTTATTACAAAGTAAGCCTAATTATAAAATACCATTATAACGCACAGAACCACGTTTAGGTCAAATCTCTTGGCTTTCATAATTTGTATTGAATCCAAATTGTGTTGCAATAGAAAATGTTTATTCTTCTTTATGCCAAATTTGAATTTGCTCCAATGGCCTAAAAGATGCCCTCTAGTGGTGAGTCCTCTGGGATGCTCACAGTTGTCTCCATGTCTAGCAGGGATCTTCACAGGGGGTTTTAGTTAACGTAAGTTTAGCAAAAGCCTACTTACTTTTCCCTTTTAAATTCCCTCCTTCTATAAGGGTGTAAATATAGATAGCAAGGTGTTATAAAAGTGGATTATGAGCTACAAATGGGCAGTTAGATGTTAAGCCTAAATTCCACAAAGTGTGAGAGTTGGGTGCAACGAAGCACTAAACAAATGAAGGAAGAGAAAGGGGTAAACATTACCCAAGGGGAGACTTGTTCTGAATTTCTGGAGACCCTACCCAGTAGCAGAGACACCAAAAAAAATATTCAGGTGGCCACTTGTCTACTGCTGTTGGTGGCTGTCCATTAGTCCAGGAGCCAGGGAACTCGCAATTCCTTCGACCAGGAGGCTCTTGAGCAAGGCTGTTACAAGACAGCGCACAGAAACAGGCTTGAAACTGGCTATTAGGAAAATAATACTTCTAATTTTAGGGCAGAAAAATTCAAGACCAATATTCCCCTATGGGGAGGGTCTATATAACCCTCAATCATAGAGAGAATGTCAACGCCAAAAACCCAGAGCATCTGGGGGAGCAGCTTATAATATCAATGCTTAAAACTCAGAGTACCCAAGTTCCAGCCAATAAACATTGCCTCACCAAATGCTGAAAATCCTGGAAAACCTAGGAAGTGGCCAACAGCGAACCCAATACCAAGTTCAGGTCACAGAACAACATGACTCTGACAATGGGCTACCTATCACAGCCAAGTGTCCTGCCACAAATAATTGCCCAAACACAGTTAACAGAAATTTGAAAGCAAACAAAAGACTGCAAACAAAACACAGATACTAGTACTGGAAAAATTTAAAAAAAGATTGATGGAGCAATAAATTGGAGTTAGAGGAGAAAGGACAAAGGGAAGAGGTGGCAAGGACATGATTCAGGACACCATTCCTAGATTACCTCATACTACTGGGGGGGACAGAGTGGACACTCACCCACCTACTGGTGTCAAAATGGTGCCAACCCATCCTCCACATGGGACCTGGGTGTAGATTTCTATAGGTTCCCTCATCTTGGATGGGCTCAGATGCCATGTGGGGCAGGAGGATGTCAACAAAGGGACCAGTAACCCACTAGCCCGCCAGTTGGAGCAGTCGGTCCTACACAAGGCAGCAACACAACGGCCACTTGCCCATCTGTTCAGCTCCAATGCTTGCCAGGGAAAGACGATGGCTCTTAAAAGTGACTTTGGTTAGTGTTACAGCTCTGTAGTGTTAGCAGCTCTTTATTGTTACAGCCACAGTGTTAATAGTTCCTATCTGCCACTGCTCTCTGGAACTCATGATTCAGGTACAGTTCCACACTGTTAATCTCAAGAGCTTTTTCCAGTCAACTTCCTACAAGCAACTCTCCATCCCAGAGTCTGGTTCCAGGGAACCCACTCTAAGACTCTCTGCCATCTGGTTGCATGGACTGGGTTTGAGCTTCTCTGCTTGGAGGTCTGGGCATCAGAAATCTCCAGAACGGTTTGTTTACGAGATAATCAGCGAGATTGTGGGCTGGGACTGAGATTTTAGCCCAAAGTCTTCAAATCTCCTCAAGTGCATTGAGACTCTGTCTTTGAGTTGAGTTGCTTCACGGCCAAGTTGAGGCCCAGCAACTGGCGTCCTTCTACCAGCAATGCCCTAGCACTCTGAAGACAGGGAAACACCTAGACATAGTGCCTTTGATCCTTGGATCTTGCTTTGGACTTTGATACTTGTAAGATGGGCCATTGATGATGACCCACTGGCTTGGAGGGCAGAAACCCGAGGAAGATCAAACAGAGAAGAATATAGTGGACCTTGCATAATGGCTGCAACTGAAAGTCTCATGGGGCCTAATTACCAGCAATAAGGCTGGTGGAGGCTTTGGTCATAAAAAGTAAAATGTGATGTTAGCTGTCTGTTTTTCAGAAATGCCCTTTATTGTGTGGAGGACATTTTCTTCTATTTTTAGTTTGCTGAGTGTTTTACAATGAAAAGATGTTAGATTTTGTCAGAAGCCTTTTCTGCATCAATTGAAATGATCATGTGGATTATCTCCTTCTTGATCAAAGTTTGTATGTTGGACCATTTATGCATTCCAGGAATAAATCCCACTTTGCCATGCTGTATTGTCCTTTTAATGTTTTCTTGGATATCATTTCCTAGCATTTTAAAAATATTTTTACATCTATATTTATAAGGGATATTGCTCGCTACATTCCTCTAAGCACTTTGGCTGGTTCTGGTATCAGGGTAATGCTGGACTCTTAGAACAAGTATCAGTTTCTTTCTCTTTTACTTTTTGGAAGATTTTGAGAAAGATTGGTGTTAATTTTTCAAATGTTTGGTTGGATTTATCAGTGAAGCCTGCCTTATATTTTCTGGGAAGTTTTTTACAACTAATTTAGCCTTTTTATTTGAAATGAAAAAAGCCAATCACAAATAGGATGTATACTGTATGATTCCATTGACATTAAATATTCATAGTAAATCCATAGATACAGGATGTATTTATTGCTAAATACAATTTTCAGTTTTTATATAACTACGGAAATGGGGAAATTATTCATAAAGACAAATTTAATAATTTTCTCACTATATAGATTCTCCAGTTTTTAAACAGTGCTATATAACTAATCAGCATCTTTCAACAATATTAATCATGTAAAACATACACACACACATCCACGCTAAGTTGAAGTGCCCATTGTGTAGGACTTATTTGGTTTTTCATATAAAATGTGGAACATATGCTACTTATTACTGCACATTTATGTATGTTTTAGAATATACACTGGATATCCATGCAAAAAAAATAGGTATTTATTTATATTCAATTTAACCTTAAAATCAGAGAGAATGTGCTGGGGTGAGTGTCATTGATTGTGACTTATAGGCTTTCTTGATTTTTCCATCTAAGTTTTGATTTTAAACTTTAGATACTTATGTTGTTATTCTGTTGCATTCCAATATTTACCACAATTTTAACCAAAACCACACTGTTTAAAACACCACACTAAGTGATGGTATCGCTGACTGAGCATATATTTTGTTGAGTGCCATCACCATTGCTCTTTATGAATTCCCTACTTTGTGCTTCTTCTAGATACTGACTGGGTTAGCCCTGCAGTGAGAGGCCTAATCCAAAATTGTCAGCATAAAATGTATTTGCATTGGCTGGAATAGCAGTGTTGCATCATTGATATAGTTAGGCGGTGGCAGCCCCTTGGACCCCGATAACTAGGAGACATAAACATGAGAGAACACAAACATGGGCAATCTAATCATGATGGACAAACATTACTTTTAAGAGAGAAACACACTTCTGTGTTTAAGAGCAGATCTAAATTGCACATCACTGCGGCATTAATTTATTTAACTTGATAACTGTAGAAATGAACATTGTGATACATTATTCTGTGATGTGCCTATTGTATATTTTAGGTTACAAAAATATTTTATACAAGCTGTTCCATTAAAACCTCACTGAGATCTTCTGATATGAAATCGGAATTTTATATTGTTGGCAATGTCGAGATTACATACAATGACTTCTAAATGTATACTAAGCATAGCAAGTGATGCTGAGTAAACACTGAGTAAATATTAATGATGATAAATATTCTCATTGTCTTCATTAATAAAATTGAACAATTCTATTACCCATTTACAAAGAACATTGGTGACAGTGGAAAGATTTACGAACTGTCTTCGTTTTAAATGATATACTATGACGTTGCCACAATTAGGAACCTGTACAAGTATATGAAAAAGTTATTTGCTCCATACTTCTTTCTTAGCCATTTTCAACCCTTTAGTCCCTTACAATAAAATACAAATTATTTTATTGGACAAACAAATCTATATCATGACCCATAAAAGAAGTTCAATAATTTTGTGTGTCCACGTGTATCATAATTTTCCTCTAACAATTTTGCTTTTCACTTTGAAATTGTTATAGATTCACAGGAGTTAGCAACGATATCACAGAAAGGTAGCATGTAGACCCACTCAGTTTCCTTCAATGGTTACATCTTATACAGTTATAGTAAAACATCGAAATCAGGATTTGATACTGGCATGATGTGTGTGTATCCCTCTATGTTATTTTATCCAATGTGTTGATTTATGCACTCACCACTACGATCAAGACAGAGAATTAACCCATAAGCAAAAATATCTCCCTCATGCTTTTTAGTCGCAATCATCCCATCTCCCATACCATATCTAACCCCTGGAAACCCCTAATCTGTTTTATCCTGTTTTAACCAGCATTATGGTTTTATCTTTTGGAGAATAGTATATAAATGGAATCATTCAGTATGTGACCTTGGAGACTGGCTTTTTTTCTCTTAGTATAATGCGCTTAGGAGTGGTCTAAGTTGTGTAATTGAATTCCATAGTTTGGATGCACCATAGTCTATTTAGCTTTTTAACTATTGAGGAAAATTTTGGATGTGCCCAGGTTTGGTTGTTACAATTGGAACTGCTATGAACAAACATGTGCAGGATTTTGTGTAAATGTATATTTCCATTCCACCTTGATATGCACCCAGGAGTGCAATTACTAGGTGTGGTAAGCATATATTTAATATTTAAGAAATTACCAAACTACTGTCTAGGGTGGCTGGACCATTTTATATTCCCACCAGCAATACATAAGAGATCTAATTTATCTGTATGCTTGCCAGCATTTAGTGTTGTCACTATATGTGTGTGTGTGTGTGTGTATGTGTGTGTGTGTGTATGTGTGTGTGTGTGTGTGTGTATATATATATATAAAATTAAATTTAGTTCTTCTAATAGATGTGTAGTAATGTATCTAAGTGTGGCCTTAATGTACATTTCCCTAATGGCTAGTTATGTAGAACATCTTTTCATGAGCTTTTATGCCACCAATATGCCCTCTTCAGTGAAATGTCTCATGTCTTTTCCTATTTTCTAGCTGGACTGTTATTCTCTTTACTGTTGACTTTTAAGAGTTCTTTATGTATTATAGAATGTGTCCTTTTTCACCTGTGTGGTTGTCAAATATCTCCTCTAAGTCTGAACTTTGTCATTTTATCCTCTTAACAAGGTTTTTCACACAATGACAGTTTTAAATTTTGACCAAGTCAAATTTGTCATTTTTTTTCTATTATGGATCATATTTTACTTTGACCAACTCCAGGTCCTGATGTTTTTCTCCTATTTTATTTTTTAAAAAGTTTTATAGTTTTATGTTTTGCATTTAAATCTATGATCCATTTCGAGTCATTTTTGAGGTCTTAATACACTTTTTATTTTGGAATAATTTGATATTTACAGAAAAGTTGCAAATATAGTTCAGTTTTGCCTAGTTTCTATTAATGTGAACAGTTTTCAGTGCCACAGTACATTTGTCAGTACTGAGAAATTAACATTGGTACTCACTTATGAATGACTATTAACTAAACGACTAAACTCCAATTTTATTTGTATATCACCAGCATTTTTTTTTTTTTGACAGAGTCTCACTCCATCGTTCATGCTGGAGTGCAGTGGCAGGATCTTGGCTCACTGCAACATCTGCCTCTGGGGCTCAAGCAATTCTCGTTCCTCAGCCTCCCATGTAGCTGGGACTACAGGCACATGCCACCATGCCCAGAGAATTTTTGTATTTTTAGTAAAGACAGGGTTTCACCTTGTTGGCCAGGCTGGTCTTGAACTTCTGACCTCAGGGGATCTGCCTGCCTTGTCCTCACAAAGTGCTGGAATTACAGGTGTGAGCCACCCCACTGAGACCAGCTTTTTATCAGTGCTTTGTTTTCCCCCCAGGGCCCAGTCCAGGATACAACTTTGTATTTTGTGACAGTTTTTACCATAAATATAAAATAAGTTCTATGAAATGCATTGTCTGTACCAGTTGAGATAATTATGATTCATAATATTTATTTGTAAGTCATTTATTTTCTAATATTATTCCATATTTACATAACTTGGATAAACAAAATGTTTTCACTAGTATCACTTTGAATACTATCAGATGTACTTTGCTATTATTTTGGTTGTAGTTTGAATTTGTATTCACAGATGATTTAACCATGTGATTTTCCTTTCCTTTCATGCCTTTGTCTTGTTTTAGTAATCTTACATGTGAAAGCATATGGGAAAAATTTGCATTCTACAAGGATTTCTATAAAATTTGGGTAACCTAAACCTCCTTATAAAACTATCAGGCCTGATATTTTCTTTGGAAAATATCTTTAAAAATATGTTGTTTTCTTTAACAAGTATATAAGAATCGAAACTTCTAAATTCTTCTTCAGTAAGTTCTGTTATCTTTTTTTTTTTTTTTTTTTTTTTTTGAGACTTGAGACAGAGTCTCACTCTGTTGCCCAGTTGGAGTGTAGTGGTGCGACGCTAGCTCACTGCAACCTCTGCCCTCGGGGTTCAAGTGATTCTCCTGCCTCAGCCTCCCTGGTAGCTGGGATTACAGGCATGCACCACCATGCCTGACTAATTTTTGTATTTTTAGTAGAGATGGGGTTTCACTATCTTGGCTGGGCTGGTCTTGAACTCCTGACCTCGTGATCCCCCAAAGTGCTGGGATTACAGGCGTGAGCCACAGCACCCGGTCAGCAAGTTATGTTTTCAAAGTCGTTAGCATGTCATTTTCACTAGTACTGTATTTCTAATTTCTACCTTAATTGTATTTATGTCTCCTTAATAGTCATAACATTGTTTTTTTGTGGCTTCTACTTATCTCAATAAATCTTGCCATTTGCCTGTATTGTTAGTTTTTTGAAATATTCAACAGTTTAAGTTTTTATATTCTCTGTTTCTATTTTTATTTTGCATTATATAAATGTATGCTACTATTTTATGTCTTCAACTTTTGGGGCTTTTTGTTTATTCCTTCAAAATGAATACATATAAAAATTATTGGCCTATTTTTCTTCCAATATAAATATGAAACACTATAGAGTTTTCTGAAAGCACCATGGGAAGTATTGGTATTTAGTATTTTCATTATATTTCATGTCTAATTATTTTTAAAATTTCCATTATGATTCACTGTTTAACTCCTAAGATATTTATACAACTCATTGTATTTTCATTAGATATTAGGCTCAACATGATGCTTACCTTTAAAATTTATTGATCTTCTGTATAGCCTAGGCCATAATCAGTATTTTGTTTACTATTTAGTTTTAAAACTGCATGCTTTTTAATTATTGAATGCAGAAATCTATATATGGCCCAGAAGTCAAACAATAAATTAATAGTATTTATTATTCAGATTTCCTTTACCTTTGCTGATTTTTAACATGTAGTGACACTTAATATTCAAGATAGATATATAGCTATATATCATTAGGGGATTTTCCATTGCTTCTTTCAGTTCTTTCACTGTGTGATCAAATATTTTGATGACATACTATTTTTTGCATGCATATTTAAAATTGCTATTTTTCTTTTGGTGAATTGTATTTGTTAATGTTACACAATGACCCTTTCTATCCCTATCCTTGTGAACTAAACACTATTTCATCTCCTGTTAACTTGGTTACACCAGCTTTCTTTTGGCTGCTTTTTGCTTCATATGTCTTTTTTCATGCTTTTACTTTCAACTGCCATGTGTTCTTATATTTAATATATGTTTCTTGTAAATAACATGAATCCCAATTCTGGGATTTATTTTATTACTTCAATGTCACAACTTCAAATCACTCAGTCGAAATCCTTTCTTCAATTTCCTTCATGTTGATAGTTGATAGACTTTTATTTTAATGTAATTACAGCTACTCTGTCTCATCTCTCTCTCTCTCGCTCACTCTCTCTCTCTCTCATACACACACACACATTTCATTTCACCACAACAAACTTTATCATGGTAATTTATTACCTTTTCTACTCCATGCTCTAAGCAACTTCTGGAATACATATTCTCTTATTCAAGCACTTCATTTATAACTGTTTTGACTGTAAATATCTGTGGAACAAAACTTCTAGGGTATGTATGCCCAAGAATAATTTCATCTTGCCGGGTTCTTTTTTTTTTTTTTTTGGAATGACAGATTAGATAAATATATATGAAAAATTTATCCTTTATTTTCTTGAATCATATTTTGCTATCGAAAAGTCTGGTTATCAGGATGACTCCTGTGTTTGCTCTGTCTCTATAAGCTTCCAGAATTTGCTTCTTTACTTTAATACTACAAAAATTCACTCTGATGTGTCTTGGTGTGCGTGTATATCTTTGGCAATTTGGTTCTCCTTTTCCAGTATACTTCGAATCTCTTTTATTTTGTTACCTTTATGTTTCATTTAGTCTGAGAAATTTATCTCCGTCAGGTTTTGAAATACTTTATTCTCTTCATTTTCACTTCTCTTTCTGGGGCTCTTGTTGTCCAGATAGTAATACATTGATTCATATAGCTTAGCTGTTTTTATGTTTTTTCATTTCTTCTTGAAAGAAGAAACATTTCCCCAAACTAATAAACTGGTATTTCATTTTAAATGTGTTGTTTTTCTTTAAATAAAATTGTGTATATTTAAGTTTACAGCATGACGTTTCGATATACATAGTGAAATATTTCTTATTCGTGTGATTGTTCTATGCTTCTTAGACTCACATCTCCAGCCTTTGTACACTATTCCGAATACTACACATAGGAATTTGCTCATTTCAACTTAGGATTGTATGTTGTTAGCTGCCTCTGGAATATGTTACATAACCTCTTCACTTACTCCAGATCATACTACTGTCCAATGTCTCTTGCATTTGGCAACCCTTACCCCTTTTCATTATTGGAGGTTTCAGCGGCTCCTAGTTTCCTATAAGAAGTGTGCATTTCTGCTATGCAGCCATAAAAAAGGCTGAGTTCATGTCTTTTGCAGGGACATGGACGAAGCTGGAAACCGTCATTCTCAGCAAACTAACCCAAGAACAGAAAACCAAACACCGCATGTTCTCACTCATAAGTGTGAGTTGAACAATGAGAACACATGGACAAGGGGAGGGGAACATCACACACCAGGGCCTGTTGCGGGGTGGGGGGCTAGGGGTGGGATAGCATTAGGAGAAATACCTAATGAAGATGACGGGTTGACGGGTGCAGCAAACCACCATGGCATGTGTATACCTATTTAACAAACCTGCACGTTCTGCCTGTGTATCCCAGAGTTTAAAGTATAATAATAAAAAAAAAAAGATGTGTGCATTTCTGTTGCCATGTGCTCCTTGTGTACTCCAAGAGGAGAAGGAAGATAAATGACCTTAAGCTAATGCACTCATACCAGTAATCCTCTATTACGATATTTCATTTCAAGTCTCAAAGTGATGAAAGCAAATTTATAATCTTCTTAACTCTGAGCAAGGCAAGAGGGGAAAATAAGGATTGCCTATTTCTTCTCTAATTCTCTAAGACAAATTGTTTTTCTTCACATATGTCTGTATGCAAGACTATTCTCTCTGTTTGCTCACTAGTGGGTCTCTTACTTGTCCTTCTATCTCAACGTAGTCTCTGAGACATTTTTCTAGATCTTAAAATGTTTGCTCAAGGCTTTGGGACTCTACTTTCATCAGGTGGCAATACTAGCCATGCTTACGTACTTCGCTTCATTATGGCAAGTTCCCTAAGGCCCCAGGTGTGTCTAGAAGTGCCACCTGGGAGTCAGAGACTAGAGCCAAAAACCCTAGAAGTGTACGTTGTATTGTATCGTATTGCAGCTGACCTGGCACTCAAAGCACAAGACACAGTCCTTTCATTCTTCCTTCCCCTTTCCTAAGGCAGAGGACCTCCACTGAGAAGCCAGTGCCAACCCAGGCCAGGAGAAGTACTGGCACACTACCACCGATCTTCCCTTAAGGCCAAGGTCTATTAAATCAGCTTATGTTGAATGCGACCTGACCTGGAACTCGCCCACCAGGACAGTGGGCTCCCCTCTGGCCAGGGTAGGTCCAGAAATGCTGCCCACAAGTCACATCCTAGAATCAGGTATCCCAAGAGCCCGCTTGGTACTCTACCCCCTGTAATTGTGCTGGTACCTAAAGTGCAAGACAAAGTCCCCTTTATGTTTTCCTCTGCTTTTCTCAAGCAGAAGTGGTCTTACCCTAAAGCCACGACATCTGGGAATGTGCTGAGTCACAACTGGATGCAGTAAGTCTCATGGTCTCTCCCAAGGCCCTCAAAATAGTACCTGGGTATCACTGATGACTATTCAGGGCCCAAGAACTAAATGCTATCGGGCCTCAGACCTTCCCTTCCAGGCAGTGGGTTCCCTTCTGGCCCAGTGTGTACCTAGACATATCATCTGGGAGCTAGAGCCTGGAATGGGGGCCTTACAACTCTGACCAGTACCCTATCCTGCTATGGCTGAGCTGGTATCCAAAATGAAAACAAAGTCCTCCGCACTCTTTTATCTTCTCTCCTCATGTGGAAGGAAGGGGTCTCTTTTGGAGCCACAATCTCTGAAGCAGGAAATGAGGAAATATTGTAATGTTCTGCTATAAACCATTTTTGTGATACTGCGTGCCCTTAATTTATATTCTGATTACCAGTTTACACTAATATAAATATAGATTCAATATTTTCATATACTACACATATTACAAGATTATGTGTATATATATATATATATATATATATATATATATATGTGCATTTACCTTTGTGACAATTCTATAGTATAATAACAGTGGTTTCTATTACATATTGGGGGGAACATACAAATTAGACAATCTACATAACTTCATAAAACAGTACCTGAGCCTTTTAAGTGATGTAAAGTTCTTGTTAACATATTTAACCTAAAGCTAATAATGTGGAAACAAACAAATTCAAGATATAGAACATTCTAAGGGACAACTGACCTGAGTTTTAAAAAATTATCACAAACATAGAAAAAATAATGTCAGGCATACAAGTCCTTGGCATTATTTTCAGATTGAAAGAATAAGAGTCATCATAACTAAATGCAAAATATGAACCTTGGTTGGACACTGGACTAAAAATTTAAACAGCTATAAAAATGATTGGAGCAGTAATCAAGAAAATTTGAATATAAAATATATATTAGATGATGGTAAATTAATGATAACTATTCTTATTGTTATGAAATTCAGACTAAAGTACTTAGGGGTGAGGTGTTAAGGTGTCTGTAATTTACTTTCAAGTGGTTCAGAAAAAAGAAAAGCAAAATGTGGCAAAATGTAAACAATTTGTGGTAGGTCCAGGTGAAGTCAGGTATGCATTGGAATATTTTGGAATTTTTCAAACTAAAAAGTTAGGGAATATGCACCAATAGGATTTTTAGTCTCCCAATTTTCTTGCCTTAAAAATGTAACACATTTGGGGAAAACAATGAATTTTTTGCAGTACTAGGGCTCCTCATAGAGTTGAATATACAAGTATTCACGGATTCAGTTATTGTGCATTTCATTCTATACTCTTGTTTTTTTTTTCCTACCTCACTGGACATTTCTTCTAAGTTTCTTTAGCTAGGTCCTCTTCTTTCTAACTTCTAAGTTATGAATATCCTAAGGCTATGGTCTCTTCTTTATTCTCTCTTTCTTGATTACTTCATCCAAATGCATGACTTTAAAATACCATCTGTAAGTTGACAACTTTCAAATGTATATATCTTGCTCAGATCACTTTCTCCAATTCTGAACTAATTAATATATCCATCTACCTATTCTACATCTCCACTTGGAAGTCAAATAGGCATTTTTTTCTTAAGGCAACATTTTTGCTACTTATTTACAGTTTCAAGACAGAAAACAGAAAAATTTTTTTCTTTTTTTGCAATTTTTTCTAATAGGCTTCTTAAATTCAGCATGTTGACAGTTGGACTTCCGATATTTTCCCTTTGAGTTTGCTCTACCCAAAGCCTACTTTATCTCAATGGTTAGTAGCTCCATTCTTCTAGTTGCTCGGGCCAAAATCTCAGAAATAGCCCTACATATACTCTTGCCTCTGTATAGTTTCTCATCAATACAGTAGCCAGGATAATCCCTTTAAAACAATAGTTTACTAATTTTCTTTCCGAATACTTTTCAGTTGAGTTTCTTTTCACTCAAAGTGAATTCAAAATCCCACAAAATCCTAAAAGACCAATTTGATCTGTTCCCATGTTACATACTTCAGTTCTTATTTCTCTCACTCTACTTTAGCCATATTGACCTTCTCGATTTTCCTAGAAAGCTCTCATTATAGGGCCTGTACCCTATTCCTCTGCCAGGAATGATCTTCCTGATATCTGTATTACTTTATCCCTCAATACTCCCTTTTATTTTTCACTCAAATCTCACCTTTACAATAAAACCACCCCATGTAGCATCACGGCCTGTAACCATGTCCCTATACTTTTGCTTTCCTCAGTAATTTTATTTTCCACCGAAGTAACCAACTCCTAACATTTTATAAATTTTTCTTATTATTTATCTCTTATTCACTATCATGTAAAGTCTATGGGTGCAGAAATGTCAGAATGTTTCATTCTCTGCTATATTCCAAGAAATTTTAATGGTGCCAGAAAGATAATAAGTATCCAACAACTATTTTTTAAATGATTTAGTTTCAGTGTAATATTTTGCTCTTTTGTTGCTCTTTTGGCCTATTTCTTCCCCAAGAATATAGACCTTTTACTTTCCATTTCATTTTTTCTCTTGACTGCAGTCATCTTTTTCCTTTTTGCAGAAAATATCATCCCGATCGCTTACGTTTTATTCTAAACTGCCCTCCTTTCTCCCTAAATAAGTCATTTCTTTGTAGGAAAAAAATTAGGTTTAATAGGAACATTAATGGCTGTGCATTTTTATGTGAATACAGAATAAAAGTAAGAATCATACTTAGGTGACGATGAATATAACTGGTATGATTATAGATAAAAATGAACCTAAGACTAGATGGTAAGAACAGGAAGTTCAGAATAGTATTTGAGGTGATGTCCTTCACTAAATTCTAAGCTTTTTGAGTATACTGACTACCTTGTTGAACATTGTGTCCACAGTACCTCGCGCAGTGCTTTGTATCTTGACTATGCAGCTTGGTGTCAAAAGCTATTTGATTTTTTCTGGGTCTGCCTGCTATTGACCATGTGACCATGGTTATGTTACTCTACCTCTCTAAGTCTCAGCCTCTATGTCTATAAAATGGAAAGAATTAACACCCCTCTTATAAGGTTGTGGTGATGATTAGATGAGATATGTTCTCATTAAAGTGTCTGATAAGTTGTATGTTCTCAGTATATGATTGTTGATGTCACTGCTACATGTTTAGTAACTCAAATGAATTTAAAAATATGTTATTTTTGAATATAAATGCATACTATCTCATTCAAGTTAAGCCCCTATGTGAGCCCTAGGTTTACTACAAGTTGCTACCAGTGGTTAAAACATTTTAGTCACCTACTCTGATGCATTACACTCAATCCCCTCATTAGTGGTAAAGTTTTGTCTTGAGGAGGATTTCAGCTTTATACACAGCAAACGTAATCTAGAGACTACTTCAGTGAATATGGTGAGTGAGGCACAGAGTTTTTGTTTTTTTGTCTTTTCCCAGAAACAAACAAACAAACGAAAGGTAGACTCTAATGTGGTGTGATTGGCTACCATTTATAGTTCATGAACTAAATTTGATGACTTTTCCCAAAGGAAGATTCTGAAACATTGAATGGAAGTATGGGGCCAGGCATGGTGGCTCATGCCTGTAATCACAGCACATTGGGAGGCCGAGGCAGGCAGATCATAAGGTCAGGAGTTCGAGACCATCCTGGCCAACATGATGAAATCCCACCTCTACTAAAGATATAAAAAATTAGCCAGGCGTGGTGGCATGTGCCTGTAATCCCAGCTACTCAGGAAGCTGAGGCAGGAGAATCACTTGAACCTGGGAAGCAGAGGTTACAGTGAGCCGAGATCGTGCCACTCATTGTACTCCAGCCTGGACAGGGCGAGACTTTGTCTCAAAAAAATATATATGTGTGTGTGTGTGTGTGTGTGTGTGTGTATGTATGTATATATATGTGTATATATATGTAACAGACTCATTCATATTCTTAGATTCTCATGTTTAATACTTAATAGCATACCTATTGAGCACTTACTGTGCTATATATGTTTTAACTGGTTTCATCTTAATAAAGACCATATGAGATAGATTGCTATTATTAACCCCATTTGAGAGATGAACAACCTGACGCACAGAGATTAGTTCAATTTCCTGCAATTACAAGGCGAGTACGTGATACAGTGAAGATGCCAACTAACACAAATAGTTTGGTTTCAGGCTGTGTTCTTAACCGCTGTACTAGATGTTTTCAGATCTCTCAGCTCCTAGATAATTAATGACTAAGACCAAATGCCAGTTTTTTGGGGGAGAAGGCAAAATTTAGAGGAATAATTAAACAGATTTAGCAATTTATCTCCACAGTTATTCTAAAAGGTAGTCTCTGCAAATGGAATTGGTGGAAATCTGAAAAGAGAGCAACTCTTTAATAGGGGTTATTGATTTGAGCAAATTTAACAACACATAATTGTAAGGTATTTGTAGACATTAATAAATAGAGCAATCTACATGTATTCATTGTACAAATTGATGTCACGTCTTCTCTTTGCTGAGTTAATAGGTATTCACCCTTCAGAACTCAGCTTAAATAGCTTATCTTCAGAAAGCATTTTCTTTCTTTCTTTCTTTTACTTTTTTGAGACAGGGCCTCACTCTGTTGCCCAATCTGGAGTGCAATGACATGATCATCATAGTTCACTGCAGTTTCAGACTCCTAGACTCAAGTAATCATCCTGCCTCAGCCTCTCAAGTAGCTGGGACTACAGGCATGCACTGCCATGTCCAACTATTTTTTTTTTTTAATTTTCCTTTTGTAGAGATGGAGTCTTACTAAGTTGCCCAGACTGGTTTCAAACCCCTGGCCTCATGAGATCCTCCCACCTTGACCTTTCAAGGTACTAAGATTACAGATGTGAGTCACTGTGCCTGGCTTGGGAAGCATATTATGATTGCCTCAAAATAGGTTTAGTCCTCCTGCTTTATACTTTTATAGGCTTTTACATTTATTTATTTATGCTTATATTAGTATTATCAATAGTAATAGTAGCTGGCACTTATTGAATGATTACTGTATGTCACATACTGTGTTAAGCACTTAAAAATGATCTTCGCCCCCCTCACCCTATGCTGCCACTGTCATCAGCGTGAATGTGCACATGGAGGGCACCACCCACACATCTGCCAGTGCCCTGCCCCCACGCCAATACTTCCATCAGCATGAACACATGCATAAACAGCAGCAGTCCTATCCCCACTATGCCAGGTCAGCAATGCTGCCTCTGTGAATACCTGTATGAAGGCCAGCACCCATGCACCCAACAGTGCCCCACTCCAGTTGATGAGTGTACACCCTACTGCACTGACACTACTGCTGGCACATGTTAACGAGCACTGATCCTGCTGTCACTGCCTGATGGAGTGTTTTGACTGGAACCACCCATTGGAGTATTATGACCAGTGGTCAGGGAACACGTTGGCCCCTCCAGCACAGCAGGTTCCTAACATTGAGGAGTTAGAGAACAAAGCTGGGGACCTGATAGCAGCCCCCTAGAGTTATAGCATGAAGCCCAGGATACTGCACTGAGCCTTGTACCCCTTAAGTCTTACAAAAATGAAGCCAGTCAGTTAAGCCCACCTTATAACATAATCAAACCCCCAAAGACATCAAAGAGGATAAAAGAAAAAAACTCCAATGTACAGCAACTTCAAAGATTAAAGGAGCATAAACCACAAAGATGACAAAGACCCAATGCAAGAACTCTGGCAAGTCAAAAAGCTAGCGTGTCTTCTTACCTCCAAACAACTGCACTAATTCCCCAGCAATGGTTCTTAAAGAGGTGGAAATGATGGAAATGGCAGAAATAGTATTCAGAATATGAATAGGAGCAAAGACCATCAAGATTCAGGAGACAGTCACAGCCCAATCCAAGGGTTCCAAGGAATGCAATAAAATGATACAGGAGATAAAAGACAAAATGGCCATATTAAGAAAGAAACAAACTGATCTGATAGAGCTGAAAAACTGACTTAAACAATTTCATAATACAATTGCAAGTATTAACAGCAGAATTGCATAAGCTTATGAAAGAATCTCAGAGCTAGAAAACTCAGTCACACACACACAAAAGGAAACAAAATAAAGAAGAATGAATAAAACTTCTAAGAAATACAGGATTATGTAAAGAGGCAAATTCCACACCTCATTGGCATCTCTGAAACAGAGGGAGAAAAAGCAAGGAACTTGGAAAACATATGTTAACATATCATCCATGAAAATTTCCCCAAACTTGCTAGAGAGGACAACATTCAAATTCAAGAAATGCAGAGAACCTCTGCAAAATACTACAAAAGAAGACCATCCCAAAGACAAACAGTCATCAGACTCTTAAAGGTTAAAATGAAAAAAACAAACAAAAAAAAGTTAAATGTAGCAAAAGAGTAGGAGCAGGTCACCTACAAAGGGAACCCCATCAGGCTAACAACAGACTTGTTCGCAGAAACCCTATAAGCAAGAACATATTGGGGGCCTATATTCATCATTCTTTATGAAAAAAAATTCAACCAAGAATTTCATATCTAGCCAAACTATGCTTCATAAGCAAAAGAGAATTTAGATCCTTTTCAGACAAGCAAATGCGAAGGGAATTTGTTACCACTAGATCTGACTTACAAGAGGTCCTGAAAAGAGTGCTAAACATGAAAAGGAAAGACTGTTACCAGCCTCTACAAAAACACACTTAAGTACACAGACTAGTGACCATAAAACAACCACACAAACAAGTCTGCACAATAACCAGCTAACAACATGATAACAGAATCAAATCCACAGATAGCAATACTAACCTTGACTGTAAATTGGCTAAATGCTCCAATTAAAAGGCACAGAGTGGCAAGTTGGATGAAGAACCAAAACACAACAGTATGATATCTTCACATACAGTGTCACATACAGTGACACCCATACGTTCAATGTAAAAGGATGGAGAAAAATCTACCAAGCAAATTGAAAACAGAAAAAAGGCAGGGGTTGTTATTCGCATTTCAAACAAAACAAACTTTAAACCAACAACAAAAAAAAAAAAAGACAAAGAGGGGCATTGCATAACGGTTAAGAGCTCAATTTAAAAATACTTAACTATCCTAAATATATGTGTACTCAACACAGGAGCACCCAGATTCATAAAGTGAGTTCTTAGAGACCTATGAAGAGACTTAGATATACACACAATAACAGAGGGATACTTCAACATTGCACTGACAGCATTAGACAGATCATCAAGGCAGAAAACTAACAAACATATTTGTGACCTGAACTCAACACTTTATCAAATGAACCTAATAGACATCTACAGAACTCTCCACCTAAAAACAACAGAATATACATTCTTCTCATCTGCACGTGGCACACAATCTGAAATCAACCACCTAATTAGGCATAAAATAATCCTTAGCGATTTCAAAAAAAAAAAAATCATACCAACCACACTCTCAGATTACAGGCAATAAAAATAGAAATAAAATTAAATAGAAATCACCCCAAATCACACAATTACATGAAAATTGAATAATCTGTTCCTTAATGACTTCTGGGTAAATAATGAAATTAAAGCAGAAACTAAGAATTTCTTTGAAACTAATGAGAACACAGATACAACATATCATAATCTCTGGGACACAGCTAAAGCAGTGTTAAGAGGAAAGTTTATATGCTAAACATCCACATGAAAAGTTTAGAAATATCTCAAGGTAACAGCCTAACGTCACAACAAAAAGAACTAGAGAACCAAGAGCAATCCAACCCCAAAGCTAGTAGAAGAAAAGAAATAACCAAAATCAGACCTGAACAAATGGAGATTGAGACATAAAAAGATTACAAAAGATCAACAAGTCAAGAAGTTTATTATTTGAAAGAATTAAAAATATAGACTGCTAGCTAGATTAATAAAAAAAATGAGAGGAGATCCAGATAAACACCATCAGAAATGAGAAAGGGGACGCTTAGCTAGATTAATTAAGAAAATGAGAGAAGATCCAGATAAACACCATCAGAAATGAGAAAGGAGACATTACAACTGATTGCATAGAAATACAGAAAACCCACAGACACAAGTATAAACACAGTGCAGACAAACTAGAAATCCTAGAAGAGATGGATGAATTCCTGGAAGCATACAACCTCCCAGGATTGAAGCAGGAAGAAATTGAATCCCTGAACAGACCAATAACAAGTTCTGAAGTTGAATAGTAATAAAAAGTTTACCAACCAGAAAAAGTCCAGGACCAGATAGAATAATGACCAAATCTACCAGATGTATAAAGAAGAGCTTGTACCATTCCTAAGGAAACTATTGCAAAAAATTGAGGAAGAAGAACTCCTCCCTAACTCATAATATGAGGGCAGTATTATCCTGATACCAAAACCTGGCAGAGACACAATTAAAAAAGAAAACTTCAGGCCAATATCTTTGATGAATATAGATGCAAAAGTCCTCAACAAAATACTAACAAACAGAATCTAGTAGCACATCAAAAAGCTCATCCCCTACTATAAAGTAGGCTTTATCCCTGAGACACAAGGTTTGTTCAACATACCAATATATGTGACCTACCACATAAACAGAACTAAACACAAAACCCACATAATAATCTCAATAGATGCAGAAAAGGCTTGCAATAATATTCAACATCCTTTCATGTTGAAAACCCTCAATAAACTAGGCATTGATGGAACATACTTTAAAGTAACAAGAGCCTTGTATGAAAAACCTACATCCAACATCATAGTGAATGAGCAAAAGCTGGAAGCATTCCCCTTGAAAACTGGAACAATACAAGGATGCGTTCTCTCACCACTCCTATTCAACATAGTACTGGAAGTTGTAGCCAAAGCAATCAGGCAAGAAAAAGAAAGAAAAGGCATCCAAAATGGAAGAGAATAAGTCAAAATATCCCTGTTTGCACACAATATGATTCCATACCTAGGAAACCTCTTAGTCACTGCCAAAAAGCTCCTTGATCTGATAAAACACATCAGCAAAGTTTCAGGATACAAAATACATATTCAAAAATTGGTAGCATTCCTATACACTTACAACATTCAAGTTGAGAGCCAAGTCAAGAATACAATCCCATTCACAAGAGCCACAATAAAAGAATAAAATACCTAGGAATACAGCTAACCAGGGAGGAGAAAGATCTCTACAGTGAGAATTACAAAATACTGCTCAAAGAAATCAGAGATGACACAAACAAATAAAAAATATTCTGTGATCATGGATAGGAAGAATCAATATTGTTAAAATGGCCATACTGCCCAAATCAACTTACAGACTCAAGGTTATTCTTATCAAACTACCAACTACATTCTTATGAAATTATTAAAAAACTGTTTTAAAATTAGTATGGAACTGAAGGCCCAAATCACCAAGGCAATTCCAAGCAAAAAGATAAAAGCTGGAGGCAACACATTACCTGGTTTCAAACTATAGTACAAGGCTACAGTAACCAAAAAAGCTTGGTACTGGTACAAAACTAGACACATAGACCACTGGAACATAATAAAGAGCCCAGAAATAAGGTCACATACCTACAAGTATCTGATCTTCAACAAAAATGACAAAAACAAGCAATGAGGAAAGGATTCCCTATTCAATCAATGGTGTTGCAATAATTGGCTAGCCACATGCAGAAGATTGAAACTATACTTTTTTCCTTGCACCATATATGAAAATCAACTCAAGATGGATGAAAGATTTAAATGTAAAATTGAGGATTATAAAAACCCTAGAAGGTTACCTAGGGAGTTTTTGGCATGGGATCTGGAAAAATATTCATGATGAAGACTCCAAAAGCAATTGCAACAACAACAAAAATTGACAAATTGGACCTAATTAAACTAAAGGGCCTCTATACGGCAACAAAAAAGTATCAACAGAGTACACAGAAAACCTACAGAATGGGAGAAAATATTTGCAAACTATACATCTGACATAGGTCTAATATTCAGTATCTATAAGGCACTTAAACAAATTTACAAGGAAAAAACAACCCAATTATAAGATGGGCAAAGTACATGAATAGATGCTTTTCAAAAAAAGACAAACGTGTCCGACAAGCATACAAAAATGCTTAATATTACTATCATTAGAGAAATGCAAATCAAAAGCACAATGAGATACCAAGTCACACCAGTCAGAAGGGCTATTATTAAAAGTCAAAAAATAGCAGATGCTGTCATGGTTGTGGAGAAAAGGGAACACTTGTACACTGCTGGTGGAGATGTAAATTAGATTAGCCATTGTGAAAAGCAGTTCAGTGATTTCTCAAAGAACTTAAAGTCAAATATGCATTCAACTCAGCAATCCCATTATTGGGTACCTACCCAAAGGAATATAAATTGTTCTACCATAAAGACACATTCACATGCATGTTCATTGCAGCACTATTCACAGTAGCAAAGACATGGAGTCAACCTAAATGCCCATCAATGGTAGACTGGATAAAGAAAATGTGGTACATATACCCTATGAAATACAAAGCAGCCATAAAAAAGAATGAGATCATGGCCTTTCCAGCAACATGGATGGAGCTGGAGGGCATTATCCTAAGCAAAATAATGCAGAAACAGCAAACCAAATACTGCATGTTCTCATTTATAAGTTGGAGCTAAACACTGCGTATGCATGGACACAAAGAAAGGAACAATAGACACCAGGGCCTACTTGAAGGTGTAGGGTGGGAGGAGCATGAGGATTGAAAAACTACCTATCGCGTACTATGCCTATTACCTGGGGGATGAAATAATCTGTAAACCAACTCCAGTGACACACAATTTATCTATAAGACAAACATGTACATGTACCCCTAAACCTAAAATTAAAGTGAAAAAAGAGCTATCTAGACCTGAAAAGTTAAAACAAGCTTCAAAAAAAATGACCTCATGTAAGTATAATTAAAATGTGTGATTGTACTACACTGTATGCAACATAACAGCAGATATCATGTCTTTTTGTTCTCTATTGAATCATCAATGCCTGACAGAAAGCCTGGCACATATTAGGTGCTTAATATTTCTTTGTTGACTGATTAAGGAGACAAATATGTTATTTCAACCTTTACTGTTTACTCCTGGCTAAGGAAGGCACTTTTATTTCTAGTCCATAGGATTCGTGTGTTTAGATTGCTAAATTATTACTATGGAGAATATTGAAAATATTTTGATAGCTCCTAGAGTGCCCATGTTGTACCCTGCATGTTTTTGGAGTTCAAAGAGAGAGACATAGCCAGTGACTTACTCACTCTGTGTTGGGCCACATAATCATATGCAAAGTAGCTGACATGTTTTTTCCTTCAAGGTTTAACTTCCAGGGTACAGGTGCAGGATGTGTAGGTTTGTTACAAAAGTAAACGTGTGCCATGGTGATTTGCTGCACAGATCAACCCATCACCTAGGTATTAAGCCCAGAATCCATTAGCATAATCTTATTTGAGACTTTGAGGTCAATTTAACCATGAATTCCTTATAGAAAACTGATCTAAATTCATAATGTTGTCAAAGTTTTTTTTCCTGCATTCTGCTCATATATATATGCAATTTCTACTTGGTTGGAATAATCTTGGTATAATAATAAAAAGGTTCTGAATCCATTTAATAGCCATGTGTAAGAAATAACCATATTTCTCCTATCTGTCAGAAAAATGCGTATTTTTTTCCCAGTGACCTAGATATACCCAAAGCCTCTGAGAGTTACTCTGAATTTATTTTGCAAAAATCAATATCAGTTTCCCTTCCATATTTCTGTAGGGATTATTTTCTCTTTGCTTTCCACCTGTCCACAGTAGAAACTTTAGTCAGAGACAAATAATATGGCAACCTTTCCAGATTCATCTCCTAGAAAAGAAAGGGATTTTCCACATTGATTCATTAAGTTGAAGTATTCTATCCTGAGCAAAGCCCCAAACTGTACTGAAAGCAGATACTAGCTGATGTTTAACACAGGTAAAGATAGATAGATTTTTATCATCTAGTATGATGTGTGCACATAAGACCTTTTTTAGTACTTAATCATTGAATCATAATTTGAGTTTAGTAAAATACCTTAAAGATCATTAGTTTCAAAAGATGAACACAATAATTCCTTACACTTCTTTAGCACTTTGCACATTTCAAAGATTTTCAAATATGATAGTACAATTGATCCTCATAATAATCCAATGAGGTAAGGTGAGAGTACCCCAGGTTCTATTGGCACCTATGATGTTCACTTCTCAACTTCTCTTTGCATTCTTCTACCCTAGATGCTAGAAAAATGAATTCTTGGTTTTCCAGTCCCCTGGAACATAGTTCTAGCCAAAAAGATTAAAAAAGGAAAGAGCTAAGCAGTGTTCTGAGAAATATCTGTGATCACTGATAAAAGGAGTGACAGATGTAGTTGGTGTAGCCCCTTTCCCTTACCATCATTTTCTGAAAATGGCATATAATATGATGCCTAGAAGTACAGGAGCCATCTTATAGCCACATGGTAATGATGGTGAAACATAAAGTTAGAAAGAGCTTGGGTCCCTTAATTCATAGTTGAGTAATTAAAACAATGGCTGCAAAGGATTATTTTTGGATTTGTTGTTGTTGTTGTTGCTGTTGTGAGAGAAGATAACCTTTATTTGATCAGGCCACCTGAAGACTGGGTAATTTACAAAGAAAAAGAGGTTTAATGGACCCACATTTCCACATGGCTGGGGAGGCCTCACAATCATGGTGGAAGGAGGAGCAAAGGCATGTCTTACATGGCTGCAGGCAAGAGAGTGTGTGCAGGAAACTTCCCTTTATACAACCATCAGATATTGTGAGACTTATTCACTATGATGAAAACAGCATGAGAAAACCTGCCCCCATGATTCAATTGCCTCCCACTGGTTACCTCCTATAACACCTGAGGATTATGAGAGCTACAACTCAAGATGAGATTTTGGTGAGGACACAGGCAAACCATATCACCACCCTTATTCAGGTATTTTGTTATTTCATTATACATCTTAGCTAATGGAGTTGGGATTCATCATCATTTAATAGATGAGGAAAATGAAACCTAAGTGAATTAAACATATCTATTAATATAATAACATTAGGGTGATGCTTCTTTAACATTGTGTAGGTTTCAATATGCTAATATATGTTAAGCAAAATTTTAAGTAAGACGATGAAAATTATGATACTTTTAAAAATAGAGCAAACCTTGGTAAAGGTCTTAGTTACTCCTAGAGTAGAGCACAATACCATTGTATGGAGCCTGGCCTGAGCTTTGACAGTTGCCATAGTTATAAAAAAATAAACTTGAGGAAAATAGTCATTTCAGAAAATATGGATACATTCCATATTTAGAATTTCTATGCTGATAATGGGAAAAAATGCCACATATTTTTTTCCAGCTTCACCAATACTGTTTCTATGAATTGTTTCCAGTTTTGTCTGGAAGGAAGAGTACTTCTATGAGGATTTGTTTCAGTCTCCTGGTAAATGTATGCATGCACCTTTCTATGATATATTTACTCAAGAGTGTAATTGGTGGGCTACAGAGTGTATGTGTCTTCAAATTTACTAGATAATTCCCAAATGTTTTTCAAAGTGGTTGTATTAATTGTACACTTCCAACAGAAGATTATTCAAATTTCTCTTCCTTAATATCCTCTTCATCCCTGAATACTATCAGATTTCTAAAATTTTGCCAATCTGGAATGTGAGTAATGGTCTCATACTGTGGTTTTAATGTATACTGTTGTGATTACTAATAAGGTTGAGCACCATTTCAAACATTGATGATGCATTTAAATTCCTGTTTTTAAGGAACCATTTAAATCTTTTGTGTATTTTTCTATAGAGTTGTCTTTTTCATATTGATTTGTAGGATATATATGTATAAGTATACGTATATGTATATATACCCCCCACACACACACACACATATATATATATATGATTTTCATTATTCTCAGTAGTTGTGTCTATGGAGTCATCACTAACACTGATTTAACAAATACTGAAATATTGCTCTTATAAAAATATAGGGTTTGGTTCCTCTGTGCCTCTGTCACATTTTCATCAATTGAAATGCCATTTGTGTTATATAGGTCCATTCACCAATATCTTTGTAAAACAAGCCAGTCTCTTTAGCATTGGAAAGCTGCTCTGCCCATTATCCTTTTCCTGTATAACCTGCAGCGGGTACATTTAAAATTCTGCTACCTTCTGATTTACAGGACTTACCCAAAAGTTTAGTGTTTAGCACTTATCAAGAGGGGCTTAACATTTTCCTTACCCTGAGTATCATGATTGTAAATTCTTTGGCTTTCAGCCTCATAACAGTGCTGTCCACTATGCTTTTATTAATTGCTCATCATCACATCAATCCACAAATGTAATCACTTTTCCATAGCTTTATCACACATAATAACTGTTACCTCAGTACTCTCTGGTACAGTCTAACCTAAAGATTGACAGATTCCCTATTCCTTTTCCTGTATACACCATATTGTTGATTCATTAGCATCAAACTCATGGCCAACAGCACTATAATCCGTGCTTCAACAAAGCTTATCTAACATACATTTTTTTTTCTCTGTAAGGTACATCACAGTCTTATTTCACTTACTAACACCAGCTAATACTTAAGTATTATAATTGAGGGCCATTTTGAACAGCAAAATAAGCCAAAATAAATTTTAAAAACCACATCGTGCTAAATAGACCACAAACGTACACTTGTTTGCAATATAAGAGCTGAAGCAGAAGGCAAAAAGTTGCTTTATTCTACCTCAGACAGAAACTTGTAAATCGGGTGAATCTCAAATTAACCACTTTGCAAATAATCAAGAATGACCAAAACAGTGCCACAGGTATTAATTTTGAGATTACAAATAAATTGTAGTGAGAGGATGAATTTGCAAATACACAATACTTGAATAATGAGAACTGACTGCATGCTCTTTCACTCTATGATTTCTTTTGAAGAATCAAAGTCTTTATATTTAATGGAACCAAATTCATTGATTCTTTTGTAGTTAATGCTTTCTGGCATCTTTAGGAGCTTTTTCTCCTATAAGATACCATGATAATATTTTTGTATTAATACATTATCTCCTAAAAGCTTAAGAATTTCTCACATGTAGTTCTATAATCAATAAAACAAAGATTTGTGTGTATGTGGTGAGGTCTGTTCAATTTCCTTTTTTTTTTCCTGTGTGTACCCAATTATCTCACACCATTTATAGAAAAGACTAACCTTTAACCTTTCCTCCACACTTTTGCAGGGTTCTTTTTGTCATAAATCATGTATCCATCTATGCATGGCTCTATTTCTGCCTTCCCTCTTCTGTCCATTTATTTATATCCCTGGACCAATATCATACTACCTTAACCACTAAAATTTTGCATAGTAATAAATGTTGAAATCTGGCAGCCCAAGTTCTCACACACTGGCCATCTTTTGCAAAAGTTATTAATTATTTTTGCTACTTGGCATTTCTATATACACTTTAGAATCATTTTGTCAATTTCCACAAAACTACTTATAAATACACTGATTGTTGAATTCATAGGTCAACTTAAGAATGATTGACATCTTAGCAATACTAAGTCTTCCAAATCTAAACAGAGTATATCTAATTTTTGTTTAGGTCTTTACTTACTCTCAATAATGGTTACAGAATTCTGTACAGGTATCTTCACAAATTGCTTAGGTGCGCATGTTCTCACTCATAGGTGGGAATTGAATAATGAGATCACTTGGACACAGGAAGGGGAACATCACACACCGGAGCCTATTGTGGGGAGGGGGGAGGGGGGAGGAATAGCATTAGGAGATATACCTAATGTAAATGACGAGTTAATGGGTGCAGCACACCAACATGGCACATGTATACATATGTAACAAACCTGCACGTTGTGCACATGTACCCTAGAACGTAAAATGTAATTAAAAAATTGTTTAGGTGTAATACTTGATAATTGATATTTTATGGCCCTGTAAAGGTTACCCTTTTAAATGTCACTTTCTATGTTCATGGCATATAAAAATGCCATTCTTGAACAGAACAGAGTCCTCAGAAATAATACCACACATCTACAGCCATCTGATCTTTGACAAACCTGAGAGAAACAAGAAATGGGGAAAGGATTCCCTATTTAATAAATGGTGCTGGGAAAATTGGCTAGCCATAAGTAGAAAGCTGAAACTGGATCCTTTCCTTACTCCTTATACGAAAATCAATTCAAGATGGATCAGAGACTTAAATGTTAGACCTAATACCATAAAAACCCTAGAAGAAAACCTAGGCAATGCCATTCAGGACATAGGCATGGGCAAGGACTTCATGTCTAAAACACCAAAAGCAACAGCAACAAAAGCCAAAATTGACAAATGGGATCTAATTAAACTAAAGAGCTTCTGCACAGCAAAAGAAACTACCATCAGAGTGAACAGGCAACCTACAGAATGGGAGAAAATTTTTGCAATCTACTCATCTGACAAAGGGCTAATATCCAGAACCTACAAAGAACTCAAACAAATTTACAAGAAAAAAACAAAAAACCCCATCAAAAAGTGGGCAAAGGGTATGAACAGACATTTCTCAAAAGAAGACATTCATACAGCCAACAGACACATGAAAAAATGCTCATCATCACTGGTCATCAGAGAAATGCAAATCAAAACCACAATGAGATACCATGTCACACCAGTTAGAATGGCAATCATTAAAAAGTCAGGAAACAACAGGTGCTGGAGAGGATGTGGAGAAATAGGAACACTTTTACACTGTTGGTGGGATTGTAAACTAGTTCAACCATTATGGAAAACAGTATGGCGATTCCTCAAGGATCTAGAACTAGATGTACCATATGACCCAGCCATCCCATTACTGGGTATATACCCAAAGGATTCTAAATCATGCTGCTATAAAGACACATGCACACGTATGTTTATTGTGGCACTATTCACAATAGCAAAGAATTGGAATCAACCCAAATGTCCATCAGTGACAGACTGGATTAAGAAAATGTGGCACATATACACCATGGAATACTATGCAACCATAAAAAAGGATGAGTTCGTGTCCTTTGTAGGGACATGGATGCAGCTGGAAACCATCATTCTCAGCAAACTATCACAAGAACAGAAAACCAAACACCGCATGTTCTCACTCATAGGTGGGAACTGAACAATGAGATCACTTAGACCCGGGAAGGGGAACATCACACACCGGGGCCTATCACGGGGAGGGGGGAGGGGGGAGGGATTGCATTGGGAGTTATACCTGATGTAAATGACAAGTTGATGGGTGCTGATGAGTTGATGGGTGCAGCACAGCAACATGGCACAAGTATACATATGTAACAAACCTGCACGTTATGCACATGTACCCTAGAACTTAAAGTATAATAATAATAATCAATAAAAATAAAATAAAAATAAAAATGCCATTCTTTTAATGATCTTTTTCAGACAACTTACTAAACTTATCTATTATTTATAATAATTTACGTATAGATTATTTGCCATTTTCTACATGCATAATTATATTACATAGAGATATAGTCATCATTTTCCCTTTTTGACCGAATATAACTTTACCATGCTGGCTAGGACCTTAGTACAAATGTTAAAGTGATGGTAGTGAGCATCCTTATGTTGTTCTAGATGTCAAATAAAAATTGTTCAGTGGGTTACCATTAAGTGTGTTTTGTAGTTGTCAGTTTTCAGGTAAAAGATGTCCTCTTATAGGAATTTAGTTAAGCTGTTTTTATTATGAATGTGTTATTAATTGTATCAAATTTTTTTCACTTATTTTGAAGATGATATGATTTTTCTCTTTTAATATGGTAATGTGATATATAAGTTAAAAATTTAATGTAAAACAAATGGAGCATTTCTCAAAATAACAATAATATAATTACGTGTTATCTTTTTGTTGCTAATATTAGTGGAAGAGAAGGAAAAAAAAAAAAAAAAACAGAACCAAGCCAATGTATAAAATCCCGAGTCAAAGACTGAGCAGAGCACTTGATTTCTCAAGTTGCCTGCTTGGACTTCTTCCAGGTCCTCCAAGATACAGACATATATATGCATAGGTGTTTATGTATGCATATATATAAACATATATATGTGTGTGTGTGTGTGTGTGTGTATTCACATCAGTACTTAAATATGATGCGACAACTGATCCAAAAACAAAACTGACCAAAGTAAAGTCTTCAGAAGTTTCAAGAACTGAACAACAGTGTGGACTACCTCCTAGGTTTATAGCGTGGCCCCTAAGTAGTCCTCACATAAATGAAGTTGACTAGAATAATACTGCAATGGTTCTAAAATCTAAATTGTGATTGGAACTAGGGACCAGAAAAATAATCCAGAATTGCACATTAAACCTAAGCAGGGTGAATATCTGCTAAGGGATTTAATTAGGATCAAGAGTCTCCTAACATGATATCCAAGAATATCAAGATACAATAAAAATCACTCCTCATACTGCAATCTGGGAAAATCTCAACATGAATTAGAAAAGCGGTCTAGCAGGTGGTAATATTGAGATGAATCAGATATTAGAATAATCTAATGAAGATTTTAAAACAACCATAATAAAAATGCTCAATGAGAAATTATAAACATTCTTAAACAAAAAAAAAATACAAAATTTCATGAAGTTTCCTATAAATAGGATCAAGTAAAAGTCATAGGACTGAATAGTGCAAGAACTGAAATAAACTTTATGGATAGACTCAATATTAGGGTGGAAATGATAGAGAATATAATCAGTAAAATTGACCACAGATCAGCTGAATTTATCAAAAGTGAACAACAGAGAATAAACGGATGTAAAAAAAAAAATAGACCTTCAGGGACCTGTGGGCCAATAACAAAAGATTTAACATCTGCATAATTGCGTACTAGAAGAAGGGGAGAAAAAGAAGGGGGTTGAAATACTTATCCAAACAAATAATGACTGAAAACTCCCAAAATTTGGCAATAACATGAATGTATAGAACCAAGAAGCTGAGCACCCACTCCCAAAAAGATAAACCCCCAAATTTCACATCAGAACACATTATAGTAAATCTTATGAAAACTACAGAAGAAAAATCTTGAGAGTAGCAGAAAAGAAATGACACCGTACCTATGGGGAAAAAGACAGCTCAAATGAGTATTTCTCATCAGAAATGATGGAGGCCAGAAGCAAGAGTTATATTTTTCAAGTACTGAAAGAAAAAAAAATGAAAATGGGGGTGAAATAACACATTCTCAAAAAAAAAACAACAACCACTAAGGAATTCTTGCCAGCAGATCTACCTTCAAAAAATAGTTAAAGGAAAATTTCCAAGCAAAAGGAAATAACCGGCTTGTCCACCATCACCACTCTTATTCAACAGAATTCCCAAAGTCCTAGCAATCCCAATAAGACAAAAAAAAAAAAAAAAAAAGGAAATAATATTTACAGATTGGAAAGGATGGCACATAACTCTCACTATTTGCAGATTTTCTATTATCAAATATCCTGAGGAATTTCCAAAACATGTAAATTCAGCAATGTTGCAGAATATAAAATCAATACACAAAAATCAATCATGTTTCTAAGCATCATGAGGGATTATAGAATATTACATCATCTTGTTTTAGGAACAGCATTCTTTAAACAAAATCTTAAATAGGACCCTAATACACAAACTAGATTAAAGTACAATGGCTCTGATTGACCTGGGATTATGAACCCAGAACTACCACACATTCATACCACATCTCATGGATGCCCATGAAACAAATCTTGAGAAAACTAGTAACCCTCAGAACACACGTTGAAATCTACTAACGCAGACCAATCCATTTATTTTTATAAGAGAATTGAGGTTCTTAGAGGTAAAGTAATTTGCTGAAGGTCACAGGTCCACCTACTTACCAAGCCAGGGTTAAAATTCAGAGCTGGTCTAGTTTACAATCCCACCAACAATGTCAACCCTTATGGAAAACAGTATGGCGATTCCTCAAGGATCTAGAACTAGAAGTACCATATGACCCAGCCATCCCATTACTGGGATTATAAATCATGCTGCTATAAAGACACATGCACACGTATGCTCATTGCGGCACTATTCACAATAGCAAAGAATTGGAATCAACCCAAATGTCCATCAGTGACAGACTGGATTAAGAAAATGTGACACATATACACCATGGAATACTATGCAGCCATAAAAACGGATGAGTTCGTGTCCTTTGTAGGGACATGGATGCAGCTGGAAACCATCATTCTTAGCAAACTATCGCAAGAACAGTAAACCAAACACTGCATGTTCTCACTCATAGGTGGGAACTGAACAATGAGATCACTTGGACTCGGGAAGGGGGACATCACACACCGGGGCCTATTATGGGGAGAGGGGAGGGGGGAGTGATTGCATTAGGAGTTATACCTGATGTAAATGACGAGTTGATGGGTGCTGACGAGTTGATGGGTGCAGCACACCAACATGGCACAAGTATACATATGTAACAAACCTGCACGTTGTGCACATGTACCCTAGAACTTAAAGTATAATAATAATAAATAAAATAAAACAGGATAAATGAAAAACCTGCCTCTGGATAAATGAAAAACCTGCCTCTGTTTAGTGAAGATTTAGGATACTAATCCAAGCAATCTGGTTTTATAATCTATGCTTTTAACTACAAGGTATACAGATAGTAAATTGAGGGAAAGAGATATTAAGTAACTTGCCTAAGGTTACAAATATCACAAGTAATGATATAGGGGAAATGTCAAAATTTATTGGGTACACCCTTATAAAAACATGATGTGTATAGAATCAAAGACATGCCTGGAACTCCTGCCATCTGTTCTGATTAGTCCAGAGGACCTCGTGATAAATTGTTTGAAACAACGGACAGATCAAGATGAACGAATAACATACATTTTTCTAGTTTAGTCTTTAGGGGAATACTTTAAATCCTCATAAAAGGCACAACCCTATCCTTACTCATTTTACTTTGGCTGATTTTAATAAATTAGTCCGTTGCCAGGACAGCCTAGGCCAAGTGGAAGTGTCTATAGTAGCTTTGTTGGATTATCTTTCCTTGGCATTTTCAAGATGAAGCTTTGCAAGTTTGCTTTAGCCTATTAAATATGTTTTCTCTATTATTGGCAATTAATAAAAACTATGCTAGAAAACATTATGTATTATGGGATGCAAGCCCTTTTAGAAGTTATATGAAACAATCCTGAAAACTAATATATTCTAGATAATTTATTACACACCATTATGTTGATGGAAGCATGGATTGTTGCTGTAGTCATAATCTATACATGATTTAGTTTGTGTGCAATATTCAGCATAGTTTAGGGGAGAATCAACTAATTACAGTTAGCAATGGATTAAAGTCACAAATATTAATGTTTTCTATTACTGAAATATATTGATTTGCTTTCATTAGCACGATTTCTATTTTCTCCTTCACTGACAGATGTGCAAATTAAAACATTAATTAAAAAAGAAGAAACAGGCTGTGTGCAGTGGCTCAAATCTGTCATCCCAGCACTTTGGGAGGCCAAGGCAGGCAGATCATTTGAGGTTAGGAGTTCGAGACCAGCCTGGCCAACATGGCAAAACTCTGTCTTTACTAAAAATACAAAAATTAGCCGAGAGTGGTGTCACACTGCTGTAATCCCAGCTACTCGGGAGGCAGAGGCACAAAAATTGCTTGAACCTGAGAGGTGGAGGTTGCAATGAGCTGAGATTGCACCATTGTACTCTAGCCCAGGCCACAGCGCAAGCCTCTGTCTCAAAACAAACAAACAAAAAAAAGTGAAGTAACAGCATTTTTGAGGTTTTTTTTGGAGTTTTAAGGGCACTGGTTGTCTCCCTGAGAATCAAACATACACCTAAAATTCCAGCACAATTTGTTCTGATTTTATGGTTGCCTTTACATAATTAGATACTTTAGAAAGTTTGATGATTCTCATAATATTTGGATTTGGTTTAATTAAATTTAAATTAAATTTAAAGTAATTTGCATACTTTTATGAGCACCATTTAGATAAGTGGGGTTTCCTCTCAGATGACAGGGCATGGTTTTGGAGAAGTAGTAGTCTAATTTAAATCATTGCAGCCACCTGCAACAATAAGTACAGTATGTGTCATACAAATATTTTTGGTATATGGAGTTGTTGATTTCAGCTCCCATATATGTTACTTACCTCTTTCTGCTTATTTGGATTTAATGTGTTCTTTGTTTTTTTTCAGCCTATTAAAGTGGAAACTTGGATTAAATTTTGTGACTTTTTTTTTTTTTTGAGATGGAGTCTTACTTTGTCACCCAGGCTGGAGTGTAGTGGTGGCAACTCGGTTCACTGCAACCTCTACCTCCCAGGCTCAAGCGATTCTCCTGCCTCAGCCTCCAGAGTAGCTGGGACTATAGGCATATGTCACCACACCGGGCTAAGTTTTGCATTGTTAGTAAAGATGGGGTTTTGCCATGTTGGCCAGTCTGGTCTCGAACTCCTGATCTCAAGTGATCCACCTGCCTCGACCTCCCAAAGTGCTGGGATTACAGGAGTGAGCCACCGCACTTGGCCTAAGTTTTGTGACATTTCTTATTTAGGACTTTAATCCTCCAAATTTTCATTTGGAGTCACTACTTTGACTGCATCTCACAAATGTTGATAAATTGTGTTTTTATTTTCATTCATTTTAAAATGCTACCTAATTTTTTTTATTTTTTTCTTTGACCCATGGTTTATTTTGAGTTGTGTTATTTAGTGTTCAAGTATTTGGGTATTTTCCTGATATATGTCCATTTTGGAATTCTAATTTCATTTCTTTGTGGTCAGAAATAATATTTTGTATGATTTGATTTTTTTTTGAAATTCAATGAGCTTTCCTTATGGCCCAGGATATGGTTTATATCAGTATATATTCTATATGAACTGAATTAATGTTTATACTCATGTTGTTGGATGGGGTATTTGATAAATGTCAGTTAGATAAAAGTGGTTGAAAGTATTGTTCAGTTCTTCAATATCCTTACTGATTTTCTTTCTGACGACTGCATTTATTACTAGGAAAAGAGTGTTGCAGTCTCCGAATGTAATTGTGGATTCGTTTATTTCTTCTATCAGGTCTATTATTTGAAGCTCTATTGTTAGGTGCATATATACTTAGGATTGTTATGTTGTCTGATCCTTTTATAATTATGCAATGTCCCCCTTTATCTCTGGTAATAGTCCTTGTTTTGAAGTGTATATTGTGTAATATTAATGTAGCTACTCTATCCTTGTTTAGATTTTTGTTTTCATGCTATATATTTTTCTCCTTTTGCTTTTAATGTATCTATGTCTTTTAATTTTAAATGATTTCTAGTATGTAGCATATATATGTGTCTTTCTATTGAAATCCAACTTGTATTTTATTCTGTGTCTTAGCTACTTTATAGTTAAATGACAATTATGGTTAGATTAAAATCTACCATCTTGCTAGTGGTTTGCTACTGTTACATCTTTGTGTCCTTTTTCTTCCTCTGTACCTTCTTTTGAAATCATTTTTTTTAATATTCCATTTAATCTCCACCATTAAACAGGGTAAATTGTCTTCCACTATTTCTTCTTCTACAATTCCAGTTACACATATGCTAGTGTTACAGATAGTTAGGCCGGCTTGAGTGGGACACTAGAAGGCTCTTCTCTCCCACCCACTAGGAATGTCAGGGGATGGTTTGACAATTATCACACTGTCTCTCTAAAAATGATAATTGGGCAGTCCCTCAGGGTACCAGGGAGAAGCCATTTCCTGGTGACCCACAGCTATTGCCATTAAAGTGTTAATTGTATACAGATGCCAGGGAGAAGAAACTTCCTGGGCTTGGGCACTAAGAGACAAAACTGGGAAATATGACCTTCTGGGGACACTCCACCAGAGAAAGGGAAGAAAGCCTCAGACAGACGGGCATGGATACAACTTACGAAACACACTGTGCGCTCACTTCCCAAGGGTGAGAAGGGCACCATGCATATGGGAAACCCACCCTAAGGGAAGAACCGTGGAAAAGAGGTAAGCCCATAAATTCCTAGGACCAAGGTTAGATGCCCCTTTTGACCCTCTTGGACCTTCAGGCGCCCTCACTGGATCTCTTCCAAGTGAACTTTTCTTTCTTTCCTGTTCTAAACCTTTTGTAAATAAACTTCCATGCCTGCTCTGAAACTTGCCTTGGTCTCTTTTTCTGCTTTATGCCCCTCAGTTGAATTCTTTTTTCTGAGAAGGCAAGAACTGAAGTGGCTGCAGACCCTTACGGGTATACCACTCCTAACTCGAGGTAACTCAAATCTCTTCTACTGGTCACACTAGGCTGTTTTTATAGTCTCACAAATACTGGATGTTCTCTTTGCTTTTTTTCCCCCCACTCTTCTTTTTCTGCTTCACTTTGGATAATTTCTATTGATTTATCTTCTTCAAGTTCAGGGATACTTTTCTCAGTGTGTTCCACTCTACTAATTAATTGATAGAAGGCATTATTTATCTCTGTTTTTCCTTTTTACCATTTCCATTTAATGCTTTCTTATAATTTGAATCTCTTTGCTGAAATTATCCATTTAACCATGGACGTTTTTCTTTTCCATTAGAGCCTTTTATCATTTTAGTCATAGCTATTTTCATTTCCTGTCTGACATAGTTCCAACAGCTCTGTCATATCTAAATCTAGCTCTGTTGATTTCTTAGTGTCTTGACACTGTTTTTCTTTTTCTTGCTTCTTCTCCCTCATAATTTTTTTGTCGGAAGCTGGACTTTTTTTTTTGCAGAAAATAGGGACTAGGGTAAATACATTTTATGGCTGTAAATAAGCGTATTTTTTCTTTTGCTAGGCGCTTAGTGTGGGGTATTAAGTCAATATAGTCTGGAGTTGAGCTGTTTGAGTTCTGTTCCTGCTATGGTTACTCTCAGCGCACCACAGGATTCAAAAATCCGCTTATTTTGCTTTGTATTTAGGATGAGGACTGGTTTGTCAAAGGGATTTTTCACAATGCCCTTTCCACCTTTAGCTTTAGGTCTGAACTGTTGCATGCACTTCAGAGAGGGTTTGTCTCTGCGTTCTTGTCCTTTTCCCAGTTTATACTGGGCAAGTATATTGCTGTCATATGGTATTGTAAACCTGTTACACTAGGATAATGGTGGGGATGTCATAAGGCATTCTCTTGTTTTCATCTAGCCTCAGTTTTAGGCCTTAATGTACCTTATGTGCTTCTGAGTCTTCAAGTGAGACCATCTCAAAGACTTTCCTGCTGTCTATTATGGACAGTCTCAAATGATCTGGGCCCAGGACACAATCCTGTCTCTCTCCTACAGCAAGAAAATTATTTTTGTTTTTAGTTCTCTAAGCCATGTTTGGTCTTCGGTAGTTTCCTATGGGCAGCAGTGTTAATTGCTATTTCCCCAGCAGGTTAAGCTTTTTGTTTTATAGGGGAGTGAGAGGAGAAAAATGTAGAAGGTCCTCACTTATTTCCATCAGTGGCTACAGTTCTCTTTCCTCAAGCCAGCGCCATAGCAAGTAGTTTCTCAGTACTCTCTCCCTGTACCATATCTTTCTCTTGAGCATCTGGTGAAGACTATGAGTGGTAAAAGTTCCTTTGTCTGAGACTTATAGTGGTTCTACATTTTTTATGCTGGCCCACATTTGGCTTTTAATAATTCATTAAAAATTTTAGCTGAATTTTTCTTATAGGCTTATGTGGTGTTTGATGGTATCTGCTCCAGGCAAACAAGTGCTTGCATTTCATCTTTCCTTAGATGTGCATGACATTTTAGATATATTTTGGATGAGACAGTTGCCCTGAGATCTCAGTTCTCTGATGGGCTCAAGAAAAATTATGAATTTGCAGGTTATACAATGTTGTTTTTGCTGTTGGTGGTGTTGTAATACCTAACCTTGTTTTTAACATGAATAGACTCTCCCTTAGCTACCTAACCTTGTTTTAACATGAATAGACTCTCCCTTAGCTGCGAAAACCCGAGGGACTCCATCTGGCTTCTTCCTTTGCAAGCCATCAAGGACTCCTTACCCACCTCCTTCCTCAAGGAGTTAACTTGTGTAAGCTGACTCTCAGCGTATCAAAAGTCCAATTAACTGTGGCAAGCACTGTCGGTAGTTCCCAGGAATTCGTCCAGGAGATAACATCATAAAGCCCCCGGATTTGTGTCCTGCAGAGCCCTCACACCTATCACCTTGTGATGAATTTAAAGCCCCTGCACCTGAAATTGTTTGTTTCCCTGTAACCATTTGTCTTTTAAATTTTTTAAATCTGTTTTACTTCTAAAAGACTGTTACAGCTAGAATCCCCCCTCCCCTCTCTAAACCAAAGTATAAAAGAAAAACAAGCCCCTTCTTCCAGCCCAGAGAATTTTGTGCATTAGCCGTCTCCTGGTCGCCGGCTAATAAAGGACTGCTGAATTTGTCTCAAAGTGTGGCATTTCTCTCTAACTCGCTCAGGTACAACAGTGTGGGAGTGATACCCTCTCCAGCTTTCTCCATCCTGAACTGAAACTGCTTTTCACCTTTAAAATGTTAAAATGTTAAAATCTGTTGTCCACTGAAGCCCCTTTTCTTGTATTCTTAGTTACTATAACATTTCTTCTTCTTTTTCTCTTTTCTGCCACTTAATGGAGGTTTCTGGTGGCAGAAAAGATATACTTGTTTGGTAAGACTAATATCTTTACTCAAAAATCAAAAAGTGTCTTTTAAAACTAGTCATTATGATCGTATGTTCATTACAGAGATTAGAGTTCTTTAAATGTGTGTGTGTGTGTGTGTGTGTATGTGTGCGCGCGCGCGTGTGTGTGTATTTCAAATGTTTGGAACATATTCTGAAATCTATGAGCTTCATCATAAATGAATACAAACTGCACAAAGCTGTTTGGCTTCCAGTTTTGTTTGAAAGATAATAAAAACAAAATCTACAATTATTTAAGAAACCCAAAAGTATTTGTTAAAATAAAATATAAAATTATGTATAGGAATTTGTGATAGTGTGAAATATATTTGTTTTTAGTCCCTGTACATACAGCTCCAGGCATGCAGCTCCTAAAACCCTTGGAATCTCTAGAGCTGTAAGAGTGTCTTTTCTAAGCTAATAAGATAACTGGTGGCTAGGGGCTCTTAGACAGTTAAAGGATGGGGCTGGTCAACAGAAAGGCAAAGGCGTGATTAAAAGATTGGGACTTTTTGCCTCACCTTCAAACTTCTGGGGAGGGGAAAGGGGCTAAAGGTTGACCTGATCATCAGTGGCCAATGATTTAACATAATGAAGCTTCCATAAAGCTTAAAAGGGCTGGATTTGAAAAACTTCCAGATACCTGAACACATGGAAGCATGCCCAGGCAAGGCATGGAAGCTTCATGCCCCTTCTCCCCAACCTTGCCCTATGTATTGCTTTCATCTTACTGTTCATCTGTATTCTGCATAATATCTTTTACCTTAATAATAAATGTATAAATATAAGTAAAGTGTTTTCCTGAATCCTGTGAGTCACTCTAGCAAATTAATCAAACCCAAGAAAGGGGTCATGGAAACTCCGGTTTATGGAATACAGGTCAGAAGTGCAGGTCACAACCTGGGACTTGGCAATTGGCATCTGAAATTGAGGGGAAGTCTTATGGGACTTGATGTTATCCCCAGGTAGATAGGGTCAAAATTGGATTGGAAGACACCCAATTGGTGTTCGCTAGAGAATTTCTTGCTGTGTGGGGAAGGAAATCCCATAAATCTGGTGTCAGAGGTTTTCAGTGACTGTAGAAGAGAAAAAGAAAACACTATTGGTTTTCCCTGTCTCTTACAGAATCTTAGTCAATGTTCCCTATGAGGGACTAATCAGTATTTTAAGAATGCAAACAAAACATCAGTTTTTCTTTCCTGTGGCATGATGGAGAAAGCCTCCATACTCCCATACTTGAGCCTTATGGGTGAACCATGACCTAACTTAGTTGGTAGGCAAACTGAAAACCTAACTTAAGAGTATGCTTCTGTAACAATAGCTGCATCTCAGCTAATCCCAGCAGTCATATTTCAACCACTCACAGGCAGGCAACTGCTCAAATGTTGTTCAAATAAGGCAAATGTTGTACTTATTTCTCTCCTGATTTTGTTACTACGGAAAGATTAATTTAAAAAGATGACCGATAGTGCTATTTTCTTAGGCACTGTCACTAAATGCATAAAAGACATTTCTCAAGAGAAAGGAACACACGATGTGTTCACAGGAGCAACTAACAGTTGGTTTGCCGACATTATAAATGGTGAATGACAACCTTGGATTTTTCAAGGTTTTAAATCTTTCTATTTCTTCTTCTGTTTCTATTAGTTACAGGCCAGCTGTAACCAATCTGGTTGTTTCTGTACATCTGTTTCATTTTCTTCATGTGACTTTCCTTTTTTCTGTTCATAAATTTTTTCCAACCACATGACATACCTGGAGTCTCTCTGAATCTGCTGTGATTCTGGAAGCTGCCTGGTGTGTGAATCATTTTATTTCTTGCTCAATTAAACTCTGTTAAATTTAATTTGCCTAAAGTTTTTCTTTAAAAAGACAAATTTCCTTGAGAGCTGACATATTCAGACAGACATTTTAAGCTCCCAATCAACAGCTGGCCAGCTGACATAAATCTAACACCTTATGTCCCCTGGGGTGGCAGAAACCAGCTAATACGTTTGCTGGTTACAAAGCCAAGCTACAAGATATAAAGGGAGACAAAAGGAGAATCTTATCACAATTTTCCTCCTTATGACAAACCACACAAAAGTCAGAAATTAGAAAGATGAAGCCATCTCTGGGAATCTAAAGATCAATAGCCAACAGGCATCTAAAACAAATTTACAGGAGTCACAATCAAAACAAATGATTTCTCTTGTCAACCTGAATTTGGAAAGGAAAAGATAAAGATAAGTTTTTTCCTCTTTCATTCTCAATCAAACATTACAGGCCGAGGTCTGGGTGAACTGACCCTGGTAAAAATTCTCCATTTTTCTGCTAGCTTTTTGTCACTTGTCCCAGGCACTCATCTGTAGGCTCTGGAGCAAGTCGGGTATCTCAGTGAAACCACTTTTTTTGTTTTTTGGCAGAACTGTAGGAGAGGAAAGAAGGTGACTCCTTTTTTTCCGTATCATAAAAGGTCATGGCTGACATCCCTATAACAAAAGACAGTTTGATGAGAGAAAAACACAGCAAATTTATTACCTGCCCATGGGTGCACGGGTGTCATGGAAAATATAAAAATTCCTGATTTCAAAATATTTTCTAACTTATGTATTTTTGATCTATAAGTATTTAAGGGTCTGTTGCTCAATTTATACATATTTGTGAATTTCCCAGATTTTCTTCCTCTATTGATTTCTAATTTTATTGCATAGTAGTCACAGAACATAGTTTGTATAATTTCAGTCCATTCAAATTTATTGAGGCTTGATTTAAAGCATAACAGATGGTCTCTCCTAAAGGATATTTCATGTTTATTTTGGAAGAATATTTTTTATGTTTATTCATTTATTATAAAAAGATAAGAATGAACAGCCAGATGGAAGAGATGCTTAGGCAAGGTATGGAGGAGGGGTGCAGAGCTTCCAGGCACTCTTGTGGTGGTCAGGGCACCCCACTCTTATTACCTTCATGTTTTCAGCAACACAGAGGCTCCCTGAACCCTGTCCTTTTGTTTTTTTGTGTGAAGGCTTCATTACATAGGCCTGACTGATTAAATCGTTAGCATTGGTGATCAACTGACTCTTCGGTCTCTCTTCTCTCCCTCAGGATTGGTGGGATTGATGAAAACTCCTACTCTCAAATCACCCGGTTTGGTGCCCTGGCCACCAGACCCCATCCAGAGGCTATCCAAGAACCTCCATCACCAGTCATCTTATTGTCTTACAAAAAGACTCACCACTTCGGAGATCTCAAGGATTTTAGGAGCTTGTGTTACAGAAAGAGGAGATAAAGATCAAATAGACAGTTCTCTTTTTTTTAACTTTTAAGTTCAGGGGTACAAGCACAGGTTAGGCATGTTTGTTACATAGATAAATATGTGTCATGGGGGTTTATTGTATAGATTATTTCATCATCTGGGTCTTAAGCCTAGTATCCATTAGTTGTTTTTCCTGATTCTCTCCCTCCTTTCACCCACCACTCTCCGACAAGAAGTAGTGTGTGTTGTTCTCCTCTATTTGTCCATGTGTTGTCATCATTTACCTCCCACTTATAAGTGAGAACATATGGTATTTGGTTTTCTGTTCCTGTGTTAACTTGCTAAGAAGGATAATGGCCTCTAGCTCCAACAATGTCCCTGCAAAGGATACAATCTCATTTTTTAATAGCTGCATAGTATTCCATGATATATATGTACCACACTTTCTTTTTCTAGTCTATTATTGATGGGCATTTGGGTTGATTCCATGTCTTTGCTATTGTGAATAATGCCGCAATGAACATACATGTGAATATGTATCTACAACAGAACGATCTGTATTCCTTTGGGTATATAGCCAGTAATGGGATTGCTGGGTTGAATACTATTTCTGACTTCAGGTCTTTGAGGAGTCACCACACTGTCTTCCACAATGGTTGAACTAATTTATACTCCCACCAACAGTATATAAGTGTTACTTTTTCTCTGCAACCTCATCAGCGTCTGTTATCTTTTGACTTGTTAATAATACCCATTCTGACTGGTGTGAGATGGTATCTCATTGTGGTTTTCATTTGCATTTCTCTAATAATCAGTGATATTGAGCTTTTTTTTTTAATATGCTTGCTGGCTGCATGTATGTCTTCTTTTGAAAAGTGTCTGTTCATGTCGTTTGCCTACTTTTTGATGTGTTTTTTTTTTTCTTGTTAATTTGTTTAAGTTCCTTACAGATGGTCTGTTTACTCTGTTGATAGTTTCAGGAAGAATATTTTTCAGCTTTAGTTGGTATATAGTGCTGATCATGTTTGTTGAGCTTCTTAGATATGTCTTATCAAATTTTTTAAATTAAATTTGCAAAGTTTTTAGCTATGTTTTCTTCAAATACATCTTCTGTTTATTTTTCTCCCCCTTTCTAGGATTCCCATTACAGGTATATCAGTACACCTGATTGCATCCACAGGTTTCTGCTGTACTGTTCATATTTCTTCATTCCTTTTTTTTTTCTTCTTCAGACTGTATATTCTCAATTGACCTATGTTTAAGTTCACTGATCCTTCTGCCAGCTCAAATCTGCTGTGATTCTTAAAATTTTAGGTACTGTACTTTTCAATCCTCATATTTCTCCTTGATTCTTTTTTACTTTGGTAAAATTCTTATAACATAAAGTTGCTCATTTTAAAGTGTACAAATTGGCATTAAATACATTCACAATGTTGTGTAACTATATATTATTTTTCATAAAGTCTACTGCTTATTTCATATTCCTTTTAGTGAGACATTGTTATAATACCTTACTTTGGTTATTCAGATACAGTTGACTCTGAACACATTTAAACTAACTAATTTAAATTTTCTATCTGTAAGTTTAATCTCTGGGCTTCCTCAGGGAAAGTTTCTATTGACTGTTGTTGGTTTTTTTTTTTTTTTTTCCCTGCGATATAGCCATTCTTTCTTGCTTCTTTTTATGTCTCGTAATGTTCTATGAAAACTGGACATTTAAAACAGTATTGTATGACAGCCCTGGAAATACAACCCCTCTTCTCCAGGTTTTGTTATTGTTACTCTTTTTTTTTTCTTCTTTGTTTTTGCTCTTTATTAGTAACTTTTCTTAACAAAATCTGTAACACCTTCATTCTTTGTCATGTTTGCTTCTGATATCTCCCTTTCTTTAGCTTAGTGATTAGCTAATGATTGGGCAGAGATTATACTGTACCTTAAGGGTATCTTTTTTCCCAGATTTTCCTTCTAAGGTATTTGGTAAATTTATTGTTTGCCCCATTTCGTATTACAGCATGAGGGAACTATAACATTCAACAATACTCAGAGGGAAAAGGCTATTTGCACTGAGGGAGCTCTAAATCAGGCCATGTAAAGACAAAGGAGGCATTTCCAGGGAACTGTCAGTCAGAGTAATGACTATTCTCTGAGAATCATGCTTTTTGGGAATTCCAGTCCCTTCTTCCCCCGAAGCATAGTCTGTGCTTCTAATGGATGTTCATATACAAAATAAGAACCTGTACACATATCTCATATCATGTAAAGTAATGAGCTCACATCAAATATAAAACCTGTACAAGTGGCCAGGTGCGATGGCTCACACCTGTAATCCCTGCACTCTGGGAGGCCAAGCCAGGCAGATTGCCTGGGCCCAGGAGTTCAAGATCAGACTGAACCTCATCTCTACAAAATAAAAAAAAAAAAAAATTAACTCAGTGTGATGGTGCACACCTGCAGTCCCAGCTACAAGGGAGGCTGAGGTGAGAGGATTGCTTGACCCTAAGATGATGAGGCTGCAGTGAGCCATGAGGGTACCACTGTACTCCAGCTTGGGCCACAGAATGAGCCCCTACACCACCCCCCTAAAAAAATCCCCAAAAACTTGCAGAAGAAAATTAGCATGACTTTGGATTTAATAATGAGCTTTTATATACAACACCAAAACCATGATCCATAAAAGGAAAAATGATAAACCATGCTTTATATAATTATAAACCTTTAAATCTGTGAAAAAATCTGTTAAAAAAATGAAAAGGCAACCCATGAATTGGAGAAAATATTTCCAAATTGTATTTCTAATTCAAACTTGAAGCCAGAATACATGAACACGTAAAAACTGAACAATACGAAAACAGAAAAGAATCAATGACAAATGTGCAGACAGATATCTGAAAAAGCATTTTATGAAACAAGATACACAGATGAAAACTGTGAATGTTGCAGATATTAGGATGAAATTACTTTTGTAAGACTCAGATGAAATAGAGCTAGGAAGGATCGAAGGAGAGGAGGCTCATACATGTCTGAGATAATAACTCTTTTTCAGAACTTTATGAAAACTCCACAAGAAACACATTTGTGTCATTCACACATCTGCTTTGATAAGGTTTATCAGTAGACATTCTTTAGGAAGGCAATAATTTAGATAAGATGTTCTTGAAAGAACACTTGTCCAGCAATGGCATCTCTATCAGTGAGCTGACAACTACTATAACTTTGAATTTCTGGAAACAATTAACTATTTCTAAGCAGCTTATATGAGTTGATTTTTTACTTATAAAGGCTCGCCTTACCATTCTTTCACCAAATGCACTGGTGTCTTGTCATTCCATGTATTTTGGCTTATAATCCTTATTTCTGTTCCCGAGTAAACCAACATATTAATAGATATTTTTTCTAGTGTCATTTCAGGTTGACAAAAATAAGCATATTAAAAGACTCTAAATGTCATTAGTCATTAGGGAAATACAAATTAAAGCTACAATAATATAGCCCTGTATATATATTAGGAACACTAACTGTAGGGAGACCCCCTGAAACTATTGCTATGGAATAAAAGATGAAATGCTCCTGATTATTATAAATATAAAATTGCATGCAGGATTGTGTAAAGACAATGCCAGGTTGGACTGCCAGAATGAGCCAACAGCGCGTGATGTGTTTCCCCCTGCAGAGAGCCTATGAATGGACGTGCAGTCAGGGAGGCTTCACATCACCAAGATTCCTATCCCAGAAAAGCAGATGTTCATAGCTCTGGGAATGGAATATGACCCTCGTGGAGAGCCTATAAAGAGACGCATGGGGGGCACCTGTCCATATGGATAAGATAGGGCTATAAATGCCCTCATCTTGCCGTGGCTCTTCTAGGCCTCTTTAGGGTTAAGGCATACTCCCTTCTGAGAATTTCTGGTCTAACCAGTTGTCTAGCTTCATGTCCTGTTTCTATGGACTGTTTGTAACCAGCTTTTGCTGCAACTGTTACTGCTGATTAATATCGTGCTAATCATAGTTTATGGAAAGACTGTGTTTCTGTTTTAAGGCTCTGTCAGAAATTCCTGATGCACACACTATATTGTAAATTCTTATCTCTGTATACTGTATTTCTGCATACAGATGTCATGTTAAAGAACTACTTCATCCCCATGTGACCATCTCACCTCATAATCAGATGGCCCTAAATCCCTCACTAACCTACCCCCACCCTCACTAAACTTAACAATAAATGCTGGTATATCCAGTGTGTTGTTGCCACCACGGGACCAGAAGGTGGTGCTCTCCCTGGACCCAGCTTTCACTGTCTTGTGTGTGTCTATTATTTCTCGACCTGCCAATCTGCCTGGGAACAAAGAAAGAACCCCACTGCATTGCAGGCTGCTGGCCAGATCCCGCAATAACTAACATTTAAAAAAATGGAATGTTTGCAAGGATATGGATGAACAGGAACTCTTATTTATTACTAGTGGGAATGCAAAATGGTACAGACACTTTGAAAGAGTTTTACAGTTTTTTTAAATAATGTTATACATGTGTTTACCAAGCAATGTAGCAACCCTGCATCTATGTTTTTATCCAATTGAATTGAATAGTTATTGTAATAGTTCAGTTTATCTGTCAACTTGACTGTGTTTTGGGATACTCAGATAGCTGGTAAAATATTATTTGTGAATGTGTCTGTGAGGGTGTTTTCTGAAAGAAATTAGCATCTAAATTGTTTTAGACTGAGTAAAGAAGATTATGCTCACTAATATGGGTGGGTATCATCCAACAAATTGAGGTCCTAAATAGAACAAAAAGTAAGGAAAGGGAGAATTTTCTCTGTGATTGAGTGAAGATATCTATCTTCTGCCTGTAGATATTAGTGTTTCCGGTTTTTTGGATCTTCAGACTCAGATAAGGACTTACACCTTGAGCCCCCTTTGTTCCTAGGCCTTTGGACTTGGACTGGAACTTACAGCATTGGTGCCCCCGGTTCTCAGGCTTTTAGGTTTGAATTAAACTACATCACTGGCTTTTCTGGACCTCCAGTTTTCATATGGCAGATCATGAGACTGCTCAGCATTTGTAATCACATGAACCAATTCCTTATTACAAATCTCTCTCTCTCTTTCTCTCTCTCTCTCTCTTATTAGTTCTGTTACTATAAAGAACCTTGAGTAATACAGATTTTGGGACCTACAGTAGTTCTAGAGGAACAGAATGTTAAGGATTTGTTTTCTAAATTTGTTTTGTTTTTTTTTTTGAATTAGTTATCTAACATGATTAGACTTAAAGATGTTAATTACTATTTCCAGTAGTAGAGACAGCATTCATAGTCCATGGTGTGAATTGTTTATAGAGATTTGCAAAACATCTGCACTGACTAATCAACTACTCCTAATCAACTACTTTTGACTCTGTATATAAGACTTTCAATTACTTTTGGAAAACTAAGGAATATAATAATGTTTGTTGTTTCCACTGATTCTGGACAAACTGATAAAAGAAAGAGGTGAGTTAAGGGATTCAAATCTTAGTTCAAGTGCCACATAAGTGATCTGAGTGCTACATGTATGCCCTAAAAGAGTTCCTTATCTTCTGTAGCCAGAGGATTGAAATTACTGAAAACCAAACACAGAACTTCATTCTGGAACTGACTGAATTACAAGGCAAAAAAGATTTCCAGCACTGCATTGTTTCTCTATTAAACTGGTGCCATTGATTGGAAAAGAATGGGCTCCTATAAGTTGTAATAGAGACAAGTCAGAATACTCTAATGAAGCTGGGGACATTGAGACTCTAAATTCTGATGAGTCTTCTTTACCATTAGAAAAAATGTCTCCACTTCCAGTGGTATCAGCTTCTCCACCCTAAGTGGTATTCTCTTCCCTCTGAAAGGGCAAACTCTGAGTTTCCTGAGGAGGTCATCTGATGGCCTCCTCTGGGGAAGTAACCATGCAAGACAATGCTAATGCTTCTCAAGACCCACCCTTCTTTGCTTCTAGACCTATAACTAAGCTCAAGTTCCAGCAAGCCCCTAAAAATAGGTACAAAATGTGACCTACAGGGAGGTTCACTACACTCCAAAATAGCTACCTGAAGTTTCTAATTTATAGAAGCAGAAGCCAAAAAATGTGTGGGAATGATTACTAAGGGTGTGAGGTAATGGTGGAAGGAACATCAGCCCAAATTTATTGATACAGACTCACTAAGCAGATATTCTACATTGAATGTTGTAGTTCAGGAGGTAAGAAAAGGCTCTAGTACAGTGGTTTGTTGGTTGACTGAAACATGAACCAAGATGATCCACTTGGAGTAAAGTGAAAATGCTAGACTTGTCTTGGTTTAATATAGAGGAAAGACTCCAAAGGATTAGGGAAATTAGAATGTTAGAACAAATTAGCCATTTACGATTTACTCAGCTACATTGAGTCAAGAAAAAATACCTTTCACCAATAGTTTAAGCAATAAATGTATTATGCTCAAGTCACCCAGTCGATGGTAGTTTTGTTATAAGAGCCAGAAATGACAAAGACAGTTACGTTCACATAAAAACATTCAGAAGAATGTTTATAGCAGCCATATTTCATAATAACCAAAAAATAGAAACAACCAACAAATTTAACAGATGAATAGATGAACAAATTGTTACATTTATACAATGAAATACTTTTCAGAAATAAATGATAAACTATTTTATTCACAAAACATGGATGAGTCATAAGTATATTTTTAATTTTTCTTTTTAATTTTTGTGGGAACATAGTAGCGGTATATATTTCTGGGGTGCATGAGCTGTTTGATATAACATGCAATGTATAATAATTACATCATGAACAATGGAATACCCATCCCTTCAAGCATTTATTCTTTATGTTTCAAACAATCCAATTATACTTTTACTTATTTTAAAATGTATGAATTAATTTAATATTAAGTTTATATGATACCCTTTGTTCATTTTTGTTTTGGTTGCCTGTGCTTGTGGCATATTACTTAAGACACTTTGGTCCAGTCTAATGTCCTAGATATTTTCTGTATAGGTTTATTGAAGTAGTTTTATAAGTTGAGATCTTATATTTAATTATACAATTGATTTTGATTTGATTTTTGTAGATTGCATGAAATAGGGGTCTAGATTCATTCTTGTGCATATGCCTATCTAGTTTTCCCAGCACCATTTTTTAAAGAGACTGTCTTTTCCTCAGTGTATGTTCTTGTTACCTTTGTTGAAAATGAGTTTAATACAGGTGTCTGAATTTGTTTCTGGGTTCTCTGTTCTATTCTGTTTTTATGCCAGCACCTTGCTGTTTGGGTTTTTACATCTCTGTTTGGGTTTTTACCTCTCTGGAGGTGAGAGGAAGTTTTTGCCATGTTGTTCTTTTCATAGTGAGTTCTCACTAAATCTAATGGTTTTGTAAGGGGCTTTCCCCCCTTTGTTTGGTGCTTCTCCTTCCTACCGCCTTGTGAAGAAGGTGCCTTGCTTCTCCTTTGCCTTCTGCCATGATTTTAAGTTTCCTGAGGCCTCCCCAGCCATGCTGAGCTACGAGTCAATTAAACCTCTTTTCTTTATAAATTACCCAGTCTCAGGCAATTCTTAATAGCAGTATGAAAATGGACTAATACACCACCCAGGAGCCAAGTCCTGGAATCACAGACCCTAAAAACTTGCTTGGTGCTCTACCTCACTGTGGCTGAGCTGGTACCTTAGATGCAAAACAAAGTGCCCTTTGCTTTTCTCTGTTTTTCTCAAGCAGAAGAGGTCATGACCCAAAGCCACCACAACTGGGAATATGCTCTGTTTCACCTGAAGCCTGTAAGTGTCATGGTCCCACCCAAGTCCCTTGACATAGCACCTGGTTATCACCACTGGTAATGCAGGTCCCAAGGGCCCCTCAGTCAGAAGGTGATAAATGCTGCCAAGACTGCATTCTTCCATTCCAGGAAGCATGTTTCTTTTTGTCCCACGGTGTTTACAGAAATTTCTGGGATCTAAGGCATGGAAAGGGGGGCCTCATGACCCTTACCCATCCCCTATCTTGCTGTACCTGGGCTGGGATCCAACATGCAAGACAAAGTCCTCCCCACTCTTCCCTCTCTTTTCTTCAAGCAGAAGGAATGTGTCTTTTTTGGAGCCAAGAGACATGAAGCTTGGGATTGGGATTGGGGTGATGCCAGCACCCTCTTAGCTACCTTGGCTGACGTCTCAGCAGGTCACGTGCCTCCCTAGACTTGTGTCTCTTGGCCCAGTTCAGCACTAGGAGTAGCCAAGGAATCACAGTCCTTGTGGCCTAGACTGCCTTTCAAGTTTAGTTAGAATTCAAGAGCACTTTAGTCCATGGTTGTGATGCTTATGGGAACTCAAGTTTAGACTGCTAGGATTGGTGATTCCCCTCTTGCTAGGGCTGGTTTGAATGTTCCCTCTGTGGGTGGGTGTAAGCTGAGATTTTTCTGATTTTCCTTTTTTCTTCCAGTGCTCCGCAATTGCTGTGTTCTCTCTTCCCCAGTACGCAGAAACAATCTCAGCACCACACAGCCATTGCTGGGGGTTGGGGACGGGGTGGTGTCAGCAATTCAAGCCTTTTTTCTACCTCTTTAGTGCCTCTTTCAGCAATATAAAATTAAAACCAGTTTCTGTGAGCGCTCGCCTAAATTTTGCTTTATATGAACGTGCTTTCTTTGTGTAGACAGTTGTTAAATTGGTGTCCTAGTGGGAGGATAATCCATGGAGCCTTTTTATCCACCATTTTGCTCTGCCAACTCTCATAAATGTATTTTTTCAGTGAAAGAAGCTGTACACCAAAGGCTATATGTTGTATATTTCTATTTAATATGATTTTCTGAAAATGGCAAAACAGAAATAATAAACATTAATGGTTTACAATTTCTGTGAGAAAGGTAACTGCAAAGGGGTTGCAGAAAAAAATATAGGGGTGGTAGAACTCTTCTACAGCATACAAATACAGGATGATACATGGCGAAACCATGCATTTGTCAAAATCTCTAACAACCATGTACCACAAAGATTGAACTTTACTATATGCAAATAAAATAAATATATCAACCAGGATAAACAGGTTTCAAAGATGAATGCAGACTGTGCCAAATGAACTCAACTATATTAAAAATGTATATCTTAATATGTATTAGTTTGTTTTCACACTGCCATAAAGATACTACTTGAGACTGGATAATTGACAAACAAAAGAGGTTTAATTGACTCACAGTTCCTCGTGGCTGGGGTGGACTCAGGATACTTACAGTCCATGGTGGAAGGCAAAGGGGAAGCAGATACCTTCTTCACAAGGTGGCAAGAGAGTGAGAGGGAGGAAATGCCACACATGCAACCATAAGTTCTCATCAAAACTCCCTATGTATCAGGAGAACAGCACGGGGGAAACCGCCCCCATGATCCAGTCACCTCTCACCAGGTTCCTCCCTTGACACATGGGGATTACAATTTAACATGAGATTTGGGTAGAGACGTAGAGCCAAACCATATCATAACCTCACTAAAAGGGATACGGGGAAGAAGTAGCTAATTACTGAGTGAGTAGAAAACAGTGTTTTGACTGGATACTATAAGGATAAAGACAAGAAGAAGTATACACTGTATTCTAGTTTGTAAATTCTCTTGTAAAAGTACAGGTTAGCACTTTTAAGCTTCTTCACAGGCATTTTTCTGGTGCAAGGAAAATACAGGATTAGACTGGAGGTTTGTTTTTTGTTGTTGTTTGTTTTTTTTGTTTTGTTTTTTTTTTTTTTTTTTTTTTTTGATACAGAGTCTCTTTTTGTCACCCAGGCTGGAGTGCAGTGGCGCGATCTTGGCTCACTGCAACCTCCGCCTCCCGGGTTCAAGCGATTCTCCTGCCTCAGCCTCCCAAGTAGCTGAGACTACAGGCACCCGCTACCACACCCGGCTAATTTTTTTTGTGTTTTTAGTAGAGATGGGGTTTCACTGTGTTAGCCAGGCTGGTCTTGATCTCCTAACCTTGTGATCCACCCACCTCGGCCTCCCAAAGTGTAAAGATTCTTTTTATTACAAAAATAAAGGAAATGCCCCCAAAAAGTAGATTATGTCAAAAGAACACAAAGTCTAAACTGAAAGACTTGCTGATGGACAGAGCTGGAATGATTTTAACATCAAAAGATACAATAATAATATGGAATTATAACAAAGAATATAATAAAATGTCCATTATTCATGAGTCTAATTATACATAAATGTATAGCTCTATAGATATAAGGGTAGATAGATATTAGGAACACACACACAACACATACACACACATACAATCACACACAAATAAATAAATTACTGTAGGGTTGGGTCCAATTTTCCCCTTTGTGTAGGCTAGATATAGTGAATAGCTTCAAAATGCTAGGATACTGTTAACAAAAAATAGAAACTTTAAAATGGGAAACAATAGCATATATCACCTTAATCAAGTGATCAAGACTAACTCACCTGTGATAAGACATGTTAACTTCATATACTTCATAACTTCATATGAGATTATAGCAATACTTCACTTCTGTGGTATTCTTTCCAAAAAGCTATAAGTATAGTATAATCGTGAGAAAACATCATGCAAACTCAAATTAAGGTATATCCTTCAAAATACTTGAGCAATGTTTTTCAAAAGCAAAGACTGAGAAACTCATGGGCCAGTGGGGATTAAGGAGACACACCAACTAAATGTGATGCAATGTGGATGCTAGAATGAATCCTGGAGCAGAAAAAAAATACACTAGTAGAACTGATTTAATATAACTAAAGTCTAGTTTAGTTCATAGTATTCACCAATGTTAATTTCTTAGTTTTGGTGAATGCACCTTGTTGTGCAAGATACGAAGAAGAGAAGAAAGTCAGTGAAGGGTATTCAGGGACTCTCAAGGCTACTCACATCCATCTCTTTGGGAATTTTCTGTAAATTTAAATTACTCAAACAGAAAAACAATTCCATTACCCAATTTGCTTAAAATCCTTCAAATGTTTCTTCTTACATTTTAGAATTAACAACAAAACTCTACCTAATCTCAAGGACCTTCAAAGTTTTTGAAACATTGCCTGTGTAACACATATCTCCTGTGTGTACTGTGGTCCAGCCATAGTGGCTTTCTTTAAAAAAAAAAAAAATCAGCTTTTATTTTAGATTCAGAGGGTACACTGCAGGTTTGTAATATGGTATGTTGTGTGACACTGAGGTTTAGGGCAGGATTGATCTCATGATCCAGGTAGTAAGCATAGTACTCAATAGGTAGTTTGTCAGCCCTTGTCCTGCTCTCTCCCTCCCCTGTCTAGTAGTCCCCAGTGTCTATTGTTCTGATCTTTTATGTACACATATATCTAATGTTTAGCTCCCACTTATAAGTCAGAATATATGGTATTTCGTTTTCGTTTTCTGTGCTGATTTATTTAGGATAATGATATTCAGAGCTAACCATGTTGCTGCAAAAAAACATGATTTCAATTTTTTATGGCTCCATATTGTTCCATAGTGTATTTGTACCACACGTTCTTTATCAAATCCACTGGTATGGGCACTTAGGTTGATTCCATTTATTTGCTATTTGTGAGTGCATGTGTCTTTTTGGTAGAACTGGATATACACCCATGTACTAGTCTGTTCTCACACTGCTAATAAAGACATACATGAGGCTGAGTAATTCATAAAGGAAAGAAGTTAAATTGACTCACAGTTCTGCATGGCTGGGGAGGCCTCACAATTATGACAGAAGGCAAAGGAGAAGCAAAGACATGTCTTACATGGCAACAGGCAAGAGAGTGTGTGCAGGGGAACTCCCTTTTATAAAACCATCAGACCTCATGAGACTTATTCACTGATTCACTAAATTTCCCTTTATAAAACCATCAGATCTTGTGAGACTTATTCACTTATTCACTAAACACAGCACGGGAAAGATCTGCCTCCATGATTCAGTTACCTCCCACCCTGTCCCTCCCATGACATGTGGGAATTATGGGAGCTACAATTCAAGATGAGATTTGGGTGGGGACATAGCCAAATCATATCAACCCACTAATATTACTGGGTCAAATTGTAGCTCTATTTTAAGTTCTTTGAGAAATCTCCAAACTGCTTTACACAGTGGCTGAACTAATTTACACTCCCAATAACCGTGTATAAGCATTCCCTTTTCTCTGCAGCCCGCCAGCATCTGTTATTTTTGATGTTTTAATAATAGCCATTCTGACTTGTACATGATGGTATGTCATTGTGGTTTTCATTTGCATTTTTTCGATGATTAGTGATGTGGAGCATTTTTTCATACGTTTTTTGGCTTGTCCTTTTTTGAGAAGTGTCTGTTCATGTCCTTTGCTCACCTTTTAATGGGGTTGTTTTTTGATTGTTGAATTGTTTAAATTTATAGACTCTGGATATTAGAGATTTGTTGGTTACATAGTTTGTCAACATGTTCTCCCATTCTGTAGGATGCCTGTTTACTCTGTTGATACTTTCTTTTGCTCTGCAAACGCTCTGCAGAAGCTCTTTTCCTCTTCAGATGCTCTTTAGTTTAACTAGGTCCCTCTTGTCAGATTTTGTTTTTGCTGTAATTGCTTTAAAGGGTTTATTCATGAATTCTTTGCCAAAGCCAGTGTCCAGAATATTATTATTTCCTAGGCTTTCCTCTAAGATTTTTGGTCTTACATTTAAATCTTTAATGCCTCTTGAGTTCATTTTTGTACAATGTGAAAATTAGGAATCCAGTTTATTCTTCTGCACATGGCTAGCCAGTTATCTCAGCACCATTTATTGAATAGAGATCCCCTTTGCCATGGCTTCTTTTTGGCAACTTTGTCAAAGATCATATTATTCTAGGTGTGAAGTTTTATTTCTGGGTTCTCTACTCTGCTCCATTGATCTATGTGTCTGTTTTCGTATCAATACCATGTTGTTTTGTTTCTATAGCCTTGTAGTATAGTTTGAAGTCAGGTTATGTAATGACTCTGGCTTTGTTGTTTTTGCTTAGGACTGCTTTGACTATTCAGATTCTGTTTTGGTTCCATAGGCAGGTTCTTTTTTTATTCCATTAGAATAGTTTTTTTCTAGTTCTGTGAAATATGACACTGGTAGTTTGATAGAAATAGCATTGAATCTTTAGATTGCTTTCCACAGTGTAACCATTTTCATGAAAGTGATTCTTCCAATCCATGAGCATGGAATGTTTTACCATTTGTTTTTGTCATCTCTAACTTCTTCCAGCAGTGTTTTGTAGTTCTCTTTACCTCCTTGGTTAGATCTATTCCTAGGTATTTAATTTTGTGTGTGTGGCTCTTATAAATGGGATTGCAGTATTGATTTGTCTGAGCTGGAACATTATTGGTATATAAAAATGCTACTAATTTTTGTACATTGATTTTGTATCCTGAGACTTTACTAAAGTCTTTTAACAATTTTAGGAGCCTTTTTTGCAGATTTTCTAGGTATAAAATTATATCATCAGCCAAGAGTGATAATTTGACTTTTTTTTTTCTATTTGGATGCCTTTTATTTCTTTCTCTTGGCTGATTGCTCTGGCTAGGACTTCCAGTAATATGTCAACTAGGAATGGAGAGAGTGAGTATCCTTGTCTTGCTCCAGTTTTTAAGTGGGGATGATTCCAGGATTCCAGATTTTGTCTGTTCAGTATGATATTGGCTGTGAGTTTTTTTAGTGATGGCTCTTATTATTTTGAGGTATGCTTCTTCAATGCCTAGTTTGATGAGGATTTTTATCATGAAGGAACTTTGAATTTTATTGAAAGCTTCTTCTGTGTCTATTAAGATAATCATGGTTTTGCTTTTTTTTCTGTTCATGTGTTGTATCTTCTACTGACTATGCTTTTGCTATCTCTGAACATTTGTACGTGCTCTTTTTCCTGGAAACCTATCCTCAGTTTGCTTTGTTAACTCCTATTTACCCTTTGGATCTCAGCCCAGTCATCAATGTTTTAAGGAAAATTTCCAGTTCACTCTTACTAGGTAAAATTCAGTTATTCCAGTTTATCATTGACTAATATGTTTCTTCTTCGTAACATTTCCCATGACTTTAGTCTTATATTTATTTGTCATATAATTGAATTAAAATATTTTTTCATAACTTAGCTGTAAATTCCAAGAAAGCAAGAACCTTTCTTTCTTTTTGCTATTTTGTCTCTTAGTGCTTAGCACAACACAAATTTCAGCATAGAAACTGAAATATTTTTAAAATGAAAAATGAATATGTAGTACAAGATTGGCTGTTGAATTACTGTTCTGCATCATATTAAGAAATTTCATTTTAGAACTCTTTGGTTATTTTATGTGCGTCTGGAGTGATTATAGAAATTACATTTTATTGATTTCTTTTCTAAAGTGTGCACTCTGTTTCTCACTGCTTATGTTGATATTGAATATAGTGCCCATTCTTGTGTTTACTAAACTTGAAATATTCTCTTATAATAATATCCTGCATAGTTTCAGTGAAGCAAGTTTCCTCTTGAATCTTAAACGTACACGTTGTATTTTCCTCTTTTTTGCTATTAATCTATTTCAGCAGGGGACATAGCCTCAGAATTGTCTAAGAAAAGGTGATTCTTTCCTATTGAACTGCCAAATATCTTCAATGACCATGTGGTTATTCAGTATTTTCTAAGTGCTCAATAAATGTTATCTGGTATTAATATAATTGCAGATCTAACTCTAAGCCTTGCCAATACTGACTTGGAGTCTTATGAAGATATAACTGGTGACATTGCCCAAAGGTTTGTGAGGGGACCCTCATCCTCATTGGAAAAAGAAAAGTACATGAAAGAAAACTAAACAAAATAAATTGATACCAGTTCAGAGTCAGCAACTAATATGAGAAACATTGTTACCAAGAAAATTCTGCCCTGAGCCACAAAAAGGGTCATGATATGTAGAGCAAAATCTACCCATACTCCTCCGCAACTAGCCTTTTTTTTCTGTTTCATGTACTCTCTTTAGAAGACCCAGACACTCTCTTACATCAGTGTAAAATCTCCAGTCTCTAGAAATAGAAACCCAGCTGTTGAACCTCCTAACAGCTCCTCAGTTTGCTTTACATTTAATCACTTACAATGTTAGCTGTAACTCTAAGTTAAAGGGTGTCAATATCAGTTCTGTAAGCATCTTTTACAAGTTACTTCCTGGAAACCTCACTGATATGGTTTGGCTCCGTGTCCCCACCCAAATCACATGTTGACTTGTCATCCCCACGTGTTGAAGGAGATGCCTGGTAGCAAGTGATTGGATCATGGGGCCAGTTTCTAATGGTTTAGCACCATCCCCGCTAGTGCTGTCTTGTGACAGAGTTCTCATGATATCTGGTTGTTTAAAAGTGTGTGACACCTTCCCCTTTGCTTTCTCTCTTTCCTGCCACTATGAAAAAAGGTTCTTGCTTCCCCTTTCCCTTCTACCATGATTGTAAGTTTCCTGAAGCTTCACATCCATGCTTCTTGTTAAGTCTATGGAACTGTGAGAAAAGCCTCTTTTCTTCATAAATCACCACGTCTCAGGTAGTTCTTTATAGCAGTGTGAGAATAAACTAATACAGAAAATAAATACCAGAAGAGTGAAGCACTGCTATAAAGATACCTGAAAATGTGGAAGTGACTTTGGAACTGCGTAACAGTCAGAGGCTGGAACAATTTGAAGGGCTCAGAAGGACACAAGAAGGTGTGGGGAAGTTTGGAACGTTTTAGAGACTTGTTGAGTGGTTTTGACCAAAATACAGATAGTGATATAAACAATGAAGTCCAGGCTGAGGTGGTCTCAGATGGAGATGAGGAAATTTATCAGGAACTGGAGTAAAGGTCACTCTTGCTATGCTTTAGCAAAGCAACTTGGTGGCATTTTGCCCCTGCCCTAGAGATTTGTGAAAGTTTGAACTTGAGAGAGATGATTTAGGGTATCTGGCAGAAGAAATTTCTAAGCAACAAAGCATTCAAGATATGACCTGACTACTCCTAACAGCATACACCGATATGCATTCACAAAGAGATAATCTGAAATTGAAAAAATCATGTTTAAAAGGGAAGCAGGCCAAAACAGTTTTGGAAAACTTGCAGCCTGACTATGTGGTAGAAAAGAAAAACTCATTTCTGGGGAGAAATTCCAGTCAGCTACAAAAACTTGCATAAGTACTGAGGAGCCAAATGTTAATAGCCAAGACAATGGGGATAATGTCTCCAGGGCATGTCAGAGACCATCACTGTGTCCCGTCTCATCAAAGACCCAGAGGCATAGGAGGGAAAAATGGTTTTATGGGCCAGGCCTAGGACCCTGCTTCTCTGTGCAGCCTCGGGACATGACATCTGTCCCACCCACTCCAGCTCCAGCCATAGCTAAAAGGAGCCAAGGTACAGCTTGGGCTATTACTTCAGAGGGTGCAAGCCCTAAGACTTGGTAGCTTGCATGCAGTGTTGGGCCCAGAGGTGCACAGAAGGTAAGAGTTGAGGTCTGGGAGCCTCCACTTAGATTTCAGGGGATGTATGGAAACTCCTGGATGCCTAGGCAGAAGTCTGCTGCAGGGGCAGAGTGCTCATGGAGAACCTCTGCTGGGGAAGTGCAAAAGAAAATGTGGGGTTGGAGCCCCCACACAGAGGCCCTACTGGGACACTTCCTAGTGAAGCTGTGAGAAGAGGGCCACTGTCCTCCAGACCCCAGAGTGGTAGATCCACCAATAGCTTGCATCATGTGCCTGGAAACAGCAGCCCACAAAAGCAGGAGGTGGGGCTATACCCTGCAGAGCCACAGGGGTGGTGCTACCCAAGGCCATGGGAGCCCACCTCTTGCATCAGTGTGACCTGAATGTGAGGTATGGGGTCAAAGGACATCATTTTGGAGCTTTAAGAGTTGACTATGCTGCTGGATTTCAGACTTGCGTGGGGCTGTTAACTCCTTTGCTTTGGCCAATTTCTCCCATTTTCAATGGGAACATTTACCCAATGCCTGTATCCCCATTGTGTCTTGGAAGTAACTAACTTGTTTTTCTTTATTTTACAGGCTCATAGGTAGAAGGGACTTGCCTTGTCTCAGGTGAGACTTTGGACTTGGACTTTTTGCTTAATGCTGGAATGAGTTAAGACTTTGGGGGACTGTTGCGAAGGCATGATTGGTTTTGAAATGTGAAAAGGATTTGACATTTGGGAGGGGCCGGAGGTGAGATGATATGGATTGTCTTTGTATCCCCACCCAAACTTCCTGTCGAATTTTAATTTCCATGTGTTGAAGGAAGGTTCTGGTGGGAGGTGATTGGATCATAGGGTGGTTTCTAATGGTTTAGCACCATTCCCCTAGTGCTGTCTCATGATAGAGTTCTCATGAGATCTGGTTGTTTAAAAGTGTGTGACACTTTCCCCTTCATGCTCTCTCTCTCTCCTGCCACCATAAGAAGAAGGTCCTTGCTCCCCCTTCGCCTTCCACAATGATTGTAACTTTCGTGAGGCCTCCTATCTATGCTTCTTGTTAAGCCTGCAGAACTCTGAGTCAATTAAACGTCTTTTCTTCATAAATTACCCAGTCACGGGTAGTTCTTTATAGAAGTGTGAAAATGAACTAATACAAAACTCTCAAAAGGGGTTCCTTTTCTGTATTTTTTCAATATGCCCCATGGCTCTCTGATAGAATTTTCTAGTGTGGAATATCTTTTCAATTTTCATTGCTGATGAAAGTTATTTTTCCTATTTCTATATTTAGTTGATCAGTGATACCTGAAGAGTGAAGAATTTTGTTTATTGTCATGCTCATGCTCAGATTGCCATCTTAACTCAGATATAATGCTCCTCTTTGTTATTTGAATCAGCACATCACTTAGCTTCTTTGTGTGTGTGCCTGTGTATGTGCATGCATATACATCTGTATATAGGATCATATGAATATTTTTAATGCTTCATGTCAATATTTGCTCTCTGTCCTACCATATAAGTTAGTAGAGTGGGCAAGAATGTATCCGTAAGTCTCCAGATGAAAATCAATGAGAAAGTTCATAGCAAACAAACAGTTACTTTGTTCTTATTACATTACCTCCAAGGGCAAAAATGGATTTTGCTTTCGTTTCTGAATGTTTAACAATAGTATTTGCATTTAATGTAAGAAAAATTAGTGATCTAATAGATCTAATAATGTGGCTAATTTTTTAAACATAAATTTTCTCTGGACTGATTATTCTTTTCTTTCCAAATTGTATTTGTCCCAATTAAAAAGTATAAGCTCATATTTTAAAAGACAGAAAAATAGAAAGTGAAAAATAAACAAATCTATAGCCCCAAACACCCCAAGACAACCCAATTAATGTGATATCTATTTTTACTTTCTATTGTAATATAATTGTGATCAACATTATATAAAATCTTGTGTTTTGCCAACATTTTCAATTACTTAAATTATTCTGTCATGTCTCTTGCTAATTTTAGGATATAATTTTGAAGGGGTAACTACACATGTGTATGTTAACTTAAACTTTATTAAAAAGGTAGGAAATATATTTTTTTCATAATTTGGGGTCTTCAGATTTTGAGCAATAGAAACGATGGAAATTCCTCCTAGCCAGGGAAAATGATGATGCCAAGTGTGTTTACCTGGGCTCTCCAGCTGAAGTGATTCCAGACATAGAGATCCTTAGCCAAGAGAGCTTGTAAATTCTTCTATGAGATGGAATATTTAGGTCTTTTGTATTCTAGTTCCTACGCAGGGGATCAATAAACAATGTAGTTGATGCTTTTGTCAAAAAAGTATGTGCTACTATCCCAGGGATTGCTAAAGATGCTTGAAGTCAACATCGGTAATGTTTCAACAGAAATCTCTCAAATAGTATAATTTAATAATAAAGTTTTATGTCAATCACTCTAATAAATTTGAATTCATTGTTGGAATATTATTAGGAATTATCTTATTCTTTAAGTTGTCTTAAACTTACTTGTTTGAATGTAGAGATTCTTAGGCAAAAAGCAATTGATTCTCACCTACTTCTCTAGATTACCTATACAGAAGACACTAAGTGGCATCCCTTGAGGTAAGAAAATTTCTAACTCTTGCTTTATCTGACAAAGGAGAACAATAAATGTCTTTTCAGAACCTACTTTAGCAGGTCTAGAACCATAATGTCTACAGATAAAGCAATGCATGTACATAAGACAACTATCAAGTAATCAATGGGTTTAGTGTATCCTATTTAGTACATATAATAGCAGAGCTCTATAGAGTGGTCAAAAGAACCTGTAGTTTCTGCATAAATCATATATAATATCAAGCAACTAAATTAAAATGATTTTTAAACTTGTGAATATTAATAAGATTGCTAAAATTCAATTATAGAGTTCATTGTCTTTATACATAATGCAACGTTTTATAATATTTCCTTGCTTGGATTTGAATTTATAATAGCGGATGTGATACTAAAGTACATGAGTAACTGTATTATAATCCTCCATTTATTTTCCATTTCATAGATATGCAAAAATACAAATTCATTTGAGATTAGTAACTTTATTTTGTGATGAAAACTGCTTCATTATATAACTCCATTTATATTTGGCCATTGCTTTCAAATTTATTCATAATTGCTGAATAAGACCCTTTTGATCTACAACACCCTCAGTTTTTCCCTTTGTAGAAAACATACAATAATATTTAGATTCCTGTGTCCAGAATCAAAATGGGATCCTGTAAGTGTTTGGGGCTCAGGGTGTTGGGAATAAATTGGAGTTAATGTGCTTGGTCCTTCAACAGTCTATTTTTTTTCTTTCTGGATTTTTTGCTCTTTTTTTTTTTTTTTTTCCAAAAACTAAAATTTGTTGAGGTATAATTTGCTTACAATAAAATGCATCCATTTTAAGGGTATATTTTGATGAGTTATGGAAAATGTATATAACTGGTTAACTACTATCATTATAAAAGCATGTAACATTTTCATCAATTCAAACTTATGCTATGTGCATCTTTAATCTTTGCAATCTCTGGGCTCAGGCAAACACTGATGTGCTTTCTGTCACTGTCACCACAGATTATGTTGTCTTTTCTAGATTTTTATATAAGTGGAACCATAACCAATTCAGCTTATCTGTCTAGATTGTGTTAACTGTGGATAATGATTTTGAAATCTATTCATATAACTGCATATAGAGGTAGCTTACTCATTTATATCACTGAACAGTTTTCCAATGTTTGAACATAAAACAATTAGATTATTCACATATTGATCTACATTTTGATTTTTTTTTAGTTTCTTACTATTATAAAGAAAATGGCAAAGGATATGTTCATGGAAGTCTTGGTATGGATATGTTTTTAATGTCATTATAATGAGATATTTAGGAGTGAAATCGTTGAACCTTATACTAAATATATGTGTAATTTGTTTAAACAAACAAAGCCCTGACAAACTGCATTCTAATGTTTTTCCAAGTATTTGTATCATTTTAATTCCTGCAAGCAATGTATGAGAGTTCAAGTTGCTTCACATCCTCACCGATACTTGGTATCATCAATCATTTTTATCTCAGTTATCACAGTGGATGATTCGTGGTGTCTCATTTTAGCTTTAATTTAAAGTTACCTGATGAGTAGTGATGTGGAGCCTCTGTTAATATGTTTATTGGCTTTTCAATAATTTATTTTGAGGAACGTCTGCTAAAATTATTTGCCCAGTTTAATTGGGTTTTGTTCTGTTTTTTAATTGAGTTGTTTATCTTATTGTCGTTATAATTTTTTATTTTTTATTTTTATTTTTTAGAGATGAGGTTTCTCTGTGTTGCCCAGGCTGGTCTCAAACTCCTGGGCTAAAGCCACCCTCTTGCCCTAGCTTCATGAATTGTTGGGATTACAGGATTAAGTCACTATGCCTGGCTTTCAAGTTACTTTAAAAATATTCTGGAGATAAGTCCTTTGAAAAATATGTGAATTTTAAGTACTTTCTCACTTTCTGTTGATTGCTCTTTTGCTTTGTGGATTTTTTTTTTTTTTTTTTTGATGGGGTCTCACTCTGTTGCCCAGGCTGGAGTGTCGCAATCTTGGCTCAAGGCAACCTTCGCCTGCCGGGTTCTAGCAGTTCTCCTGCCTCAGCCTCCTGAGTAGCTGGGATTACAGGTGTGCGCCACCATGCCCGGCTAAGTTTTGTATTTTTAGTAGAGACCGGGTTTCATTATGTTGGTCAGGCTGGTCTGGATCCCCTGATCTCGTGATCCACCCGCCTTGGACTACAGGCATGAGCCACCTCGCGGGGCGCTCTTTTGCTTTCTTAGCTTTCTTAATGCAGTCTTTAGGAGCTCACTGGTGTTCCGGGCGCCACTGGGGTATGAAACAAACAAACAAACAAACAAACAAAATAAAAAACAAAAACAAAATGCAGCTAGCTCAGTGTCTGCCTAAATGACCGCCCAGTTTAGTGCACGAAACCCACGGCCCCAAGGGTGTAGGCACCCGAGGGAATCTCCTAGGAAAATCGTAGTATCTGTTCATAGTTCTTTATATACTCTGAAAGTGAGTCCCTTATCAGATGTATAATTTGAAAATATTTTACCCAATTCTGTGGGTTATCTTTTCATTTTCTTGATAAGTGTCCTTTGAAGCACAAAACTTAAATTTTGATGTAGACCAGTTTATCTATGACTTTTTGTTTGTTTCTGATACTTTCGGTATCCAAAGTAAGAATTATTTGCCAATTCTGGCGCAATGAAGATTTATTCTTACGTTTTCTTCTTAGAGGTTTATAGTTTTAGCTCTTATATTTAGGTCTTTGATCCATTTTGATTTAACTTTTGTCCAACTTCATTCTTTTGTATACGGCTATGTAGGAGTTTCAGTATTACTTGTTGAAAAGATTATTCTTATTCTTTCTTTCATTGAATAGTCTTGGTCTGTTTCTGGAAAATCAGTTGAACGTATACACACGTGCTTATTTCTAGATTTTTCAATTTACTGCCATCGATAACATATGTCTCTTCTTATTTCACTACCATCCTGTCTTATTTATTTATTTATTTATAAATTTGTAGGTACACAGAAGGTCTATATATTTGTGTGGTACATGAGACATTTTGATACAGGCATGCAATGTGAAATAATCACATCATGGAGAATAGGTTATCCATTCCCTCAAGCATTTATCCTTTGAGTACCACTCTGTCTTGATTACTCTATTTTTGCGGTAAGTTTTGAAATTGGAAAGTGTACATTTTCTAATTTTATTCTCATTGCTCACAATTGTTTTGGCTATTCTAGGTTGCTTACATTAGTGTTTACATCAGTTTTTATTTCATGCACTTTCAAACTTGAAGTTTATATACACTATTATTATGTTCTATTTACAAATTGACCTCTAATCACCATGTAAATTCCCCTTTGTTTTCTGCTTCATGAATTCTTGCCAAGTCACCCTCCCATAACTCTGATGTTTGTCTCTTGAGTTCAGCAGTATTATTTATGCTGTGCTTTGGATCTCCTCTCTACTCCATAGTTATCATTTTGTCTCCACGTGAAAGTCTAATGGTTTTCAAAAGTGACTTCATTTATTTTCCTTTTTAAAATTATAACAGTTCTCTTGTTTTATAAAGTTGGAATATACTTATTTTATGTATCTTTTCCCAGGTTTTTAATTTACAATGACAGGATTCTCAATAATTGTTCCTGAAGGAGGAACTGAAATACATTTCTCTCTTTAAAAAAGTGAAAGAAATTCACGTTCTCTCTTCAGTGAAACAGAAGGGTGCCTAACCTATGTTAGACCAGTTATGGGATAGGACGACTTGCCTTGAAGTTAGATCAGGTTCAAAGTCTCTTTGATTATGGGCAAATTTCTCAATTTCTTCTAGACTTGGTTTCTTCATCTGTAAAACTTTTTGTGCTAAATATTATAATGGATGTGCAATAACTAAAACATTTTCCTGAAATATAGTAGGTGTGCAATGAATGACATTAACATGCCTTCGTTTCCGGTATTTACCACTCTGTTTCCCTTCTGTCTATTTGACATGTATTTTAGATTGATATCTGATTAGGTGATTTTTAAGAATGAAAACTCTATTGTACTTACTGTAAGGAATTGATCATTATTTCAGTGTGTTTAAGGAGCTGATATGAATAATTTTCTGAAGTAATGGGTATGTTTTGGGAGCTAGCAAGTCTGGTACATGTCATGTCATTTCTTTTTCTTTCTTTCTGTTTTTTTCTTTTCTTTCTTTTCTTTTCTTTTTTTTTTTTTTTTTTTAAGACAAAGTTATTTTGCTCTTATTGCCCAGGCTGGAGTACAATAGCGCAATCTTGGCCTACTGCAACCTCTGTCTCCTGGGTTCAAGCAATTTTCCTGCCTCAGCCTCCCGAGTAGCTGGGATTACAAGCATGCGCCACCACACCCAGCTAATTGTGTATTTTTAGTAAAGATGAGGTTTCTCAATGTTGGTCAGGCTGGTCTCGAACTCCTCACCTCAAATGATCTGCCCACCTCAGCCTCCCAAAGTGCTGGGATTACAGGCGTGAGCCACTGTGCCTGGCACATGTCATGTCATTTCTAACAGTCCCCAAGTTATCCAAAAAATTTGGAGAGTGAAATTCTTAGCAATCAATTTAAGCAGAATTATTAGGATACAGAGTATTTATTGTCCTTACTACATACTCTACCCAGAGGTCTTTAGAACCTTGGCTGAAATATCCCTGTGTCATACCAGAGTTTTTGAAAGTACCTCTTCAAGCAGACGTCAAAATATCAGACAAATATTCATGTATTTCATGGCCAAAAGGAATGTGTGAAAATTGTGTGCTCACTTGGAAGAAATTAGATCAGTGAGGAGAAATGTATCGCTTATACTTCCTTTGGATTATGAGACTACAGGGCATTATCATAAATATAAGGAAAAATGCACCTTCTAGGTCTTAGAAATACTAATAACTTAAGATGATTTTTATGCAAAGTGAAGAGTGCGACAGTTATTGGACATTCTACTTAAATCATCAATGGAAGTTAGAAACTATTTTATTGTTCTAGGCAGGAAAATTACAGAGGGTGACAAATAAGCAATAATTTTTCATTTCTTAAAAGTAAAATTTACAACCTGAAATGACAGTACTGTAACTTCTCTGGAAGCAGGGGTTGTCGTCTCTTGTCTATTATATGCCTAGCACAGTGCTTAGCAGCACATAGTAGGTACTTAATGAATAAAAATTAGTGAGTGAAATAAGATTCTTCTCATGAAAGGCGCTGTAGGGCCTGCTTCCGGATGAGGCAGAGCTAACTCTCAGTGTTTCCTCCCCTGTAAGCATCAGTCTTACAGTTTCCACTACAATAACAATCCCGTGGACCCCACCTTCACTCACTCCACACACAGAGTGAAGTCTGTAGTTTGGCATCTGCTCCAAATTTCACAGAACTTGTTTAAGATCTGCAATTTAGCACCATAAAATTATTTATGTGTTATTAATCATAATATCTCTAGAATTCAACCAAGTGACTAGAACCCCTTTGTGCTTATTTGTTTCCTATATAAACCTCACCACAACATATGTTACTATGTTTCCTATATAAACCTCACCACAACATATGTTACTTAGATGGCTAAATGCAGTTGTTCTGGCTCTATCCATGATGTAGAAATGCCTTCAGTTGTCTTATTGCTTTTATAAGGGGTTTGATACTTTAAACTGGAAATGGAAGGTTGTCGGTCTGACATTGTCGGCTGAACAATCTAGAGTTACTGATCCTTTCCACCTGCAGACTCAGCATCACTCTGCTCCCAGGTCAGTGTTCATCAGAGGATATCTTTGGAAATTCTAGTTTATTGGTTGATGCTTTCAAGGAATCTTAACCTTGATAATGAGGATTATTATTAGGTTTTCCAAATGAGAACTTGAGGATATGTTTTAAGAGCCCACCAAGCAAAACCCTCCCACTTATATATAAAAATTCAGTACAAATTAACACTAACTTAACTTCAATAGTATACTGAGAAAATGCTAGACTTGAATACTGAAAACTATAAAACATTACTGATTGAAATTTGAAAGGAACTAAATAATTGGAAAAACTTCCTTTGCCCATGGAATGAAAGACTTAGAAAGAGAAAAACATTCTCAAAACCATCTACAGATTCATTGCAGTCCATAAAAAAAGACCAATAATTTTTTGTAGGAATAAAAGTACAATCCTTAGATACAAATTAAATTGCAAGAGACACCAAATAGCCAAAATAATCCCGAAAGAAGACAACGTAGAAGTACTCACACTGTATATTTTGAAACTTACTACAAAGCTATAAAAATCAAAACAGCACTACTAGAATGAGGATAGGCATATAGATCAATGAAACAGAATTGAGAATCCCGAAATAGGTCATTTTAACTATGGTTGATTATCACACTTGATTTTTGATGAGCATGTGAATACCATTCAGCAAAGAATAAACTTTTCAGCAAATGGTACTGAGAACAAAAGAGTAAATTTTAGCCCTCACTTCACATTTTGCTGAAAAAATAACTCAAAATGGATAAAAGACCTAAATGTAAGAGCTAAAATTATAAAATATCAAGAGGAAAATAAAGGCATCCATCTTAATGATCTTGGATTTGACAATGAGTTGCAAAGTATAACAGCACAAGAAACAAAAGAAAGTAGATAATTTGGACTTCATGAAAATTAAAAGTTTTGTGCTTCCATAGACACTATAAAGAAAGTGAAAAGATTAATCACATAATGGGAGGAATATTTATAAATTTTATATCTAATAAGGGTCTAATATCCTAATGTATAAAGATGTCTTACAATTTAGCAACAAAAAAACACAAAACTCAATATAAAAATGTGCAATTGCCATGGATAAATATTTATCCAAAGAAGATATACAAGAGGTAAATAAGCACATTGAAGATGCTCCACATCACTAGTTATTAGATTAACAAAAATAGAAGCAACAATGAGTTATCATTTTCCATTCATCAGGCCAGCTCTAATCAGACAATGAAAACTCACAAGTGTTGGTGATGATTTGAAAAAACTGGCACTCTCATACATTGCTGGTGTGAAGGTAAAATGGTGTCGTTTCAGTGGAAACCAGTTTGATTTTCCTCAAAAAGTTAAACATAGAATTAAACTAAGGAGCTTCTGCACAGTAAAATAAACTATCAACAGAGAAAAGAGACAAACTACAGAATGGGAGAAAATTTTTGCAAACTTCGCATCCAACAAAAGTCTAATATCCAGCATCTATAAGGAACTTAAATTTATTAAAAAAAAAAAAAAGAAAAAACAACACCCCCATTAAAAAGTGGGGAAATGATATGAACAAATACTTTTCAAAAGAAGACATACATGTGGTGAACAAGCGTATTTAAAAAATGCTCAACATCACTAATTATCAGAATAATATAAATAAAAACACAATGACATACCACCTTACACCAGTTAGCCAGTTAGAATGACTATTTTAAAAATAAAAAAATAACAGATGCTGGCAAGGTTGCAGAGAAAAGAGAATGCTTACACACTGCTGGTAGAAGTGTAAATTAATTCAGCCAATGTGGATATCAGTGTGGCAATTCCTCAAAGAAAAAACAGAATTACCTTTCTACCAAGAAATCTCATTATTGAGTATAAAACCAAAGTAATATAAACCATTTTACCGTAAAGACACATGCTTGTGTATGTTCATTGTAGCAGTATTCACAACAGCAAAGATAAGAAGTCAACCTAAATTTCCATCAATCATGGAATGGATAAAGAAAATGTTGTACATATATACCATGGAATACTATGCAGCCATAAAAAATGAGATCATGTCCTTTGCAGCAATATGGATGGAGCTAGAGGGCATTATCCTAAGCAAACTAACACAGGAACAGAAAGCCAAATACTGAATATTCTCACTTACAAGGGGAAGGTAAACAATGAAAAATCATGGATGCTAGGAAGGGAACAACAGACACTGTGCTCCTACTCGACGGTGGAGGATGGAAAGACGGAGAGGATCAGAAAAAAAATACCTATTGGGTACTATGCACATTACCCAGATGACGAAATTATCTGCACACCAATCTCCATGACACACAGTTTAGCCATATAACAAACCTGTTCCATGTACCCCGAACCTGAAAGTTAATTATCGTATAACCAAGAATTTATACTTCTGTGTATGTATCCAAGATAACTTGAAAACATGTTCAAACAAAAACTTGTTCACAAATTGTTATGGCAGCACTGTTCATTATAGACAAAAGTAGAAACAATCTAAACATCTAAACATACCACACATCTACAGCCATCTGATCTTTGACAAACCTGACAAAAACAAGAAATGGGGAAAGGATTCCCTATTTAATAAATGGTGCTGGAAAAATTGGCTAGCCATAAGTAGAAAGCTGAAACTGGATCCTTTCCTTACTCCTTATACGAAAATTAATTCAAGATGGATTAGAGACTTAAATGTTAGACCTAAAACCATAAAAACCCTAGAAGAAAACCTAGGTAATGCCATTCAGGACATTTAGACATGAATTCAGGATATTTAGACATTTAGACATTTAGACATTTAGACATGAAGTCTAAATGTCTAAAACACCAAAAGCAACAGCAACAAAAGCCAAAATTGACAAATGGGATCTAATTAAACTAAAAAACTTCTGCACGTATTGTGGAAGACAGTGTGGCAATTCCTCAAGGATCTAGAACTAGAAATACAATTTGACCCAGCCATCCCATTACTGGGTATATACCCAAAGGATTATAAATCATGCTGCTATAAAGACACATGCACACGTATGTTTATTGCAGCACTATTCACAATAGCAAAGACTTGGAGTCAACCCAAATGTCCATCAGTGACAGACTGGATTGAGAAAATGCAGCACATATACACCATGGAATACTATGCAGCCATAAAAAAGGATGAGTTCGTGTCCTTTGTAGGGACATGGATGCAGCTGGAAACCATCATTCTCAGCAAACTATCGCAAGAACAGAAAACCAAACACGGCATGTTCTCACTCATAGGTGGGAATTGAACAATGAGATCACTTGGACACACGAAGGGGAACATCACACACCGGGGCCTATTGTGGGGTGGGGGGAGGTGGGAGGGATAGCATTAGGAGATATACCTAATGTAAATGATGAGTTAATGGGTGCAGCACACCAACATGGCACATGTATACATACGTAACAAACCTGCACATTGTGCACATGTACCCTAGAACTTAGAGTATAATAATAAAAAATAAATAAATAAATAAGTAAAAATTTAAAAAAAAGAAATATATTTAACCCCATGTTTCTCAAGTAGAATCCCTGCTGAGTGTCAATGTCACCTAATTTCATGGAACCTAATTTCATGAAACCTAGTGTCTCAAAGATGCAAGCTTGAGAAACTGAGTCAAAATTGTCATCTTCCAGAAGAGAGATAAAATTAATAGGAGTGCAGTAGGAAGTAGTCATAACAAGGGAAAGGAGGGGAAAGATGCAAGACATGCCATTAAAAGTTAGCCTACAGGGTTAGACTAATAATGCAATAAGGATAAGGATAGAAAGAGACAAAAGATTAACAATGCAAAAGTATGAGCCTAAATTAAACTAATGCTTCTCAGTTTTGCTTGTGTCTTTCTTAGAGATATATATTAACATTTATGTTGGGGCTTTTCTTTTTTCAGGTTCTCAGCATTTTCCAGGGAGGTGCCAACAAAATAATGAGGATGATATTATTGAATTTACTGACTTACGATTCAAAGAATATACTTGCTGTTGTGACTGAATGTTTAGCCTTATGCATCTCAACATGGGCAGTACTGGCTGAAGAGGGATAAAAAAGAGAAAAATAGTATCCTGAGTACAAGAGATCCTGGGAAATGCTTTGCACGTTTTCTTAGGGTCATTTAGATTCTGGATCTAAAAGGATGAGTGGTGTAAAAACTGTACAAATTTGCCCAACAGGATTTGTCTTGATATAAAGGAACCCCAGTCAAATGAAGCATATGTGGATGTTTCCATCAGTGTGAAGGGACGACAGCTTCCTAATGCAGGAATAACTGTTTTCTATGTATTTCCTTAAATGTGACATTAATGGAACAAATTGTGAAATGTATTAAAGAGTTTGAATGGACTATAAAAAATATTTATTTGAGATAACTTGCTGAATTTTTATCAAGAATAAATTATGACAAAATTTTATAACTGGAGAATCAAAATTTGGTGTGATTTTATTAGAGCAATATTTTATCAGAAACTCTAATTATAATAAATATCCATGTACAGTAATATTTATTAATAGAATAAAATGAGATCAGTTGAAAATGAAAGCATACAGAATGTGTTGAAATTGAACCAATTTCACAGCATTTTGCTATTTTGTAATGACAATTTTATTTAGCAAACCATCTATTTCATAAAAGAAAAACAATTATTCCTTCTCCCCTCCAAAAATGTAAAAAATGTAAAACATAATTCCCTCATGGTTACTTAGGGTTAAAGATAAATTCCACAGATTTGAAACTAGCCCATTCTTTTGAATGCTACTAGCTACCATTTACTGTTTGGGTATTATTTCTTGCTTTCATGTTAGGAACCAGTATACTACCCTTGGGACAGAAAGAAAATAAAGGTTTAAAAGAGAAACAAATACAAAACCTGAAAGCAATTTCAATAATATAATTTGCTTTGTCCTTCTCTTGTTTTCCAAATATGAGTCAATTGCTTTTTAATATAATATGATGTGGAAAGGAAACCCGGCAGCATACATCAGTTTAAGTCAAATCTCTTTCTATATTATATACAGGGGCATAACATCAGTAAAGACGAGCTCAAACACAGCATGTTTGCATACATTTATCATTCTTCTACGTTAGGAGTTCAATGCAGAATTACTTCTTACCAACTATTACACTCAATAGTTATCCTTCACCAGTGTGTAAGAATTGCTTGGTCGAAGTAAAGTATTTAGAGGTTTTTATATTGGGGCAGAATCATTCCAAGGATCACATTTTTATGGATATTTGAAAACTTTTATTTGAGAATAAAGCTGAGGATAATGAAGTAAAGAAAGTTTTATTGGCATGCTAATCTTTGAGTAAGATGTTAGTGAAAAACATCAGGGGTCCTTGGAATTTACACTGAAAAATATATATATACACACATATATACATGTATGTATGTATGTGTGTGTATATATATACTGTATTACTCCATTTTATACATATATACGTATGTATGTATACATATAGTATTAGTCCATTTTCATACTGCTATAAAGGGCTGCCTGAAAATGGGTAATTATAAAGGAAAAAGGTTTAATCATCTCTCAGTTCATCATAGCGGGGGAGGCCTCAGGAGACTTACAATCATGGAAGATGGCAAAGGGGAAGCAAGGCACCTTCTTTGCAAGGTGACAGGAAGGAGAAGTGGGAAGTGAAGCAGGAAGAGCCCCTTATGCAATCATCAGATCTGGTGATAAACAACTATCATGAGAACAGCATGGGGAAACTGCCCCTGTGATTCCATTACCTTCTCCTAGTCTCTCCCTTGACACGTGGGGATTATGGAGATTATGGGGTTAGATATGGTTTGGCTCTGTGTCCCCACCCACATTTCACCATAAATTGTAATAATCCCCACGTGTCAAGAGCGGACTAGGTGAAGACAGTTGAATCATGGGGACAGTTTCCCCCAAACTGTTCTTCTTATAGTGAGTAATTTCTCATGAGATCTGATAGTTTTATAAGGGGATCCCCCCTTTGCTCAGCTCCCATTCTCTCTCCTGCCACCACAAAAAGAAGGATGTGTTTGCTTCCCGGTTTGCCACGATTGTAAGTTTCCTGAGGCCTACCCAGCCATGCGAAACTGTGATTCAATTAAACCTCTTTTCTTTAAACATTACCTAGTCTTGGGTATTTCTTCATAGGAGTGTGAGAGCGAACTAATACAGAGATTACAATTTTAGATGAGATTTGGGAGAGGACACAAAGCCTAACCATATATATACACACATACATAAATAAAGAAAAAAACTCGTCTGGGTGCAGTGGCTCACACTTGTAATCTCAGCACTTTGGGAGGTCGAGGTGGGTGGATCACAAAGTCAAGAGATCAAGACCATCCTGGACAACATGGTGAAACCCTGTCTCTACTAAAAACACAAAAATTAGCTGGGTGTGGTGGCAAGTACCTGTACTACCAGCTACTCAGGAGGCTGAGGCAATGGAATCACTTGAACCCGGGAGGCAGAGGTCTCAGTGAGCCGAGATCGTGCCACTACACTCCAGCCTGGCAACAGAGCGTGACTCTGTCTAAAAAAAATGAAAAATAAATTTAAAAAAATAGAAAAACTCATTTTGTGAATGTGTCTTCTTAACTTTCAAAAGCAAGGGCATTCGCTAAGTATATAAGCGAGTTATATTAGCCAATATTTTATTATTTAACTCTTATTATATGTAATTATTTAGACTTATCTTTGAGAATTGAAAATTTGATATACATTCACTTGAAAACTAAAATTGTCCATTTCAGCATTTTCTGACTATAATATCATGTATCAAGTTCATTCTATGTATTAATAAATCTTTGTGAAACAATGGGAAGACCAGAGATGTGGATTTTGAAGGCATTGACCCCTGTGCACACTCTCCCATTTATAATCTAAGGGATTTTGGGAATACTATTAGGTTGGTACAAAAGTAATTACAGTTTTTGTCATCACTTTTAATGGCAAAAACCACAGTTACCTTTCCCCTAATCTAATATTTTGTTTTTTAAAAATTCTTTTTTGTTAAAAAAATATAAAACTTATGCTCATAGTAAAAAAATCAAATTCAAACAGCAAAAGAGGGTATACATAGAAAGTTATTTTCTTACTCTTTAATTTGCCTCTCAGGCATTTGTGTATCATTTTGAAAGTATTTATGCATAAATAAACATGCCTTTCCTCATAACATTTTTTAAAATATATATTTAAAATGATGCAAAACTAGAAAACTCCTAGAAGATAACTGTCAAGCAGAGTACTAGCTATCAATCCCAGTGGAGAAGAACACTGCACCAGTTACTAATCCCAGGGGAAGTCTAAATATTTTGCTCATTGCATCTTGGTATCAGAGCTGCCCAAAAAACACAACACAGTCAAACACTGGATGGAACAATGCTTTATTGATGTAAAGAAGAGAGACGATTGCCTACAATAATGTGTATCACTTTCTCATGGCTAGTGGGTTCTCCCACAAAAAGCTGATAAAGAAAAATTGGCTTATGCACCCCCTTCTTTTACCAGAGTAGAAGGACCCCAACTGTTCCCCCCGGAGTTTAAAATGCTGCAAATTGGGAGCATGCCTAAGGGTCATTGACATACACAGTAAAACAGAACAAAGAAACACCCGTTGAGTCTGAAACAGGGAATACTATTCTCACACAAATTGGTATACCTAACCCAGTCTGTGTGGGCTCCATATTTCCTGTTAAACAGTGTTCCAGGCCCAAAGCCTATTATTTTGTGGCCAACCAGGGTTTGAAAGACTGTACACATGTGACTGCCTTTCCTCATAATGACAAAGGAGAAAATCTAGACGTTGAGTTTGACAATGACTTTTTAGATACAACACCAAAGGCACAATCCATGAAAGAAAGAATTATGAAGCTGGACTTCATTAAAATTAAAAATTTCTGGTCAAAGACACTGTCAAGAGAATGAAAACACAAGTCACAGACTGGAAGAAAATATTTTGTGAAAGATATATTTGACACAGAACTGTTATCCAAAATATATAAAGAACTCTTAAAATTCAACAATCAAATTAAAGAATGGGTGGAGGAAACAAAAAATTTTAAAATGAGCTAAAGACCTTAACAGACACCTCACCAAAGAAGATATACAAATGACAAATAAGCATATCAAAAACGGCATCACATATCTATGGGGAAATGCAAACTAAAACAACAGTGAAATACCACTATGCACCTATTAAAATGGCCAAAATTTAGAACACAGACATTACCAAGTGCTGATGAGTATGTTGAACAACAAGGGTTTTCATTCATTGCTGGTGGGAACAGAAAATGGTACAGACACTTTGGAAGACAGTTTGGTGGTTTCTTACAAACTTAAAACATACACATACCATAAAATCTAGCACTTGCATTCCTAGGCATGTATTCAAAGGGGTTGGGAACATATAACTATACAAAAACCCACATACAGATGTTTATAGCAACTTTATTCATAATTGCCAATACTTGGAAACAACTAAGATATCTTTCATTTGATAAATGGACAAATAAAATGTGGTACATCCAGACAATGGAATATTATTCAGCACTAAAAGGCAATGAGCTACCAAACTATGAAAAAGTACAGAGGAATCTTAAATATATATCACTAAGTTAAAAAAAAATCCCCTCTGAAAAGGCTAAATGCTATATGACTCTAACTATATACCATTCTGGGTAAGGCAAAATTACAGAGAAATTATAAAGGGGTCTGGACAGGAGGGTAGGATGAGTAGGCATAGCACAGAGGTGTTGTAGGGCAATGAAATTACTCTGTATGATACTATAATTGGGGATACATGTCATTATCCATTTGTCCAAAACCACTGAATGTACAACACCGATAGTGAACCCTAATATAAACCATGGACTTTGATAATTATGTGTTCATGTAGATACATCAGTTGTAACAATGCAGCACTCTGTTAGAATGTCAATAATGAGGGTGGCTATGCGTATGTGAGGGCAGAGGGTATATGGGAAATCTCTGTGCTTTCTGCAGAATTTTGCTGCGAATCTAAAACTGCTCTAAAAGTAAAGTCTATTAATAATACTAGTAGGATAACCTCATATGTATTTTTCTACTACATGTGTTTAAAAAAACAATCATATATCACAGGTGTCTTTTCACATTAATACATTCAGACTTGTTTCATCTTATAAAAATTTATTTACTTATTTATTGAATGCTCCTTCATCTTTTTAAAGCTGGATAATTGGTTTAATCAATTGCCTACAGATAGACATTTAGATCACTTTAGTATTTTATGCATAACACCTTTATATACTGGCACATTGAAACAGCAGTGGGTGAGAACTAGGGACTGCCATCTCCTAAAAGTTTACATTCTGCATTAACTAGAAACACAAATGATTCAATTTTTGAAACAATAAGATGGGATTGGCAGTTGGAACTGAGTGCTCAAGATCCCATTGTTGCTATAAGGATAGTTCTATTCCTATGGCAGGTCTAAAACAATGAATTAAGACATGGCAATATGGTATCAGATAACTTCGAATGTCAAAAGGTAGCTTATGTGTCACTTGCACACTTTTATGTGTAAACAGGTTATTGTCAATATTCACTGTAGAGGAAATGACTAAAATATCTCAAGTAGGCAGAAAATAAAAATAAATAAATGTTTCCTGTATAAATTCCAATATTTATTTGGTATCAGTAAAATGGTCCAAAATAAATTTGGAGACCATGGCAAGTTATAGCTGTGTCAATGACAAACTATGAAATTTACTGTTTAAATTCGGCAGCTGAAATAATTCCTTTCCTTTAGAAGGCAGATGGAAAGTGAAGACATTTATAATATATATTACTTACAGACTGCATTACTTTTTGGAAACATATGACTAGTAATCAAAATTTTGTTATTATAGTTAGTTTTTACCTTCACATTAACATCATGATGATAAGCAAAAGTGCTCAGTTTCTGGGCCCATTATTCATCACAGAAAAGGAGAAACAGATAATCTTTAGTGAACTTAGGTTAAGACGCTAAATGGCCTTTGGTTTACAGGCAGTATTTTTATAAGTACTCAAAGAATCTCCTCTGTTAGGTGACCATCATAAAAAGAAAGGGATGACGCACCCACTTGGCCACCAAATAGTCCTTCTGCTTTGGTCATCTATCTAGACAAATTCAAAGTAAATTCAAAACTTTAACTTTGGTGCTTCCATTATCCATAAGTAACACATAGAAAAGGTCCGTACTGCAAATTTGAAGCATGTGGTCATTAGTAAGGGTCATGTGTGTTAATCTCAGTCCAATCAGTTGCATGGTTGTTTTAAAACCACAGAAATTCTTCACAGGTTTGATGAACATTATTACCTTGCTTTCATTTTAAACATTTATACTCAGATTATTCAATGGATTTGAAGTGTTCTTTAATACCGTGGCTGAAATTGTTGATCACCCTTCTAGCAATTGGAATAGCAGTGTTAACAAATAAATGTCTTGGCTAATTGAAAGACTGCATTGTTATCCAGACTGACCAACCTCTTTCAATAATTACAGGATCCTCAGTTGACTCAAGGAGATGAAGGCATTCCTAAAGTTGTTCAGCATTCAAGACGTGGCAGCATTCTTATGACCTTCCCTACCTACATCTTCAACTTCTTTTCTTCTATCTTGCCAAACGCTGTACTTCTGACCCTTCCAGGGTTGGAGTATGAGAAATGAGAAGAAGTAAAGAAAGCATAAAAATTTTTATTTGACTGGTCATATATTGATGCTTTCTGTATCTGGCATTAATTGAAATGTGACTTTTTGCTTCACTGATATTTCTGGGGTACTTCTGCGCTTCCCCTTCCCCTCCACTAGGTTTCTCCTCCATGCAGTCCACTTGACAAGGTAAAACATCTGTATGCTCCCTTGTTTCACTCTTAGAACTTACACAATCGATATTACATTCAGCTTCCTCTTTCTGGAGCTTTCTTATGAGTAGCCCACTTCCAGAAAACATGCAAACATCTTTTGCCTGGACAAACTGGACTGCAGGTCATCAAGTTCACAGCCTCCCTTCTTCCTAATCATGTCTTCAAAGCAGTTAGCCGTCAATTTCTTGAACTTTTTATTTTCCTTGAAAGTGTCAAATAATAGTCGATAGTGTCTTGTAAATGACTAGGGCCATGTGAATTTCTAGGTTTGAGAAGAAGGGCAACCACTGACCTGTCTCTTGAAACTTGTCAACAGTATATCCTTGAATCCCTTTTCACTGGACTCTTGTCCTTTTATCCTAATTCCCAAATGTGCACAGAGATTTTATAGTGTTAAGCACTTTTCCATGTCTCCAAAGAATCCCCAAGCTACGTACGCATCTATGTCTTCTTTCATTTGTCATCACTTTATCTGTTATGGGGAATACAATGCTTACCACAGTAATTGACACCGAGGACACTTTCTGTTCACTAACTCATTGTGAGATTTTGCAGGCTTAGGGAATAAAGGTAATTTTAAAGATTGGGCCAAAATATTTAGGAAATTAAATCATCTATTGGCTGAATATATCATAGGACCTTTTGCATACTCATAAGCTAATGTTTAAAAATGTGTACCCTGTGTGCCTCCCACATTAATATAACTAAATTGCACTGACTGAAAAAATATTTAGTACACATTGAGTGAAATAAATAGAAATCATTCACCTCAAGAACACTTACTAGTGTTTAGAAAATCATATGTGTTTTGTCACATGACATTTATTAATACCCCTTTTTATTCTCTTGTAATTTTGGACAGAAGTTCTCAATATTTGGTTTAGCATAACACACTTGATGGATGCTGTAAAGACCTGTGGCACACTCCTATGGTTTCCCTAAGGTCATATGCAAGTCCTGAGTGTACCATATTGTTTCAGAATTCTACTAGTTTGGGCTTAGCATTGTTCCTGACGCCCATTCTTCTTGGTTAGCTACTGAACCTGAGCTCAAGCATAAACTCAGTTCCACATACATTTATTGAATGCTACTATGTACTAGGAATTTTGTTAAATATAAAAAAGTAAGTACAAATTTCATCAGGAAAAAATTTGTCTAGTGACAGGAATATAGCATTGATAACTCAGCAACTACTTGCTAAGTAGCTTCAATGGGATAAAAAATCTGACATCATATTACTGAATTTGCCAGAAGACAGCAGTTTACTTATAGTTTTAGAAAATATCATGAATATAAACATGTTGCCACATTATCTGATTAAAATTATTGTAACAGAAGAGACTGTGGAACTGTGTTTGTGATGATGATAACAGAACGCTGCATAGGATAGAATAAAGGCATTATGACACTTTGCATTTTTGAATTTGACACGGAATAGTTGAACAAATAAAGAAATAATAAGCCCATCATTTTATCTCATGCTTCAGATTTCCAAGCATGGAAAGGAACCCAGGCTAAGGAGTTCTTAGTTCTTCCACCTTGCGGAGAATAAAGAAGGCTTCATGAGTACACATGAGTGGGTATGGCTCACTCTTGGAGTGAGCAGCGTGAGGTGAGGAGTGATACGCTCAGAAAGCAAATTGAACAGATTTTATGAGGTTGGAACCTTCTGGTAAGAAGCAGGTTGAAATAAGCAGATTTCCTGTTAAATTTTCCCTGGATAACTGGGCAACTGAGAAGTAATCGATTTCCTCTAAACCAAAATATAACTGATTTCTTTGCTTTATGTACCCAATTTCCATTCCTATCCTCTGGGCTGACAGTATTTTGAGTGGCTTGCAAAAATAAATCTCCCTTCTATCAGACAGTTCCTATTGTAAAGTGCTGTAGCAGGATCTCCAGTCATGGAGCTCATTCCTCTTCCACATGGGTGATATATGAGAGAGTCAGCTATGGACAATTTGGAATTTTTTTTAAAAAAATGTTATTACTAACTTACTTCTAATATAAATCTTGTCTCCTAACATTGCAAATAATAATAATAACAAAAATGATAGCAGCTAACATTCATTTTATGTTTAGAATTATCTATGAAATTTTCTAAAGGCTTTTTACACAGTAACATATTTAACACTCACAAAACTTAAGAGGCAGGCACTGTGACAGGCCTCGTTTTACCAAAAAAAAACTTGATAGAGTTTAAGTAACTTGTCCAAGGTTCAACAGATAGAATTTTCACTCTAGGGGCTACATTCTTAACCAATATACCGCCTGTTGTTTAAACTGATAATAGCAGTCAAGTGCCTTTTCAATGTCTGATAATGTTTATATAGCTTTGTACTTTTATCACACAGAGACTTCTTAATCAATTGAGCTACTTCTTAGGTGCATGCTTTTGGAATTTTGTTTGGAATCCACTCACACATTCCCACACTATAATCTTACGATTTGTAGAAATGTTCCTTGATTTTTCATCCCTCTCACATGAGCCCCTTCACCTATTTAGCTACAACTCAAGTCCATCAATTCTCTAGGGAAAAAATATTCTCTGTGAAGCCGTCCTTCACTCTCGAGATTGGATCAAGCCCTTCTGTTTAAAACTCATATAGCCACATAGATTGGTTTTTAGTCTGTATCATGATACTTATTGCTATAAAGCATTCTTTAATGCCTGTCCCATCCTCTGTATTGTATGCCCTAAAGAACAGAAATTGTGTCTATCTCGTGCACTGTTGTATTTCAAGCATTTATGTGACACCTAGAATATGGTAAGGACAAAGTATTGCTGCACAAATAACCTCTCTTCTTATTTTTCCATCTAGGATCCCCTCAAATGGGTTCATTTCACCCCCACTTTTCTTTGTCATTAACTGATGCATTCATGACACTAAGTTCTGATGTCTGTGTACTTCTAGTCAATCTAATAGCATCATTCATCAATTTCATTTGATTCATCAAGAACTTACTCTTTGTACATTTTCTTGACATTCAAGAAAATGTCAGTTGAAAGGATAAGATAAGGACAAAAATCCTGAGATTAAGAGGTTTACTGTGATAAATACTGAGAGTTTGGAGAGTTTACAAAATTGGCTAACACGTTAGATCTCCACAGCTATGCTGTATTGCATATAGTTAATCTGAAAAAATCCTCAATAGTTTTCTCCAAAAATATCAGAAGGAAGAAAATCAAAGTCAAACTTGGAACCTATTTTAACCTATGATTACTTTCTCTAAAATAGTTTCTTACTAGGCTATTCTTTCCTTCCTTAGGAAATTGAAATGGTGTGCAATGCGTCTATTTCCTTTTGTGTTTTTACATCACTTAAGCACAGATTTCAGCCTTGGCAGCATGAAGCAGGTTGTTTGCAAAAACAAAAGGGGAAACAGTGTTCTCAAACAACTTTGGTCTAAAAATAGATTAATAATAGCTATTTTATTTACAGGTCATATCTACCAGTCTGGTTTCTTGTTTTCCAAGCCACATTCTGCTCTTATGATACAAGTAACAAAAATTATGAGTGAAGAGCAAGAACTTTATGCTTTCCACCCTGCCTGCTATAGCAGGATGTGTACATCCCACCCTGTATTTAGCTCTATAAATCAGCCTCACATGGAGCAAGACAGTTTATCCACAAGTGGAGGCCACAAGTCCCTCATCAAATCTCCTGCCTCTTACAAAAGCCTTACATATGGCATGACAAAGATACCTGAACAGGTTGTAGATCATCTTTTCAACACTGCTAACTGACCAGGGGTTACTGGTACCTACCTGCCTCTGAATTAGGAGGTTACAATTGTTGAACAATAAATTATCTTTTGGAAAATTCTATATTTCCACTGCTGTTTCTAAAGAATCAGTTCATTATTTTTATGTGGAATATAAATCATGTATTTAAAAAATCTGCAGGCAGTATGCTCTTTTTGCCTCATAAAAATTCTGGGAGTGAGGCATGGCAAGGTTATTGGCTACATATTACATATGACAAAAAAATAGGCACGGCCAGGAGCCTGGAAGAACTAGGTGAGAATAGCCAGATGGAACCTACTCTTCCTTTTTCAGCAAATGGAGTCCTCAGCCACTTTCAAAAGAAATGTAGTGATTTTCACATGACTGCAAAATTTGTTCTTTCCCACTTCAGAATGCTCCTGCATAGTCACTTATCCTTTTCTCCTTCAAAAAAAGTAAGTCTGGTTGTATTCTATACCAAGAATGACCCCTACAGGAGGTGGAGCAAAATGAAGGAATAGAAGGCACCACTCATCATCCTCACCACAAGTACACAAATTTAACAACTATCTACACAAAATGTACCTTTGTAACAACCAAAAATCAAGACTGGGGGAACAGAAAGCTTTACCAATTGGACATTCAACAAAAACACTGTATTAGTTCATTCTTTCATTGCTATAAAGAAATACCTGAGACTGGGTAATTTATAAATAAAACAGTTTGATTGGCTCGTATTTCTGCAGGCTATACAGAATGCATGGTGGCATCTGCCTCTGGGGAGACCTCAGGGAACTTTTACTCATGGAGAAAGACAAAGCAGGAGCAGGCACTTCACATAGTGAAAGCAGGAGCAAGAGAGTGAGGGAGAAAGTGCTACATATTTGTAAATGACCAGATCTCATGAGAACTCACTCACAATTGCAACAACGGTTCCAAGTGAAATGGTGCTAACCCATGCATAAGAAATCTACACCCATGAGCCAATCACCACCCACCAGGTCCCAACTTCAACACTGAGAATTACCTTTCAATGTGAGATCTGAGCAGGGACATACATCAAAAGTACATCAGACACCACTTTAAACAACTATCTACACACACAAAAAAAGCACCTTTATAAGAACCAAAAATCAGGTGAGTATTCACAGTACCTGGTTTTAACTTCAAATTGCTAAAAGAAGCACTTAAAGAGGTAGAAAAAACAGTCCTGAAGTGCTGAGGTATAGGGGTTGCAAACTTAAATAGGGTGGTACCTAAGGCCTCACCAAGAAGGTGTTACTTGATCGCAATCATGTAAAAGGTGAGAGTAATGTGCTTCTTTTACTGTATTTAGCTGTGTATTCTTGAGCAACATAAAAACTTCTCTGGGCTTCAGTTTCTTCTTTTGTGAGTTGTTAATAACAGCTACATGGAAGAATTATTTTTAATATTAAATGAGAGGATGTTAGTACAGTAATCATCTAATAGTAGGTGATTAAGCAATGGTAGCTTTATTAATAGTTGTCTAAGTCCATTGCTTCCTAAAATGCATTCATGTGAGTTATTGTTTTCTTTACTGCCCACCTGATATTTAGCTAACTTTTCAGTTGACCTTTTCTCTTGGCTTCTGATTTTTAAAGCTTCTAAGTTGTAAAGAAGGATTAAAAATGTTTCCGGCAGTAATCAGTTACTAGGTAATGAGTCTTAATGAGAGGGTTAGACTTATCAGCCAGCTGCCTTGAGTTCCTTGTTTCCTGTGGAACAATAGTAAAAAGAACAGTCAATAGAAACCTCTGAAAAAGAGTTTCCATGAGATAAAAAGAGTCTGAATCTTCAAAGAGATTTAAACATTACCTGGCTATAAGTATGTCTGCAAAATCAATTTAGGATTATAAAAAGGATACACAGTTTTTCAGTCCAAATGCCAGACTTATTTTGCACCATGCCAACAGGAAAAAATAAAATGAAATGTCACAAGAAACAAAATAGTAAAAAATAATTATGACTAGAAAATGAGTAACAAAGAAATATTTCCCAGTCTGAAAACTGATACATTAAACAGTAAGAATGCACTCACGTCCAAGGAGGCAACTAGTCAGTTTAGGAAGCCAGATTTTCCTTGCAGAATTTTCACAGCAATTTAGATGTGGTATCTTTCCCCTGAAATATTTCAAAATTTTAACTGTAAGTAAATGTCTAGTGTATGTTTTAGTCAACTGCATGCCTTGGAAATGGGGCAATTCTTCTTATTCAGGAAACTTTAGGAATAAAAGTTTGCAAAGGCCGGGCGCAGTGGCTCACGCCTGTAACCCCAGAACTTTGGGAGGCCGAGGCAGGTGGATCACCTGAGGTCAGGAGTTCGAGACCAGCCTGACCAACATGGAGAAACCCCCCTCTCTACTAAAAGCACAAAATTAGCCAGGCATGGTGGTGCATGCCTGTAATCCTAGCTACTCAGGAGGCTGAGGCAGGAGAATCGCTTGAACCCGGCAGGCGGAGGTTGCGGTGAGCTGAGATCTCACCATTGCACTCCAGCCTGGGCAACAAGAATGAAACTCCATCTAAAAAAAAAAACAAAAAAAAAAAAAAAAGAAAGAGAAAGAAAGTTTGCAATAAATGTGGAAGATGAATGGTTACAGTACAGTAAAATGTCTGGACTCAAATGGTGGTACATGTAGGAGACCATAGAGAAGGGTGGGAAGAGTATGAGTTCTGGAGCCAGGTGCAAAGAGCCATTGCTTTACCTGGTATGTGCTAGGTACTTGACCTATCCTCTTTGTCCTCATTTTAATTTTTGTTTATTTAATCTCTAAAACCGAATTAGTAATATTAGGTTAAATAATATTAAATCCTCATTTTTATATATCAGGAAGGATTGAGTATCAGCAAGTGTACATATTTGAGCCAAACAGCACCTATCTAAAGGTAGGTTATTGAAGAATTACATGAGTTAGTTAACATGAAGTAATTAAAATACTATCAGAAATGTAAGTGTCACAATGTCACATAAATATTCACTGTCATTGTTACTAACATTACCTAGGTCACCTGGTGAAGCAAGTGTTGGCTTAGCCTGTGAGGTTTTATTGATCTGGTTGAGAATTTTCACCATGAAGCCTAGATGCCAGCTTCATTGTTTTGGGATAGGGAAGCATAAGTAGAAATAGGGGATTATTCTTACTCAATCAGAGTTATCCCTTTTTTCACTCAGTCTCTTCTTGGTCAGAATGATATGACTATAAGCTTCATGCACCATAGAATTAATTCACTACATGATATCTTTTGAGCCATCCATGTAATAGTGTGGGTTTCCAGCAGGGTAGATTTGTATATAATGGAAGAATTGACCTCTACATTGGGTTTGTTATTTTTATGCAATTTTCCCATACCCACCTTCTTCAAATGGTTTTAGTTTCCAGAATGGCAACATCTCTTGTATTTCATCTTACTACAGTGGAAATTACTTCTTAGTCTTGTCTATTAACGCCAAGTACTCTTTCAGACCTCTAAATGTTAAGGACATCAAGGCAGTCCTGGAACCTATGCTCACTTCTAGCTATACTTCAAAAGCCCCACGTTTGAATTTACGTCTATATTTTTCATAACATATGTACTTCTCAGCCAATTCTCTCCTGAATCCAGACTCTCACATACAACTGTCTATCTTTACTCCAATGTCTAAATGGTATCTTTAACTCAATGTATACAAACTCAAACTCCCAATTCCTTTTCTAAACCCCCTCTATTTCATTAATTGCCAACTCTCTTTTTCCAAGTGCTTAGGCAAAAAATGTTGGTGTCATTCTTGACTTCACTCATTTTTTCACACTGCACAGTCAACCCCACATCAAATCTTACCAACTATGTATGCAACATCTATCTAGATTATGTTTCTCACCAACTAAACCACTGACATGTTTGCCTAAAAATCTACCACTGAAAGTATGTGGTAACTACCTGACTGCTTTTTTCTTTTCTATTCTCATTTTACAAAGCAAAGAAACTGATTGTTCTAAAACACAAAACAGGTCACGGTACATCTTTACTTTCAACTTTACAGTGGCTTCCCATCTCATTCAGAGCAAATTCCAAAGTCCTTACCATGTTCTCAAAGTAACTCATGGAATCTGGCCTCTGTTGACCTCTGTGACCTTTCCTCCTGTCAGTGACCCCTTGTTCATTGAGTAAGCTATAATGGCCTTTTATTCTAACAACTTTCTTTCTCAAAGCTTTAGCATTACACCTATATCCATCCTTCAGATATTTTCAGGGATAAATCTATCAGTGCATTCAGGTCTCTTATCAATTGCTATCCTTTTAGGGAGACTTTATCTATCTCAGGAAAAGTAATAATTCCTGTAGACAATCCCTATTCTTATTATTTTGCTTTGTTTTTCTTCATAGCATTTATTACTTTCTGACATACTATGCATTCACCAATTGCATTTAGTAAGTTATATTACTTATTTACATATATTTATATATCACATGTATAGGTATGTATGGTACAGACACACAGATACACACGTGCGTATACACGAACCACCAGGACCTAGAACCTTTGAAACAGCTTCGTTTTCAAAGACCCTAGAAGGAACTAATACTGCAAACACCTTGTTCTTGGATTACTGGTCTCTAGAACTGTGAGACCATAAGTTTCTGTTGTTTAAGCCATTCAGTTGGTGACACTATGTTAAGGCAGCCTTAGAAAATTATCACAATGCCTTTTATCATAATGAAGAAGTTCCCTTCTATTTCTAGCTTCTGAGTCATTTAATCACGAAAGGGTGTTAAGTTTTGTCAGATGCCTTCTCTGCATCAATAGAGATTATTATTTTTTTCTTTTTTCTATTTATGTGATATATTACGTGTATTGATTTTCTTATGTTGAACTACCCTTGGATAACTTGGTCATGATATAAATCCTTTTAATGTTTTGTTGGATTAGGTTTGGTAGTATTTTGTTGATAAATTTTGCATCTGTCTTTACAAGGCTTATTTGTTCTGTAATTTTATTCTCTTGGGATATGTTTGTCTGTTTTTGGTGTCAGGATAATGCTGGCCTCATAAAATGAGTTAGGAAATGTTTCCTCTTCTATTTTTTGGAAGAGTTTGAGAAGTATTCTTGTTCATTCTACTTTAATTGTTTGATAGAATTTATCAGTGAAGCCATCTGCATGTAGACTTTTCTTTGTTGGGAAGTTGCTGATTACTTATTTAATCTCTATACATTATAGGTCTTTTGAGATATTCTATTTATTCTTAAGTGAGTTCATATAATTTGTGCCTTTCTAGGAATTTGCCGATTTAATCTAGGTTATCTATTTTTTGGTATACAATTACTCATAGTGTTCTTTTACAGTCATTTTTATTTCTGTAGGTTGTTTTATTTTTCTTTTTAGTTATTTCCATTGTTTCTTTTTTTGTTAGTCTAAAGGTTTCTCAATTTTCTTGAGGTTTTCAAATGAACAGACTTTAGTTTTGTTGATTCTATTGGTTTATTTTTCATACTTATTGACTTATCTCCACCCTAATCTTTAATACTTTATTCCTTCTGTTGGTTTTGGTTTTATTTTGCTCTTTGATTCCTACTTCTTCCATATGTAAATATAGTTTGTTGATTTGAGATCTCCTTTTTTAATTATAGATATTTGAAACTAGAATTTTTTTGGACTATTGCCTTCACTGAGTCCTGTAAGTTTTCTTATCTTGTGTTTCCATTTTCATTCATCTCTAAGTACTTTCTAATTTCCCTTGTGATTTCTTCTTTGACACACTGATTATTTAAGTGTGTTGTTAAAATTCTACATATTTGTGGAATTTTTACTTTTCCTTCTGCTACTGATTTCTAATTTCATTCCACTGTAATCACAGATACTTCGTGAGATTTCAGTCTCTTGAAATTTATTTAGTGACCTAACATGTTTATCTTGAAGAATATTCCATGTTTGCATCCAAGCAATGTGTATTCTGCTGTTGTTGGGTAATGTTTCATTTTTTAGAGTTCTGTTAAGCTCACCAAATGGTTTTTCAAAAAAAAGATAACGAGTTCAAAATTTTTGAGTCCTCATAAATGTGATTTTTTTCATTAGCTTTCTCACATGAACAACCATAATACCTAGTATGTGCTTGTCTTTAGTTTTTTTATATAATGCTCTATTGTCTTTTAGTTTCAGAATTTGTACACAATTAGGATTTATTCATTCACAGTACATTTTTTTTTCCTGAACCCATTAGTTCTAGGCATTTTTCTGAGTGCTAGGGATACATCAATTAATAAAATACACACATTTCCTGATTTAAATATCTTTCCGTATGATACAGAGTATAGAGAGTATTAGAGTAAGCAGATAAATTACACTTTTGGATAGTAATAAGTGTTATGAAGAAAATAAAATACAGTGATGGGATCGAGTGACTCAGGCAGTATGTGTGTGTGTTTGTTGGGGAAGATTTTGATAGAAAATTCAGGAAAAATAACTCAAGAATATAAATATGACCTGGCACCTTGAATGATATAAATGAGCTATCCCTTAGAAAGTTAAAGGAAAACTTTTCCAGTCCAACTGCTTGTGGTATGGGTAAGCTATATATGCTCTAGGAATAAAAATAAAGACAGTATGGCTGGGCTTACTGGGCTCATGAGAGGATAATGTAAAATATGAGTGGCAAGATACTCATGGTCTAGATTACTATGCTTTACATGCCAAGGTAAGAATTTGAATTTCATTCTTAGTGTACTGAGAAGCCTTTTGAGGGTTTTGAGCAGAGGAGTAACATAATAACATTTTTGTCTTAACCAAGTGTTAACCTAGGGCACAAGAACTGGCATGGAGTCTCTGTTACCCAGGGTGGCATACAATTGAGCCATTACTTGTAAAAACTTGCCACTGGTCATACAGATTATTTAATCCATGATTCAAGAGCCAATTACATTTAACACTAGATATACTGTTCAAGAGGTTTGCTAATTAAAGGAGTTGGAGAGAAAGAATTCACGTACGAGAGTATAAGATGTAAATGAGAGCTACTAGAATATTGAGTATTCACTAATAATAATCAGATATTTGGATATTACAATAGAACATGCACTTTTTTTTTTTTTTTTTTTTGAGATGGAGTCTGGCTCTGTCACCCAGGCTGGAGTGCAATGGCACAATCTCGGCTCACTGCAACCTCCACCTCCCGGGTTCAAGCAATTCTCCTGCCTCAGCCTCCAGAATAGCTGGGATTACAGGCATGCACCACCATGCCTGGCTAATTTTTTTTGTATTTTTAGTAGAGATGAGGTTTCACCATATTGGCCAGGCTGGTCTCAAACTCCTGACCTTGTGATCTGCCCTCCGTGGCCTCCTAAAGTGCTGGGATTACAAGTGTGAGCCACCACACCTGGTCCACACACATTCTTCTATTCTCTATTTATGTGGTGTCACCAAAAGCAACACCAGGCACATTGGTACCAACACTTTTTTTGTGTGTGTGATTGCATTTTGTGGGAGTACATCCTGTTGGTCTTCCTATGATGCTTGTGAAATCCAACTGGGAGAAGCATGCAGCGAAGAGAAGAGTTTATATGATATTTCTTTAGGCCTTCATATATACGCCTTTTTCAGGTTTCCAAGGGGAAATGATTCCAGCTTTTCCTCATTTAGTATGATGTTGGCTGTGAGCTTGTCATAGATGGCTCTTACTACTTTGAGGTATGTTCCTTCAATGCCTAGTTAGTTGACAGTTTTTCACATAAAGAGATGCTGACTTTTATCGAAAGCCTTTTCTTAATCTATTGAAATTACTGTTTTTTGTTTGTTTGTTTTTACCTCTGCTTATGTGAATTACATTTACTGATTTGCATATGTTAAACCAGCCTTTCATTCCAGGGATAAAGCCTACTTGATGACGGTGGATTACCTTTTTGATGTACTGCTGGACTGGGTTTGCTAGTACTTTGTTGAGGATTTTTTCATCTATGTTCACCAGGGATATTGGTCTGAAGTTTTCTTTTTATGCTGTGTCTCTGCAGTTTTTGGTATCAGAGTGAAGTTGATCTCACAGAATGAATTAGAAAGGAGCCCCTCTTCAATTTTTTGGAATACTTTTAGTATGACTGGCACCAGCTCCTGTTGTAGATCTGGTAGAACCTGGCTGTGAATCCATGTGGTCTAGGGCTTTTTCCATTTGGTATGATTTTATTACTAATTAAATTTTGGAACTCATTACTGGCCTGTTCAGGGTTTCAGTTTCTTCCTGATTCAATCTTGAGAGGTTATTGAGATCCAGGAATATATCAATTTCTTCCAAGTTTTTTGGTTGTGTGCACAGAAGTGTTTATAATAGTCTCTGAAGGCCGGGCGTGGTGGCTCACATCTCTAATCCTGGCACTTTGGGAGGCTGAGGTGGGGGAGATTGTCTGACCTCAGGAGTTCCAGACCAGCCTGGGCAACACAGTGAAACTCCGTCTTTACTAAAACACAAAAAATTAGCCAGGTGTGGTAGTGGGCACCTGTAGTCCCAGCTACTCAGGAGGCTGAGGCAGGAGAATTGCTTGAACCCGGGAGGCCGAGGTTGCAGTAAGCTGAGATCGCGCCACTGCACTCCAGCCTGGGCAATAGAGTGAGACTCCATCTCAAAAAAAAAAAAAAAAAAAAAAAAAAGTCTCTGAGTGTTGTTTTGTATTTTTGAGGGTCAGTGGTAATGTCCATTTTGTCATTTCTGATTGTGTTTATTTGGATATTATCTGCTTTTTCTTTATTAGTCTAGGTAGCAGTCTATCCATCTTATTCATTCACAGAGCCACACTTTGGTTTCATTGTTATTTTGTATGGTTTTTTTGCATCTCAAGTTCATTCAGTTCAGCTCTGATTTTAGTTATTTCTTGTCTTCTGCTAGATTGGGTGTTGCTTTGCTTTGCTTGTCTAGTTCTTCTAGTTGTGATGTTAGTTGCTAACTAGAGTTCTTTATAGCTTTTTATATGGTCAATTGGTGCTGTAAACGTTTTTTTTAACACTGCTTTAGTTGTGTCTCAAATACTCTGGGTATGTTCTATCTTTGTTTTCGGTAGTTTAGGAGGGTTTCTTGATTTCTGGCTCAATTTCATTGTTGATCAAAAAGTCATTCAGCAGCAAGTTGTTTAATTTCCATGTAATTGTATGGTTTTGAGAAATCTTGAGATTTTCTATTTTTGTTGCACTCTGGTCCAGGAGTATGGTTGGTATACTTTCATTTTTTCAAATTTGTTGAGAATTGCTTTTTGGCCAAGTGTGTGGTTGATTTTAGAGTATGTACTATATGCAGATAAGAAGAATATATATTCTGTTGTTGTTGGATGGAGTGTTCTGTAGATGTCTGTTAGGTTCATTTGGTCAAGTGTTGAGTTTAGGTCCCAAATATCTTTGTTAGTTTTCTGCTTCGATGACCTGCCTAATACTGTCGATGTGGTGTTGAAATCTCCCACTATTTAAAAAAAATTTATATATACAAAAGATGTTTATCAAGAGACGTTTTTTATTATTTTTATTTTAAGTTCCAGAGTACATGTGCAGGATGTGTAGGTTTGTTACATGAGTAAACATGTGCCATTGTGGTTTGCTGCACCTATCAACTCATTACCTAAGTATTAAGCCCAGTATGCATTAGGTCTTTTTCCTACTGTTCTTTCTCTCCCAGTCCCACCCCCGACATGCCCCAGTGTGTGTTCTTCCGCTCCCTTTGTCCATGTGATCTCACTGTTCAGCTTCCACTTGTAAGTGAGAACATGCGGTGTTTGGTTTTCTGTTCTTGTGTTAGTTTACTGAGGATAATGGTTTCCAGTTCCATCCATGTCCCTGCAAAGGACATGATCTCATTCCTTTTTATGGTTGCATAGTATCCCATGGTGTGTATATCTGTGTGATATATATATATACACACACACACACACACACACACACACACACACACATATATATACATACATAACATTTCCTTTATCCAGTCTATTATTATTGATGGGCATTTGGGTTGATTCCATAGCTTTGGTATTTTGAACAGTGCTGCAATGAACATATGTACACATGTATTTTTGTAATACAATGGAAGTTTCCCACTATTATTGTGTAGATACTAGTTTTCGTGTGTGTGTGTGTGTGTGTGTGTGTGTGTGTTTAAGCTCTGAACTTCCTCCCTCAGTTTAGTCTATTCTGTGTTTAATACTTCTGATTGTATAGTGAAATTCTTCTAGTGAGTTTTCAGCTCTATCGGATCAGTTTGATTCTTTCTTTAAATGGCTATTTCATGTTTCAGCTCTTGTATATTTTACTGAATTCATTGGATTGCTTGCATTGGGTTTCAACTTTCTCCTGAATCTCAATGAACTTCATTGCTATCAAGATGTTGAATTTATGTCTCTCATCCCAGCCAGTTCTGTCTGGTTAAGAATCATTGCTGGTGAGCCACTGTGGTCACATGGACATAAGAAGACACTCTTGATTTTGAATTGCCAGAGTTCTTGTGCTGGTTCTTTCTCATCTTTGTAGGCTGATGTTCCTTTAGTCTTTGTAGTTGCTGTCCTTTGGATGTTAATTTTGTAAGATAATGGCTCTATTTAGATGTTTTATATACCATAAATTCATTCACTGAAGTGTAAAAGTCAGTAGTTTCTAGCATATTTTATAAAACTGTTTATATAAAGCTGTTATAAACCACTGTCACCACCTTATTTCATAGTCCCCCAAAACAAACCATATACCTATTAGAAGTTACCCCATGCTTTCCACTCTCCCAGGTACAGACAGCCACCACTCTACTTTCTGTCTCTAAATATTGATCTATATTACACATTTTATGTAAATTGGGTCACAGAGAATAATTTTTCCCCAGTGTATGTTCTTTTAACTTTAGTAAAAAATGAGTTCACCGTAGGTGTGTGGATTGGTGTCTGGGCTTTCTCTTCTGTTCCATTGGACTCTATATCTGTTTTTCTGTCAGAAAAACCATGCTGATTTGTTTACTATAGCTCTGCAGTATAATTTGAAGTGAGGAAATGGAATTCCTACCGTTTTCTCCTTTTTGCTTAGGATAACTTTGGCTATTCTGTTTTTTTCATGACCTCATACCAATTTTAGGATTGTTTCTTCTATTTCTGTAAAGAATTTCATTGGTTTTATAATAGGAAATGATTTGAATCTGTTGATCGCTCTGGATAATAAGGACATTTTAACAACATCAATCCTTCCAACCCATGAACATGGAATATCTTTCCAGTTTTTGTTGTCATCTTAAATTTCTTTCAGTAGTCTTTTATATTTTTTCATTATAGAGATATTTTATTTTTTTGGTTAATTCTTAGGTATTTAATCTTATTTGTGGCTATTGTAAATGGGATTACATTTTTTATTTCTTTTTTAAGTTCACTGTGGGCCTATAAAAATGTGACTGATTTCTGGTCAGGCACGGTGGCTCATGCCTGTAATCCTAACACTTTGAGAGGCCAAGGCGGGCAGATCACCTGAGGTCAGGAGTTCGAGACCAGCCTGGCCAACATGGCAAAACCCTGTCTCTACTAAAAATACAAATATTAGCCAGGCGTGGTGGTGCATGCCTATAATCCCAGCTACTCAGGTGGCTGAGGCAGGAGAATCGCTTGAACCCAGGAGGCAGAGATTGCAGTGAGCCGCGACCACGCCACTATACTCCAGCCTGGGCAACAGAGTGAGACTCTGTCTCAAAAAAAAAAAAAAAAAGACGATTTTTGTGTGTTGATTTTGTATCTTGCAACTTTATGGTCCTTGTTTACCAGTTCTAGTGGTTTTTAGTAAAGTCTTTAAGTTTTTTAGGTTTTTTCAGCATAAAATCATGTCACCTTCAACATGATAATTTGATTACTTCCATTCTAATTTGGATGCACTTTGTTTCTTTCTCTTGTCTGAGTGCTCTAGTTAGGCATTCCAGTACTATGCTAAATAACAATATGAATATGGGCATCCTTATTGTGTTCCAGATCTTAAAGAAAAGTCTCTCAGTTTTCCCTCATTCAGTATGACACTAGCTGTGAGTCTGTTGTATATGGCTTTTATTATATTGTGGTATATTCCTTCTATTCCCATTATTTCAGGGTTTTTATCATGATGGGATGCTGAATTTCATCAAATCATTGTTTAGCAAACAATGAAATAATCACAGGGATTTTACCTTTATTCTGTTGATATAATGTATCACATTGATTGAGTTTCGTGTTTTGAACCATCCTTGTATCCCAGGGTTAAATCACACTTGGTCATGATGAATTATTGCTTTCTAATATATGGTCAAAATCAGTTTACTAGTATTTTGTTGAGGATTATTGCATCAATATTCATCAAATATTTTGGAGTGCAGTGTTTTTCATTTTTTTAAATGTGTCTTTATCTGCTTTTGGCATGAGGGTAATACTGGCCTTATAGAATGTGTTTGGGAGTAGTCCTCTATTTTTCAGAATATTTTGGGTAGAATTTGTATACGTTCTTTAAATTGTTCGGTAGAATTTAGCAGTGAAGCCGTTGGGTCCTGGGCTTTTTTTTTTTTTTTTTTTACTGTGAGACTTTTCGTTATGGCTGTAATCTTGTTACATATTATTGGTCTGTTAAGGTTTCAAATTTCTTCTTGGTTCCTCGTTGGTAGGTTGTTTGTGTATAGGAATTTGTTCATTTCTTCTAGATGTTCCAATTTATTGGCATATAGTTACTTATGGTAGCTATTAATGATTCTTCAAATTTTTGCAATATGAGTACTTTGTCTCCTTTTTCATCTCTGACATTATTTGGATTTTATATTCTTAGTCTGGCTAAAGGTTTGTTAATTTTGCGTAACTTTTCAATAAATCACCTTTTTGTTTCATTGATCTTTGTATAATGTCTTTAGTGGTTTTATGTATTTATGCTCTGATCTTTATTATTTATCTTCTAGTATTACATTTGTTTTGTTTTTGCAGGCACTTATAGCTATAAACTTTTCTTATAGTACTGTTATTGTTGTGTTGCATAGGTTTTGGTATGCTGTGTTTTGATTATAATTGGTTTCAATTTTTTTTTCAATTTCCTTCTTAATTTCTTCATTGGCCCACTGGTCATTCAGAAGAATATGATTTAATTTCTATATATTTTAATAGTTTCCAATATTCCTCTTCTTATTGATTTTCATCTAATTCAATTGTGGTCAAAGATGCTTAATATTATTTCCATTTGTTAAAATGGTTTAAGACTTGATTTTGACCTAACATATGGTCAATCCTTGAAAATAATTGATATTATTAGGAAAAGAAAAGAATGTGTATTCTGCAACCATGAATGAATTAGTCTGTAAGTATCTATCTCTTCAATCCATTTAGTCTATCATGTAAATTAAGTCCAATGTTTATTTCCTGATTTTCTGTCTGGAAGATCTGTCCAAAGCTAAAAATGGGGTGTTGAAGACTCTAGCTATTATTGTATTGGGGTATCTCTCTTTAGCTGTAATAATATTTGCTTTATATATCAGTGTGGCACAGTATTGGGTTCATATATATTTACATTTGTTATATTCTCTTTTTTAGTCGACCTGCTCATCATTACATAGTGACATTTTTTTGTCTCTTCTTATACCTTTTTTTAATCTGTTTTTTCTGATATAAGCTTAGCTATTTTTGCTTCTTTTGTTTGTTTGTTTATTTTGGCATGGAATATCTTTCCATCCCTTTATTTTCATTCTATGTGTGTCTTTAGAGGTGAAGTGTGTTTTTTGTGGGAAACAGGTTATTCATTGCATCTTGTTTATTCATCCACTGAGCCATTCTATGTCTTTTGATTAGAGTTTAGTTCATTTACATTCAATATTACTATTGGTAAGTAAAGGCTTACTCCTATCATTTTGTTATTTGTTTTCTCATTGTTTTATGATCTTTTCTTCCTTCTTTCTTTCCTTCCTCTCTTCCTTTAGTGAAGGTAATTTTCTCTGGTGATATAATTTAATTTCTTTCTTTTTAGTTTTTGTGTATTCATTTTTTGTTTTTTGGTTTTATGTTACCATAAGGTTTGCAAATATTATCTTATAACCCATTATTTTAACCCGATAACTTCACATTGTTTGCATAACCAATAAAAAATACAAACTCTACGACTTAACTACATTTCCCCCTTCTTATCTTTTCCCTGTATTTATTTATATCTTATCGAATTATGTCTTGAAAAGTTGTTGTAGTTATCATTTTTGATGGGTTCACCATTATTTTATCCTGAGGATAAGAATAGTTTACATACCTGAGTTACAGTGTTATAATATATTGTGTTTTTCAGTGTACTTGTTATAACCAGTGAGTTTTATACCTTCAGGTGATTACTTATTGCTCATTATTTCTTTTCTGATTGACGTATTTGCTTTAGCATTTCTTATAGGCCAGGTCTGATGTAGATTAAATTCTTCAGCTTTTGTTTTTCTGGTAAAAGTGTTTGTTTTCCATTTATGTTTGAAGGATATTTTCACTGAATATGCTATTTAGAGTAAAAGTTATTTTTTCTTCAGCACTTTAAATATATCATGCCTCTCCTGGACTGTATGGTTTCTACTAGAAAGTCTGTTACCAGATGTATTGGAGCTCCATTTTATGTTATTTGCTTCTTTTCTCTTGAGGCTTTTAGGATCCCTCTTTACCTTGATCTTTGGGAGTTTTATTGCTACATTTCTTGTGGTAGTCGTCTTTGGGTTGTATCTTCATGTTCTACAACCTTTTTATATTGATATTTTTGTTTAGGTTTGGGGAATTCTCTGTCGCTATTTTTTTAAAAATAATCTCTCTACCCCTATCTCTTTGTCTACCTCCTCTTTATCACTTAGACTTGTCCTGTTAAAGGTTTTTTCTAGATCTTGTAGGCATGCTTCATTGGTTTTTGTTTGTGTTTGTTTTGTCTCCTCTGACTGTGTATTTTCAAAGAGCTTGACTTCAACCTCATTAATTTTTTCTTCTGCTTGATAAATTCTGCTATTAAGAGACTCGGGTGCATTCTTCACTATGCTAATTGCATTTCTCAGCTCCAGCATTTCTGCTTGATTCTTTGTATTTCAATCTCTTTGTCAAATCTATCTGACAGAATTCTGAGTTTCTGACCTGTGTTATATTGAAATTCTTTCAGTTTCCTCAACATAGATATTTTGAATTTTCTGTTTGAAAGGTCCAATATCTTTCTTCAAGATGGGTTCCTGGTGACTTATTTAGTCCATTGGGTGGTCATGTTTTTCTGGATACTTTGTTTGGTCATATGTTTGTCTTCATACTTTGTGTGTGTCTGGGGATGGAAGAGTTAGGTATTTATTTTACTCTTCACTCTCTGGGCTTGTTTGTACCCATCCTTCTTGGGAAGTCTTTCAAGATGTTCACAATGACTTGAGGGTTGTGATGTAAGCTGTATATGCTTATGGGGTTTCCCAAGCACAGTAACATTGTGCTTCTTCCAGACTTGTAGAGGTACTGCTTTGATAGCCTTGAACACAACCTAGGAGAGTTCTCTGGATCAGCAGAAAGAGTCTCTTGTTCTCTTCCCTTGCTTTCTCTTAAACAAATGGAATGTCTCCTTCTGTTCACAGCCACCTGATGCTGGGGGCAGAGTGACACAAGCAACCCTCTGGTCACCACCCCTAGGACTGCATTGGGTCTGACCTCTAGCCTTCACAATAGTGGGTCTTGCCAAAGGCCTGCAGTAACCACTCCCTGGCTACTTTTTGTTTGCTCAAGACCCTGAATTCTAAAATAAACAGGTGACAAATACATCTAGTCCTGTGTCCTTCCCTTCAGGACAGTGAGATTCCCCAGGCCCTGGATGGGTCCAGAGGTGCCATCAAGAGCCAGGGACTAGACTCAAAAACCTTAGATTTCTACCCGGTGTTCTGTTGTACTATGGCTAAGCTGGCACTCAAACTGCAAGACACCATCCTTACCACTCTTTCTTCCCCTTTCCAAAGGTAGAGGAGCTTCACCTTGGGGCCACTGCCACCACAGGCTGAATGGGAGCACTGTCAGACTACTGCCAATGTTCCTTTAATGCCCAAGGGCTCTCCAGTCAGCTTTTGATAAATGCTGCCTGGCCTGGGACTCAAACTTCAGAGCAGTGGGCTATCTTCCGGCCTAGAGCAGGTACAGAAATGACATCGAGGAACCATGTCCTGGAATCAGGGACCCTGAGAGCCTGCCTGGTGCTTGACACTGCTGTCACCAAGCTGGTACCTACATGCAATACAAAGTGCTAGTTATTTTCTCTTTGCTTTTCTCAAGTAGAAGGAGTTTTGTCCTGTAGTTACCGCAGCTGTTAATGTGCTGAGTCTTAACTGAATCCAGCATATCTCAGAGGCTCACCCAAAGCCCACAGTGCAGTACCTGGGTATCACTGCTCATTATTCAGCACCCAAGGGCTCTTCACTTAGGACGGGATGAATGCTGCCAAGGCTGGTTCTTCCCTCTAAAACAACAGGTTCCCTTCTGGCCCAGGGTGTGTATAGAAATATTATCTGGGAGCTAGGTCCTGGAAAGAGAGTCTCATGATTCTGAGCAATTTTATACTCTGCTGTGCCGAAGCAGGTATCCAATATGTAAAACAAACTCCTCCCCATTCTTTTCTCTCCTCTCCTTAAGTGGAAGAAAGGTTTTGGTGTTTTTTTTTGTTTGTTCCCCCCTCCCCCAAAGCTGTGAGCCTTGTAGCCTTGGGTTAGGGGACAAGTGATGCCAGCACTTCCTTAAGCCTTTCCACCTGGTGTCTCAGTAGGTCATGTGCCCCCGCAGTCTACTGGTTCTGGGATCAGTTCAGCAGTAGTACTTGCCTCAATATTGCAGTTCTTTTGGCCTAGACTGTATTTCACAATTATTTAGATTCCCATAGTACTTTAGGCTGTGGTGGTGAGGCTTGCAGTAATTCAAATTCTGAACACTGGGATCCGCAATTCCACTCTGGCTAGAGCTGGTTTGACTGCTTCCTCCATGGAAAGGCAGAGTTTGGTCTGGTTTTACATTCTGCTCTAACACGACAGCACTGAGTTTAGTGCCTTATAATTGCTGCATTCTCCCTCCCCCAGCACTCAGAAATGTTCTCTGCATCATGACGCCACTACCAGGTGATAAATTAGGGGCACCTCTTCTGTGCCTCTTTCAGCATTACAAAGTTAAAACCAGGTACTTTGAGTGCTCACCTGATTTTTCATTTTTATAAAGGTGCTTCTTTTGTGTAGATATTAATAGTTGTTGAATTGGTGTCCTCCTTAGGGAAACGATCAGTGGAGCCTTCAATTCCACTGTCTTGCTATGCTTCCTGGCCCCAGAGTGGAATTTTTGAATTATACAGTAGGTGTATATTTAATATTCTGAGGAATTGGTAGTGTTTTCAAAATTACACATATTATATATAATTTTATTAAAAAGTCAATTGCTTGAATCATGAATGATTATTTACTTATCATAAAATTGATACTCAATCTGCCAGTGCTCGATTTCCACTTGCTAGCTTTTTTTTTATTCTAGCCTTTTGTAATCACTTTTCCTATTTTCTGTACTAGTATACTCAATTTTCAGCTCACTTTTGATAACAATAGTAAAAGATCAAATAATAGTATAATCTCTGACTTTTTATTAGTGCAATACCCATGCTTTCCAGTACTTGGCATTCCTTGTTGAAACTGTTTATTTTAATTAATAGCACTTTGAATTTTCTATTACTATCTAAAATTTAGTTCTATCCATGTCTATATGGAATCACTGCCAACTGATTCAATATAAATAATTTTAATTCACTGAATAAATAAAAATAATTATTTTTGCATATTCTTGCACATTAAACAAAAATTATTTGGCCACAAGTTTTTATTCAACCTCTTGTACTGGCAACTTGTGTATTAACAAAGAAGATACAGCATTAATTAACTGTGGAGTAGATTTTAGACAATTAATTTTTTGGTTCTATACCTAAATATGTAAAGTGAGTATACAACGTATGTTAATTCATGGCATTTTAATCAGTAAAGTATAACAATAAATAATAAGATATTCAATATTCCTAAAAATACTAGACATTTAAATATAGCATTTGATAATTATTGCTTGATATATTCATTATTTATAAATAATACCAAATAGGAAAAGAATATATTTGTTAAAATTTTAGAAATAAAAATATTTACTTGTAATCATTTGATGAATTCAGTCCATTAAGGACTGATATGGTTTGGCTGTGTCCCCACCCAAATCTCATCTTGAATTCTCACATGTTGTGGGAAGAACTGGTGGGAGGTAATTGAGTCATGGGGGCAGACTTTTCTGGGCTGTTCTTGTGATAGTGAATAAGTTTCACGAGATCTGATGGTTTTAATAAGAGAAGCTCCCCTACACAAGATCTCTCTCTCTCTTTGCCTGCTGCCATCCATGTAAGACATGACTTACTCCTCCTTGCGTCATACCATGATTGTGAGGCTTCCCCAGCCACATGGAACTGTAAGTTCAATTAAACCTCTTTCTTTTGTAAGTTGCCCAGTCTTGGGTATATCTTTATCAGCAGCATAAAAATGGACTGAATCAAGGACCTTGTAAATAAATGTTTACTATTTCACACTTTGTTTCCTATTTGTCTGACCCCGTTCACTGAAAAATAAAATAACCTGTACGTTACATTTTTTCTTATTAAAACTTTTCACCAATGGTTAAGGTAGAAATAAATATAAGGCAGGCGTAAGCGGCTCAATACTGGAGAAAATGGAAATAGCATTTAATAGCATAATTATTCTGATGTATAGTATAGAATATCCTCTTTTTATATAGAGTTAAATATCTCTTCCAGAAAGCCCCCTCTAATCAATGTAACAATTCTCAGGACTCAATTTTTTAAATAATTTCCTTAATACACTTTAGAATCTGGAGTGTTTTGTCTTTTTTGTTCTTACTTAACTATCAGACATTATTCGTTGTATTTTTCTACCACACAATAAATCTCAAGTAGCAACTGTATAATTTCTCAGTATACCTTGAAATATAAGCTTATTTATAAACAAACATGTTTTCTGTTACCATTGTCTAGAGTTGTATTTGTGTATTTGTATATGTGAAAGCAACCCTGAGTAAAATAACTGAACACCAGGACTTTTTAAAAATAAAAGGGCGATTCATTTGAAAATATTAATAATTTTCAGAAACTATACAGCTTGGCTAAGAAAAGCTGCAACATCAGTTATTAAAACTTTGACATTTGAAGATTCTGGATATTAGCCCTTTGTCAGATGAGTAGATTGCAAAAATTTTCTCCCATTCTGTACGTTGCCTGTTCACTCTGATGGTAGTTTCTTTTGCTGTGCAGAAGCTCTTTAGTTTAATTCGATCCCATTTGTGAATTCTGGCTTCTGTTGCCGTTGCTTTTGGTGTTTTAGACATGAAGTCTTTGCCCATGCATATGTCCTGAATGGTATACCTAGATTTTCTTCTAGAGTTTTTATGGTATTAGGTCTAACATTTAAGTCTCTAATCCATCTTGAATTAATTTTCGTATAAGGAGTAAGGAAAGGATCCAGTTTCAGCTTTCTACTTATGGCTAGCCAATTTTCCCAGCACCATTTATTAAATAGGGAATCCTTTCCCCATTTCTTGTTTTTCTCAGGTTTGTCAAAGATCAGATGGCTGTAGATGTGTGGTATTATTTCTGAGGACTCTGTTCTGTTCCATTGGTCTATATCTCTGTTTTGGTACCAGTACCATGCTGTTTTGGTTACTGTAGCCTTGTAGTATAGTTTGAAGTCAGGTAGTGTGATGCCTCCAGCTTTGTTCTTTTGACTTAGGATTGTCTTGGCAATGCGGGCTCTTTTTTGGTTCCATATGAACTTTAAAGCAGTTTTTTCCAATTCTGTGAAGAAACTCGTTGGTAGCTTGATGGGGATGGCACTGAATCTGTAAATTACCTTGGGCAGTATGGCCATTTTCACGATATTGATTCTTCCTATCAATGAGCATGGTATGATCTTCCATTTGTTTGTGTCCTCTTTTATTTCACTGAGCAGTGGTTTGTAGTTCTCCTTGAAGAGGTCCTTTACATCCCTTGTAAGTTGGATTCCTAGGTATTTTATTCTCTTTGAAGCAATTGTGAAAGAACTCAAACAAATTTAGAAGAAAAAAACAAACAACCCCATCAAAAAGTGGGCAAAGGATATGAACAGACATTTCTCAAAAGAAGACATGCATACAGGCAACAGACACATGAAAAAATGCTCGTCATCACTGGCCATCAGAGAAATGCAAATCAAAACCACAATGAGATACCATCTCACACCAGTTAGAATGACGATCATTTTAAAAAATCAGGAAACAACAGGTGCTGGAGAGGATGTGGAGAAATAGAAACACTTTTACACTGTTGGTGGGATTGTAAATTAGTTCAACCATTATGGAAAACAGTATGGCGATTCCTCAAGGATCTAGAACTAGAAATACCATTTGACCCAGCCATCCCATTACTGGGTATATACCCAAAGGATTATAAATCATACTGCTATAAAGACACATGCACATGTATGTTCATTGCGGCACTATTCACAATAGCAAAGACTTGGAATCAATCCAGATGTCCATCAGTGACAGACTGGATCAAGAAAATGTGGCACATATACACCATGGAATACTATGCAGCCATAAAAAAGGACGAGTTTGTGTCCTTCGTAGGGACATGGATGCAGCTGGAAACCATCATTCTCAGCAAACTATCACAAGAACAGAAAACCAAACACCGCATGTTCTCACTCATAGGTGGGAACTGAACAATGAGATCACTTGGACTTGGGAAGGGGAACATCACATACTGGGGCCTATTATGGGGAGGGGGCGGGGGGAGGGATTGCATTGGGAGTTATACCTGATGTAAATGACGAGTTGATGGGTGCTGACGAGTTGATGGGTGCAGCACACCAACATGGCACAAGTATACATATGTAACAAACCTGCACTTTGTGCACATGTACCCTAGAACTTAAAGTATAATTTAAAAAAAAAGAAAAAAAAATGACATTTGAAATATTCTTCTGAAATGTTACCTTTAAGTATTAAGATAATACTATAATTTACTGTTTTGTGGAAATAATCCTGCCCCAGGCACAAATGGAAAGGAAGTTTCAGAAATATAAGGTATTTTAGAAAAGACATATCACACTGACAAATACTTCCTTGATCCCTAACCCCTATAGGATAGAGTTCTGGAGAAGTCCCATGTTCCAGGAAAAAAAAAAGTACTGACTTTATATTAATATTTAACTTATTTTCATTGTGTTAATTGCCTTTAACGAGCTGCATTAAGTTCATTTTTATCAGAGTCCTCAACTTTTCTCCTGCTTTCTCTGAATTTCAGAATTACTAGTTGCTTTCTGTACCCATGCATCCATTCATGCAATTTTCCAACAGACAGTTACTGAGTTTCTTATAAGTTCTAGCCACTGTTTAGGTGTGGAGCTTAAAAAGAAAAAAAGATTATGTGCACTGGCCTCAGGAAAATCACATTCTCTTGGGGAAGGGAATCAGAAAATAGATTAATCAGTAAGTAAATGTATTTAAAATTATTTTGGACTGTAATGAATAGTAAGAGAAGAATCAATATGTGCCAAATCTACTTTTGCTCAAGGTGGTCTTCATATATGTAGTAAAATGATATACTGGCAGCTGTTTTCTACTTAAATAGTGTTATTCTTCCCCTAAACTTCAATAAAATTAACATTAGAGGCCACGTATAATGACTCACATCTGTAATCATAGCACTTTGGGAGGCCAAGGTGGGAAGACTGCTTGAGCTCAGGAGTTCAAGATCAGCCTGGGCCACATGGTGAAACCCTGCCTCTACAAATTATATAAAAATTAGCTTGGCATGGTGATATATGCCTATAATCCCAGCTACTTGGGAGTCTAAGGCAGAAGAATCACTTAAGCCCAGGAGTTAGAGGTTGCAGTGAGCTCAGATTATACCACTGCACTACCGTCTGGGCAATGACAATAAAATCCTGTATAAATCCTAAATAAATAAATAAAAATGAAATTAACATTAGAGAAAATTTGTTTTCTATATAAACCTTATTCACGACTATTAGTTCCATATAATTCTCATTAGCATAACATAAATATCATTATAATTATTCCACGAATTGAATGAATCAATCAGAATAGCTTGTATTTAACTGACATAGGAGAGTCAGAGAAAGAGAGAAAGAAGGGAATAAATAATATAAACAAGTTTTCCTTGAACACTGTAGGTATAGAGTTGTCATTAATTGAGAGTGACTGTTGAAGGAGTATATTTATGGGAGAAGGGAAGATCATATTTACATATTAATAGACATTCAAGTAGGGATATTAAGTAGGCCATTGGATATATGAGTTGAGAGTTCAACGGAGATACCTTGGCTGGCAATAGATGGTATTAAAAGTCATGAAACTGGTTATAATTACTTATGGAGTGAGTATAACTAGGAAAGAGTATAGATCCAGGGACTGAGCCATGGAGCATTTCAAAGTTTAGAGATCAGGGAGAGTAGGAAGCAGCAGAAAAAAAAAAGAATGAGGATATCACAGTAAATGAAAAGAATGAGGAGGTGTTTTGAAGCCAACTGAAGAAAGCACTGAAAGGGAGTAAGGGAATGATTGTGTTTGCTGTATATTGATTTTAAATACTGTAGTTTTACTTGTTTATTAGTCTAACAGGTTTTTTTTTTTTTTTGGTGGCATGTTTAGAGTTGATATTATCTTTAAATAAAAACTTAGTTTCATTAATCTTTCATATTGTATTTCTAGTCTCTATTCAATTTATTTTTGCTCTAATCTTTATTATTTCCTTTCTTCTGCTAATTTTGGGATTTGTTTCTTTTCTAGTTTCATGATGTGCAAAGTTAAGTTGTTTGAGATCTTTCTTTTTTTCTATGTGTAGGCATTTATTGCTGCTAACATCCCTCTTAGAACAGCTTTAGGTGCATACAATGTTTTCTTATTTTGTTTGTCAATTTTCACTTATCTCAGATTTTCTAATTTCTCTTTTAATTTTGTTATTTTTCAGAAGCATATTTAAATTTCTTTATTTTTGAAGTTTCCAAAACTTATCCTGTTATTCTTAGTTTCATACTATTGTGATCAGAAAATATACTCAATATAATTTAAATCTTGTTTTTTTTTTTTTTTTTTTTTTTTTTTTACAGATTAACATTTTATTTCACTTGAAAATTTAAATTTGTACACAATAGATACACTGTCAACACCAGAGGGTGGGGACAATATCTAGGTATACTTTGTGTTCCCAGTACCTACTATGGAAATTGAATAATTTGTTTCTACAAAATATAGTTTAAATAACATAGTATTTGTTATTATGTATTTAGATTGCTTGTATTAACTTAGTGGTTTGAAATATCTTCGAAATTATGACATTCTGTTGCTCAATTTGAATTACTTAGAACTCTTAATGAGCTCACAGCTTAGTCGGGGAGACAGATATAAATAAACATTTGTGATATAAAGTGATAGACACAAAGATAAAATGCTTCCAAGGCCAGGAGGAAGAAGTACCTGGCTCTGACTGCAGTGCGGTCTTGTTGAGGAAATATTTCCTGATAATTGCATTTTTTTTTTTTTTTGAGTGAGAGACATAAAGAAAGGTAGCAGAAGCACTGAGCTACCCTGCCTTTCTTTTTTTTTTTTTTTAATTTATTTATTATTATTATACTTTAAGTTGTAGGGTACATGTGCATAACGTGCAGGTTTGTTACATATGTATACTTGTGCCATGTTGGTGTGCTGCACCCATCAACTCATCATTTACATCAGGTATAACTCCCAATGCAATCCCTCCCCCCTGCCCCTCCCCATAATAGGCCCCGGTATGTGATGTTCCCCTTCCCGAGTCCAGGTGATCTTATTGTTCAGTTCCCACCTATGAGTGAGAACATGCGGTGTTTGGTTTTCTGTTCTTGTGATAGTTTGCTAAGAATGATGGTTTCCAGCTGCATCCATGTCCCTGCAAAGGACGCAAACTCATCCTTTTTGATGGCTGCATAGTATTCCATGGTGTATATGTGCCACATTTTCTTAATCCAATCTGTCACTGATGGACATTTGGGTTGATTCCAAGTCTTTGCTATTGTGAATAGTGCTGCAATAAACATACGTGTGCATGTGTCTTTATAGCAGCATGATTTATAATCCTTTGGGTATATACCCAGTAATGGGATGGCTGGGTCATATGGTACATCTAGTTCTAGATCCTTGAGGAATCGCCATACTGTTTTCCATAATGGTTGAACTAGTTTACAATCCCACCAACAGTGTAAAAGTGTTCCTATTTCTCCACATCCTCTCCAGCACCTGTTGTTTCCTGACTTTTTAATGATCGCCATTCTAACTGGTGTGAGATGGTATCTCATTGTGGTTTTGATTTGCATTTCTCTGATGGCCAGTGATGATGAGCATTTTTTCATGTGTCTGTTGGCTGTATGAATGTCTTCTTTTGAGAAATGTCTGTTCATATCCTTTGCCCACTTTTTGATGGGGTTGTTTGTTTTTTTCTTGTAAATTTGTTTGAGTTCTTTGTAGGTTCTGGATATTAGCCCTTTGTCAGATGAGTAGATTGCAAAAATTTTCTCCCATTCTGTAGGTTGCCTGTTCACTCTGATGGTAGTTTCTTTTGCTGTGCAGAAGCTCTTTAATTTAATGAGATCCCATTTGTCAATTTTGGCTTTTGCTGCCGTTGCTTTTGGTGTTTTAGACATGAAGTCTTTGCCCATGCCTATGTCCTGAATGGTACTACCTAGGTTTTCCTCTAGGATTTTTATGGTATTAGGTCTAACATTTAAGTCTCTAATCCATCTTGAATTAATTTTCGTATAAGGAGTAAGGAAAGGATCCAGTTTCAGCTTTCTACTTATGGCTAGCCAATTTTCCCAGCACCATTTATTAAATAGGGAATCCTTTCCCCATTTCTTGTTTCTCTCAGGTTTGTCAAAGATCAGATGGCTGTAGATGTGTGGTATTATTTCTGAGGACTCTGTTCTGTTCCATTGGTCTATATCTCTGTTTTGGTACCAGTACCATGCTGTTTTGGTTACTGTAGCCTTGTAGTATAGTTTGAAGTCAGGTAGCATGATGCCTTCAGCTTTGTTCTCTTGACTTAGGATTGTCTTGGAGATGCAGGCTCTTTTTTGGTTCCATATGAACTTTAAAGCAGTTTTTTCCAATTCTGTGAAGAAACTCGTTGGTAGTTTGATGGGGATGGCATTGAATCTATAAATTACCTTGGGCAGTATGGCCATTTTCACGATATTGATTCTTTCTATCCATGAGCATGGTATGTTCTTCCATTTGTTTGTGTCCTCTTTTATTTCACTGAGCAGTGGTTTGTAGTTCTCCTTGAAGAGGACCTTTACATCCCTTGTAAGTTGGATTCCTAGGTATTTTATTCTCTTTGAAGCAATTGTGAATGGAAGTTCATTCCTGATTTGGCTCTCTGTTTGTCTGTTACTGGTGTATAAGAATGCTTGTGATTTTTGCACATTAATTTTGTATCCTGAGACTTTGCTGAAGTTGCTCATCAGCTTAAGGAGATTTTGGGCTGAGACAATGGGGTTTTCTAAATATACAATCATGTCATCTGCAAACAGGGACAGTTTGACTTCTTCTTTTCCTAACTGAATACCCTTGATTTCTTTCTCTTGCCTAATTGCCCTAGCCAGAACTTCCAACACTATGTTGAATAGGAGTGGTGAGAGAGGGCATCCCTGTCTTGTGCCAGTTTTCAAAGGGAATTTTTCCAGTTTTTGCCCATTCAGTATGATATTGGCTGTGGGTTTGTCATAAATAGCTCTTATTATTTTGAGGTACGTTCCATCAATACCGAATTTATTGAGCGTTTTTAGCATGAAGGGCTGTTGAATTTTGTCAAAAGCCTTTTCTGCATCTATTGAGATAATCATGTGGTTCTTGTCTTTGGTTCTGTTTATATGCTGGATTATGTTTATTGATTTGCGAATGTTGAACCAGCCTTGCATCCCAGGGATGAAGCCCACTTGATCATGGTGGATAAGCTTTTTGATGTGTTGCTGAATCCGGTTTGCCAGTATTTTATTGAGGATTTTTGCATCGATGTTCATCAGGGATATTGGTCTAAAATTCTCTTTTTTTGTTGTGTCTCTGCCAGGCTTTGGTATCAGGATGATGTTGGCCTCATAAAATGAGTTAGGGAGGATTCCCTTTTTTTCTATTGATTGGAATAGTTTCAGAAGGAATGGTACCAACTCCTCCTTGTACCTCTGGTAGAATTCAGCTGTGAATCCATCTGGTCCTGGACTTTTTTTGGTTGGTAGGCTATTAATTATTGCCTCAATTTCAGAGCCTGCTATTGGTCTATTCAGGGATTCAACTTCTTCCTGGTTTAGTCTTGGAAGAGTGTAAGTGTCCAGGAAATTATCCATTTCTTCTAGATTTTCCAGTTTCTTTGCGTAGAGGTGTTTATAGTATTCTCTGATGGTAGTTTGTATTTCTGTGGGGTCGGTGGTGATATCCCCTTTATCATTTTTAATTGCGTCGATTTGATTCTTCTCTCTTTTCTTCTTTATTAGTCTTGCTAGCGGTCTGTCAATTTTGTTGATCTTTTCAAAAAACCAACTCCTGGATTCATTGATGTTTTGGAGAGTTTTTTGTGTCTCTATCTCCTTCAGTTCTGCTCTGATCTTAGTTATTTCTAGCCTTCTGCTAGCTTTCGAATGTGTTTGCTCTTGCTTCACTAGTTCTTTTAATTGTGATGTTAGAGTGTCAATTTTAGATCTTTCCTGCTTTCTCTTATGGGCATTTAGTGCTATAAATTTCCCTCTACACACTGCTTTAAATGTGTCCCAGAGATTCTGGTATGTTGTATCTTTGTTCTCATTGGTTTCAAAGAACATCTTTATTTCTGCCTTCATTTCGTTATGTACCCAGTAGTCATTCAGGAGCAGGTTGTTCAGTTTCCATGTAGTTGAGCGGTTTTGATTGAGTTTCTTAGTCCTGAGTTCTAGTTTGATTGCACTGTGGTCTGAGAGACAGTTTGTTATAATTTCTGTTCTTGTACATTTGCTGAGGAGTGCTTTACTTCCAATTACGTGGTCGATTTTGGAGTAAGTACGATGTGGTGCTGAGAAGAATGTATATTCTGTTGATTTGGGGTGGAGAGTTCTATAGATGTCTATTAGGTCTGCTTGCTGCAGAGATGAGTTCAATTCCTGGATATCCTTGTTAACTTTCTGTCTCGTTGATCTGTTTAATGTTGACAGTGGAGTGTTGAAGTCTCCCATTATTATTGTATGGGAGTCTAAGTCTCTTTGTAAGTCTCTAAGGACTTGCTTGATGAATCTGGGTGCTCCTGTATTGGGTGCATATATATTTAGGATAGTTAGCTCTTCCTGTTGAATTGATCCCTTTACCATTATGTAATGGCCTTCTTTGTCTCTTTTGATCTTTGATGGTTTAAAGTCTGTTTTATCAGAGACTAGTATTGCAACCCCTGCTTTTTTTTGTTCTCCATTTGCTTGGTAAATCTTCCTCCATCCCTTTATTTTGAGCCTATGTATGTCTCTGTGTGTGAGATGGGTCTCCTGAATACAGCAGACTGATGGGTCTTGATTCTTTATCCAGTTTGCCAGTCTGTGTCTTTTAATTGGAGCATTTAGTCCATTTACATTTAAGGTTAATATTGTTATGTGTGAACTTGATCCTGCCATTATGATATTAACTGGTTATTTTGCTCGTTAGTTGATGCAGTTTCTTCCTAGCCTCGATGGTCTTTACATTTTGGCATGTTTTTGCAATGGCTGGTACCGGTTGTTCCTTTCCATGTTGAGTGCTTCCTTCAGGGTCTCTTGTAAGGCAGGCCTAGTGGTGACAAAATCTCTAAGCATTTGCTTATCTGTAAAGGATTTTATTTCTCCTTCACTTATGAAACTTAGTTTGGCTGGATATGAAATTCTGGGTTTAAAATTCTTTTCTTTAAGAATGTTGAATATTGGCCCCCACTCTCTTCTGGCTTGGAGAGTTTCTGCTGAGAGATCTGCTGTTAGTCTGATGGGCTTCCCTTTGTGGGTAACCCGACCTTTCTCTCTGGCTGCCCTTAAGATTTTTTCCTTCATTTCAACTTTGGTGAATCTGGCAATTATGTGTCTTGGAGTTGCTCTTCTCGAGGAGTATCTTTGTGGCGTTCTCTGTATTTCCTGGATTTGAATGTTGGCCTGCCCTACTAGGTTGGGGAAGTTCTCCTGGATGATATCCTGAAGAGTGTTTTCCAACTTGGTTCCATTTTCCCCCTCACTTTCAGGCACCCCAATCAGACGTAGATTTGGTCTTTTTACGTAATCCCATACTTCTTGCAGGCTTTGTTCATTTCTTTTTCTTCTTTTTTCTTTTGGTTTCTCTTCTCGCTTCATTTCATTCATTTGATCCTCAATCGCTGATACTCTTTCTTCCAGTTCATCGAGTCGGTTACTGAAGCTTGTGCATTTGTCACGTATTTCTCGTGTCATGGTTTTCATCTCTTTCATTTCGTTTAGGACCTTCTCTGCATTAATTACTCTAGCCATCAATTCTTCCACTTTTTTTTCAAGATTTTTAGTTTCTTTGCGCTGGGTACGTAATTCCTCCTTTAGCTCTGAGAAATTTGATGGACTGAAGCCTTCTTCTCTCATCTCGTCAAAGTCATTCTCCGTCCAGCTTTGATCCGTTGCTGGTGATGAGCTGCGCTCCTTTGCCGGGGGAGATGCGCTCTTATTTTTTGAATTTCCAGCTTTTCTGCCCTGCTTTTTCCCCATCTTTGTGGTTTTATCTGCCTCTGGTCTTTGATGATGGTGATGTACTGATGGGGTTTTGGTGTAGGTGTCCTTCCTGTTTGATAGTTTTCCTTCTACCAGTCAGGACCCTCAGCTGTAGGTCTGTTGGAGATTGCTTGAGGTCCACTCCAGACCCTGTTTGCCTGGGTATCAGCAGCAGAGGCTGCAGAAGATAGAATATTTCTGAACAGCGAGTGTACCTGTCTGATTCTTGCTTTGGAAGCTTCCTCTCAGGGGTGTACTCCTCTCTGTGAGGTGTGGGGTGTCAGACTGCCCCTAGTGGGGGATGTCTCCCAGTTAGGCTACTCAGGGGTCAGGGACCCACTTGAGCAGGGAGTCTGTCCCTTCTCAGATCTCAACCTCCGTGTTGGGAGATCCACTGCTCTCTTCAAAGCTGTCAGACAGAGTCGTTTGTGTCTGCAGAGGTTTCGGCTGTGTTTGTTATTGCCCTGTCCCCAGAGGTGGAGTCTACAGAGTCAGGCAGGTTTCCTTGAGCTGCTGTGAGCTCCACCCAGTTCGAGTTTCCCAGCAGCTTTGTTTACCTACTTAAGCCTCAGCAATGGCGGGCGCCCCTCCCCCAGCCTCGCTGCTGCTTTGCCGGTAGATCACAGACTGCTGTGCTAGCAATGAGGGAGGCTCCGTGGGTGTGGGACCCTCCCGGCCAGGTGTGGGATATGATCTCCTGGTGTGCCTGTTTGCTTAAAGCGCAGTATTGGGGTGGGAGTTACCCGATTTTCCAGGTGTTGTGTGTCTCAGTTCCCCTAGCTAGGAAAAGGGATTCCCTTCCCCCTTGCGCTTCCCAGGTGAGGCGATGAGTCGCCCTGCTTCAGCTCTCGCTGGTCGGGCTGCAGCAGCTGACCAGCACCGATTGTTGGGCACTCCCCAGTGAGATGAACCCAGTACCTCAGTTGAAAATGCAGAAATCACCGGTCTTCTGTGTCGCTCGCGCTGGGAGTTGGAGACTGGAGCTGTTCCTCTAAATCTTGTTTTGTGGCCTAACATTGAATCTATCCTGGAAAATGTCCTGTGCACATTTAAGACAAATATGTATTCCATTGCTGGTGGGTGGGATGTTCTATATATATCTGTGAGTTCCATTTGGCCTAAAATGTAGGTTAAGTGTGATGTTACCTTATTGATTTTCTTTCTGGATGATCTGGCCATTGCAGAAAGTAGGGTATTGAATCCCCCTAATATTACTGTATTACTGTCTATCTCTCCCTTCAGATGTATTAACATATGCTTTATATATGCAGGTGTCTAATGTTAAGTGCATATATATATAATTGTTATATTGTATTGATACATTTACTGCTTTACCAATATATAATGACCTTCTTTGTCCTGTCTTAAAGTGTTTGACTTAAAGGATATTTTATCTAAGATAAATATAGATTCATATGTTCTCTTTTGGTTACCATTTGAATGGAAAGTATTGTTTCACCCCTTTACTTTTAGATTATGTGTGTCCTTACAGGTGAAGTGAGACTCTTGTAGACAGCATATATTTGAGTCTTGTGTTTGAACTATTCAATCACTCTAGATATTTTGATCAGTGAATTTGATACATTTCCATTCAAGATAATTATTAATAAAGACTTACCACTATCATTTTTGTAATGTTGTTTGGGGGGGTTCTTTTTTTTTTAAGAGATATGGTATCACTCAGTCATGCCAGCTGCTGTGATGGTAGCTCACTGCCACTTCCTGCCTCAGCCTCCCCTTCCTGAGTAGCTAAATCTACAGGCACATGCCACTATGCCCAGCTAGCAACTTAATTTAGATCACAAAAACACCTCTACACTTTTAATCTACCATTCCGCCACATTTTACAATTGTGATGTCAAAATTTACATCTTATACTGCGTATTCTTTAACAAATTGTTGTAGCTATTATTTTAATAGTTTTGTATTTAACCTTCATACTAAAGATGTAAGTATGATTTACCTAACCATCACAGTTACTAAAGTATGTAAGTATGTAAGTATGATTTACCTAACCATCACAGATTTATCTAACCATCACAGTGTTAAAGTTTCTGAATTTGACTGTGTAATTATTTTGACAGGTTGAGTTTTATACTTTCACACGTTTTGTTTTACTAATTAGCATATTTTTCTTTGAGCTTAAATAACTCCCTTTAGTATTTCTTCTAAGAGATATCTGGTGGTGATAAACTCCCTCAGCTTCTATTTGTCTGGAAAAGTCTTTATTTCTCCTTCATTTCTGAAGGACACCTTTGCTGGGTACAGTATTTTTGTTTGGCAAGTCCATTTTCTTCGGCACTATATCATTCCTTTCTCTCTTAGCCTGTAAGGTCTCTGCTGAGAAATTTGCTTTCAACTTCATTAAAACTCCCTTATAGTTTATTTTATTAGTTTCTCTTGCTGCAATCAGGGTTCTCTCTGTCTTTGGTTTTTGACAGCTTGGTTAGAATATATCTTGGTGTAGTCTTGTTTGGATTGAATCTGATTGGAGACTTTTCACCTTTCTGTATGCGGACATTTATATCTTTCTCCAAATGTGAAATGTGTTCTGCTATTCTTTTTTAAAATAAGGATTCTATCCTTTTATCTGTCTCTTCTTCACAAACTTCTATAATTCAAACAATTTTTCTTATTCTGCTATTTCATAAATTCCATAAGTTTCTTCTTTTCATTCTTTTTCCTCTGACTGTAGATTTTCAAATAATGTCTTTGAGCTTACAGATTCTTTCTTCTTCTTGATCAATTCTGCTTTTGAGGCTCTCCATTGCTTTTTCTACTTCATTATATATTTTAGCTTCAGAATTTTTGTTTGATTTTCTAGGTAATTTCAATTATCCTTTTAAATTTCTCATTTTCATCATGTACCGTTTTTCTAATTTCATTCAATTGTTTTTCTGCATTTTTTTGAATTCCACTGATATTTCTTAAAATAAAAATTTTATATTCTTTATTTGCCAGTTTGTATACATCAAGGCTAACCTGGTGCCTGAGTCCAGAGGAGTGACTCGAATCCTCAGTCAATAGGATTCGGCTTGGCACCAAAGATCTAATGGGACAGTCTTGGGCCCTGGGTCAGCTGGAGTGTGTGGTTGCAGGGATACGCCTGGCATTGAGCAGGCCTGGAACTTGTATCCATGAGTACACTGCTGGTATTTGAAGTCAGAGTTGCCTACCTGGTGCTGGGGCTGCAGAGGCTGGCTTGGAGATGGATGAGTCTGGACCCTGAATTTGCAGGGGCCATCCTGGAGGCTGGGTCTGCATGTGCCAGCCTGATTACCAGGGCTGCAGGAGCTGGCTATGTGCTAGGGCAGGCCTGAAGCCTGGGGCCATGGTGGCCAACCCAGTACTGGGGTAGTCTGGGGCCTGGGGGCCACTGAGGCTGGTCTCATCCTGGGGCATGCCTGAAGCCTGAATTTGGGGGAAGCAGCCTGATACTGGGATGGGCCCCAAATCCAAGGCCATTGGGGGCTGCCTTGTGCAAGGGTTGGTCCAGAAAATTAGGTTGCTGGAGTCAATCCTGGTGCCAGGTAGACGTGGAGCCTGTTGCCTTAGGGCTGGTCTACAGGGTTGTAAAAGAGGGCCTGGTGCTGAAATGGGCCTGAATCCTGTGGCTATTGGGGTTAGTACAATTCTGGGGGTTAGGGTTAGGCCTGTGGCTGCAGGATCTGGTCTAACATTGGGATGGGACTGGAGGCTCAGTCCTCAGGAGCCAACCTAGATTCTGGGCCTGTGAGCTTCTCCTCAGTGCTAAATTTTACTGGAGCAAGCCCATTATTGGGGTCTGAAGCAAAGCCTAGTGCTCACTTCCCTTTGCTTCCCCTGTTTAACAGTAACTCTTCATGTTATGCTGCCTTGGTTGGTTGGAGGGGTGACATGAGCAAAGTAAAATCGTAATTTTTACATTCTCAATTTGTGTTTTCTTATTTTCATGTTACATCCAGGTTCTGTATTCTCTCACCTGGTTTCCTTAGCTCTTGTGAAGTTATTTTCACAAAAATACAGTTGTTCAAACTGATGGGGAATGAGAGCTGGAGAGCTCTTGCTGACATCATTCCGAGCTTTGTCTTTTCTATACTTCTGGTTTATGAATTTGTTTTTAACTGTAGCTTCTAATAATGATTGTGTGTTATTTGGGGCATCATATAACAACAGACTTTCACATTTTGCAAACTAAACGTATGATTTGTCACATCTTAAAATATCCATATTTTCTTATTCAAGTAACTCCTTTTAGTGAATAAAGAAACAAGCATTCCCTCTCATTAATTTTAGTCACTTATGCTTGAAAGATGCTATGGCCATTTCTACATCCCTACAAGGTAGATTAAATTGTATAGCTTTATATGAATTATATAGTTCAAGAATTTTATTTTAGTTACATTCACAACATAACAATCATTTGGTTTAGAAATTCCTTGAACTATAATAATAAATTACATTTGGAATTGCTTTTATGGATTTCAGTTAATAGAACTGAAAACTTGTTATTGAAATAAATACTGATTTCAAAGCCATTACATATAATAGAAATGACTTTAAATAAATAAAAACAGATATTTGAAGAGCACTTAACATGTTCAAATACCAAATCCTAGTACTATACTATATATAATGATTGTCGCCACATTTCTCCATATTTTTGTTTTCTTTAAAAAAGTTAGAAACAACATTTCCAGTCTGTAGTTTACATTCATTTTATTGCTCTCTACTTCTGTGGGGAAGTGTTCAGGAGGAGGATATTTTGAGATCTCTAAGATTATTCTCTTTCACCATTATATTAATCTTTTCCCAAGAAAACTAATTCAGAACAATCAAAAAACTTTTGGCACATATGAACTTCAAACAAAATTTACAGAAGCCCCCCCCCCCAAAAAAAATAGTCAATTAACAGAAAAAAGGTCCAAGACCATTTTACACACACTGGGGCTTATAGAGGATGGAAGGTAGGAGGAGGAAAAGCATCAGAAAAAACAACTGGTACTAGGTTTAGCACCTGAGTGATGAAATATTCTGTACAGCAAACCCCCATGACACAATTTCACCTATATAACAAACCTGCACATGAACCCCTAAACTTAAAAGTTAAAGAACATTAAATAAAAATAAGATTATTGTGTTCACTTAAATGAACAAAGTTCATTTACAAAGTTAAATTTATGAAGTTCTTAAATTTACAAAGTTCTTTGCCCAAAATTAACCTTCAAATTTATTTTCTTTTACATCTTTTTCTCCTTCTTTTACATCTTTTTCTCCTTTCTTTTCCATCTTTTTATACCATATTTTATCTCTTCTTTTTCTGTAGAATTGATTGCACTATTGCCTCATTTCCATTTTCTATGTCATGCAATGCCCTATTTCCTGATATTAATAACTGCGACCTAAACTCTTGGTAAAATCTCCAAAATGACCTCTTTGTCTTCAGAAACCTCCTCCCTCCTCGTTAATCTAGCTACTGTACAACATCAGAGACCCTTTTCTTTAACAACAGGTAGATGACAACCTTCCTCTTTTTGAAAAACTTCAAGAAAAACTCTTCAATCTTGCATTCAAGGAATTTTTCTATTTTGCCCGAGCCTACCTTTTTAGGTTTAGCTCATTTTACATCTTCCAATGCAGTATGCTTCTATCTAAACACGTATGTTGGTTTTCCTTATGAATCAGCTTTAACACTCTCACTTCGGTGATTCTAGCAGTTCATTCTTGCACTGGTACACAGAAATGACTCAGAGTGGGTAATTTATAAAGAAAAGAGGCTTTATTGACTCATGATTCTGCAGGTTCTACAGGAAGCATGACGGCTTCTGAAAAGGCCTCAGGAAACTTTTAATCATGGCAGAAGGGGAAGGGGGAAGCAGGAAACTTTCAATCATGGCCAGAAGAGGAGGAAGAGAGAGGAGGTGTATATGCCACACACTTTTAAACAACTGGAGAACGCTATTAGATAACAGCACCAAAGGGGGAAATACACCACCATGATGCAATCACCTTCAACAAGGCCCCACCTCCAATGCTGGGGTTTACAATTCAACATGAGTATTAGGCAGGAATGCAAATCCAAACTGTATCAGTGACCTTGCTCAAGCTTTACTCTCTTGTTTCTCAGTGACTTCTGTCAAGTTGTGCTATACTTTTAAGGCACAGCTTGATTTTTATTTCCTATAAAAAGTTCATAAATTATAATGAGTATAGCTACTTACGTCAGATTGACTGGGCTTAAAATTGGATTCTCCATTTACTATGTGTATAAGCTTACAAAAATCACTTATTTGCTGTACGTAAGTGAGATGCATCCAAATTATTCAAGGAGAACTTGGGGAAAAGAAAGCAAAATTTTATAGTATAGTATTCCATACTATGCAGCCATCAAAAAGGATGAGTTTGTGTCCTTTGTAGGGACATGGATGCAGCTGGAAACCATCATTCTTAGCAAACTATCACAAGAACAGAAAACCAAACACCGCATGTTCTCACTCATAGGTGGGAACTGAACAATGAGATCACTCGGACTCAGGAAGGGGAACATCACACACCGGGGCCTATCATGGGGAGGGGGGAGGGGGGAAGGGGGAGGGGGGAGGGGGAGGGATTGCATTGGGAGTTATACCTGATGTAAATGACGAGTTGATGGGTGCAGCACAGCAACAAGGCACAAGTATACATATGTAACAAACCTGCACGTTATGCACATGTACCCTACAACTTAAAGTATAATAATAATAAATAAATTTAAAAAAAATAAATAAAAAAAAAAAAAAAAAAAAAAAAAAAAAAATGTTCAGAAAAGTATGAAGGCTAATATAATGAACATTTGTGTACTGGCTATCCAAATGTTAACTTTTTCTTCATATTTGTTTCAGAACTTTTTCTTTTTTGAAATAAAATATTTCAGAAAAAAAAAAAAAAAAAAAAAAAAAAAAAAAAAAAAGAAAGCAAAATTTTAGAATGCTTTATTGTAAGTTTTAAAGTTTCCTTAGAAAAGAATAATTTGAATGAATGAATTATCTAATATAATTCAAAAATATTATACAGGAATTCTGTAGGAAATTACACTTCATGAATGCATAGAATTTTCCCACCAAATCAAAAATTATAAAAACAAATATCTCAAAAAGAAATATATTAATATAAGTGAATACTGGCACATAGCCACCAAAAAAATGTTAGTGGAAAATAGTCTCAATTTATACATGCTATACTGGTAAAGCATTCACTGATATAATTATGATAATATCTAACGTTTTTTGATGTACATAGATAACATGCTAAGAGCTTTACATAAATTATATCACTTATTCTCACAGCAACCTTATGAGGCAGTACCATTATTACTCCCATTTTATGGAGAAGGAAAAGATAGCTTAGGAGAATAACATTGTTCAAGGTTATGCAGCAAGTTAGTATCCTGAAGCCAGGTTTCAAACCCACTCAGGCTCACTCCAGGGTCTATCTTTTTAACTACAATACTCTTCCTGTCATTGTGACAGGAGAATAAAATATTTATTAAATGTTTCCAATATTCTAGATGTTTTACTAAAGTGCTTTATGTATCGAATCTTATTAATTTTCTAAATGATCAGAGTAGGTACTAGCTAGGTCTTGGCTTGCAGAAGAGGAAAATGAGGCCTTGTGAGATGAACTTGCCTGATATCACATAGCCAGTTAGTGGTGGAATCAAGACTCAAATGCATCTAATCTGACCCTGGAGCCCATATTGTAAACCTACTTTACATTGACTCTAAGCCATAAAACAAGATCAATATAAGATAAATTTAAATGAATTTATTTATAGTATGTATAAGCAAATATTTTAGAATACAGTAAATAATACATTTAAGATACCCCAATGTCAAATTTATGCATGGAGTAAAAGAAAATGGTTCAGTGAATATCTACGCACAGAATCAAACCAACAAATATCATAAATAATTAAGTAAAATATAATAAAACTAAGTACAGTAGTAAATATATTTATGTAATAAGCAACATGTTTGAAATGTAACAAAATTATTTCATTTTTATTTTTAGTACCTAAAGAAAATCTTAATTGTTAAAAATAAATAAAATGATCATTAACCTCAAAGTCTAAAATCCCATGATCACTGCTAGCATCCAGATAAATTCTGTCATTATTGCTACTCAATGTATTTGAACATGAGTCATCATTTTTCCCAAAAGCTATAAATCATATTGTATACCACAAAGTGTATTACTAAGGCAATTCAACAGCCACGCAGATAAAGAAAGAAATGCTATATATTTCATTTTGGAAAGTTCTGTTAGAATCAGAGATTTTTACAGCAGGCAATATCTTTGGCAATGCATAGAATCATGGAGTAGATCAAAGCCTATACCCACTATCATAACTATCCTACCCGGGATTGTTTACATGACATTGAATTTTTCTTCTGAAACTTCCACATTGCAATAGAGGAAATGTTTACCTGCAAGTGTCCATCCCAGATAGCGACAATGCAGAATATGACAGTAGCTCTGGGTGTCTGGCATTTCTTCTTCAATACTCCCAAATTAAGGCATTGAATCATTGGGGGATTTCTTTTTTGGGAGGTGGGTAGAATCTAACACATTATTAAATAGAACTTCTCTAGTTCTCCATTGTCTAATTTTTTGTGTGTGTTTGTTTGCTTTTTGTTTCTTCGAGATAGAGTCTTGCTCTGTCACCCAGGCTGGAGTGGAGTGGCACAAACTCGGCTCACTGCAACGTCTGCCTCCCAGGTTCAAGCGATTCTCCTACCTCAGCCTCCCGAGTAGCTGGGATTACAGGCATGCACCACCAGGTCAGGCTAACTTTTGTAGTTTTAGTAGAGACAGGGTTTCACCACGTTACTCAGGCTGGTCTCAAATTCCTGATCTCAATGTTCCACCCACCTTGGCCTCCAAAAATGCTGGAATTACAGGCATGGGCCACCGCGCCCAGCATCCATTGTCTAATTTTATAAAAGAGACAATAGTAGTATCTACCATACATACTTATTAAGAAGATTAAATGCACAGGCCCTACTGTGTAGTAAATATATATAGCATTAGCTAAGAAGGGGATGAAGATAAAGATTATGATCAAATACTTCTAAACATTCATTATTATAGTTAATTCATTCTTTTCTGAGAATGCTACTTTTCATATCCTTCCCTATACTTTTTGCCTTAATAAATTCCATTCATTTCATATTATTTTAAATGGAACCTCCTCAGATCGGCAATAGCAAATAAATTAGAACCACACAACTATTCTCTGTATCAGCAGCCAACCCTTTCCTTCACAGCACTCGCAATGTGTAATCACATATTTATTCCTGTACTTCCTCCCAATTACAACCTTATCATCACAAAAATATTGATTGCATGTGTTTTCTGCATTACTATATAGTCAGTTCCTGAACTAGCACCAAGGTGAATGTTCTAAGTCTACTGATTTAATATGTATTACTTATTATTAATACTTAACACTTAATAATTTTATTCATTTATTTAATTCATTGTCTATGTTCTCATGCTGTGTTCCAGAATAATTTGTGAGCTACAAATCACTTAGAATAGCTGATTTCATTATTTTTCTTTTTGTGTTTGTATTTTTTTTACAAATAATACAGCACTTAATTATTAAAATAACCTCATCAATTAAGAACGATTTTACCGGGTGGGCATGGTGGCTCATGCCTGTAATCCTAACACTTTGGGAGGCTGAGGCTGGTGGATCACCTGAGGTCAGGAGTTTGAGACCAGCCTGGCCAAAAAGGTGAAATCCCATCTCTATTTAAAATACAAGAATTAGTCGGGCTTGGTGGCAGGTGCCTGTAATCCCAGCTGCTCAGGAGGCTGGGGCAGCAGAATCACTTGAACCTGGGAGGTAGAGGTTTCAGTGAGCTGAGATCATGCTATTGCACTCCAGCCTGGGCAACAAGAGCAAAACTCCATATGAATATTAAGGACATTATGCTATGTAAAAAAGCCAATTTCAAAGATTACATACTGTATGACTCCATTTATACAACATTTTTGAAATGATACAATTGTACAGATGGAGACAGGGGTTTCCCAGAGACAGGGGTGAGGAGGATGATTGCTGAGGCTACACAAGCATAGTACAAGAGGGAGAGAGATTCTTGTGGTGGAACAATGGTGGTGATCACATGAATCTATTAAAGGAAACTAGAATTAACATTATCTCAAAACATGCCTCTTTGACATAAAAATTATTTTTGAGTTAAAGGCAATTAAGAAACAGTGAATCGAGTAAAAGCTCTATGTTCTACTTTTCTGCCTAGAGATAGGAAATAAATCCTCCTTTACTTGAGACAACTCTTATCAGCCCGGAGATGACACCAGAGGAATCTGCAAGCAAACCTTATTTCATTGGTTTCTACCCATATGTTTACCTTCTCACAGTTTCCCATCTTGGGAAGCTAAAAACCTTCTTCCTTTGCCCAGTCACTTATCTAAAATGTATTGTCTTTTGTTGAAGATGCTACATATGCCAGAATTCTAAGCTACTGCCTAGAAAGAAATCAGGGTTTGTTTCGTGTGATGTTCACTGCATGACTTAATAAACTAGCTTGTTTTAACTCTTGTCAATCTATTTTTTGTTATAAGGATATGTCACAACTGTAAACTTATGAGAGTTGGGCAGAAATTATATTTCATCCTCGAAACTACCATGTGTTAAAATTTGCATAGAACGAAGTACATACAAACATACAAAAAATAGAGCATATGAGTGCATGTAAAAATTGATGAAATCTGAATAAGTTTAATAGATTTGTTTCAATTTCCTGGTTGATATTGTACTGTAGTTATATAATATATTACCATTGAATTATATCAGATTAAAATTACATGGGATCTCTCTGAATTCTTTCTTATAACTGCATATGAATCTACAATTATCTTAAAATATAAATTTTTACAAATGTAATTCTGTGGTTCAATGAAATATATTTCATCACAATGACATCACATAGAAAACCAAAATGGTATTTAATGAAGGGCTGTAATGACCAGTTTATATTTTATAACTTCAGAGTTATGAATTTGAACCCATAGTTGGAAGTTGCAAGGAGCAAGATTTTGGTTCAATATAAATAAGATTTTGTGTTTTAATAGGAAAGTAAAATCAGAAGATATGTTAAAATTTGTTGTGGTTGTAAAAGAAATTCAAACACTGGGTTAGCAGATAAAAAACCATAGTTATGGTTTTAACTTTCAAAGTTTATAAGAAAATAAAGGGGCCTAACAAAACATCCCCAAGACTTTGAATGTATTTCAAATATCCTTAAAATAAGTCCTCATAATTTCCCTGTAGGAACACTAAGCCCATCTCATTTTATCATTTTTTTTCCAAATTATGTTTTATTGCTTCCAAATGGTAAGAATTTAAGGGCAAGAATCTTCTCAAGAGGGATTGGAGAGGGAAGAGAATGTCCCTTTCTTTCCTGTTACATCTGATTAAATCTCACATGTAAGAAGAATAAGTCCTAGTGGTAATCGTGAGTCACTTTTGCTTGCCTGCTGTTATCATTCTCCAGATGAACCATCTAAAGCTCTGTCAAAAAAATACACATAATTTCCCCCATGGGCTCCTAAACAGCAGGGTCCCTGAAAATGGACCAAGGAGAAATGAAATAATGACACCGTTCGCACAGTGTGCCCCGAGAGCTGTAGCATTTATAATGGAAAACATACACCATCCAACACACTTGACTCTCCTAGAAATTGCAAGGAATCACAGCTGCAACTTATTTTGTATTGGGAAAAAGACAAATTCAATGACGTCTGTGTTCCTAGTATACCATTATTTCGGAAATAGAGAAAAAATGCAATATCATCCAGGGTAGCTAACTTTTTACAAAACTTATTAAAATATAGTAGGGGATACCTGGAGAGACAGACTGGGGCTCTTTGGGGCTAAATGCAATTGTCTCAATTGTTTCTCAAAGACTGGTCCTGAGAAATTAGATGCACTTAGAAAATGAAAAAGAAACTGCAAAGAAAATCCAAAATTATATACTTGTTCTTTGATACAGAGCAGAGTATTTTACCATATTTCCATTTAGATTTGAACATCTCAAAGACTTAATGTCAAGGGAATTGTTAAGGAGAAATAACAAGAGTTAAGCTAAGAAGCAACAGATGGAAAAGGCAAAAATGAATGAAAGTAAAATTAAGTTGTATCTCTGGAATTCTCAGAACATGTCACCTTTTTGACACTCAGTCAGTTAGCTACAGATTCAATGAAGATACAACCACACATTGAAGCACAATGGTCTTATTAAAAATGAGAATCTCTCTACAAAGAAAATTCCAGTAATAATATGCCACAAAGTGGCTGTGTATGTTTGACTAGATTTATAATCATCCTTTTATTTGCATTGCAACTGTAAGTTTTCTTCTTTGTAACCATTTTTGTTTTGCTTTTTAAGTTGGTGCCTAGGATTACACTTGTGCTTGAAATTAATATAGCAAATAAAATTATATTGTGCATGCTTATCGATAGGTAGTGACTTCAATTATAACCTTTTCCCAAGATTCACAGAGAAATTCTTCTAGGAAAAAATTTTACCTCAGCCAAGCGCAGTGGCTCACACTGTAGGCCCAGCACTTTGGGAGGCCGAGGCGGGCAGATCACCTGAGGTCAGGAGTTCGAGACCAGCCTGGCTAACATGGTGAAACTCCGTCTCTACTAAAAATACAAAAAAAAAAAAAAAAAAAAGAACTGGGCATGGTGGTGCATGCCTGTAATCCCAGCTACTTGGGAGGCTGAGGCAGAAGAATCGCTTGAAGCTGGGAGCAGGAAGTTCCAGTGACCCGAGATCACACCAATGCACTCCAGCCTGGGTGACAGAGCTAGACTCCATCTCAAAACAAAACAAAAACAAAAACAAAAAACTGCCTCAACATCTTACACAGGCCAAGGAGGAGAAGCCTTAGTTCCATTCAAAACTTGAAAACTTCCAGTGACATATACGAGACAGGAAATGGTAATAACAACTTTTCACATATAAAACCTGATAAACTTAAGATAGTTATTATTGTAATGCAACTGACTTTGAAATCCTAAAGAGTAAATTAATAATGTGCATGTGTTAGGACTAAAAAGAGAAATTCTTTAGACTTAAATGTTTAAAGTTACATAGAATTTCATAATAGAGCAAATATAAAATGAATACAAAATAATCATAAAATATGTTTTATATAATGCAAAATTTCTTAATAAAATTATCCATTTATGTGAAACTAGTTCAACATAACTCAGACTTTTGTTAGCCTCTTTGGCTTCCATTTCCCTTAATATAACTGTGAAGTAAACATGGAAAAAAAAAGTGTATATAATGTACATGTACTCTTTGAAGAACAATAATGAAATGAAAGTTGTGCACCCTCCAGCTAAAAAAGGAAAGAGTATTAGCAGTACAAAAGTTTTGATATATGCTACACTTATTAAGATGTATTTACTTGAAAATTCTGAAGTATCTAGAATATAGAAAGGTTTTTTTTTTTAAATATAAAAGAATATTTTGGGCTAAATTCTTTTCTGGATTTATTGAAAGAATGTTGTTCATATAATTTATATTTCTTGGAATATATGGCTCAATATGTCATTAATTTATATTAATTTATATATAAATTTTTTTAAAAAATATATAAATGTCTATTTGTATATATGTGTCTCTATGTATACAATACATGCATACACATATAAATATATATATACACACACAGACATAAACACATATACACATTTATATCATCTGTGTTCTAGGAAAATAATTCTGTTTCATCAAAATTACTAATTGTGTTATTCGCATATTTTTGTTTTCCACTTTTACTGTGGGTATTTTTGAAACCTGAGAGAGATGTGCTCAAGTCTTCTGCTAGAACTATAGATACTACTTTTTGAGTTTTCTTCTACTTCTACCAGGTAATTTTCTTTTCTATTTTAAAACTGTGTAATAAGGTGCATATAAGTTTATTACAATGATTATTACCTGTTTAGTTTAGTTACCTGTTTAGAAAATATTTTACTCACACCCTGAATTCTTACTTTTAAAATTTCTTTATGTTGGTTTTCACTTTGCTCTAGTATCTCCTTGAGTAGCTTAATAATCAACCTTTTGAAATTTTTATCTGGTATTTCCAAGATTTCGTCTTGGTTTGGATCTATTTCTGGAGGACTTTGTAATCTTTTGGAGGTGTTAAGGAGCTCTGTTTTGTCATATTGCCAGAATTATTTTTCTGTTTTTTTTCTTTTTTCTCATTTGGGTAGACTCTCTCTTCTAATTATTCTTGAATTTATTTTTTATTTGATTATGTTTCTTTACATTTATTTTCACTCTTAAGGATGTGACTTTAGGGCCGGGCGCGGTGGCTCACGCCTGTAATCCCAGCACTTTGGGAGGCCGAGGCGGGCAGATCACAAGGTCAGGAGATCGAGACCACGGTGAAATTGCGCCACTGCACTCCAGCTTGGGGGACAGAGCGAGACTCCGTCTCAAAAAAAAAAAAAAAAAAGGATGCGACTTTAATATTGTAGTTTATTGAAGCCTAATTTGGCTCTTCATGTTTTCAGGGGTGAAGGCTCCGTATGGGATCCTTGGTTATAGAGTCCTTGTATGGTGGCATTCTTAGATGCTGGTTGTTGTAGCAATGTACTCAGTGTGTGAGAAAGTTCACTATCTCCTGTAGGGTTGGAATGACAGAAGTCTCTTGAAGTTTATCTCATTCCCCCATTGTATGCATTTTTTATTTATTCATTTCTCCCCAGTATTTTATTTACTGGGTTGAATGGTTCAGGTTTCATGCCGACAGGTGAGGTATCCACAGATGTAAAACAGTTGTGGCTAAAGCAAGTGCATAAATGCAATACACATTGGTGGGCAGAGGTCCCAGCCTTGACAGTGGTGGCTAAGGAAGCCCTCAAGGAAACACACTGAGATCTGATTAGAGGGAGGGCCAGATCCACCTCACCCAAACACATTCTTGACCCAGTTTTATGGATCTCCAGATCAGACAGGCACCTCTTTTCATCTGCAGGAAGACTGATGTTCCAAGTAAAAAGAACTCGTGACTCTACCTCTGATTCAAACCTGTAGCTAGAGGGTGCTTCTCCTGGGGGTGCAGTCACCATGAAGTGTTCCCGAAAGGCTGCCTAGAGGTGCACCCACCCTGAGCTCCTGTGGGAAAAGCCTCAGAGGTGTCTTCAGTGGTGGGCAAAAGGGAAAAGCAGGTAATTCTCCAAGACCCTTAATGAGCACCAGGGCTGCCTGAGTGTTGTAGCAGAACTGCAGACTCTCCCTCCCGAGCCCAGCACTGCAACTGTGCCTCTGCTGAAAGAAACTTCCCACCAGCAGAAAGATCTGGCACTCAAGACATGCCAGCTGGGTTTTTCCTCCCATGGGATGTTCTCTGGATGTGGCGCGCTACCTTTTCCCATAGGAGTAAGGGTCCCTGAGAGCCAGACTACTGTGAGTGCTGTAGCTCCTGTAGGCCTAGCCACTCGGTGGGGCTGCCGCACTCCAGGCTGGTGCTAGGGAATGTCTGCAATGGATCCAGAGATGTGATCTGTCCTCAAGTCTCTCAGTAGCAGGTACAAGCACCAGCTCTGATACGGGTGGAAGGGGAATGAGGTAGGCTTTGAGATTTCTTAGGTATAGACAGCTTTAGTGTTCTGGCTTTTTCAGATGCCAGTTTGTAGTAGTGATAAATAGGTCATGTGGACAGACCCAGGACCTCTTGGTCAGCCAGGGTGGAGCAGGCAATGGTGATAGCTGAGGTCATGCACCTGTTTTCTCCTTCCTGGGCACAATTTTATTCTACCAGAAGATGCCTTAATGGACTGTGTTGCTTGGCCTCCAGACAGGAGGTAGCACTTGCAATAGAGGACCAGCTGCAGTAGTGGTGGTGAGATTTTTGCTTGCCTGTGTGACCCAAGGGAGGTACTCTGGTTTCTCAAGTGAAAGGTGGCGCCATAAAGCTCCCAAAAGTTTCTGGCTCTTGTGTTAAAAGCTACCAGAGTGGGTGGAGGGGCAAAGCCAAGTGTGAGCTGGGTAAGGCGGGTATGCACTCTGACTCTCCACATGCAGAGCAAGCCATGGCCTCTGTGGGAGTCAGTGGAGTCTGCCTACTGGGGTAATGTTCCGGAGAGGAGCATAGCTCCCTCTGTTGCACGGAACAGTTCATGAATGGAGTGGGGAGAAGCAGGTGGCAGTAAGCCCCATCCAGTTCCCACACACTTGGCAAGGCAGATCTCACACCTGCAGTTTTTTGCTAACGGCAGTAAGCTAAGTTCCAGGCCACCTATGCTCAGAACTCACAACTGCCCCGGACCATAAACATTCCCCGCAGAGAGAGCAACCATGGCTTTCAGGCCATGCCCTTCCCAGTTGGCTGGTACAGGCAGAGCACCCAGCTCCTGTGCTTGTGGCTGCAACACAATTACCACTCACCCTCCAGTTCTGGCCAAGGGAGTTCTTCTCCACTAGAGATTATATTGTGAAATTCGGTTGACAGTTTTTTCAACCTGTGACTGCTGCCTGAGTTAGTTGGGAAACATCCATAAAGTTGCATGTTGCTAAAGCATGTAGATAGGCAGAAATGAGCAGGGTGGGATAAGGCTCCAAAGAATGTCATCTGCCTGTCAGGGCCTATCAGGCAATTGTCAGGGGGTCTCCTCAGGAATGATAAGTGGCTGCGGCTGGCAACAGGGGGAAACAACTTGAGCTTTTGGGCTACAATTATTCTAAAAGAACTGAAAAATTGAGTGTATAGTCGACATGTACTGTCAGTAGCAAATTGGCAGAGTTTCACTGGTATATAATCTTCCTCTGGGGACCTGTCAAGGTATGTGCAGTAAGAGGCAAAATGGCAGAGTTTGATTAATATATGACCTTCCTCTGAAGACATGTCCAGACATGCACAGTAAAAGAAAAAATAGCAGTTTGACCAGTATATGACTTTCTTCTGGGGTTCTACACTGGTAAGGGAATATTACCTAAAGGAGCATGCATATAACTTCAACTATGAAACAGCCCACACGGCCCCTCCCTGATTCTGGCATGTCACTGCACATATGATGATTAGCCAATAGCCCGCTCAAGTGGAAGGAAGAGGGGAGGAGACTGAGAAGAATCAGGAAATTGTAACTTTATAAGAGCACTGAGTCGACAATCAGGTGGGGCCCTCCAATCTTTCAAGTCACCCGGTTGCTCCCTTCTTTGTGTACTTTACTTCGCTTCAATAAGCTTTTGCTTCTGCCTTAAATCTACTGATGTCTCTCGGCTGAATTCTTTTTTCCAAGAATACAAGTAAAAGTGACTATGGACGCCTCCTGGACTCATGACTTGTAACAAAATTTGGTGCCATTACTTAAATCCCTGCTTCCCACATGTCTGTGCCTTGCCCTCTTCAGCTGGAGGCACCCAACTCTGCTTATGTAAAGCCTTCTTTCTCTCGCTCTCTTACTCACTGACCAGTCTCCAGAACACAGTTCCCCTCAATTACTGTGACTTTTCTTCCTCCAGATGATTTCTCAGTTCATCCTGATGCAGAGATATGAGGACTTCAGAGTCCACAATAAGTAGACCTAAGTCACTGTGGGCCTCCTGGACAGGAGGCTCACAAGGGTGTAGGGCTTAAGGTCAGGCCATGCAATGACTGGAGACTTTTATTTCCTTAACTAACACTGGCTTCTCCCCAGTAAGTTTCTACCTTATTCTGCATCTTTTTATGGATTTTGAGATGGCCTTGCATTCTTGCTGCACTGTCCATCTTGGGGGGAAAATCAGTCTCTTCTCTATTTTCACTCTTATATTATGCAACTTCTGGTTAACTCTTGGAGGACCCCAAACTCCACCAATTCCTTGTTACCCATCATGCATTTTTATTTCGTGCTACACTCCAAGACCAAGGGTTTTCCAGTGCCTCTTGAGGCAATTTGTTTGCTTCCACAGGGCATCTGTCTGTGGCCCATTAAAAGTGACTCCTACGTCTCCTCTACAGGTATCCCCACTTCGGAAAGAGGGACAATTTTTTTCTCTACCTTACGTGTTCTCTCATCCCAAACTCCCTGGCCATGTGATGGTTCCTTTCCTCCATTGAGAAAGCCAGTAGACACTGTATTCTTGGGTCTAAGAGCTGCCATTTGTGTGAATGCAAAAAAGCCTATAAATATTTCTCTCATTGTCTTTCATTCCCACTAGTTGCGGAGGAATTCCTCTGCCTTTTTAAACACTTGTTTTACATGCTCAGGAAACCATGAGGGGTTAAATTAGGGGACTAAAATACAGGTTTTCCTCTACTCGTCTGGCCATCTACATGCCATTCCTAATATGCACTGGGACCTGCATTGCTATGTTCGAGTAAAGGAAGGACTAGTTTCCTTACAGTGGCTGGTTGGGGATAAGGTACTCACCTACCTATAGGGACATGGGTAATGGGAATATGAAAGAACGGAAAACCACTTTATTGCTGGAATGCTCCAAATGAGGGTCACCATAAGGTCATGAGGTCAAATGTACAGGCCAGCCAGAGGCCATAGATACAGAACAGTTTATCATTAAGACAGAGATGAAGGCTGGTCCTGGAAGGACAGTGTAAGACCAGGGTTAGAGATACCCAGTTAGCACTGGTTCATTCTGGAACCCAAGGATGAATGAGCGATGCCATATTCACTCTGGTCTAAAGTATAAGGAAAACAAGAAAAGACATTTATTCTTCCATCCTCTTCTCTGTTCTCTTTTACAGATGAGTAATCATGCCTCCATACCTCAGGACTCACCTCTTAGATGTCTCCTTAAAAACTGATATAAATTAAACCCCCAAACCCTAAAATGAAATAAAAAGCTAATTTTCCTTTGCAGAACCAGAAAATGTCTGACCAGAGAATGAAAATACAAATTTTAAGGCTATTCTCCAGTGGAACCTTTTCTGCCGCCATTAGGGCAAATAGTCAGAAATTCCGTACTTACCAACCATCATGGCCTGGAGAGAAGACTCTAATCCTTGTAAAGCTTGTAAGGCAAACCCCACTATCCTAGCTATTTTTAGCTGCCGGCTCTAGGGCCCTCCATTAGGAGGCCTTGGATACTCCCCTACTCCCTTTAGCCTCCTTTTCCAGAGTCCAAAGAGAGAGAGCAACAGCTACCCCTACCTTTTTCCCCTATTTATCCCACTCTCAGACATTTAGAATAGACCCTACTCTATACTAGGTCCCTTAGTTCTCCCTCCAAACTCTACCTATTACACTAAGTAAGTGAGCCAATCAGACCCACCTAGGTTCAGATCCCCTTTCCCATGCAGGACCTTTGGCAAGTTAGGAAAAACCTAAGAAAGTTCTCAGATTACACCTCACGAGGCTCATAGAGGGCTTCCAAAAATTAACCCTTACATTCACATTATTTTGGAAGGACATAAATATCCTCTTGGGTCAACCACTATCGCAAGAGGAAAAGCAAACCGTCTGTGAAGCAGCAATCCACTGTGGGGTTGGCTTACCCCTGGTGAATGCCAACTAACCTCTAGGGGGTACAGCTGTTCTCTGACAGGACTCCAATTGGGACTACAATACAAAGCAGAAGTATAGGCCAGGAACAATATGATCCTGTGTCTGATAGAGGGAATTAAATGGGGTAAGGTCAAACCTATAGACTGAATTACACACCATAAACAAGGAGCGAGCCAAATGAAAATCCTATACCTTTTCTCAAAAGGCCACAGGAAACCCTTAGTAAGCATATGAACGTAAAACCAGAATTCCCTGAGTGACAACTAGTTCTAAAGGACCATTTCTTTACCCAAGTCACCCTAGACATTAGGAAAAAATACAAAAGTTATGTTTAAGACCCAGTGCCCCATGCCAGAAATCCTCAAATTAGCCTCTGCAGTCTTTTATAATTGAAATCAGGATGAGGACAGGGCTAAGGAGAGGGAGTAACACAAGGACAGGTGGCAAGCTTAACTATTGGCTGCTTTACAAGCCCACCAGCCCCTTCCAGGATGCTCTATGGACACTCTTTGTAATAGTCCATTCTCACATTGCTATAAAGAAGTATATGAGGCTGGGTAGTTTATAAAGAAAAGAGGTTTAATTGGTTCACATGTCTCCAGGCTGTACAAGAAGCATAGTGGCTTCTAGGGAGGCCTCAGGAAACTTACTCATGGTGGAAAGCAAAACAGGAGATAACACTTCACATGGCCAGAGCAAGAGAAATTGGGGGAGGTGCTACACACTTTTAAACAACCAGATCTTGTGAGAACTCAAAATCATGAGAACAACACCCAGATAAATGGTGTTAAACCATTAGAAACCACCCCCATGATCCAGTCACCTCCCACCAGGCCCCAAATCCAACACATGATTATAATTGAACATAAGATTTGGGTGGGGACACAGATCCAAACCATATTATAACTCCCTCAGGTAACTGCCATTGGTGCAGAAGACAGGGCCACTGGAGAAGGAATTGTCCAAATGGACCAAATGGGAGAAAGCCCTGCATGGCCTACCCCCTCTGCCATGAGCTTGCCCACTGAAAGAAGGACTAGCCCAGGAGCCACCCCCCCCCCCACACACACCACTTGAACCCCTATCCAATAATGGTCTTGAACGGAAGGGACCCTCCACCTTAGCAGGCTTCCAAATCTGACATCTTCGTTAAAGGAACAGAGCCAATGGCAACTCTGGAAGTGGCAGGTAGGACTGCTAATTTCCTTTTAAATACAAGAGCTGCTTACTTTGTTCTAACCTCCTTCTCTGAGCTATTTTCCTCTAACACCTGTTTGGTAATGTGGGCAAAGTGGTATCCCTTTCCTCAAAAAATTCACGCCCCCTTTATATTGCTTATGAGACCAATTACTATTCTCCTACCAGTCCCTAGCAATATGTAAACGCCTCACATCCATTTTGAGTAGGAATATACTTTCCAAAATGGGTCCCTGTTTAATATTTACCCAATATGTAAATTTATACTTCCTCCTGATAGCCCAGTTTCTCCTAAGAAAGCCCTGGCAAAAAAAAAAAAAAAGTAACCAAGATATCTCTTGAGGGATAAGAACTCCTGCAGTATGTAGATGACCTAATATCATCTGCTCCCCCTCTATAGAGCTCACACAGCAATATGCAGTACAAACCTTCAACTTCTTAGCACAAAGGGAGGTACAAAGTATCCAAAGCCAAAACAGAATTTCATGCCTAGGATTAACTATATATATATATATATATATATAGAGAGAGAGAGAGAGAGAGAGAGAAAGGGAAAGAGAGAATATTATTGGCTCCAGACCTTTATAAGAACCAACCCTTTTACCCACTAGGAAGCCAGGTCCTTATTAAAACCTAAATGGATGGATCCCCTAAACCTCAGTTATGGAAAGGCCCTTTTACTGTCTTACTTTCTACTCCAATAGCTATCAATGTTCCTGGCATCTCTAGTTGAATCCATCATTAACAAATATAACCTTGGGAAGGTTCCAAAGAACCAATAACAGGACCAACACCTAAGTATTCTTACGAACCACTGAAGAATCTAAAATTTCTCTTCAAATGAAAAGATAAGTAATGTGTTCTTTCCTTTCAAACTAATGCTACCTCAACATAAGGCAGTCCAAATACTGGGGTATTTTTCACAGTAGCATTGCTTATTCTTACACTTGGTTCAACAGCAATATTCCCCATGGGCCTGTACCCCTCTCAGCTATGTATTTTCATGTGGACTTAAAATATACTGAAATATGAGGGAAGTTCTCAAAGAACTTATGCAATCCCCTCGCTTGCAAACCTCCTTATTTGCATAAATAACACCTAACACATGAAGAAATGTTGCCTAGGACTCCTGAGGCCACAAGGATTAGGTGTAACAACCTATAACATTTTGAACTACTGACAAGAGAGAGCTCTTGGTCTTATACTAGCTGGGCTAGGGGCAGCAGTAGGATTAGCTGCCCCATGGGGAACGTTCACATATCATGAAGTTACCTTTCAGAACTTACCTACACAAATTGGATATTTGGCTCAGAGAACTGGGAATGCAATCTCTAAACTCAATTCTTTACTAGATTTTCTAGCTAATGTAGTCACAGACAACAAATTAGCTCCAGATTATCTCCTTGCAGGACAGAGTGGAGTCTTTGCTGTAATCAGTAAATTCTGTTGCACTTGTATCAACATTAGTGGGCAAGTAGAGGAAGGTATAAAGAGAATATACAGTCATGCTAAGAGGCTTTATGATTTTGGCAAAGGAAATCTCTCAGCATATTTCATCTGGAACGCTGTAAAATATTCTCTGTCATCCTTCACATGGTTCTTCCCTTTTCTGGAACCAGATGTCTCCATACTGCTACTTCTTTTTTTGGTCCCTGCCTTTTGACTTACTTGTTAAATTTGTCTCCTACAGGATACAACAAATTTAAATCAAGCTCCTAATGATGCAAGGATACTTACCTCTCCACTGAAATGCAGTCAAAATTATACTGCCTCCTCTGTATCTTGTCAAATACCAATTTTGCCAACCCATGAAACCATTCTGTCCTGACAGGAAGAGATTGAGACCCACAGGATGACTACAGCACTTCTTTCAGTGGGAGGCAGCTATTGAAGTCTGACCTTCATCCAATGTCCCCAAATAATTGAGTTTCAAAAATCTTGAGAAGGGAATGTTAGAGTAGGTAGATAGGCAGATATGAGCAGGGCAGAATAGGGCCCCAAAGAATGTCAGGCAACAGTCAGGAAACTGTCATGCAATTGTCAGGCAGCTTCTTCAGGAATAATAGATGGTCATGGCTGGCACCATGGAGGGAAAAATTTCTGAACAAGCAGGAAACATCTTGAGCTTGTGGGCAATAACTTTCTGATAAGATCTAGAAATTGAGCAAATAATTCTAGGCATGCACCGTAAGGGGTAAAATGGCGGAGTTTGACTGCTATATGACCTTCCTCTGGGGGCGCTAGACTGGTAAGAGAAAATTGCCCTAAGAGAACATGTGCATAACTTCAACCACCAAATGGCACATGTGGCTCCTCCGGGATACTGGCAAGTCACTGCATATGCAGCAATTAGCCAACAGCCTGCCCAAATGGAAGGATGAAAGGAAGAGACCCTAATTGAAATCAAATATTATTAAACATTAGTGAAACCTGTGTATTTATGCACTGGTAATAACTGTAATAATATTTCTATTGGTTTGATGGTAGATAGTCCTTTTATACTGGATTACTCTTAACATTTTATGGATTAATTAGTGTAGTAAATAATATTAACATTTTTATGTATTTTTTTAATTTCAACTTTTATTTTAGATATAGGACGTACATTGTTACATGGTTATACTGTACTCAGATAGCGAGCATAGTACCCAACAGGTAGTTTTTCAACCCATATCCTCTTCTATCCTTTCTTCCTCTAGTCTCCTCCAGTGTCTATTGTTCACACGTTTATGTCCATATGTGGTCAATGTTTAGCTCCCACTTATAAGTGAAAATATGTGGTATGTGGTTTGCTGTTCCTGCATTAGTTTGCTTAGGATTATGGTTTCCGTCTCTATCCATGTTGCTGCAAATTACATGATTTCATTTTTATGGGTGCATAGTATTCCACAGTATATGTATACCAGATTTTCTTTTTCCCATCTAGCATTGATGGGCACCAAGCTTGATTCCATGTCTTTGCTATTGTAAATAGTGCAGCAATGAACATACAAGTGCATGTTCCTTTTTGATACAATCTATTTTTTGAGGTATATACCCAATAATGAGATTTCTGAGTTGAATGGTAGTTCAACTCTTTGTTCTTTGAAAAATCTCCAAACTGCTTTCCACCGTGGCTGAACTAATTTACACTCCCACCAGCAGTGTATAAACATTCCATTTTCTCTGCAGCCTCACCAGCATTCACTATTTTTGAATTTTTAATAATAGTAATCCGAAGTGGTTTGTGATGGTTGTATCTCATTGTTGTTTTAATTTCCATTTCTATGATGATTAGTGATGATGAGTATTTTTTATATGTTTGTTTGTAACTTATATGTTTTCTTTTGAAAATTGTTCCTGTCATTTTTAATGGGGTTATTTGTTTTTTGCTTGTTAATCTGTTTAAGTTTCTCATAGTTTCCGAATATTAGACCTTTCTCAGATGCACAGCTTGCAAATATTTTCTCTCATTCTGTAAATTGTTCACTTTATTGACAGTTTCTTTTTCTGTGCAGAAGCTCTTTAGCTTAGTTAGGTTCTACTTGTCTATTTTTGTTTTTGTTGCAAATTCTTTTGAAGACTTAGCCAAAAATTATTTGCCAAAGCCATTGACAAGAGGGGCACTTACTACGTTTATTTCTAGGATTTTTGCAGTTTGAAGTATTACCTTTTAATCTTTAATGCAGCTTGAGTTAGTTTTTGTATATGATTGTATAAGTCTGTTTTTATGGTCCTAATAAAGACATAACTGAGACAGTGTAATTTATAAAGGAAAGAGGTTTAATTTATTCACAGTTCCACATGGCTGGGGAGGCCTCACAATCATGGTGGAAAGCGAATGAGGTGCAAAGTTGCATCTTACATGGTGGCAGGCAAGAAAGCTTGTGCAGGGAAACTCCCATTTATAAAACCATCAGATCTTATGAGACTTATTCACTACCATAAAAACAGTATAAGGTAAACCAACCCCATGATTCAGCTGAAGGCCAGCTGGCACTCAAGGTTCTGAATCCAGAGTTCAGTGTAGCGAGGAGAAAGATCCAAAAGGAAAAATGATGAGGGATATGGGTGGTGATGGAACTGGTACAGGACAACTTCTGTGAATAAGCTTGAGAAATCTCTACATCATTACCGTTAAAAGTTACAGAGTGTTTGGAGTAAGCAGCTCTACTGGAATTAATCAGCACCCTGCGTGACATTTCACCCTACCTTAAAATCCCCCCTGCTTTCTATCCGTAAGAGCATAGCTGGCTCTGCTGCATTATTTTGGGTGCACAACACTCTTGACTACTCTAGTGATCCATTGTAAACTTGCCAAGTCCCAGGGCTGAAAGCTGTCCTGATGCCCCTTGAGGTTTGTATTTTTTACCTCTGTGTACAGTGGACCCCCTCTATAGAGGCTGGGGCTATGCCAGTGAGTGGAGTTGGTGATTGATGACTGGCAGTTGAGATGGACCAGGAATCCCAGGGAGCAGAGGAAGAGAGTGTGTAGCTGCAAAGAAGGGGAAATGAGTGAGAATTTTTCCAGACTGCAGTGACTCTGCAGATAAAAGACTGGGTGTGAACAGGTCTTAGAAAATAAATTTTCTCATTAATATGCTTTGCTTATGAGAAAAAACAAATAGATGTCCAATAATTCACGTTTAAATATGTTGTTTTTAGTTCTATTAATCATAGCAGCAAATGGGAAACAACTAGTCTATCAGGAGGAGAAGGATTTAGTTAATTATGGTACGTACATGCTTTAGAGTGTATATACCATATGTGCTGTCATGGAAAGGCACCCATTTTATTAAGTGCTAAGACAAGTGACAGATCAATATGTTCACACTTACCCATTTATGTTAAAAAACAATGCATTTTTATAGTACATCTGTTTCTGAAAAAGCCTAGAATAAGCTTTAAAACAATACACACCAGATTGTTAATTATAGATACCTATGAAGAAGGGGCTGAATGTTGAAGCAACTTTGTAAAGCTGAGAATTGTGATTTATCTGTGTTTGCCAATTGTTTTGCTTATTGCATAATTGCAATAAATAAATGCATAAGCTACCATCTTCATAATTAAAATATTTAAATACTCCTCACAACAGAAATAATAACCATGTTAAAGGATGAATACAAGATGTGGATAAGCACTTGTAGTCTCTATCATAAGCTGTCACATAGTGGATGCTTAATAAAAGGCAACTATTGTAACTTATTATAACAACCACCATTTCTTGGAGGAGTTTCTGAGAAAGTCAGATTTGCTCTGAAATTCACCAACTTCTTTAAGTTGCATGCCTGCCATGTTACAAATGCTTTTAAACATAGAATCACACCTAATTTTCAAATGATCCTGTAAATGTTAGCAGGGAGCATTTGCCCCTTTACACTCAATTGCCCTTTTCTGCAAAGCCCTTTGCAATAACCTCTATAATCTCATCAGGCTGTGAATGTTCTCTTTCCTTTTGATACATGGTTAAAATTTTAACTTATGAGTCTCTGCTACAGTTTCCATGACTGAACTTGCTTGAACACCTGTACCAGTACTATCAGGCAAACTGCAAAATAGGATTTTCCTGTGGGGCTAGGGGAGGGATAGCATTAGGAGAAATACCTAATGTAGATGACAAGTTGATGAGTGCAGCAAACAAGCATGGCACCTGTATCCCTATGTAACAAACCTGCACGTTCTGCACATGTATCCCAGATCTTAAAGTATAATAAAAAAAATTTAAAAAAGAAGAAAATTGGAAGATTTATTGAAACAAATATTAAAGGAAACACAGCATACCAAAACTTATGGCATACAGCAAAAGCAGTAAGAGAATTTTATAGCTCTAAGTGTCTACAACAAAAAAGAAGAAAAACTGAATAAACAACCTAACCATGCATCTTAAAGAACTAGCAATGCAAGAGCAAACTAATCCCAAAATTAATAGAAGAAAAAAATAATAAATATCAGAGTAAAAATAAATGAGATAAAAATGAAGATAATAATAGAGAATATCAATGAAACAAAAACTAGGATTTTGGAAAACTAAACTGACAAAATTGTAGCAAGACTGACAAAAAAAAGAGAACATCCAAATAAAATCAGAGATTTAATAAAAGACAATTCAGTTGATACTGCAGAAACTCAAAGGATCATTAGTGGCTACTATGGGCAACTACATGACAATAATTTGAAAACTCTAGAGAAAATTAAAAAAAAAAAAATTCTAAACTCATGGAAACTACCAAGATTGAACCAGGAAGAAATATAAAACCTGAACAGACCAATAACAAGTAATGAGATCAAAGCACAATAAAAAAAAAAGACTTCCAGTCTGTCACTGATGGACATTTGGGTTGATTCCAAGTCTTTGCTATTGTGAATAGTGCCGCAATAAACATACGTGTGCATGTGTCTTTATAGCAGCATGACTTATAATCCTTTGGGTATATACCCAGTAATGGGATGACTGGGTCATATGGTACATCTAGTTCTAGATCCTTGAGGAATCGCCATACTGTTTTCCATAATGGTTGAACTAGTTTACAATCCCACCAACAGTGTAAAAGTGTTCCTATTTCTCCACATCCTCTCCAGCACCTGTTGTTTCCTGACTTTTTAATGATTGCCATTCTAACTGGTGTGAGATGGTATCTCATTGTGGTTTTGATTTGCATTTAGGTTGTTTATATTCTTGTAATGAGTTGTGATGATTATATATTCTGGTTCTTTGTCTCACATAGTGTTGCAAATATTATAACTTTATTGTGCATATTGTGCAATATATTATGATGATAATTGTCATAGGTATTACATTTACATACATAATTAATCCCACAGGACAATGTTATGATTTTTTATTTAAACAGTTGTGCATTTTATTAGAAGAAATTACAAGGAAAATATCAACTTACATGTATCTACATATTTATTATTTCTAATGCTCTTCCCTCATATGTGAAGCTCCACGTTTCTCTCTAGAGTCAATTTATTCAACATGATGATCTTCCTTTAGCATTTCTTGTAGTATGGCATAGTAGCAATAAATTCACTTAGCTTACATTATCTAAAAATGTCTTTATGTTAACTTCATTATTAAAGGATGTTTTCATCTGATATATAACTGTAGGTTGACTTATTTTTCTTTTATACTTTTACTATGTCATTGCAGTCTTGGACTTTCAGAGTTTTCAATGAACACTACTTAGGCATTTGAATCACGATTTTCCTAAATACAATTTATCTTTTCTTTGTGGTTAGTTTTACAATTTCCTTTCTCTTTCTCTTTTGTTTCACTGTTATATGACTAGACATGGAATTTTAGAAATTTATTCTCTTAAGAGTCCATCAAACTTCTCAAATCTGTGAATGTATGTCTTTTACCACATTTGGGAAGTTTTTAACCATTGTTCCTTCTAAGATATATGTTTTCTGTCCTCATATCTCTTCTCCATTTGGGACTCCAATTTCCCATATGTTATAACATTTGAAATTCCCCTGAAGTTCTCTGACCTTTCTTTACTTTTTCAATATTTTTTCTCTCTATCTTCTTTGGGATAGATGATTTCTGTTTATTTTTGTCTTGATGTTCACTGACTTGTTCCTTTATCATTTTTTTGCTGCTATTAAGTCAATCCATTAATTTTTTAAAGCTGCAGATATATTTTTCAGTTATAAATTTATATTTGATTCTCTTTATATTTTTCTCTGCTGATATTTTCTACATTTACATTCTTTATTCATATATTTTCCTTTAACTCACTGAACATAATTACAATAGCTACTTTAAAGTCCTGTGTAATAATTCCAATACCTGGGTTTTCTCTGAGGCTAGATCACATTTTCCTGATTTGGGGATGTCAGGTGATTTTGTGTTTTATCCTTATTGTGCCTACTGTGATGTGGAAACAGCATTCTGTTCTTATTTTGAAGACTGTTGATGTTTTTTAATTAATGCGCAACTAACTTGGTTAGACTCAAACTGCAAACTGTCATGCCTGGGCTCAGATCTCAGTTTAGTTTTATTTTTAAACAATGGCTTCAAATGGCTTTTAGGTTGCATGAGGTGTGTGTGGTTCAGGATTCATCCAGAAACTTGAGTTTAAACACATACTTAGGTATTCACCTTCTCTGGTACTATCCCCCAGGGTTCTACTCTAAAGTATCCAGCAACTTGCTTATCTCAGGCTCCTTCCTCTGCTTCCTCCAAACAGATTTCTTTTTGAGTTTTATTGAATACATTCACCCTCAAGGCAAACCATGCATACACATGCAAGCACATACACACCAGATAATTCATTTTATGCCAATAGCTTGTTCTATGTTTTGATTCTCCTCCAAGATCTTCTTGCCTCTCTTCAATCCCTAGAGTACTCAAGTAGTTATTTTGGAATAATTAATCTTGGCTTTATAGCTATTATTTCCAGAGGATCCATTTGTTAGAAGATCACTTCTCCACAGGGAACTAGCAAAACCTACTTATTTACTCAATTACTTTTTCTTTCTAAATGACACAAACTTCAATAACAGTGCTTAAGACTACTAAGGACATTTATTTGGCTATCTATTGCTTGCCAGTTAAAATATCTTACATTCCATCTATTATAAATATGCTTTCATTGTATAGACAAATTTTAGATTAATTCTCCCTTCCTGAGATCACAAGATTTTAGTCATATTACACAAACGCACACATACACAATTTTATGAAATTTGCTATGGAGTATGTTTGCGTGTGTGTGTGTGTGTGTGTGTGTGTGTGTGTGTGTGTGTGTATTGCCAGAGAAGAATGAGACCCAAAGCAGGAAAACCACTTTCCAAGGTCACAGTATGAATCCACAGCAGGCGAGAACCAGTAGAACAAGTTACTTAACTGCCCAATCAACTTTATTAACAGCAGGCTTCAACCCAAGAAGATAACTGATAACCCATTTTTTTTTTATTATACTTTAAGTTCTAGGGTACATGTGCATAATGTGCAGGTTTGTTACATATGTATATTTGTGCCATGTTGCTGTGCTGCACCCATCAACTCGTCAGCACCCATCAACTCGTCATTTACATCAGGTATAACTCCCAATGCAATCCCTACCCCCTCCCCCCTCCCCCCTCCCCATGATAGGCCCCGGTTTGTGATGTTCCCCTTCCCGAGTCCAAGTGATTTCATTGTTCAGTTCCCACCTATGAGTGAGAACATGCGGTGTTTGGTTTTCTGTTCTTGTGATAGTTTGCTAAGAATGATGGTTTCCAGCTGCATCCATGTCCCTACAAAGGACACAAACTCATCCTTTTTTATGGCTGCATAGTATTCCATGGTGTATATGTGCCACATTTTCTTAATCCAGTCTGTCACTGATGGACATTTGGGTTGATTCCAAGTCTTTGCTATTGTGAATAGTGCCACAATAAACATACGTGTGCATGTGTCTTTATAGCAGCGTGATTTATAATCCTTTGGGTATATACCCAGTAATGGGATGGCTGGGTCATATGGTACATCTAGTTCTAGATCCTTGAGGAATCGCCATACTGTTTTCCATAATGGTTGAACTAGTTTACAATCTCACCAACAGTGTAAAAGTTATAGATTCAATGCCATCCCCATCAAGCTACCAATGAGTTTCTTCACAGAATTGGAAAAAACTGCTTTAAAGTTCATATGGAACCAAAAAAGAGCCCGCATCTCCAAGACAATCCTAAGTCAAAAGAACAAAGCTGGAGGCATCACGCTACCTGACTTCAAACTATACTACAAGGCTACAGTAACCAAAACAGCATGGTACTGGTACCAAAACAGAGATATAGACCAATAAAACAGAACAGAGTCCTCAGAAATAATACCACACATCTACAGCCATCTGATCTTTGACAAACCTGAGAGAAACAAGAAATGGGGAAAGGATTCCCTGTTTAATAAATGGTGCTGGGAAAATTGGCTAGCCATAAGTAGAAAGCTGAAACTGGATCCTTTCCTTACTCCTTATACGAAAATTAATTCAAGATGGATTAGAGACTTAAATGTTAGACCTAAAACCATAAAAACCCTAGAAGAAAACCTAGGTAATACCATTCAGGACATAGGCATGGGCAAGGACTTCATGTCTAAAACACCAAAAGCAACGGCAGCAAAAGCCAAAATTGACAAATGGGATCGAATTAAACTAAAGAGCTTCTGCACAGCAAAAGAAACTACCATCAGAGTGAACAGGCAACCTACAGAATGGGAGAAAAGTTTTGCAATCTACTCATCTGACAAAGGGCTAATATCCAGAACCTACAAAGAACTCAAACAAATTTACAAGAAAAAAACAACCCCATCAAAAAGTGGGCAAAGGATATGAACAGATATTTCTCAAAAGAAGACATTCATACAGCCAACAGACACATGAAAAAATGCTCATCATCACTGGTCATCAGAGAAATGCAAATCAAAACCACAATGAGATACCATCTCACACCAGTTAGAATGGCGATCATTAAAAAGTCAGGAAACAACAGGTGCTGGAGAGGATGTGGAGAAATAGGATAACCCATTTTTAATGCCCTTTCAGCCTTTGCATTTGACTTTGGGATTGGACTTGCAACTTGCTTTAGCCAATGTGATGTTTGCAAATTTGACACCAGCAGAGGCTTGAAAATTGCTATTTGACGTGCTTGCTCTGGATTTCCTGTCATGAGAACATGTGCAGGATATCCTGATAAAGGATGACATGCATGGAACACAACTGAGTAATTCGAGTCATTTCTGCCCCCAAAATTCTAGATCCGCCACAGCCAGCTGACTCCCAGATGTATGAGTGAGCCTAACATTAGCCAAGCCTATCTCAGTTCCGCTGAACCCTGCAAATTAGTGAGCTGATGAAATGATCCTCATGTTTGAAATGCTTGTTCCCTGGTGCCATAAAGAAATAGCACTTGAACATAAATTTAATTTCTCAGCAAGGCCATTTTTATACTTTCTGCAGAAACGGTACATTTGCCAGCAGTTTTGCCACGAGATTACACCGAACAAAGGAGACAGGGTCATTTATAACCTGATGCGTCCACCCTACTGCTGTGTCCGGTTTCCATTGGCTGGAATGGGACCTCACATTCTGTATTTGTCCTGACTGGCTAGCAACTTAGAACTTTTTAAAAAGGCAGAGGAGAACAAAGGAAGGAGAAGTAAGTTGTGGAATGATGATAAACCTTCAAATAAAGAAGAGGAATAGGCTATGACCTAATACTTGCTTGGACTAGGATGAGCACGCCAGGACAAATATTTAGGCTAAATTGTGGGAGCTAAGCACGTAAAGTACATTGATTTCTTTATTACCGCTAGCAGATATTTAAGAAAGTTAGCACAGGTCTTTGAATAAATTTTGCTTCTAAGAGAAGTTACTATTTATTCTTAATTAGATGGGGAGGAAAGTCTTTGAAGACGAACCTCTACTTTTTACACTCAAATGTCACAAGGATTTATGGTTGTTTGTTATGCAACATTATTGTGGCTGATGGTAGTTGACACGTATATATTAGATGTTATAATCACAGGTCACTGGTGTTAGTCATTTGCATCCTCTGCGACACCTACTGAAACTTTTACATTCTCCACCTGCTCACAGATCAATTCCTGGATTTCCTCCAGAACAATGTAGTTCTTTGTTTCTTGTGTGTTTTCTTCCTCTGATTGTCTTTTGTGTGTAAATTATTTATTTTCTCACACTTTAACTTGGAGTTGGGAGATGAGGTAGGAATTTTATGCTGCTGCATCCAAATTCTTTCTCTTCCATATTTGTGCAAAATAAGCTTTTTTAAAAAAAAAAAAAATAGAGCCTGGTCACTCATCTTCTAGGATCTTCAAAGTTTAGTGAACATCTTACACAGATTTGGATCCCAAATGCCTACCCTTGTCATAGAGTGAGAGCTCAATAAAAGTTCTTTAGTTGAATAAACAAGATTTCTCCTTTGAGAATAGCACCATCTGGCAATACAATCCTATATTTCTTCTTGCTGTGTTCACCTACCAACATTCTGGCCATTATTCCATCTCTATTGAAGACGAGCAATTTACTCACAGTCTTTTTTTCTGCCTCAAGATTTGCGGTCATCCAAGGAATTCGATGTCCAGGTTGAAAGCTTATGTAATACCCTGGCTTTACACTTATTTGAACTTGTTTTCACCGAGGATGATTTGTTTCTCTAAATTTCATCCACCAGAATATATGATCACACCCTAACCCTTATAATCTCTTGGAACTGTTTATCCTCTAAAGTCTTCAATTCTAATACATTATGCTATATGTCATGACTGCTTACCATTCCAGTTATTTTACACTTTAACTCCAGATTGCCTATACTAGATCTCATCATTTTGTCGTAGGAAGCCTCTTCCTATCCTCCTCCCTGTAGTTTCTCACCTATCTATATTAGACATATAATCTATTATTTATTATTATTATCCTCCACTCTTTGACCATTTGTCCTTTTGTTTCATGAATCAGCAAAATATTTTCTTTGCATCTATGTAAATGCTTTCTTTCTCCACTCTTATGCCCAAGCTAGTCTCCAGAATGTCTACCAAAAAACATGCAGCAGTGGAATTGCATATTTGTCTCCTTTCTTTTTTCATAAGTATCTCCTCTTTTCCTCTGAATTTCATCCTTTTATACCTATGTAGTGGGTTGACATTTCAGTTTTCTCTTTCTTCTTTATCTCTAATGTCTGTTTCCTATATATTAAAAACATTTAATGTTCTTTTCCTAAACCAAAAATGTTTACTTTCTGATTTAGGCTCTGCACAATCTTTCTTCCTGTGAAAAACCAGAGTTATTAAAAAAAAAAAATTCACCTTCATGTGTTAGGTATATTCTTTAATTCCAATTACCTTCAAGCTAACTATATTTAGGCCTATGCCTACATCACTCTACTGAATTTGCCCTGTGTTAAAACAGACATTGATAATTATAATAGGCCCTCAGCCAAAATTTATTGTCAAATTCTATTGCATGACCCTTATATCTTCTCATTTTCTCCTATTATTAGTAAAGCCTTAAAGAATAAAGAAAGGGTATTATTTGTAAAATTTGTTGAGTACTCGCATTGTTTCAGGTTAGTGTGACAAATTATTTGCAAACTCAGTAATGGCTTTTCTGAAATTTTGATAAAAATCACATGCTTCCTATTGCTAAATCAGAAATGCCTCAGTCTCTGAAATTCAAAAGATGCTTTGTCACAAAGGCAATTCAAGACTTTTCCACTTGTCATACTAGGGAATACTCTTTTAAAAGTCTTTTAAAAATCTTTTTAAAAACAGATATTAATTTCTGAACATTTCTCTTCTGTAATGTAGATTTTGAGATAGAGACATTCATTATTCAATGAGAGTCTACTTCTCCTTTATTTTTCTTGTTTTTAAATAAAAAGCAGTTAAAATTGTTTGACAGGGAGCAAGTTTGTTGAAACACAGGCTTTAATAAGTGGTTTTGCAGTATACTATTTCTTCTTTCTGTTTTTTCAAGTTTCTCTAAAATGAGGCCACAATATCTTCAACTTTGTTCGAACAAAGATCTGTGTTTTAGTGCATTGTGAATACTGTTGGCTATTATCCCACCATATCTATCCTCTGTCCTTCTTTTCCTTGTTCTGTTCCTAAAAACTGTATCATTAGGACACCAGTCCCACTGGCCTATTACTAGATTTAGACAATGGGTGTCACTAGCAGGAGATAGGAGGGGAGGAAGAAATAATGGTCATTTCCTTCCTTCCTCTGTGCTGAGGTTTTGGCAATGACTGGACCTCCTTTAATTACAGGTCAAGTCAGGCTACCACTTTCCATGGCTCTAGCTCACACTGAGTTTGTTAAGAGCACTTCTTCTTTCCTTTCCCTTGTAGGATTAAGGATAGAAATAACTTACAACTTTTATTTCTTGGATGCCTGTATTATTTTTCTATTGCTGTATAACAAATACATTAAAAAAAAAAAAAAAAAAAAAAAAAAACCCTAGCAGCCAGGCACGGTGGCTCACGCCTGTAATCCCAGCACTTTGGAAAGCCAAGGCGGGTGGATTACGAGGTCAGGAGTTGAAGATCAGCCTGGCTAAGATGGTGAAACCCCGTCTCTACTAAAAATATAAAAATTAGCTGAGCATGGTGGCAGGCAACTACAATCCCAGCTACTTGGGTGGCTGAGGCGGGAGAATCGCTTGAAACTGGGCAGCAGAGGTTGTAGTGAGCTGAGATTACGCCACTGCATTCCAGCCTGGGCGACAGAGTGAGACTGTCAAAAAAACAAAAAACAAAACAAAACAAAAAAAACAAATAAACAAAAACCCTAGTCATTTAAATCAACAAATATTTACTATTTTAATTTTTATGGGTCAGGAATCAAGCAAAGCCCTCTTGGGTATCTGTGGCTTGAGGCTTATTGATGGGGAAAGGGAGTGTCTGTTTCCAAGGTTATTTACATGATTATTTATGGGCCTGTTTCTTACAGTATGTATGGGCCTCTGTTTCTTACAATATGGGTCTCTTCACAAGATTTTCTCATGATAGGTCAACTAGATTTCCCCAGGGTAAGAGATCTAGGAGAGGGTGAGTATGTCCAAGACAGAAGCCACATATTTCTAACAGCCTAATTCTGGGAGTTATATCCCATTGCTTCTGCCACATTCTAATCATTAGAAATAATTTCGAGGTTTACAGGGATTTTTTTTCTTTTAGTAATTTGAAAATGTTGCTCCACTGTCTCTCACTTGCTTTTTTTCCAGCGAGAAATGTGCTTTCTTCCTTATCTTTACTCTTCTGTATACAATGTGTCTTTTTACTCTGATTTATTTAAACATTCTTCTTTTTCACTGCTTTTGAACAACTTTATTTTAATGTGCAATGGTATAGTTTTGTTCATGTTTCTTGTGTCTTAGTTGTGTTCAGCTTTTTGGGTATGTAGGTATATAGTTTTGGTGCAGTTTGAAAAAGTTTCATCCAATATTTACTCACATATATTTGAGATCCCGTTTCAGGAACTCTACTAACTCCTATATTAGGCTTCTTGAAATTATCTCACAGCCCATTGATGCTCTTTTGATTGGATGGGTGATAGGGATCCTTTTTTGTTTCTGTATTTCTTTTTTTCTAGTTTCTATTGCTGTGTTTCCATGTTCACTAAGATTTGATTTTGTTATGTAACCTCAATCCTACCTAATGTATTTATATCTCAGAAGTTATAGTTTTCATCTCTCGAAGTTTGATTTAGGTATTTTTATATCTTCCATGTCTCTAACTTTTCTAGTATGTGGAATACAGTTATAATAACTCAGGTCTTATGAAGGACCTGAAAATACTCACCCTATTATACCATCAGGTCAAAGTTCAGAATTATATTATCTTAATTAAGTCATATGTGGATGAGGCTCTTAGGGTATAGATCTTTAAGAAATGCCTGGGACATAATTTTCTTCCACCTGTGAACTTGTGAAACTAAAGAAACAAGTGTCTGCCCCGAACGCCCACTAACGTACAAAGCAGAAACAGATCTATGATGACGACTATACATATTTTTATCAAAAGGAGGAAAATAGGAATAATAAAGGAGGCACTCCCATATACATACAGATAGTATATATGTGTATGTATATATGATATATATGTACATATGATATATATGTATATAAGACGTATGTATATATGTATAAGTATGTATATATAAGTATATATACATATATACATATATAATATACATATATATCTTATATATAAGATATATCATCTTATATATCATATATACATATATGTATATATGTTTCATCTTTCAAACACTTTCCCCTGGCAGTGCCTTTGATTTGATCTTTGATAAAAAGGTATTTCTTAATTTTATACATATATATCTTATATATATACATATATATATATATTTTCAATTCAGAAAGGCAAGTGTTGGGAGATCCTTGTTTTTTAGGTCTCAAGACGTGGGATGGCTCTTTGTAGTTCTCAGCTCTACCCTCTGGTCTATTGATTTTGCCCTCTGAATCCTGTCTTCTTTTCCATGAAAGGTAACATATATTTATTTTTTAACATTTCTCTCAACCTGTTTCACCCAATACACTTCTGAAGGTTCACAGGCCCCTCCTCATTCTTTCCAGTCTTGTGATATTTCTTTGTATCTATTTCTTTTAAGAACCTCATGGGCATCCTTGAGTCTTCTCAAAGTTCACTCCATTAGACAAAAGCCAACCCACAAACCTCTTTGAAACAAGTCTTCCTCAACCTTGGGCTTCTGCTAAGGTGGCTGAGGGATAATACCCCAAAGCTTCCAAGATTGGCTATTATTTTGTTGAGAGGATCTATGAAGCCCAGGCTTAATCTGTATGAGGAATCTCTTGTGTGACTAAATAGCACTTTGACAAATTCCATTTGATTTATCTGAGGTCTTAACAAAAGGATTTACAGACACACTCTTGGTTTCATCTTTCAAACACTTTCCCCTGGCAGTGCCTTTGATTTGATCTTTGATAAAAAGGTATTTCTTAATTTTATCATCTGTTGCCATCTTGCAATATTGAGAATTTAAAAACCATCAAGAAACTCTAAGATATAAAAATAGATTTGAAATTGTGCATTTGAGAGGGGTGGTAATGAAATCTTAAGGCTGCTTTAAAACACCCTCTAGCTTTCTTGTTACAGTGGGAGATGAAGTCTGGTTTCAGCTATTCCACATGACCAGCAACAGTAGTTCCTAATCAAACCTCAGCATTTTTCTTGAAATTTTATTTATAATAGGTTATACTTTTTCTCCTGCAGTGCTTTGTGATCAGATAGTATCAGTAATAATTTCTCAGGCCAGTGAGCAGAGATCTTCCATTTCCAGATTAATGGATAAGATACTCCTTTATGGATTCTAGCTTTTATAAAGATGGGACAGACATTATTTCAGCTCTGTTCCCTATATAGTTCTGACCTCTCATCACCTTTCTCTGTGTGTGCATTAAACCCCGGAACCCTTTTACGTATAGGAACCATAATTTAACTCGTAATCAGTTAAAGTACATCAACAGAATGTTCTTCAGCCCCCATACACAATTCTGGCTTAATTTTATTTGTTAAAGCTGTACATGTTGAAAAAATATATATATATACACATATATATGTGTGTGTATACATATACACATATATATGTGTGTGTATACATATACATATATACATATATATAGATATAGATATGTTTCAATGAGTTTAGGGATAAAAATACACCCATCAAACTATCACCACAACCAAGACGGCAGAGGTACTTATCACCTCTCAGAATTTCCTTCCAACTCTTTTTTAAAGTTTTTTTTTTTTTTTTTTTTTTGTGGTAAGAACACTTAGCATAACATCTTTTAGAAAATTGTAAATATAGGATACAGTATTGTTTGCTGTAAGCACTAGACTGTATAGTAGATCCCCAGAGTGTATTTATCTTGTATAACTGAAACATTGTATCCTTTGACTAACATCTCTCCATTTTCCCCTCCCACCAGCTTCTGGCAATCACCTACTCTCTACTTTTATAAGTTTGACTATTTTAGATTCAAAATATAAATGTGATTATACAGCATTTGTCTTTCTGTGTTTGGCCTATTTTACTTAGCATAATGTCATCAAGATGCATCCATGTTGTAACAAATGTTATGTTTTTCTTCATTTTTTTAATTTTATTTTTATTTATGTATTTATTTATTTTTTTTTTTTGAGACGGAGTCTCGCTCTGTCACCCAGGCTGGAGTGCAGTGGCCTGATCTCGGCTCACTGCAAGCTCCGCCTCCCGGGTTCACGCCATTCTCCTGCCTCAGCCTCCCCAGTAGCTGGGACTACAGGTGCCCGCCACCACGCCCGGCTAATCTTTTTATATTTTTAGTAGAGATGGAATTTCACCATGTTAGCCAGGATGGTCTCGATCTCGTGACCTCGTGATCTACCCGCCTCAGCCTCCCAAAATGCTGGGATTACAGGTGTAAGCTACCGTGCCCAGCCAGTTTTTCTTGATTTTAAGGCTGAACAATATGTCGCTGTGTGCATATACCACATTTTAAAATTATTTTCTTCCTCTGTTATCTTTGAGCTTAGAGTGTATTTTTTTCCTAATTCCTTGAGTTGTAAAGTTAGGTTGTTTGAGTTCTTTGATTTTTCTTAATTTAGCCATTTACCACTATAAACTTCTATCCTAGAACTGCCTTTGCTGCATACCCTAAGTTTTAGTATGCTGTGTTGTCAATTTTATTTATATCATGCTACACTTAAATTTTGTTTTTGATTTCTTCTTGATCCACTGTTTGTTTATCTCTGTTTTTAAATTTCCATATATCGCGAATTTTCTAACTTACTCCTGTTACAGATTTCTACTTTTATGCCACTACGGTTGGAAAAGATACTTACTATTATTTCAGTTTCTTAAATATGTTAAGACTTGTTTTATGGCCTAATATATGATCTATCCTGGGGAATGTTCCATGTCTACTTGAGAAGAATGTGGCTTTGGCTTTTTTTGGATGGAATATACTGTACATTTGTGTTAGGTCTATTTGTTCACACTTTTGTTCAAACTGTTGTCCACACTGTTTCCTGATGCTGGGCCAATCCTGGAGCCTTGATCCAAGGGAGCTTGCTGGAGTGGACCTGGAACCTGGGACTGAAGGGGACAGCCTAGCACTAGGACAGTCCTGGACCCTAAGTCCATAAATATTATTTTGACTCCAGGGATCACTGGTGAGATCCTGAAACCTACATCCATGCGGGTCAGCCTAATGTTGGAATCCACTGGGTTGGACCTGGAACCTGAGTCCATGGTAAAGTTGAATGCGCACTTCACTCTCTATTCCCCATGGGGAGCTCTCTGGGGAAGAAGATCTCTCTCAGCCCTGCAATGAGACAACTTGTGGAAGAGGTGACTTCAATAGAGTGAAACTGTCCTTCCTATCCTCTTCAGTGGGTTTTTTCTCATTTTGGTGCTCTGCCCTATTGCTGCAATCTCTTGCCTGGAATCCAGAGCCCTGAAGAAGATATTGTCATGCATGGATGGCTGCTTATATGGGTGATTCTGTGAGGGGGCAATGGGTGGAATCTCCTATTCTGCCATCTTGCTGACATCCTGGGTTTTTAAATCTGAGTAGTTCCTCGTATTGCTTTTAAACTTAGTATTTTGAAGTTAGAGGATGCTGTCAATGAGGGTTTACAGAAAAATGGTAAAAATATAAGAAACCAGAGATGTGCAGACAATGTCAAAAACATATAACTATCTCCTATGTCACATTAAAGCATACGTTATGGAGAATTTTCTTTTTTTTTTTTTTTTTTTTTTTTTTTTTGAGACAGAGTCTCATTCTGTTGCCCAGGCTGGAACACAGTGGCATGATATCGGCTCACTGCAAACTTTGCCTCCCGGGTACAAGTGATTCTCCTGCCTCAGCCTCCCGGGTAGCTGGGACTACAGGTGCCCACCACCACGCGCAGCCAATTTTTGTATTTTTAGTAGAGACGGGGTTTCACCATGTTGGCCAGGTTGATCTCAACCTCCTGACCTCAGGTGATCCACCTGCCTCGGCCTCCCAAAGTGCTGGGACTACAGGCATGAGCCACTGTGCCTGGCCGGTATGTGTTATTTTATAAATTGAATGAGAAAGAAGGCCTCAGTTATAAGTCAGTTTTTAACAGAGGACTAATAAAGTTAGGGAGAAATAGGTGAGGAAAATGTTCCTGGAAGGGGATATATGAAGTGCAAAAGCCCTGGAACTGAGGATTGGCTGATGTGTTTTCAACATAGCAATAAGGTCACTGTTGTTGGGGATCACCATAGCTGCAGCAGAGTAAGTAAGGAGGAAAGAAGTAGATAATGCGCAAGACATAAGGGATGAGAAGATGGATTTTGTGAGGTCTTGCACACTACTCTACGTATTTTGATGCTTATTTATGAGGAACCATTAGAGAATATTTGAGGAGAGCTGGGACAATCGGACAATCTGACAATCTGTTCTACCAGGTTCACTCTGGGTGCAGAGTTGATTACAGAATGTAGTGGCAAGGGTAATCAATTAGGTATCCAGTTAGGAGCCTATTGCAGTAATCACAGCAAGCGATTATAATATCTTGAACCAAGGTAGTGATTACATTGTGTTGTTTTTTAATATACTCAGTCTTTGTGTTTGGTGTGAGTGAGTGGGTAGGTTTATAAATAAATTCAGTCTTGCAATGTAGACTAAAAGTCCTAACATCAAAATATTTAGATAAGTAAGAATACCTTAGGTCAGTCTCTCAAAGGGAAACAGAAGATACATCGAAATAAGGGTAATGTGAAGAGTGCTGGTTTACAAAGGGATTATTGACAAAAGTATAGGCAGAAATAAGCTTCAATCCAGAGAGAAAGGGAACACTTTGATGTAGCCCATACGCGGCAAAATTTTAGTAGAAAAAGCTTAATGGGGCTGGGTGAGGTAGATTATGCCTGTAATCCCACGACCTTGGGAGGCTGAGGCAGGAGGATCGATCACAAAGTCAGGAGTTCAAGGCCAGCCTGGCCAATATGGTGAAACTCTATCTCTACTAAAAATACAAAAAGTTTAGTCAGGCATGGTGGTGCACGCCTGTAATTCAAGCTACTTGGGTGGCTGAGGCAGAAGAATTGCTTTTATCTGGGAGGCAGAGGTTGCAGGGAGCTGAGATCATGCCATTGCACTTCAGTCTGGGTGATAGGGCGAGACTCCGTCTCAAAAAAAAAAAAAAAAAGAAAGAAAGAAAGAAAAAGAAAAGAAAAGAAAGTTTAATGGAGAAGGGTTGAGAGTGGATATACAGGCAAATAGAAAATATCCAGATCAAGAAAAACATATACACAACACCTGCCCACAAATTACTAAATTATAAAGTACTAACCATAAAAGTGGCCTCAGAAAACAATTTATTATAACTTATTTAATTATTGCTTGAGAGATTATTTAAGATTTTTTAATCATTTCCCATGTGTTAAGTTTTTCTATAATATCAAAATGCAAGTCCATGGTGCAGTATCTGGCACACAAGAATAATAAACGTATTAAATAAATTAACCTGTGCCTTATATATGTATATGAGATTCATAAATTTTATATAAACTCCTCTTTGTTACACATAAAATTTCAATGATGCTAGTATATAGCATATGACTTGTATTAGGGTGAGTGGATATTTAAATTCTACACTTTTATAATGTTAGTCTCATGTTTAGGTTCCCTTAAAATCAGAGCCTAGGACATAAATTTTACAACAAGAATTTTATTTGAGGAGTGATGCTAAAAATCAGGAGAGAAAGCAAGAGACAGGTAAAAAAGTGAAGCTAATATAAACATGCATTATTGGGTTTGCTACTGAGGGCTTAATTTAGATGGGGTCACTGAGAAGGGTAAAGAATGCCACCCAGAATTACCGCCTGGAAAATGGAAGGCTATGGTATTAATCCCATAAGGCTACAGAATTTTACATCCCATCCTCCTTGGGTTGAAGGCTGTTCTGAGGGTCATTAACATACTCCCAAACATACCCTCAAATCTGCATTATCTAGTGTGCTTTCAAAATAAGTTTCCTGGAAGAAGAGACCCTAGGTCAAAATGAAAAAATATATACTTTTTTTTTTTTTTAATTCACTTGAATCCAAATGCTACAGCTGCAAGGGAAGTTGGAACTGTCCCCCAGGGCTGTGATTGAAATAAGGCACAGCCTAGGGCATGTGGCATGAACACTATGGATAAACTAGAAGCTAAACAATTTGAGCCATATTTTATGAGTAAAATACATCATCTACATTCTATGGAATCCCTGTATTTTCCTTATTTTGACCAATGTTCCTCTTACATTCAAATATGAACATTATTGAATCTCTGAAGAGATCGTAATTTTAATAAAGAGATTATCCTCTTAGAAAAATAATGACATTTTGGAACTCAATTCAAAAGATCACAATATGTGCACTGATACTGCTTATCAAATGGTAAGGCAAGGTGACATGTCTGTTTATTTATTTTAGAATAGTAATAATAATTTTAAATTTAATTTTTACATAATAATATGTTATTTTAAATTTAAGAGTGAATTATTATTCACTTGGATAAATCAGCCTTATAAGTCTGAAACAAAAGTGAAATAAGGCATTCTAAAAGTATATTATTGAGAAAAACAATGACATCCAATGCGGACTTTAATTACAAATGTAAGATCCACTGAGGCACAAGCTCATATCATCTGTCTTACTTGTTTTCTAATGTAGGGATAGGAGCGTGGAAAGTTAATGTCACTTTTTTAACAAAGCAGGCAAAATCTTCTGCCTTTTAAGGTCAAAATTAGCTCCCCTGAGCTCCTTTGCTGAAAACATCTAGGAGACACTGAGTGACTTTATCTGACTTTAAAAAGAAAGTCTTGCAAAGGCATAACTCTAATTTGTATGGTTAATATGAGGGCCAATATTTGAATATCTCAAAAATCTGAATGGTCACATGAGTGAAAGAAAAATAAATCTTGGGGCCCCCAAATCACTGAGCTAAAGGGAAAAGTCAAGCTGAGAAATGCTCACTACGGCAAACGTGCCTGCCACTCTATTCAGTCACCCCTCTGCTCAATGAGATCAATGCGTATCTGATCGCCTCCTTTGGAGAGGCTAATCAGAAACTTAGGAGAGTACAACCATTTGTCTCTTACCTACCTATGACCTGGAAGACCCTCCCTGCTTCCAGTTGTTGCGCATTTGCTTCGAGTTGTCCCACCTTTCTGTACCAAATCAATGTTTATCTTACATATGTTGATTGAGGTTTCATGTGTCCCTAAAATGTATAAAACCAAACTGTGCTCTGACCACCTCGGGCACATAACGTCAGGACCTCTTGAGACTGGATCACACACACGTCCTCAACCTTGGCAAAATAAAATTTCTAAATTAAATTGAGACCTGTCTCAGATATTCGGGGTTCACACATGTTAACGTTTTTAACGGAATGTTTTGAAGATTGTGAGAAAACAGTTTCCAGGGAGAAAAACATATAAGGAAGTTTTTCATTCCCTTAAATGAAGACAAATGTGACAGACCTCTCATTTCCTGCTGAAATAATAATAATTTTTAAATCACTAAATAATCCACTTTTTCTCTAAAGTCATTGGAGAGCTAAGACACAAATACATATAAATTAGGTAAACTCCAGAGGATTGGCCCCTCCTTAAGTTGTCAAAGGAAAGAGCGTTCTTGAATGCCTTTGGAAAAATTGCTAAACTGGGGCCAGACAGGCAGAGGGAAAAATCTGCCAGAGATAAGCAGTAATAGCCAGGAAGAGAAGAAACCAGCCAAATATATGATTAAGCTATAGCCTGAAATGTGGGTTTTTAATCTGGAGGAAACTGAAATGCAAAGATAAATCATTTGCAACAAGTAGTTCTGATAATTTTTCAGTTTCAAGATCTAGGAAAACTGAGATGCCCCAGGTCTGAAGCCTAGAGTCTTTAATTATGTACTTGCAGGGCCCAACTAGGGGGGAAATCCTGACCTCACCTTCGTAGAATAAGAAGCGAGAGATGAACTACGTTTAACCAAAGAAACAACTACATTTACACTTAATTTAATTTCTGATATAACAAAATATATCAGCTCTGTGGTGACATGGAAATTCTGGGTTTTAGCTCTGAAACAAAAGAGCTAGGCTCAGACTTACAGTACTTTAATACCAAGCACTTTCTAAAATGATTAAGGTGGCAAACCTGCCCCACTCAACTCCTGATTGGCTCAGTCTGATCAGCTGCCTCCTCTAGTTGTCTAAAAGTAGATGAGACACGTACAATCAAGAAAAAAAAATGTGCAAATGTATGTATGTGTGTTTGTATATTGAATACATGATACATGTAGCAGACAGTATATATTTAATAATATATATAATGTGTACTATATAATATATAATGCTTGTCTGATATACATTAAAATAATATTTATATAATATCCAACATACAACACTATAGATATATTATTTGATCCTCTAATCTTTTTAGAAAAAATAAGTGAAACAATTAAAAAGTTACAAAATGTGAAAATATAAAATGAGACCTGTAGTAAAGAGAAAATGCAGCCAATAGAAACAGACCCAGTGACCTTTATCAGACAAATGTTTTCAAAAGATTATGAAAATTATGTTGAAAATATGCATTTAAAAGTATACATACATAACATTGCAAACATTATATAACCCCTTACAATACTTTTATGATTTAGATGTTATGTTCTTCCAGATGAGTGAACTCAAGCTTAAAGGCTAACTGTGCCCAGAGATAAAACCTGGAGCCAAGATTTGAATCCAGATTTACATGAATTCCATGTTCATATACTTTGTATGACTCTGGAAGACTTTCAGGAATTTTCCTCAGTCAAGATAGACCAGATGAAATAATAAAACATTTTACCTTCCTACTAGTCCTCAGTTCAATTTTGTCACTGAAGGTCTATTCAGTTCTGAAGATACAGCATGTCTAAAATGGAGGACGTATTTCTAGTTTCTCATATACAAAATAAACATCAATATTTTTCTGCAGTTGAGTCTATTTTTAATTATACTGGTAGAAAAAGATGCGTAATGTGCTCATCTCTGTATGAGGATACCAAGAATTATATGGATTCTTTTTATGATCTTATCCCCAGTTTGACACAGCAGTTCCAGAGAGTACTGATGAAAGTTTGCTCCAATGAGCGGATACAGCAATATCATCAGTACATTGTATGATTTTCTGATTGATCTTTTTTCTAAAGTACTATATGTAGTTATGGAATACAAAACAGTAATATTTTCTGTTTAAAGATGCTCCATAATTAAACGTGAATTAAATTTTGCTTGAGTGTCTACAGTGCACAGATTCAGCTGCATGACAATAACAATACTGATAACTTATTGATTAGTTGTCTTACCAAGAAACCTCCTCTATTCTACAAGTTAATAGTTGACTCTCCTGAATTTCCTTCTTGTTTGTCTAAAATATTTACAAATACAAACTTGTTAAGATTATAAGGAAATTTAAAAATCAGGAAATAATTACATGTTTAAAATGATATCCTCTACATAGAAAATAAATGCCTTTAAGGTATTGGAAATAGACATGTGAAAACCCATTAGTGGTCGAAAAAAATAAACTTTATTGCTTACAGAAACTTAAACTTAGAGCTAGTATTTTCACTCCATAATGAAGTAACTGGCACTGACCTAGTTTTGCTATCATAAATGGCTATAACACTGCACGAGCTATAGAAGATAACTGTTATCGATTGTTGCACAATAGGCAGCATATGATTGTGATCCCTGATAAGAGAAAAATTAGGTGACCCAAATATCATCCCAGACATTCTGCCTGGGTAAATTTTTTTGGACTGTAGCAAAGGGAGGGGAATCTAGAACACCGCATGTAGAACGAAATGAACTGGAGATGCAGAGGTTAAATCCAATGCTATTAAGCTGGTTGATATTGTGATACAAGGTACCAGAGAAAAGGGAGCTGTGCAGGAAAAGAGATCCAGAAATATGCTTTTGGGGTCTTCTCAATTATTTGGCTGAGTACTATCCCTGTTGCACATCCCCGTGGCTGAGATTCCACATGGTTGAGCAAAACACTCCTGGGGAACATGCAGGAAAATCATTTACTTGGAAATTGTGAACTGAATATCTACAAATGCTCACGTAACTTTAAACCTGTTAAATTTAAGTGGCAAATCTTATTAAACACCCTAGATATACAGAATATACTCCAGAAAGACTAGACTCTGAGGAACAGAACTAATGAAGCATTAGAGCAAAGGATACTTAAAACCCACCCTAATAACGCCTATAGCCAAAGATAAACCAAACAGATCTGCATGTAGATTAACTGCCTGCCAGAACAACACATAAACAAATAGTACACCATGCTGCAGGAGACAAGAACATCCAGTCAACAATATAGATTTCATAATGCCCAGTACATGACCAAAATTTTTAGATATATGCTAAAACAGGACAGATGTATCTCATAACCAGCACAAAGATAATATAAACAGAATGAAAAAATGACAAATTATGAAATTAGTACATAAGATATTGAAATAATATTATGTAGTCAAAGTTTTAAAGATTAATCACCACGATAATGAGGGAATCTCAATTCATATGAAGAAAATATAAAAAGTAATTAAAGAGAAATTTCAGAAATGAAAACAGAATACCAAAAACTAAAAATTCATTAATGACTTTCATAAGATTAGAAATGTAGACGGAAAATCTAATTATGAATACAAAGCAGTAAAAGTTATTCAAACTGAGGCACAAAGATTAAAGCTATAAAGCCTAAAGAGACTCAGTGAATAGTGTGAAAGTATCAGGTAGTCTATATATGTGTTATTGATATGCCAGTGGGAGAGAAATGAGGTATAGTGGCAGAGAAAAACATTTCAAGAAATAAAGTTATAAATGTTTCAATGTTGATGAAAAAAATATGAACCCATATCCAGGAAGATCAAGAAACCTAACCCAAGCAGGATAAATTAAAAATAAAACTGCACCAGGACACATAACAATCAAATTGCTGAAAATCAGTAATAGAAATCAAAATAATTAAAGCAACCAAAGAAAACAGATTCATTATATAAAGAAAAACAACCTTAATAACTATAGCTGAGTGTTCATCAGCAACAATGCAAACCAGAAGACTATGGAATAAAATATTTAAATGTTTTAATTATATCTCTACCAAAAATATCCTTACAAGTGAAGATGAAATGAATGTATAGTCAGGAAAATAAAGCAGAGAAAATCTATGACCAACAGACTTGCAAAAGAGAAAAAGTTGAAGGAAGCTCTTTAAGCCAAAGAATATGGAAAATTTCAATTAAAAGTGAAAAGATTGAGAAATTGGAAATATATGGGTAAATGTCTTTTTGTCCCGTTCTTATTTTTCTCCATTTTAATAATATAATTTATTTAACCCCATATATCCATAATATTGCCATTTCAGCATGTAATCCATATAAAAATCATCAGTGAGATATTTCATTTTTTAAATTTCTTTAAAATATAATTGAATATATCACCTACTGCTTAGGATGTAGAAAGCTGGACAAAGTGTCAACCCCCAAATGAATGAAAGGAAAAAGCTGGTTAATCTACAAAATTATAATTTCTCCTTTACCCATCTGGATAGCTGAGATCTCAGAGCACCCAACTAACGTTAAAACTAAAGGAAAACAGCATTCAAGGGGAAATAGAAAACATGCACTTGCTTATCTGGGGCAGAGCCTGGGAATAATAGATATATGTCACCATAAAGTTACTATGAAGAATTCTGCTGAACTTGGTAATCATTTGGTAGAGATGAAGAACGACAAGTGCGATGTACAACACTTGGGTGACACAGAATGAAGAGGGAATTGTCCTCATTCATTCACAGGCTCTTTTGCACAATGGTAGCTCAGAAGAAAGATTAGAGCCAGGGAAGGAGATCTGAAAAAGTCTTCTGTATGGTACAGACGTAGGGGAAGGGAGAAACATCTGCCGAGGAAAACGGACAAAGGAACACCTGGAACCTTCTTAATCCCCGACTAAGGAACCGAAGCCTTAAGCTTTTGGGAAAAGGACAGCAAACCCTGATGTTTTCAAGTCATAAGTAGCCCCGTTGTGACTAGAGGAAGGGATCATAACAACACCATTTATCTTAGGGGAGAGGCAGGGGTTGATCCCATTAGAAAGCTCTAACCACCATGGGAGGGGTAAAATCCCTGTGCAATCCCACTCTTGAGAGTCAGGGGGCACAAGGTATATTTAAGATTAAGGCTAACTAGGACCATGTCCATTGTTCATAGATTGGAAAATTCAATAATGTTAAGAGGACAAGTCTCCCCAAATTAATGTATAGATTAAATATGAGCCCAATTGAACTGCCAGCATGATTTTTAAAAATAGATGACAAACTGATTATAGAAATTCTAATCAATTTGGAGGAAATATTTCAATAAATCTTTCAATAAAATTACAATAATCAAGGCAGTCTGGCATTTGCAAATTCATAGGCATACAGAACTATAAAATAGACCATACAGTCCAGAAATATACCTAAACAAATGTAGCCAACTAATTTGTGAGAGGGTGAAAAGGCAATTCAATTACAGCAGGATAGTCTTTACAACAAACAATGCTGGAAGATTCGGTCACCCATACATTTTAAAAATGAACTATACCACACACTTTATAAAAAATTAACTCTAAACAGAACATAGACCTCATTACAAAATTAAGAACTATCAAACTCCTAGTATAAAACCTAAGAGAAAATCTTTGTGACCTTAGTTTAGGCAAATAATTAGTAGATATGATAATCAAATCATAAGCCACAAAAACAAAAATTATAAATTAGATATTCTCAAACATAAAATGTTCCCTCTCTAAAAACTAACTTTTAAGGGGATAAAATGATGAACTGAAGACTCAAAGAAAATATTTGTAAATCATGTACTTGTCAAAATATAAAACACCAAAATATATCCATAATATGAAAACACCTCTTAAATAACTTAAATCTCAAAGATAGGAAAATAACCAAATAATACAGAGGGCAAAAGATATAAATGTCCAGTCACTAGAGAAGATGTACAGAGAGTTAATAAGCACATGAAACTTTACCCAACATTATTAGTCATTGCGGAAGCGCATACTAAAACCACAATTAAGTATCACTTCATATTCATTAGAGTAACTAAAAAAACACACATGGAAAATCCAAATGCTTGTAAAGACACTGATATCGAGCAACTGTAATATTTTTGCCTTGATGATGAGAAATGCAAACTTGTATAGCCACTTTGGAAAACAATTTAGCAATTCCTTATAAAGTTAAATATATACTTTCCATATGACCCAGCAATTTTTGTTCTCACTCATAGGTGGGAATTGAACAATGAGATCACTTGGACACAGGAAGGGGAACATCACACACTGGGGCCTATTGTGGGGAGGGGGAAGGGGGGAGGGATAGCATTAGGAGATATACCTAATATAAATGACGGGTTAACGGGTGCAGCACAACAACATGGCACATGTTTACATATGTAACAAACCTGCACGTTGTGCACTTGTACTCTAGAACTTAAAGTATAATAAAAAAATAAAATAAAATAAATTTTTTTCATAAAAAAAAGAAAACTCATTCATACACAAACCTGCATGTGATCATTTACAGGACCTTTATTCCTAATCACTAATAACTCTAAACAACCTAAATGTCCTTCAAGCAGTAATGGATTAACAAACTGTGAAACATTCATGTAATGGAATATTATTGGCAGTAAAATCATTGGTATGATTCCACTTATCTGGTGGTCTGAAAAGGACATATCTATAGGAACTGAGAGCAGATTAGTGATTTCCAGGGTTTTACTGTAAAAGGGCCACAACAGGGAATGGTTTGCAGTTATGGAACTGTCCTATATCTCCATTGTGGTCATATATACAGGACTCTATGCATTTGTCAAGACAGCTAAAACTGTAAACCAATAATGAATTTTACTATATGTAAATTTGAAACAGTAGAAATGAGGATAAAATAAAATTTTTTTAGGAATAAAATTTTAGAGAATTAACTGCCAGCCAAGCTGCACTATAAGAAGTGTTAAAAGGAAATTCATCAGGCATGAAATTCCATCTACCCTAAATGAAGGGCACTAGAAATGGTATGAATGACTATAAAGAACATAATAATTTTCTTATCACTTCTAATTGTTTAAAAACACAATTGACTGTCTAAAGCAAAAACAGAAGCAATGCATTATATGTTTATATTATATGTAAAAATAAAATGAATAAAAAGAATAGCACAAAAATGGAAGGAGAGAATTGGTAGTATACTTTTTACTTTGCAGTATAAAGTAGTATAGTAATATGAGCACATAGTGTACGATTAATAAGAAATACACATTGTAAACACCAGGGCAAACATTATTTGAAAAATAAAATAAATAAATATAAAATGGAATTCACAATAAATATTTTATCAAAACGTAGACAGAAAACAAAGAAAAAGTTACAAGGACAAGTGGAACAAATATTTAAATATAGCTAGTTGGTAGAGGTTAAACCCAGCATATCATTGCACTATACTGACAATTTAACATCTGCCAGTTGCAAAAGAGAAATTTTTATAATATTCTACTCCATTATCATAGGGCCATCTCAGAGGGATAAATTTGGAATTGAGAGACAATAAATCGTTAACGGGAAGAAACACGTGTAAAACAACTCCATAGTTAACATCATACTTAATGGGGAAAAAACCTAAATGACTTGGCCCTAAGAACAGGACCAAGGCAAATCAGTTTTCCTTCCTTCCTTCCTTCCTTCCTTCCTTCCTTCCTTCCTTCCTTCCTTCCTTCCTTCCTTCCTTCCTCCCTCCCTCCCTCCCTCCCTCCCTCCCTCCCTTCCTTCCTCCCTTCCTCCCTCCCTTCCTCCCTCCCTTCCTTCCTCCCTCCCTCCCTTCCTTCCTTTCCTCTCTCTTTCTCTCTCTCTTTCTCTCTCTCTCTTTCTTTCTCTCTTTCTTTCTTTCTCCCTTTCTCTCTCTCTCTCTCTCTCTCTCTCTCTCGCTTTCTTTCTTTCTTTTTTTTCCACGTCTATTCAAAATTGTACTGGAAATCCAAGCCACTGCAAAGAGGCAAGGAAAAACAAATATATATCATACAGATTGTTTGTATGCATGCACAAACAGTATCTAGAAAAGTATAAAAGATTGTATTCACACAACATTTATTGACAATTGTTTTTTAAAGCTTATACGGAAATGCAACAGACTCAGAATAGCCAATGCAATGCTGAGAAAGAGGGAAAGAGTTAGAGAATTCACATTACCCAATATAAAACTCACTATAAAACTACAAAAATTCAGAGACTTTGGTATTGGCAAAATAATATAGTAAGTCCTCACTTAACATTGTCCATAGTTTTTGGAAACTGTGACTTTAAGGAAAATAATGTATACAAAAAAACCCCAAAATTTTCCCATAGCCTAATTGAAATAAATAAGAGTTGTATGACATATTTCTGGTCATGAAAACATTACCAAACTTCTAAATAGATACCCAAGCATTTCTAGTATTAAATATTAAAGTAAATGTGAATTATACATACATTAAGAAAGAGTAATAAAGACAAGTAAGATAATTATTTACCCAAATTTTGATTAATCCATGAGTGATGACAGTTGTAGTGGTGGTGGATTAAATCAAATAATAAATGTTTCCAAACTAAAAATTATAGGGAGCACCTCCTAACACCATGCAGTCTAAAAACAAACAAGAATAAACTGGACAGGCTCACTGAGCACTTTTGTATAACATCATTTATTGTCATGCATCTATATGATTGTTGTATACTTTATAAATTTTTATTTGACAATAATATGTGTTCATTCATTTTCCAACCCGATTATTTTAGTTCAGGGTTACAGGTGGCCAAAGTCTAACTCAGTAGCTCAAGGCACAACGTGGAAACCAACCCAGGACAGGAGGCCATTTCATCACAATGCACATTCAAACCTACAATCTACAGCCCACAATCACATGGACTGGGACAATGTAGACATTCGTTGAGATGTGGGAAGAAATCAGAATACCTGAAAAAAAAAAACAACATACACACAGAGATATGGGGAGAACATGCAAAGACCACACAGACAGTGGCCCCTGCTGGGAACCAAAAAATTGTTTTCTCATCAACGTTATTTTTAAAATGGCATTAAATGAAATGATGTTACTCAAGGATCTGCTGTACACACATAGATATATAGGACACAACACAGAGCCTAGAAAGAGACTCACACAAATATAGTAAATTGATTTTTCACAAAGGCCAAAAGCAATTCAATGAAGAAATGATAATCTGTTCAACAAATGACCCTAGAAAAATTGGACTTCTACATGTAGATAAATAAATCTAGACAAATAACTTAGATGTTTCACAAATATTAACTCACTATGTATGATAGATGATGATATAAAATGAAAAATGTAAAATTTCTAGAAGGAAACATTGTAAAATGCAAAACTGTAAAACTTCTAGAAGAAAACATTGGAAACAATCTGATTGAGCTGGGATTTGGTGATGAGTTAGTAGAAAAAAGACCAAAATCATGATCCACAAAGGAAAAAAAAACAAAAAACAAAAAAACATTGTAAGCCGAACATTACTAAAATAACAAACGTCTGCTCTGTGAAAGATACTGTTAAGAAAATGAAAATACAAGAGGACACCAACAAATGGAAAAACATTTCGTGCTCATGGATAGGAAGAGTCAATATCATGAATATGGCCATGCTGCGTAAAATAAATTATAGATTCGATACTACTCCCATTAAATTGCCATTGACATTCTTCACAGCATTAGAACAAACTATTTTAAAATTCACATGGAACCAAAAACAGAGCCTCAATAGCCAAGACAATCCTAAGGAAAAACAAAAAAAAAACAAAAAAAAACTGGTACCAAAACAGACAAATAAATCAATGGAACAGAATAGAGAACTCAGAAATAAGACCGCACACCTACAATCATCTGATCTTCAACAAACCTGACAAAAAACAAGTAATGGGAAATGGATTCCCTATTTAATAAATGGTGCTGGGAGAACTTGCTAGCCATATGCAGAAGATTGAAACTGGACTCCTTCCTTATACCTTATACAAAAATTAAGTCAAGACTGATTAAAGACTTAAAAGTAAAACTCAAAACTATGAAAATCCTAGAAGAAAATATAGGCAATACCATTCAGGACATGGGCACTGGCAAAGATTTCATGACAAACATACCAAAAGTAATTGCAACAAAAGCAAAAATTGACAAATGGGGTCTAATTAAACTAAAGAGCTTCTGCACAGCAAATAAACTATCAACAGAGCAAACAGACAACCTACAGAATGGGAGAAAAATTTTGCAATCTATCCATCTGACAATGGTCTAATATCCAGAGTCTACAAGGAACTTAAACAAACTTATAATTTTTAAAAAGCCCATTAAAAAGTGGACAAAAGACATGAGTAGACATTTCTCAAGAGAAGACATTCATGCAGCCCACAAACATGAAAAAAATCTCAACATCACTGATCATCAGAGAAATGCAAATCAAAACCACAATGAGATACCATCTCATTCCAGTCAGAATGGCATTTATAAAAATTCAAGAAACAACAGATGCTGGTGAGCTTGCAGAGAAAAAAGAATGCTTTTACACTGTTGGTGGGAGTGTAAATTAGTTCAATCATGTGGAAGACATTGTGGTGATTCCTCAAAGACTTAGAGGCAGAAATACCATTTGACCCAGCAATCCCATTACTGGGTACATCTCCAAAAGAATATAAATCATTCTATTATAAAAATACATGCATGTGCATGTTCATTGCAGCTCTATTCACAATAGAAAAGACATGGAATCAACCCAAATGCCCATCAGTGATAGACTGGATAAAGAAAATATGGTACATAGGGCTGGGCTTGGTGGCTCATGCCTGTAATCCCAGCAATTCGGTAGGCCAAGGCAGGTGGATCACCTGAGGACAGGAGTTCAAGACCAGCCTGTCCAACATGCCAAAAATTCTGTGTCTCCTAAAAATACAAAAAATTAGGTGGGCATGGTGGGGGTTGACTGTAATCCCAGCTACTTGGGAGGCTGAGGCAGGAGAATCACTTGAACCCGGGAGGTGGAGGTTTCAGTAAGCCAAGATTGTGCCACTGCACTCCAGCCTTGGCAACAAGAGCGAAACTCTGCCTCAAAAAAAAAAAAAAGAAAGAAAGAAAGAAAGAAAGAAAACGTGGTACATATACTCCACGGAATACTATGCAGCCATAAAAAGGAACAAGATCATGACCTTTGCAGGGACATGGATGGAGCTGGAAGCCATTATCCTCACCAAACTAAGGCAGGAACAGAAAACCAAACACTGCACTTTGTGACTTATAAGTGGGAGCTGAATGACAACAACACATGGACACATGGTGAGGAACACCACACACCGGGGCCTGTCAGAGTGGGCTGAGGGAGGGAGAGCCCCAGGAATAATAGCTAATAAATGTTGGGCTTAGTTTCTGGGTGATGGGTTGATCTGTGAAGCAAAGCACCATGGCACACCTTTACCTATATAACAAACCTGTGTATCCTGCACGTGCACCCCAGAACTTAAAAGTTGAAGAAAAATAAAATGAAAATACAAGCTACTGTCTGAGAGAAAATATCTGCAGTATACATATCTAATCACAGACTGTCATCCAATATATACGAAGAACTCTTAAAATGCAACGATATGAAAACAAATTAACCCAGTTTTAAAACTGCACAAAGTATCTGACGCCACACCTCACCAAAGTTAAAGAGATGGCAAATTAAAGAGATGGCAAATAAGCATATGAAAAGAAGCACAACATCATTTGTTATTAGTGAATTGCAAACTAAATCAACAATGATATAACATCACATATTCATACGAATGACTAAAATACAAACCAAAAACAAAACAACCTGACAGTACTAATTGCTGCTGATGACATGGCACAATAGGAACTCTCATTAATTGCTGCTGGGTATGAAATGGTACAGCTACATTGGAAGATAACTTGGGCGTTTTTACAAAGTTAGAAGGATGAAAACATGATTATTTTTAATAGATGCATAACAACCATTTGACAATGTTCATCACAATTCCTGATCAAAAGATCTAGAGACATTAGGAACAGAAAAGATTTCTCCTCACCTAAAAAATGTCCTCTAAGAAAACCATATAGCTATCATTAGAGTCAATAATAAAAGAATAAGTATTTTATTCCTAGGATGAGGAAAAAGGAAATTATGCTCACTCCCACACCATCTCTATTTTTTTTTGAGACAGAGTCTCACTCTGTCGCCCAGGCTGGAGTGCAGTGGCGCGGTCTCGGCTCACTGCAACCTCCACCTCTCGGGTTCATGCCATTCTCCCGCCACAGCCTCCTCAGTAGCTGAGACTACAGGTGCCCACCACCACACCTGGCTACTTTTTTGTATTTTTAGTAGAGACGGGGTTTCACCGTGTTAGCCAGGATGGTCTCGACCTCCTGACCTCATGATCTGCCCGCCTCTGCCTCCCAAAGTGCTGAGATTACAGGTGTGAGCCACCATACCCTACCCACACCATCTCTATTTAACATTGTGCTGTAGGTTCCAGCCAGTGTAATAAGAAAAAATAAAGGAATGAAGTTTTAAAAAAATAAATTAAACTTCTTTTATTTATAGATGACAAAAATACTATATGCAGAAAATCCTAAAATCACACCCACAAAACTTCAAGAATTAATAAGCTGGTTTAGCTATGTCAAAAGAGAAATGATCAATAAAGAAAATCAATTGTTCATATAAACATAAACATATACACACATATAATTGTGTGTATATATATATATAAGCATTGAACAACTAAAAAATAAAATTAGGAACACAGTTTCATTTACAGCAGCATCCAAAAAATAAAATACTTAGGAATAAATTTAGCAAAAGAAGTGCAATATCTGTATACTGAAAACCACCATACATGCTGAGATAAATTTTAAAAGACTTAAACAAAAAGAGAAGCATTTTATGTTCATGGATTAGAAGACTCAGCATTGGTAAGATTGCAATTGTCCCCAACATTGTTCTCTAGAGTCATTACAATCACTATCAAAATCCCATGTGTAATCTTTATTTTTTTAAGTTTTATTTAAGTTCAGGGGTCCATGTGCAGGATATGCAGGTTTGTTACACAGGGAAATGTGTGTCATGGGGGGTGGTTGTATGGACTATTTTATCATCCAGTATTAAGCCTAGTACCTGTTAGTTATTTTTCCTGATCCTCTCCCTCCTCCCACCCTCTACCCTCTGATAGGTCCCAGTGTGTGTTGTTCTCCTCTGTGTGTTCATGTGTTCTCATCATTTAGCTCCCACTGATAAGTGAGAAAATGTGGTGTTTGGTTTTCTGTTCCTGCATTAGTTTTCTGAGAATAATGGCTTCCAGCTCCATCCATGTCCCGGCAAAGGACATGATCTTGTTCCTTTTTATGGCTGCATAATATTCCATAGAGTGTATGTACCACATTTTATTTATCCAGTCTGTCATTGATGGGTATTTGGGTTGAGTCCATATCTTTGCTATTGTGAATAGTGCTGCAATGAACATACCCGTGCATGTATTTTTATAATTAATAGAATGATTTATTTCCTTTGGATATACATCCAGTAATGGGATTCTTGGCTCAAATGATATTTCTGCCTCTAGGTCTTTGAGGAATCACCACACTGTCTTCCACAATGGTTGTACTAATTTATACTCTCACCAACAGTATATAAGTGCCCCTTTTTCTCCACGACTTCACCAGCATCTGTTATTTTTTTACTTTTTAATAATAGACATTCTGACTTGTATGAGATGATATCTCATTGTGGTTGTGATTTGTATTTCTGTAATGATGAATAATGTTGAGCTTTTTAAAAAATATGCGTGTTCACCTCATGTATGTCTTCTTTTGAAAAGTATCTGTTCATGTCCTTTGCCCACTTTTTAATGGAGCTGGTTTTTTCCCTGTTAATTTGTTTAAATTTCTTCTCAACTCTGGATATTAGACCTTTATCAGATGGATAGTTTACACAATTTTTCTCTCATTCTGTAACTTGTCTGTTTACTCAGTCTTTTGCTGTGCAAAAACTCTTTAGTTTAATTAGTCCCATTTGTCAATTTTTGCTTTTGTTCCAATTGCTTTTAGCACCTTCATCATGAAGTCTTTGTCCCTGCCTATGTGCTAGGATAACTGGCTAGCCATATGCAGAAAATTGAAACGGGACTCTTTGCTTACCGTAGAATTGAGAGTGCAAAAATAAATACTTAAATTTATGTTCAATTGATTTTTAATAAAAAGGAAGGCAATTTAATGAGAGAAAAGATTGTATTTTCAACAAATGGTGCTGGAACAACTGTACCTAAAAATGACAACAAGTAAATTGTATTTCATCAAAATTTAAAACTTTTCACTTCAAAATATATCATTAAGAAAGTAAAAATACAATCTACAGATATAGAAGAAAATACTTGCAAATAGTGTATATCCTAAAAAATCTGTAAAGAACTCTTACAACTCAATAATAAGACAAAAATCCAATAATAAATGGGCAAAAGATTTGAATAGGCGTTTCACCAAAGAAGATACATAAAATATGCTTAAGAAACATGTTTAAGTTATTGAGCAAATGCAATTTAAAACCACAATAAGGTATCACTTTATACCCACCAGAGTAGCTAAAATACAAAATAGCACAATAACTGTTTTTGCAGTTTTGGAGAAATTGGAACCTTCATATACTGTTGTTAAAAACTGTATTTTTATAGCCACTTTGTAAAACAGTTAAGAGTCTTACAAAATAAAACATCGACTTGCTACAGTACCTCGTAAAACAGTTGATGTCCACATGATTACTTGTGAAAGTTTATGACAGTATTATTAATAATAGCCAAACAGTGGAAACAACCTAAATGTCCACCAAATGGTGAATAGATAAAAATAAACAATAATTTTATACAATGGAATTCTATTATTCAATTCAAAGCTATAAAGTACTGGTATATTCTAAAGCCTGGTTGAGCCTTTAAAAACATTATGTTAACTAAAAGAAGCCAAACCTAGACACCCCATATTATATGATCCCATTTTAATGAATTGCCAGAAAAGGCACCTCTATAGAGGCAGAAACCGTAAGCGTTTTCCTGGGCTTTGGATGGGGACAAATGAGTTGGAGGGAATTTTAGGGAGTGATGAAAATGTTTTAAGTCTAGATTTTGGTGATGCTTGCATAGGTCTATAAATATACTATAAGTCATTGAATTGTACACTTTCAATGGGTGAAGTTTCTGGTGTGTACATTATGTACCTTATTAGAGCTGTAAAATATGAATCTGCTAATAGTCATAAAATCAGTCTAATTTTTGTCCACCACTAGTCTAGATGAGTAAAAGTAGAATCATGTACTTTAGTGCCATTAAGCATTAATCAGGTTGTAATATTATTTTTAAAAGTATTTTTCTGATCCTTACACTCAACACGGGATAATATTGGCTTTATAAGGCTTTTATGATCTATCTTGTATGTTATGAAGACAATTTTGCTCCACAGGCGATAAAGACAGTTATAATTGAATAAGAAATCAAAAATATATAATTAATAAAGCCAATTGTGAGTACAAATTGTTTCAGAAATAATCACAAATTTAGTGATCATGTAATTGCAGTATATTCCCTTGAGAAATAGTAGAATAACATTTCTAGCAATAAATAATAGCTATAGTAAATAACAAGTGCATTTATGGTATATTAATAGACTATAGTCCACATATAGGAATATTTGAAATGGGGAGATATTGGTCAAAGAGTACAAAGTTTCAGTTTTGCAAGATGAATAACTTCCGGAGAGCGTGGTGACAATAGTTAACAATACTTTCTTGTGTAGTTGAAATTTGCTAAGAAAGTAGATCTTAAATGTTCTCACCACACAGAAACACACACACACACACACACACACACACACACACAAAGGAAAATATTACCATGTGAGAAGATTGATATGTTAATTAGCTTCACTGCGATAATTATTTCACAATGTGTATGTACATTACATCAAGTTATATGCCTTAAATATACACAATTTTGTCAATTATATCTCAATAAAGATAAAAGAGGAAATACAACCTAGCACTGTTGTTTATCAATGACTTTTAAAGAGATCTGACTATTGGAAAATGTATTTTTTAAAGCATATATTTATTAAGCAGAACAATCAAAACATAGACTCATAAAGTCAAGTCTAAAAGCAATTATTTAACTTTTATCTGTGCATCAGTGCACTTCAATTGCTATTTTAATAATATAAAAAGTGTTTATATATGTAAATTCCAAAGACATATTTTGCATTAAATTTACATTAGAATTAGGGCACTGCTTAAGACGAATATGTAATATTCAGTATATTCTGAAGCTAAAGGATTTCAGGTATTAACAAAATTATGTTTCACCTCTAGATATGAGTAATGTGCTTTCAAATAGACAAGTAAAATTTGAGCTATATGCTAGTTAGAGAAACACTATAATAATAAGCTGTTGCAAACCGTGATAAATTTAAAAATGCCATAAATAAAAGTATAATCTTTAATACATTCAAAGTAAAATATTTGTGTTATCTAAATAAAATATAGTAATAATTTCTGCTTAAGGAATTGGAGAACTGGAATGAGTGGCAGCTCCCACTTTACAATGAAGGAGATGAAACAAATCTTCAAATTCATAATTTTTCATGAACTCGTGGGAGGTTTGAGGTTTCAGGGCAAACAACTGTCCCCACATTCAAAGAGCAACATGAGCACTGGCTTCCTTAGAGAAGACACAAACAGAAGACAGTAAACAGAATCCATCCATGATCAGTGAATTGGTGGAAACTGGACCGACACTGGAAAACTGTGAATCCACGAAGTCCACAAAAACTGGAAGAGTCTGGAATTTCTTGATGGTTTTCTTTCTATGCACCTCACCGGGTGCTCACAGAAAAGACTGAAGAGTGTCCTTCAAAAGTTCCCCTTATGTTGCAGACCAGAGGAAGGAGAACAGCAGCCACTTTAAGAGGTCATAAAATTCCACACAAACCCTTCCCCCTATTATCCCTATAGAACAAAAGTATTAATCTCTGCATATTGGAGGGGGGTACCCATACTTAGTGCACTGGTTAAAATCCATTTTGACTCGGAGCAAGGAATAGATAAAATCTATTCTGGGGGCAGGGCAGGAATGAGTGCTGGAACAAAAACTGTTGCTGGAGGAATAATAAGAGGACTGAACTATACCCCTAAGACCTAAGTCTACTGGGCCTGCTTGTGATGTGCTTAGAAGGATATACTATTCTTTGTTTTCTGTTTTCATGAACATATATATAAAATATATATGTTTCCTAAACATATATATAATATACACATATTTATGAAAAAATATATATTATATATTATATTTGCTCTGTCGCCCAGGCTGGAGTGCAGTGGCGCAATCTCGGCTCACTGCAAACTCCGCCTCCCAGGTTCACACCATTCTCCTGCCTCAGCCTCCCAAGTAGCTGGGACTACAGGAGCCTGCTACCACGCCCAGCTAATTGTGTGTGTGTGTGTGTGTGTGTGTGTTTAGTACAGACGGGGTTTCACTGTGTTAGCCAGGGTGGTCTCGACCTCCTGACCTCGTGATCTGCCCGCCTCAGCCTCCCAAAGTGGTGGGATCACAGGCGTGAGCCACTGTACCCGGACTACATTCATTTTTTATGTACTTTAAGTTCTGGGATACATGTGCAGAACGTGCAGGTTTGTTACATAGGTATACATGTGCCATGGTGGTTGATGGTTTTCTGCATCCATCAACCTGTCATCTACATTAGGTATTTCTCCTAATGCTATCCCTCCCCTTGCCCCTAACCCCCTGACAGGCCCTGGTGTGTGATGTTCCCCTCCCTGTGCCCATATGGTGCCCATTGTTCAGCTCCCCCTTATGAGTGAGAACATGCAGTGTTTGGTTTTCTGTTCCTGTGTTAGTTTGCTGAGAATGATGGTTTCCAGTTTCATCCATGTCCCTGCAAAGGACATAAACTGATTGTTTTTTATGGCTGCATAGTATTCCATGGTGTATATGTGCCGCATTTTCTTTATCCAGTCTGTCATTGATGGGCATTTGAGTTGGTTCCAAGTCTTTGCTATTGTGAATAGTGCTCCAATAAACATACATGTGCATGTCTTTATAGTAGAATGATTTGTAATCCTTTGGGTATATACCCAGTAATGGGATTGCTGGGTCAAATGGTATTTCTGGTTCTAGATCCTTGAGGAATTGCCACACTGTCTTCCACAAAGGTTGAACTAATTTACACTCCCATCAACGTTGTAAAAGTGTTCCTATTTCTCCACATCCTCTCCAGCATCTGTTGTTTCCTGACTTTTTAATGATCACCATTCTAACTGGCGTGGGATGGTATCTCATTGTGGTTTTGATTTGTGTTTCTCCAATGACCAGTGATCATGAGCTTTTTTTCATATGTTTGTTGGCCACATAAAGGTCTTCTTTTGAGAGCTGTCTGTTCACATCCTTCGCCCACTTTTTGATGAAAGATACAATATCATCAATATATAGTCCATGATATTTTTTCAAAAATTGCATAAATTAACTGTATTCATGAGAAAGCATTGGATGAAGTGAAATTGAGGGATATTCTACAAAATGCCTGACTAATACTCTTCAAAAATGCCTATATACTGAAAGATAAAGAAAGACTGAGGAACTGTTATAGATTGGAGGGAACTAAGGAGACATGAAAACTAAATGCAATGTGCTATTATGGATTGCATCCTGGAACGTTAGTGGAAAAACTCATAGAATCTGAATATAGTCTACAGTTTAGTTAAATGTACAAATTTTGGTTTCATAATTTTCATAATTGTACTATGCTTATGTGAGATGTTAACATTAGAGGCAGCTGGATGAAGGGTATACAGAAACTCATTGTAGTATATTTACAACTCTCCTATAGTCTAAAATTATCTCAAGTGGACATAATATATTATGGTTTCAGCTATGTAATTCAAGGATATGATTTTATGTTGTCTAGCATTTATATGTGCTTTGTGGTAAGTTGTTTTTGGGGGTTCCTTTTTCTTATATATTTCCAGAAATAGAAATACTCATCCACTCTTAGGCATCCACTAAAACTGTGCTGACAATATACCGAGGATGCAAGTGATTTACTTGCTGTCAAATCCACTAACAACTTTTCAATCCCTTCTTAGTATCACTTAATACTCCTCAGCATTTCTCCCATCTTCCCTGAAACACTCTTTTCTTTAGGGTTTATGAGACTATGCTTTCCTGCTTTTCTAAATACTTACCTCTAGTCATGCATTCTTGGAATTATCTGAAGATACGTGTCTTTGCTGCATCTATCACAGAAACTTAGAAGTCTCCTTTTTGTTTGTCTTCTACTTCTCATAAATCACTAAGTCGTGCTGGCAGTATTTATTTTCTTATACGTTTTGTGGGTATATGTTGATGGGATACATGGGATATTTTAATAAAGGCATACAATGTGTAATAATCACATGAGAGTAAATGGGGTATCCATCACCTCAAGCATTTATTCTTTCTTTGTTTTACAAACAATTCAACTATATTATTTTAGTTACTGTAAAATGTAAAATAAATAATTGTTGACTGTAGTCACCCTGTTGTGCTATGAAATACTAGATCTTATTTATTCTACCTAACTAGTTGACATTATTTCTTAAATGCTTTTTGTATCTGTTCATTTATCTTCATCACCACTGACCCTATCTTTGTCCAGGAAAGCATCATTTCAATTACTGCAACACTCTTAACTGGTATCTGGGTCTCTAGCTCATTCTTCACTAGAGTAATTGTCCCCAAACAAATCTGATCATAAGTCCCTGCTTTAAATCATTCAGTAGCTTCCTGTTGCCCTCAGTATGGTTTTCAAGGCCCTTCATAATCTGACCCCTACTCACTACTGCAGTCCCATCATTCTCACCCTTAGACTTCCTTTTTGAGATACACCTAGAATACCGTTATCTCTCCTGCATCTGCACCTTTGCAGATAGTAGTCACCAGTGTCTTTGGAACACTTTTCCGTACTCTTCCCTCTTTGATACTGGCTTATGTCTCCTTTGCATCTCTGCTTTGATATTATGGCCTCCTGAGGATTTCTGTGACTTTTTTTTTTTTTTTTTTTGAGATGGAGTCTCACTCTGTCACCAGGCTGGAGTGCAGTGGCGCCATCTCTGCAACCTCCGCCTCCTGGGTTCAAGTGATTTTCCTGCCTTAGCCTCCCAAGCAGCTGGGACTACAGGCATGCACCACCACACCCAGCTAATTTCTGTATTTTTTAGTAGAGATGGGGTTTCACCGTGTTGGCCAGGATGGTCTCGATCTCTTGACCTTGTGATCACTGCCTCAGCCTCCCAAAGTGCTGCGATTACAAGCGTGAGCCACCGCGCCCGACTTCGTGACTCTTATAATTGGATTAAATACCTCATTACATAAACTTCCACTGTGACCTCTACCTGCCTCTATTAAAGTATATATTATACCGTTACTAGTTACTTGTTTGCTTATATCTGTCAATATACAGTAACTTCCTGAAGAGCAGCAGCCTTGTCTTACTCCTTGAACCGCACAATACAGGGCACAGAGTTAGCAATCAGTGCTTACTTGCTAAGTGAATAAATAATATCGAGAGAGACTATTCCTCATTATCCATGAAGGACACTGCAAATGAGGGTTGAAGCTTTGTTTAGGCATGTTCATCAGTCCTCCCTTCATTATTTAGGAACTAGTTTTTCACTGCATTATTCTGAATCCTTATTTCTTTCTTACATTTTCTCTGCCATGCAGCTTTCTTAATGTTTTCACCATATCTGAAGAGTCAGTGAATAGAGACCAAGTCAGTGACATTTATGGGGCCTGTCCTAAAAGCACTCGTATTATGAACACTGTTCACATTCCACTCCCTTCCATATTGCCTACGCCCATCTAGCATCTTTCTATGAATTGAAATGGATATTTGTTTTGTTTATTTGTTTGTCTTGAGCATGTTGGAAAATGGTATGTCTGTGTGGAAATATGGTAGAGCATCTACAGTGAGAGCACATCTTTTTATTGCTTGTCCTTTAGAGCCATTTATGGCTGTTTGCCTTTGGCCCTCATTTTCCCCCTGTTAAGTGGAGATGTTGCACTGCAGCCAATAAATTAGTAATTTTTTCAATCTCTCAATCTGGGGACAGTCTTTGCAATTGGGTTACACACACGCTCATGCCAATAGGATGAAGTCATGTTGCTTAGCGATATTAATTTTATTATGCCTTTTTCTTCTTTAGCCAGAAAACACATGTAATTTAGTTTTTGGCCTATGCTACCCTGTTTGGTTGTTGTTTTTTTTAATGCCCTGTTACATCTTACCAATTAGGCTATAAAATTTTCAAGGATAATGAAAAGGTCTTATGCTTTTCAGATAATGATCACTTGATAAATGTTTGATGATTAAGATCATGTATTCTATATCATATTACCCTATGCAATAATAATAAACACAAATGTTACCATTTATTATATACATGACATATTCTTAGGTACGTAAACGCATGGCTTCATTTCAGACACAAAGTAAGTCTGTGGGGTATTATCCATACTTTACAGATAAGGAAACTGAAGCTTAGAGAGTATCTTAGACTGTTCAGCCGGCTGTAACAGAAGTATCATAGACTGGGTACCTTACACACAACAAATATTTATTTCTTATAGTTCTTGAGGTTGAGATATTCCACATCAAAGCACTCATAGATTTGGTGTCTGCTGAAGGCCTGCTTTCTGGTTCATAGACGGCTATCTTCTTGCTGTGTGCTCACATGGTAGAACGGACAAACAAGCTCCCTGGGGTTCTTTTTATAAAGGCACTAAACCCATTCATAAGAGCTTCATCCTCTTGACCTAATCAACCCCCAAAGGTCCCATTTGCAAATACTACCAAACTAGGAATTAAGTTTCAACAGATGAATTTTGGGAAAATGCAAATATTCAGTCTATAGCAAAGAGGTAAGTTACTCAGGCCCAAGGTCACATAGGTATTCATGATTGAAATCTAAATCTGTCTGATTTCTAAACACATGTCCATTATACTGCCAGGTGGTTTAAAATATTATTTTTCATAGTAGACCCTTTTTAAAACAAAATGTTATCCAAGTACAGTTTATAAAGATAAATGCAGAACTTCTTTGTTAGGTAGGAAGTCAAACGTACGTACTCTTGATTGTCCCTTTTCTCACTTGTCACAGTGGCAGGCATGGATTGACTAGGGCTGTAAAGTGTAAAGTCCCTTACTCTTATTTGCTACCTTCTTCACTCTGACCATTTCGTATCTGCATATGGAAGAGATTGCACTGAAATGACGAAATCACATCTTTTTTTGTCACACTTCCTTATCCGGAAATAATTTTGTTTTTTTGAGATGGAGTCTCTGTTGCCCAGGCTGGAGTGCAATGGCGAGATCTCAGCTCACTGAACCTCCGCCTCCCAGGTTCAAGCAATTATCCTGCCTCAGCCTCCCGAGTAACTGAGATTACAGGCACCTGCCACCACGCCTGGCTAATTTTTGTGTTTTTAGTAGAGATGAGGTTTCACCATGTTGGCCAAGCTGGTCCCGAGCTCCTGACCTCAGGTGATACACCCGCCTCAGCCTCTCAAACTGCTAGGATTACAGGCGGCGGCCCCCACGCCCAGCCCACAGAGAATATTTTATGAAATAGTTTCTATGCAACTGTTTCAACCAAGTGCTATAGGTAGCTCATGATAATTTGAATAGCAATGCAGTTTTGTTTCCCTCAGGAGGCGTTTCAAGCAAAAAAAACATATTTGTGTTTCTCAGTAATAAGGAATATCTGGAAAAACTATTGAAAAATGGTAATTTCCTGAAAATGAAATTTAGGCGATTGCAAGAATGTGAGACAGTATGAGGAAAAGCCTATATGTGAAGATAAGCTGGTTTACAAAGGAAAACCATCAGATTGACTTGTCTTCCCATTTTCATCCTACAAGAATGAAAAAAATAGAATGCAGTTTATGATGTGTGTCTGACACTGGATCTTCTTGGGTAGGTTTCACTTACTGTGAGGTTAATCTGAAGCAAAGATAGAAATCACAAGGCAGATATTAAAGCTCTAGGTCTAGAATTCTGAAATCACAACAGAACAGGGAATAATAATTCAAGAATGGAGTATATCCTTGACAGATAGCTAGGAAACAATACCAGGGTCTCAAGGGTCCAAAGTTCAGCCCAGTTTCGAATCTTATTTATCTTAGAGATCTGTCATGGCATTTAAAGCCAAATGGTATTATTTATGCACAAATGTACATGAAAAGATCACTTATTGTGTTGCACTAGTGTACCTTGCAGATTCTCTTCACTCCTTTTGATCCTTTTCATGAGACACAAATAATTGCAGAAAACCAATCACTGTGACTTGGGCAAAAAGATTCTGAGGAAATAGTCACTAAAATGAATACAAGTCATGAAAGTTATAGAAAAGAAGAATGCTACTTCTTTTCTTCTTCTTCTTTTTTTTTTTTTTTTTTTTTGAGATGGAGTCTCACTCTGTTGCCCAGGCTGGAGTGCAGTGGCATGATCTTGGCTCACTGCAACCTCCACCTCCCAGGTTCGAGTGATCCTCCTGCCTCAGCCCCCCTAGTAGCTGGGAATGCAGGCACACGCCACTATGCTCGGTTAATTTTTTTGTATTTTTAGTGGAGATGGGCTTCACCACGTTGGCCAGACTGGTCTCAAACTCCTGACCTCAGGTGATCCACCCGCCTCGGCCTCCCAAGGTGCTGGGATTACAGGTGTGAGCCACCGCGCCCAGCAGAAGAATGCTACATTTAACCCTTATGGACTTGAAGACTCATGATCTATATGATTATAAACGTCTCTAATCATGCTGAGCCTCATTCTTCTCTTTTTAAAATGCAGTATTTTGAGGATGGGCACACGAGGGTGATCATAAACAAAAAATTACTCTTAATGCTTCTACTTGGAGCTATTATATGTAACTTTCACTCTTATTCCATAGGTTGTTATGGACTTGTTAGTCTCATGGTCAAGCCCAAAATCAACGGGGTGGAGGAGTATATTCTGCTCATAGGGTAGACCTTGTCATGGATTGAAGGTGATAATTGTGAACAATCAGTGTCTATCACACAATTCTTAAAAGGTAACCGTTGTAAAAACATATGTGTATTGCTTTCATACTATGAGTATTAAAGTTGAATTTTGATAGATAATACAACTCCCACCTTTCTTTCACAAATAATATATATTCACATTGCATTCTGGGATGTGGTTCTATAATTTTAGCAATAACATTTTTTCCTTCAAGTTTGCTTATGTACAAACTTGATTTAAATGAAATCTGGAATACATTAAATGCAAATCAAGTTCAGATTTATACATAACTATTTTATTCTGCTCCTTTAATTGTAATTAATTTATTTGAAAAAACATTAATTAATTACCTACCTTATTATTCCTACATCAAACCACCCCATGTATTGTGGAACTTACAGCAAGACAACTAGTAGATAATTCATTCTAATTAACAATGCCACACTTGAATATATTTTGAGAATTCTAAATAATGAGTTCACAGAAGAGACTGATTTGAAATATTCCTTCCGTATTCAGTGTAAAAACAATACACTCTGAAAGAATACAATCTTAACATGAATTCTAAATGATGAAGGGTGAAACTGTTGAATAAGATTAATGATGTATTTTCCAATCCCTTCTTGAAAACACTTTTCTAAATATGGGTTATTGTCATGATTTGCCTTAATTGTAAAGACTATACTAGATGCACGAAGAGTTCATATGCAATGAAGACATGCCTTAAAAGCACTTCAAGGTCAATATTAGCCCACCTTCTTCTTTTTTTCTTTTTTTTTTTAGACGGAGTCACACTCGGTAGCCAGGCTGGAGTGCAGTGGCACGATGTCGGTTCCCTGCAACCTCTGCCTCCTGGGTTCAAGTGATTCTCCTGCCTCAGCCTCTAAAGTAGCTGGGACTACAGGCACGCACCACCACACCCAGCTAATTTTTGTATTTTTAGTAGACACAGGGTTACCATGTTGGCCAGGATGGTCTCGATCTCTTGACCTTGTAATCCATCCGCTTTGGCCTCCCAAAGTGCTGGGATTACAGGCGTTAGCCACCGCGCCCGGCCAGCCCACCTAGTAGATTCTTTCACAGATAACTAACACATATCCCAGGGAATAAAGACCATGCAGGAAATAGATACATTGATCATCCCATCCCTATTTATGGGATGTGGAGTTATTGTCCAGAATATACCTTTACACACTGTAATCTCAAACTGAGCTTTTCCTGCTAACTAGCCATGTGACCTTGGGCCAGTCACTATCAATCTGTAACACAGTATTCTCATTGTAGCTTTGATATCCAAGCACCTCTGACATTTGACCGAACCTCGGTTTCCTTTTGAGATGAGAAAAATAATTCTAGTATCTCCATCATGATGTTGCTGTGATGGTTACAATAGAAAGCGTGTACGAAAACACTTTGTAAACTGTTAGGCATCACATAAATGCTAAAAGGAGCATCTATCCAGCTTACTTTAAAAAGTGGTGAGAAAAATGTGAGTCAATTCATGTCAATGAATGAGTGAATGAAGGGTTTCTACCCTTTGCATCCTCATTTGTTTGTGCCTTTATCATTGAACTTGTAATAGTTTGCCATACACTGCAGATATTTATGTTTCTGTCTCACCTACTAGATTCTAAGTAATTGGAAGGCTTAAGCTATATTACTTCATTTATCTCTTTCTTTCATGCAATGCCTATGGCACATGGTGGTTCCTCAGCAGTTTCAATTATGATGTGCCAGACACTGTTCTCAGTACTTCATATATATTAATTCATTTAAACCTCAAATGTTCAAGTGAGAATGATGAAAGCTTAGGTGAATTCAGTGACAATGAGGATGGAAAATGAATTTAAGAGGATGAATAAGCAGGCCCTCTTAACAGTTTTTTAAAAATCTTCTATCAAATTCAAGGAAATAGTTTGGGTAACACTTTATCTAAGAGAGCTTTGATATTTTATTATCTTTAATAATTTTACCCTTTGTTCACCACTATATGCTTCTGTCTTATCAAACAAAACACAGGACAGGTTCCCAAGTCCTCTGATTTTTAATTCAATGCTAATCAGCTTCCAGAGAATTCTGCTAGGAGAAATATGTCCCAGGTCCATTCTATGTTGTAGTGAACTTTGGACAAATCACTTTCCCTTGTTTTCCTCCTTATGTATTCCTAAGCTGTAGGAAATAATAATGACTATTTCCTTAAGACAAAATACATAATTCATAACCATATTAGTGACTTTCTTGGAGCAAAGCTACTATATTTAAGTGTGACTATTAATAGTGTTTATATAAGCAGTAATCCTGCTTTCACACGTCCTAAGTAGAAGGAAATGTATTTTTATATTGCAAGTGAAAATCTAAATATTAAAGGATAATCAGATATAAAAAATAAAAATAAATTCACTATGTTATCCAGAGTTTCATTAGCTATGCAATATTTATTTTTAAAAGTACCAGCAGGACAACAGACTCTGTGGATTCTGTGAGCGGAAGGTGTTATTGTCATCCCAAAACTCTGAGATTAAGGATAAGCTATTGCTGTAAACATGAAGGGGAAGCTGCTTATACTATAATCCCTGAGTTGGCAGCAAGAGAAAGGATGACTCAATTTACTATACTTACCCCAGCTCCCCCATGGGATTCTTGGATACCTTGGAGGAAGAGCTATAGCAACAACCAACTTAAAAAATACATAAGGTTCAGCCTCAGGATCGCCTACCAGTTGAAACTCCTAGAAAAGTCATCATTTCATTACACACTCTTCCTGGAATTGACACAACTCCATGGTTCCAATCTAGTCATTGTCTATTTGTTCTGCTTTGTTTTGCCCTGGTTGAATGTACATTGCACCCAAATAATTGGTTTAAAATTGGCAAAATTCAAACAAACTTATTACCTAACATTAGGTAGACCACCAAAAAGTCCTGGCCATTTTACTGAAATCAATCCATGTGTTTTGCTGATTTTTTTTTTTCTTGATGATCTGCATAGAAAAATCTGCTTGAAGGACTTCTGGTAGTGAAGCTGCAATGGCAGTCTGCTGGTGGGGCAACTGTCATAAAGAAAATGTAAAGAACATGAAGAATTTCTCATATTTTCCTGTTATATTTAAACAGAACTGGGGTTAAATATTTTTTATTCATAATAGCCCTTCATGTTCTTATATCTATTTCTATTTCCTATGCATTATTTATAGAGCAGTGGGTCACTTCTGAATTGTCTTATAAAATTTAAAGTAAATTTGAATCCATTCAAATTCTGAAAACTCTTGAAATAAAAGTTACAGTCGAGATACACGAAGTATGATTTAAATATAAGGTGAGGAGCTCGCACATAACTAAACATGTGGAGGCTCCTGAAAGGTGCTGCACCCAGGGAGGCATGGAAGCTCTGAACTCCTTTCCCATACCTTGCCCTGCACACTTCTTCATCTGTATTCTTTACAATATCTTTTTTTTTAAGAGATGGAATCTTTCTCTGTTGCCCAGCCTGGAGTGCAGTGGTGCTATTATAGCTCACTGCAGACTTGAACTCTGAGGCTCAAGTGATCCCAGCCTCCCAAGTCGCTGGAATTATAAGCATGAGACACTGCACCCAGCTTGTAATATCTTTTATAATAAACTTGTAAACATAAAAAATAAATAAAAATAAAAATAAAGTGATTGATTTTATAATGTGAAGACTTGAACTCATCCATTCAAACAAGTGTCATTCTCTTCTAAGTGGTCCACATGACAGAACGTATCCTATTACCATAACTATTATATTATTATAATCATCATATCATCATTATTTCAGTGAAGAAAGCTACTGATCAAATAATTCTTTTTTCTTCTTTTTTCTTTTTTCTGTTTTTTGTTTGTTTGTTTGTTTGTTTGTTTTTTGAGAGAGAACCTTGCTCTGTCACCCAGGCTGGAGTGCAGTGGTGTAACCTCAGCTCACTGCAACCTTCACCTCCCAGGTTTAAGCGATTCTCCTGCCTCAGCCTCCCAAGTAGCTGGGATTACAGGTGCATGTCTCCACGCCCAGCTAATTTTTGTATTTTTAGTACAGACGGGATTTCACCATGTTGGATAGGCTGGTCTCAAATTCCTGACTTCAGGTGATCCACCTGCCTTGGCCTCCCAAAATGCTGGGATTACAGGTGTGAGCCACCGTGCCCAGGCCAGCTCAAATAAGTCTTGAATCTTCTTCATTCTTGGAGTTACCTCTGGAGCCTGTTTGTCATTCATTTATCCATAAGATCCATAATTTAGCATCTTCTATGCACCAGTAACCATTTTTGTATTACTCTCATCATTTGTGGATGGATATAATTTTATTAAACGAAAAGTAAAAAGTAATTTGAAATTACTCTAGTAAAATTGACAAATATTTTACATCAAATATTTTGGTATAAAACATGGTGCAATAATTGGTGAAAACAGGTTTCTCAAGTGGCTTTCAGTTGCTTCAAACAAAATTCCAAATGATGAATTCCAAACCTGCTTTGAGCACTGACAATAGTATTAGAATAAGTGTTACTTTGCGAAGACACCTTCATTGGATGTAAAATGCCTAGAATATATTAAAAATAGAATATTTAATTTGCATAAATAGAATGTGCAAATTGTTTTATGTGTACATATAAGTGTTATTTTATATCTTCGACTATACTGTATAGTGTGCTCTTGCTTCATAAAATTAAATCAATATCTATCACTTCTGTCATCTATTCTATTCATGATAATGTAAACTAAATTTTAGTGAGTTAATCACAGCTGTAATGTAAGGTACAATCATCTGTTGCATTCTCCCCGTCCTGTAAAATCACTGGATAGGGGCTCCCTGTAAAACTAAGGCTAGGACCTTTGCAAACAAAACTAGGGTGATAAGGAAAACTTCAAAATTATGCTTTTGATTCCACAGATTTAAGATTGATGTTTCATTATGATATGATATAGTATTCTTAACTGGAGTATCTTATTTTATTGCCAGTATCTACTACTAGTTTATGACTGGAATATATGTGTTGGATACCTTCTCACCAGCACGGTTGTTAATCCTCTTTGAAACTTTAAATTATGTTCATGTTACTTTCTCCCATGAGCAGCTGAAAGATGTAATTTGGTTGTCTTTGATTATACTTTTTTCTTTACCACATATCAAATTATTTGTCACTATGTCAACACTAAAACGATTAATGCTGTTTGTTGAAACATCAGGAGTATTAATAGTCCTATTAAAATGAGATGGGTTATAAATATTATCAGAGCTGATCAATGCAGCATATTATTATGGAAAGAAAGGTAGCTGCCTAAAGAAAAGATGCATATTCTTCTCAAACGTTGGCTAAGGCAGAATGACTAAGGTTGATTTCACTCACTGTAGAAGCTGTGCATTTTCAATTATAAAAATAAATTGATACTTTAAAAAAGCTCCAATAGAGCATACAAAATAGCTATCTTGTGAGTAAATGACATATATTTTGTGCTTTCTGTTCCCGTCAATTGGAGTACTGTGGCTACAAAGCCCCGTAGACGCCTAGTACAATATAAAAAGTCTGTCAAAACTAAAGAAAGGATGAAAGTCTATGTAGAAAGACAACACTCCATCACCGAATAGTTATTCTGATAATTGTCTATCAGATTAAATAAAAAGTTGTAATTGCATAAACTCTGTAACCAAATTGCCTGGATTTGAAACCTAGCTTTGCCATTAACTAGTTGTGTTACTTTAAGCAAATTTATTTCATCTCTCTGTGCCTCAGTTTTATCATCTATAAAATGGGAATAGCAATAATAGTAATAATTTCATCACAGGGTTGTTGTGAGGATTACGTGAATTCATACATACAAGCACTTTGAACAGTATCTGGCATATAGTGAGTGCTCTCATTACTAACCGTTGTTGAGACAGTTATTTTGTTTTTAGCTGAGTAAATAAGATGACGATATTTTCTTTCATGGCTACTATTTGAAAATTTTCTTCATTTTATGTCTTGCTGGTGGTAGTCTGGGTTATAAATGTGTGTTTTGAATAGAGACTATTTTTTAAAGTTAAATGATAAGTTTGGTTAGTTGACTTATAAGATCTGATCTCTGAGATGTGATGATACTTTAATTCTTGGAAATGCACATGTATATAAATATCTTGTGTATCTCAGGAGCAATTAACCTGTTATTAAAGATAATCACAATAATCAATAAAATGTCAACTCCGAAAATAGGATAATAAACTACCTACTATTACCAGTCACTTTAGCAATTATGTTAAGACAGAGCTTGGTTGGTATAATGCAAGTCAACATAAAGTGTGAAAGGACAGACATGTTCACGGTGCATAAACAACAAATTATTGAAGAACTTGAATAATTAAAAACTTGTAAATATTTAGGTCTCCTTCAAATAATCTGACATCCCATAACTAAAGGAAAGAAAAAATAATACAAAGCAAAACAAAAATAGATTTATTTTGGCATACAAAATAAAACCTTTTATTTCTAGGAAACAAAATTAAGACAACATTTATTTGAAGTATAATGTCTTGTAAATACTTGGTGTTTGAAAGCAGTCCAATATAGACTTGGAAGTGATCACATGTATTACTACAGTTCTAACCATTTCTCAAATATTACCTTTTCTGTTTATCCATCCCCCAAACCACAAATAAAAAGATCATTTAACCACTTGGAGTAAATAGACAGAAATAATTAACATTTGGGCTCAAGTTCACAACAGTAGCACTTACTAGTTATATGACATTAGCAATTTACTTAATTTCCCTTTAATATGTTTTTCAAATGAGGTTAATATACATCTTGCATTAGTTTTACAAGTATAAATTAAGATAACATTTGTAAAATAGTTGTGCCAGGCACAATGTTAATACTCAATAGAAGATATTGATTTGCTGCAAGAGCAGAAAAGGCATATGATAGCATTCATTTTGATCGTTTTTTCATGAGAAGGTTAGATAAGTAGCAAACCAAGGTGTGGAGAGCTCAGCCTAGAAAAGAAAGAAAATGGCCCAAGAGAAGTCTGTGATATGCAGTGATCAATGCACTGACTTATAACTTCTAGGAGCCGAAAGGTGATATCTAATGCATCTTTTATCCTCCACACCGCCCAATACACATTAACTGCTACCTTCTTAATAAATTTAATATATGAACATGTGTATGAACATATTGAGGAGAAAGGGAGATTTTATTTGGAAAGTATTGAGCTGACCACATATAAATTAGAAGAATGATTTGTAAGTATGAGATGTAAGGCGAGATAATATTGTTGAGTACATGACGTAGAATAGAAACAGTTAAAATATGGCAATGTAAACATTAATTCCCTGAAGGATTAGCAACATGAAAGTTACTTTACCTCATGTGTTCTATCAATCACCATTTTCTAACAATTTTGTTCCTAAATATATTTTAATCTATTACCTACTGCCTATTCCTACTCTTAGTATTATAGTTTTAGGCTCTCATCTCTCACCTAGGTTCCTGCAACAACCTCTTAGCTGCTTTTTCTGCCCTTAACCTTCCATTTTCCACACTCTAGGCATAACGCGTTTTTTTCTATAATGCTAATCTTAATATGTCACTTTCTTTCTGAAAACATTTCATTGACACCACATGAACTATATGATTAAGCTGAAATAATAGCATTATCAAAGTAAGATCATGTTGAGTTTTGTGTATGTCTAGAAAAAGGACAATGAGATTATGAAACTGTAGAGTATTAGAGATGGAGACAAGGAAGCAGATTTGTAAACTATTTGGGAGATATGATGTTCACAAATTTGTGATTAAGTGGTTGATGAGTGAGAAGAAAGTATAAAAGTTTGAAAACCTCTTTCTCATCAATGAATATAGGAGTAGGAATAGTAATAAAAGCTTCATATAGGTAGAAATATCTAGAAGGCTGACTAGAGCCTGGAAGAGAGCCCTGGCTGGAAATACAAATGGAGAAGTCAGCAGGTAGGTGGAGTTGAAGACAAGGAGATGATAGGATTTTCTACAGGCAGTAGAATCAAAAGAGCATTGGCCCAAGATTGAAACTCTGCTAAACACCTACACTTAATTGGAGGGTGGAAGGAAGAAGAGCACACCAAAAAGGACTGAGAGAAACAATTGGGTGTTATGAAGTCAATGTATGACACTACAAAGACCAAGGAAGTAGGGCATTTCAAGAAAGAGGGGATGATCATCAATGTGAAATACAACAACAAACTTGAATAAGGAAAAGCATGAAAAGTGTCTTTGGATTTGAAATAAAATACCTACTGATACCTGAGCCCAAACACTGTGGAGCGTAGAATCCAGATGAAGTAAAATAGGGTGTGAAATAGAGTGATGAAGTGAAAAAGCAAGTATACATTATACTTTCAAATGTTTCATGAGAGACTGAATGAAAGCTAGAGGGGAACATAATATGAAATGACATTTTGGGGGTTTCTTTGTTGGGGAGAAAAGAGAAAAGCTTTAGAAAAATTATAGACTTAAAAAAACTCAGGGGAGAATATTTTTAACTCTACATCTCTATATTTATCTACCTACCTATATATTTATCTATTTAGACTGAAGGAGGAAAAAACAGGAAATCAGTGATGGAACTAGGGCCCAAAGGCAACAGAAATGGACACAAGATGGAGCCAAAGCCATCAGTAGATGTGTAAGCCACAATGTGCATGATTAAATAAGAAGAAAATCTGCTGAGAATCACAAGGGTCAGTAAAATGTGAGGAAAATAAAAAAGTGTGATGAATAAAGACAAGTAAAATATTGACTGTCAATCCTCCACACACAGAAAATATAGCAAAAACAAGGTATTTGATATGATGCTGGCCTGCTGAGTTTTGCGGTACTCTTCGGCACTGTTTAGCTTCCCAGAATATGGGAAGAATATGTTTGCTAATAGTCGTAGGATTTGAAGTTTTGCCGGTTATATTATGTGAACTATCTGGGTGTAAGGGATTTACTATAATATGAATATGTGAGCCCCCCATTCATATCTTGAAATCCTAATCCCAAAGGTAATGAAATTAGGAGGTGGGGCTTATGCGAGGTGATTAGGTTATGAGACTGGGGCCCTTATGAATAGGTTCAGTGCCCGTATTGAAGCGGCCAGAGAGATCCCTCCCCATTTCCACGATATGAGGAGGCAAAGCAGGAAGAAGGTGCCATCTGTGAATCAGAAAGCCCTCACTGGACACTGAATCTGCAGGTGCTTTGGTCTTCTATTCCCAGCCTACAGAACTGTAAGCAATAAATTTATGTTGTTTACAAGCTATGCAGTTTACGCTATTTTGTTATAGCAGCCCAGGTGAACTGAGACAGAATTGAAGGTGCTAGTTAGAAAGCAAGTAGCTTCAGGCCAGGCGCGGTGGCTCACGCTTGTAATCCCAGCACTTCGGGAGGCCGAGGCGAGCAGATCACAACGTCAGAAGATCGAGACCATCCTGGCTAACACGGTGAAACCCTGTCTCTCCTAAAAATACAAAAAACTAGCCGGGCGTGGTGGCGGGTGCCTGTAGTCCCAGCTACTCGGGAAGCTGAGGCAGGAGAATGATGTGAATCCGGGAGGCAGAGTTGCAGTGAGCCGAGATCATGCCACTGCACTCCAGCCTGGGCCACAGAGCAAGACTCTGTCTCAAAAAAAAAAAAAAAAAAAAGAAAAAGAAAAAAGAAAGCAAGTAGCTTCAATGATTAATCAAAAACAGACTGGAGATGTCTATGTGATTTAAAATGCCCAGAGGAAATACAGTAGTGAGGGAAATAAACTAACAGGTGGATGGTTGAGATCATTGAGTAGAATACTGAAATCTAAGATTTCTGAGATGGTTCCAGATGAAATGGGTGGCTAAAGTGATATGAAAATCACTGGAGTTAAGGATGTTCAGGTCGGGTGCAGTGGCTCACGCCTGTAATCCCATTCTGGGAGGCCGAGGTGAGAGGATTGCTTGAGCCCAGGAGTTCAAGACTAGCCTGGGTCATGTAGTGGGACCCTATCAAAAACAACAACTACTACAACTACAACAACTTAGCCAAGAATTGTGGCACACACTTGTAAGTGCCAGCTACTTGGGAGGCTGAAGCTGAAGGATCACTTGAGCCTGGAAGGTCGAGGCTGCAGTGAGCAAAGATTATGCCACTGCACTCTGCCTATGTGAAAGAGCAAGACATGTCCCCTCCCCCCCCAAAAAAAAGGAAAGTTCAAAACTCTGCCAGAAATTGTGATAAACTGGTCATTAATATGAATACTGAAATATTCTAAGATTATGGCAGAAATTGTGAATTTCTGGTATAATTTTGTGATTGTGAATCACATAATCACTTGGTATTGTAATGTAATCTTTACATAATTACCTACTCTCCAAACCAGAGACATGCCTATAAACTAGAGAAAGCTGAGTTGGAGGAGGGCAGAGATCAGTCTCCAGACACCACAGCATTTGAGAGAATCAGTAACAGCACATGCCTGAACCATTCTTTATTTTTTATGGTATTAATAATGTGCTGGTTAAGGGCCTGGATTCTATTGCTAGATACTTGGAATCAAGATCTGATTTTGTCATTTACCGGCAATGGAATTTTTTTTTTTTAATGTTGTGATGATCACAGTTCCTAGCATATGGGAGGCTTGTGAAGTTAAAGCTAGATAAAACATTTCACATCGTGCTAGGTATGTACTTACTGTTCAGTAAATGTTAGTTATAATTACTGTTACTACCAGGAATGTTTTGAGGAAAACTATGTGTTTTAGGGTTATTCTTGGATGAGAAGATTGTCAGAAGTTTTTGAACACATTCCTTGAAAACATCAATAGATTCTTCTGTCGGGATTTCATTTGGCTGGTTGGTCAAGCTTCTCCATTCTTTGTTAAAAGATATGAACCTATATTTGCATGCATTGCTCATGTAAACACATACACATTCACAAAAATGTTGAGCAAAGTGTGTTCAACAAATCGGTGTTTTTGTTAAACTTAGTAATTAGTGTTTATCAGGACTGATGGTTACAAAGAATAAAAGGAAAATAAATATTTTAGGAACTCATTACTTTGAATTTTTTTTAATTTTTATTTTAGGTTCAGAGGTACATGTGCAGACTTTTTATATGAGCAAACTGCATGTCACGGGAGTTTGGTGTACAGACTGTTTTACCACTCACATAATATGCATAGTACCCGATAGTTAAGTTTTTTGATCCTCACCCTGCTGCCACCCTCCACCCTCGACTTGGCCCCAGTGTTGTTGTTCCCTTCTTTGTGATCAGGTGTACTCAGTGTTTAGCTCCTACCTATAAGTGAGAACATGTGGTATTTGATTTTCTGTTTCTGCATTAGTTCAGTTAGGATAATGGCCTCCAACTGCATCTATGTTGCTGCAAAGGACATTATTATTTTTTGTGTGTGGTGAATTTTAATTTTTTATTTCAAAGACTATTTTATACATTTATTAAATTATAGTGCTTGACAGACAAAATGTTGTATTTCAATTTTGAGAATTGAAAATGTTATATGCTTTTTAACAAATTATATAAAAGGGGGTAAGAAAACACATTTCAAATTATACTGAATACCTCAGAAAAAACTTCTAATCAGTCATACAATTGCAGTTTTTCTAATTATGCCGTGTATATTTAAGAATCTAAGTGAATGGGCCAGGCGCGGTGGCTCACGCCTGTAATCCCAGCACTTTAGGAGGCCGAGACGGGTGGATCATGAGGTCAGGGGATCGAGACCATCCTGGATAACATGGTGAAACCCCATCTCTACTAAAAATAGAAAAAATTTAGCCAGGCGTGGTGGTGGGTGCCTGTAGTCCCAGCTGCTCGGGAGGCTGAGGCAGGAGAATGGTGTGAACCTGGGAGGCAGAGCTTGCAGTGAGCGGAGATTGCGCCACTACACTCCAGCCTGGGCGACTGAGCAAGACTCTATCTCAAAAAAAAAGAATATAAGTAAATGATATGGATAATGACATGGTTTGGTTGTGCCCCCACCCAAGTCTCATCTTGAATTGTAGTTTTCATAATCCCCATGTGTCATGGGAGAGACTAGGTGGAGATAATTGAATCATGGGGCAAGTTTTCCCCATCCTGTTCTCATGATAGTTAGTTCTCACAAGATGTGATGGTTTTATAAGGGATTTCCCCCTTCACTCTGTATTCATTCTTCTCCTTCCTGCAGCCATGTGAAGAAGGATATGTTTGCTTCCCCTTCCACCGTGATTGTAAGTTTCCTGAGGCTTCTCTAGCCCTGCAGAACTGTGAGTCAATTAAAGCTCTTTTCTTTATAAATTACCCAGACTCGGGCAGTTCTTTATAGCAGTGTGAGAATGGGCTAATACAGAAAATGATAGAGAAATGTATTTCTCATTATCCATGAAATGATAATAATTACTTTAAAAATAAATCTTACATATCTGAATTATACTGTTTCTCTAGAGAAAGATTCACAAAGCAGTCAGGAACACTTGGTGAGTATATGCTCTCTGTCAGATTATGTGGATAGAAAAATTATATAAATTTTTTAATGTTTTCTGAGATAATTTATTTGCTTCAAGGTCTCTTGTATCTTTGTGCTAAAATTGATGACAGGTAAAAATTATGTATAAGTTATGCACTAACTAGAAAGGAATATTTTAGATTCACATAACTGAAATCACAAATCTTCTCTGTAAGATTGAATCACAGCATAGAAACTAAACAATCAAAATAAAACATTAATCAGTTTCAGCTAGATCATAAATCTCAGCTATGACCTTAAACACATAGCAACTACATAGCTAAAACAATATTTTAGAACACCTAATATCATGGGAAAATAGTGATGGTGTATTATTAAGTAAAAAATGTTACAGAGTAGGAACCCTATTTGTGGACAAAATGTAGGCATGCAATATATTTAAATAGAGATAACTGTAGAAAAACATACAATCATGTCAGGTCTTTTGATTGTTGAGTCATCGTACTATAGATATTTTCCTGGTTTTAATATTTTTCTCAGTAATACTTCTATAGCCAGAGGTGGAAGTAAAATTTTAAAAAAGTTTTTAGAGTAGTAATTATATGTAGAAAACCTGGTATAATATAGTCTGTTATAAGGATATGCTGATCCTGTTCCCCAACATTCAACGCTGGGTTTGTAATGGGGTTCTCTGCCAGAATTCTTTAGTGCTGCAGTAATAGAAATGGCTGCCATAGGGATTTATCAGTAATTCTACAATGTCTTGAGGAAACCTTGACAAGGTCCTAAAATGGAATTACAGATTAAGAATTTTTACATTTCCATTCTCCACAGTATGAAAATAATGAGTCACTTACAAGTCTTAAAGACATTCATGAATGTTTCAAATCCTTTCTCAAGTAGAATTGCAACACAGACTACAATGGAAACAATGTGGATATAGAGAGAATAATGTTATCATTCCCATTTCCACATGCTAATTTACAGCTAGGCCTTGATTTAGAAATGCAATGGCAGTTGAAAAGCAATTATGGATCACTTCGATGCAGAGTTTTCCTGATGAAGTCTATTATAGTTTCAGGATAATAAACCCCTAAATTATCTTGAATTTTTTAAAACAACTTGTTGAATTAATGCTTCCCAGTACCATCCTACCGAGAGCAAAGGAATGGTAAAAAAATTTGCTGTACCTAATAAACTCCTTCAAGATTGCTGTTGACAAATTGAGTTTCAAACTGTTCTCTTTGAAGGTATAGTTTGAATATCGCAGTTTTTCTGATTTGTTTTTAATACAGAAATTATGCAAATCCTATTTAAAACAAGATATTTAATTTGGCAGCAGTTCATGGAATGAATGGAGTACAGGGTTGAAGGCACTGATGATAAGAGTTAAACTCAACTGTGTAGTAGAAATCTATAGCTACCTCCTAACTAGCCAATGCAATGATCCTCCTAACAAATAAAATAAATTTTTCTGCCATGGTTTGTTATGACCGTACACTATAGTGCTCACTCTACGTCTTTCCAAATACTCTCAAGACATGTAACAATCTATTAAACATATGTGTGGTATTATTGTTAAATACACTGGGTGGTAGTCTGCAAAATAATGTTTCCTTCTTGTCCTTTGTAAAAATGATGACATTCCTCTCTTATAATTTTTCCATCATTTCTCTCTTTCCTTGTGATTCTTAATAACTACTGAGACTGGTGCGAAACATTTATCTGCAATTTTTTTTTCAATAAGCTAGAATGCAATTTATCATTTCAAAAGCTTAAAGGAAAATATTTTTTTAAAGGCAGGGGAATTCTGAGAAAATATACATAGAGAGATGAAAAATAAGTCAGAGGATGTTTATTGAGTAAATAAAATGGCACAATTACAAAATAAATTAAAGTGGGAGAAAATAAATGGGCATTCTCTATGTGTTTTTAATTCTGTTCTACAATAAAAATCTTGGGGTAAAAGTGAAGCAGATCTCCTCTGCCAAGAAATATAAGACGAGTATTTATTACATTAACTAAAGAGACATTTTCATAAGAGCAAGAGGCTATATCTGTGTGTATAATTTTTATATGCTATGAGATGTTGGGAATTTGTTTATCTACTTCGTGCATTTATTTCTTTATCTGTATAATGGAGGTAATAATATATCCTCAAGAGTTTCTCTGATAAATAGGTAGGATAATTTATTAAAGCCTCTGGCACAATTACTTTGATTTAATTTAAACCCAAATGCAATAAACCTGAATAGACTATTTCTTAATTTTCATTTGTCTAGGTTTTTATGTAATCAAATATTTTAGTTCCTCAATATTTAAAATATTTGATTAGAATTTTTCTTAGAGCATATATTCCTGACTCACCATATTCTTGAGGGATTATGTTTTTGTTTATAATTTTGGAGATGTATTGGTTTCAGAAATATTTATTCTGACTCTTGCTGACATTTAAAACAAAACATGGAAATGATAAATACTCAAGGTGAAGGATACCCTAAATATTCTGACTAGTTGATTACACATTCTATGCATTTAACAAAATATTACTAATATGGTTTGGCTTTGTCCCCACCCAAATCTCATCTTCAATTGTAGCTCCCACAATTCCCATGTGTTACAGGAGGGACCTGGGGGGAGACAATTGAATCATGGGGTCGGTTTTCCCCATACTGTTCTTGTGGTAGTGAATAAGTCTCACGAGTTCTGATGATTTTATAATGAGAAATCCCTTTCACTTGGTTTTCATTCTCTCTTGTCTGCCACCATGTAAAATGTGCCTTTTGCCTTCCACCATGATTGTGAGGCCTCCCCAGCCATGTGGAACTGTAAGTCCATTAAGCTGCTTTTTCTTTATAGATTATTCAGTCTTTGGTATGTCTTTATCAGCAGCATGAAAACAAACTAATACAATTACATTCCCCAACAAATATGCATAAATATTATGTAAAAACAGAAATAGATAACTTTAAAAAAACTGAAATGTAAATTATTTAAACTATTACAACATCAAAATACTGTTTGAGAAAGTGAGGAAGTAATTTTTAGTTTCTTGTCAGGTGCTGACCATATTTCTCACATGACCCAAAGCTGCTTTCCTTTCTGGATTATCTCAGAGTACAAAACCATGTCCTTCCTTGGGATGGCAAATATTTTAGGCAAGCAGAATAGAATGATTTTGTGGTACATTTCTGAGTGGTTCTTGCATTCCCTCAGAAAAGTATCTGTTGTCAGGTTCACAGCCAGCTTAGTATTGTTTTCTAGGAAATAAATGGGCAAGGAAAACTCCTGTATCAGGTGTACCTCATAACAGGGATCCAATTTTTTCCTAACTGAGGATGCCTTGTGTTTCAGTTCTTTAAATGGGGTGTGTGTGTGTTTCTGTTCCTCTGATTAGACTGCCCATTTTGGGGGGACTCAATCATCTTTTTATGTTTCCTTTTATCTCTCACAGCTTCTGGAGCAGTATTTGAACTATATCAATAAAGGTGCACAACAGAGTTAGTGAATAGCAGGGTGAGAAACCACTCATTACATAGGACAACTCTCTAGGTTCTGCCACTTACAAAAACTTGGGTCTGTTCATCTCTAAATCAATGAGTGGGTTTTAGCCATGAACCATGCTGTGATGAGAATAGCCCTTATCAGATACAAAGGGTAAGTTGGAGAACAAATGAGATAGTGAAATACCAAGTCTATCTTGTTCTTTTTGAAATATCTATGATTATCTGGCCAAGTAGAATTGTTTTGGGTGAAAATTTACTTCCATAGATATAGTATCATTTTACTTTCATTAAATCACTTCTATTCTCTTCACCATAAATATTTATTAGGCATTGACCTCAAGAGTTGGCAACATTACACAAGTTAGAATACTTTAGGGATAGTTTAGAAGCATCAAATGAAGGCTGTGAACATTCAGCACTTATAACTGGTACAGTGGAGCCAGATCATGAATAATTCCTCGGGAAAAGTGTTAACTCCCCAAACTAAGTTAGGCCTTAGTAAACCTCTTATATGCTCTCATAGCTCCATATATATATATGGGGTAACATTTTATTCTTATATAATTTCAAATTTACAGGAAAGTTGCAGGAATAGTAGAAGAAAATCCTGCTTTACCCAAATTCTCCAGTTGTTTACCTTTCATCCCATCATTTTCACTCTCTCTCTCTCTCTCTTTCTCCCACTCCCTACTTCCTCATTTCCTCTCACCCCCTATCATGTCAGAATAAGTTGCATACATGTTCATTTACCTCTAATTATTTGTCTTTTCCCTAGGAAACCTCTTACGTAACCTCAGTAGAGTTATCAAAATCATGGTGTTTATACAATATTATTATCTAATTCACAAAAAAATTAAATGTTGTAAAATATCTCAATAATGTCATTTATAACTTTTTAATTTCCTAGTACAGGAACCAATCAAGAATTGCCAATCAGGCATTGTGCTCAGTTACCATATCTCTTTACCTTCCTTTGGTCTGGAGTAATTTCTCAGCCTTCTTTTTTATTCCTTAATTTTGACCTCTTTGAAGAGTACAGATCAGTTATTTTGTAGAATATTCACCTATTATAGTTTGTCAACATTTCCTCATTAAATTCAAGTACTGCATTTGTGGCAGAAATACTCCAGGAGCTAAGGAGTGCCCTTCTCAACGCATCATATAAGAAGGTATGAGAACACATGGACACGGGGAGGGGACATCACACACTGAGGCCTGTCGGGAGGTGGGGGGCTAGGGGAGGGATAGCATTAGGAGAAATACCTAATGTAGATGACGGGTTGATGGGTGCAGCAACTCAAACCATTGTGGCATGTGTATACTTATGTAACAAACCTGCACGTTTTGCACATGTATCTCAGAACTTAAAGTATAATAATTTAAAAAAAAGAAAAAGAAAATAACACTAACTTAGCATAAGAGGTCTTGGGTTTAGAAGATGACACAACAACATCTAGAGACCCAACATGATTGTCAAAGACTGAGGAGCTTGCTGAGTGGCTGAGCAAACACGTTCTGAGTAGCCCCTGTATTGGGAGGTGAGAAGTCCTATATAAAAGTAGTAATTATCTGCATTAATTGATTTGTTGGAAAGAAATAAATAAATAAAAATAAAATCACTTACTAATAGCCAGAAAGAAAAGAAGGTATGATATCTATTTGTCCCTTTAATGGATAATTTTGGTCACTTGGTGATGGCGGTGTATGCCAATTTTCTCCACTGTAGGATTATTGATTCCTTTGTAATTTATAAGTGATTGGTGAAGAGTTATGTTGAGATGATATAAATATCCTATTCCTCATCTAACTTTCACCAACTCTTTTAACATTCATTGACTCCATCATTTCTTATACATTTATTTGTTGGCATTCTACTGTGGGGAAAAGCTTTCCCTTCTCCCTCACTTAGTTATCATTTATTGACATGAGTATGGGACTATTAAATCTTATTTTATTCACAGATTACAATTTCTTAAAATCATTATTTATTTTGATGCCTACATTATCCTAGAATTGACCAATCTCAGAAGTGGCTCCTATGATATAACCTCCATCATTATTGGATACTTAATTACCTTTAGGTACTAAAAAAGCTCATCTTTTACTTCCCCTGGTCCATCCTTGGAATTAACCATTTCTCCAAAATGTCTGGATTCATTTTAGAAGCCAAGATTTCAGTGGTAGGTGTGCTGATCACATTGAGCCTATCTCAGCTGACCAAGTTCATACTATGAGCTTATATTGAAAAATCCAGTACAAATACATCACAGTTTTCATATACTTTCCCCTATCTATCATTCAATTACTGCAGTCTAGAATACCTAAAAAGTAGCTTAAAAATTTCTGATCCATTCTGTTGTGAAGACTCAACCTACCAACCTTCCAAGTAGAATTCACTATTTGCATACAGAGAAACAAACATTTGAAATGTACCTGTGACAAATATATGTATTCCCATGTATCCAGCATGCCTATCTAGATATAGATTATTTCCAATCCCCAAAAGTTTCCTCCTTCTCTCTTGCAATCAACCGCTGCCCTATAAAGGCAATAACTGCTGAAGTTTTAACCATAGATTACTTTGTCTTTCTGGAATGTTTAAAACTGTAATTATAATATTTTATGTCTGGGTTTTCCCACTCATATCATAATGTTTTGAGTTGTATCTATACTATTGCATGTATCAATTGCTAATTATTTTTGTTTAGTAGAATTCTATTGTGTGTATGTAAGTATTTTTTTATCCATTGTTCCATAGATAGAAATTTGTGTTATTTGCAGGTTTCAGCTATCGGGAACAAAACTGCTATAATAACTTACATACAAATCTTACTGGTGACATATATTTTCATTTCTCTAAAACAAACATATAAGACTAGCATTGCTGGGTCATAGGGTAAGAATACCTTTCCCTTCCTAGATTGACTTCCAAAGTGGTCATACTGTTATACTTTCCCACCCTTAATGTACGAGTCCTAATTTCTCCATAAACTCTACAACATTTGGTGTTGTCAGTCATCTTAGTTTTAGATGTTCAAATGTTTGTGTAATCTCTTAATAATTTTAATTTGTATTTTCCTAGTAACTGATGGTATTAAACATTTTTCATGTGAGTATTGTTTATTTGCATATTTTCCTTTCTAGTATATATGTTCATATATTTTGCCCAATGTCATTGTGATGTTGGTCTTTCTACCATAGAGTAGTAGGAATTATTTATAGTCTGGATAAAGGACTTTTCTCAGCTATATTTTACAAGTATTTTTTCCAGACCGGCTTAAACATTCATTCTCTTAATGACTACTTTTGAGGAGAAAGATATTTTAATTTTGATAAATTTTATTGTATCAAATTTTTCTTTGTTAGTGCATTCTGATAGCATACTTTATCCCAAATTTATGAAGATATTTTCATGTTTTTTCTCTAGAATTTTTATTTTACATTTTTAGATTTATATGACTTTTCACAAATTAACTTTTATGAATAGCATAAGATATGAGTTGAATTTTTTATATTTCCATATGAATATCCAGTTGTTTCACCCTTTCTCCACTGAACTGCTTAGGCATATTTGCAAAACATAAACTCACCGTACAAGTGTGACTCTTTCTGTACTCAGTATTTTATTCCATGGAGGAACTTACCTATTCTCATGCCAATGTCATGCTATCCTGATCAGTGTAACTTTACAGTAAATCTTGAAAACAGGCAGTGTACGTTCTACATTATTGTTCTACTTTTCAATATTATATTGGCTATTGTAAGTCCTTTTGATTTCCACACACATTTTAGAATAAAACTCATACCTTACCAAAAGAAAAGCTTTCTTGGATTTTAATTTTTTTTAATATTTATGGGTACATAGTAGGTATATATATATATATTTGTGTGGTGTGAAATATTTTGACACAGGCGTATGATACATAATAATCACATCAGAGTAAATGGAGTATCTATTCCCTTAAGCATTTATCAGCTTTTGTATTACAAACATGTCAGTTATACTCTTTTAGTTATTTTACAATGTACAATACATTTTTGTTGACTGTAATACCCCTCTTGTGCTATCAAGTACTAGATCTTATCCATTGTATCTAATTATATTTTTGTAGCCATTAACCATTCCCACTTGATTACCTTTCCCTGCCTCTGGTAACCATCATTCTATTCTCTATCTCCATGAGTTCAACTGTTTTAATTTTTAGCTCCCACAAGTAAGTGAGAACATAGGATGTTTGTCTTTCTGTTTCTGGCTCATTTCACTTAAAATAATGATCTTCAGTTCCATTAACGTTATTGCAAATGATTGGATCTCATTCTTTTTTTATAGCTGAAAAGTATTCAATTGTGAATATGTACCACAACCTCTTTATCCATTTTTCTGTTAATGGACACTTAAGTTGCTTCCAAATCTTGTCTATGGTGGGCAGTTCTGCAATAAACATGAAAGTACAGATATCTCTTTAACATCCTGATTTCCTTTCTTTGGGGTATGTACCTAGGAGTGAGATTGCTGGATCATATGGTAGTTCCATTTTTTTTATTTTCTCAAGAACCTCCAAACTGTTCTTTATACTGATTGTACTAATTTACATTCCCACTAACCGTGTAAAAGGGCTCCCTTTTCTCCACATCCTTGCCAGCATTCACTGTTGCCTGTCTTTTGGATAAAAGCCATGTTAACTAGGGTGAGATGAGATATCTCATTGCAATTTTGATTTGAATTTCTGTGATGATTAATGATGGTGAACACCTTTTCATACACCTGTTTGTCATTTGCATGTCTTCTTCTGAGAAATGTCTATTCACATCTTTTGCCCATTTTTTAATCAGGTTATTAGATTTTTTTCCTATAGAGTAATTTGAGTTCCTTATATTCTCTGGTTGTTAATCTATTGTCAGATGACTAGTTTGCAAATATTTTCTCCCCTTCTGTGGATTGCCTTCTCAGTTTGTTGATTTCCATTGCTTACAGGTTTTTAACGTAATGTTATAACTTGATAGCTTGATGTTATCCAATCTGACCATTTCTGCTTTGGTTGTCTGTGCTTTTGGGGTATTACTCAAGAAATTTTTGCCCAGATCAACGTCCTGGAGAGTTGCCACAATGTTTCTCTTTAGTGGTTTCATAATATGAGGTCTTAGATTTTATTCTTTAATCCATTTTGATTTGATTTTTGTATATGGTGAAAGATTGGGGTCTAGTTTCATTCTTCTGCATATGGATATATCCAGTTTTCCCAGCACCATTTATTAAAGTGACTGTCTTTTTCCCCAATGTATGTTCTTGACACCTTTGTTGAAAATGAGTTCACTGTAGATATATGGATTTATTTCTGGGATTTCTATTCTGATCCACTGTCCTAAGTGTCTGTGTTTATGCCAGTACTATGCTGTTTTGGCTACCATACCTGTATAGTATAATTTGAAGTCAGATAATATGACTCCTCCAGTTTTTCTCTTTTTCTTCAGGAAGGCTTTGGCTACTCTTGCTATTTTGTGGTTCCATATAGATTTTAAGATTATTTTTGCTATTTTTGTGAAGAAAGCCATTGGTATTTTGGTAAGGATTCCATTAAATCTGTAAATTGCCTTGAGTAGTATGGACACTTTAACAATATTCGTTCTTCCAATTCATGAGCATGGAATATCTTTTAACTTTTTATGTCCTTCTCATTTTTTACATTAATGTTTTATAGTTTTTATTATAAAGATCTTGCACTTCTTTGGTTAAGTTTATTCCTAAGTATTTTATTTTATTTATACCTATTGGAAATGAGATTACTTTCTTGACTTGTTTTTCAGATGGTTCGCTGTTGGCATGTAGAAATGCTACTTATTTTTTATATTGATTTTGTAGCCTGCAACTTTATTGAATTTATTCATCAGTTGTGAATTATTTTGTGTAGTCTTTAGGATTTTCCAAATATATGATTATATCATCTGTAAACAAAGATAATTTGACTTCTTCCTTTCCAATTTGGATGTTCTTTACTTCTTTCTCATGTTTGATTGCTCTAGCTAGGATTTCCAGCATGTTGAATCATAGTGGTGAAAGTAAGCACCCTTTTCATGTTCCAGATCTTAAAGGAAAGGCTGTCGGTTTTTTCCTGTTTAGTATGATACTAGCAGGGTCTGTCGTGTATAGCTTTTATTATATTGAGGTTTACTTATTCTATGCCCCATTTTTCTGAGGATTTTTTATCATGAAGAGTTGTTAAATTTTATTAAATGCTTTGGCAGGATCCATTGAGATGATCATACGGTTTTCGTCATTCATTCCGTTGCTATGATGTATGACACTGATTGATTTGCATGTGTTGAAACATCCTTGGAGTTTGGATTAAATCAAAAGCTTCTCCTCCATCTATGGAGATGATCGTGTTTTTTTGCTTTTAATTCTGTTTGTGTGGCAAATCATATTTACTGATTTTTGTTTGTTGAACCAACTTTACATATCAGAAATAAAGCCAACTCAATCATGGTGTATTAACTTTTCGACGTACTACTGGAATTTGTTTGCTAGTATATCATTGAGGATTTTTGCATATATGTTCATTGGGGATATTAGCCTGAAGTTTTCTTTTTCCGTTGTGTCTCTGCCAGATTTTGATATTAGGCTAATGTTTACTTCAGAGAGTGAGTTAGGGAGGAGCCCCTCTTCCTCAATTTTTTGAAATAGTTTCAAAAGGATTGTTAACAGTTATTTTTACATCCAGTAAATTTCAGCTGTGAATCCATCTGGTCCAGGGCTTCTTTTTTGTTCCTGGTATATTTTTTCTTACTGATTAATTTCAGAGCCTGCTGTTGGTCTATTCAGAGTTTCATCTCTTCTGGTTCAATCTTGGGAGATTGTGTTTGCAAAAGTTTATTCATTTCCTCCAGACTTTCAAATTTGTGTACATAGGGTTGTTCATAGTATTCTCTGAGTGTCTTCCGTATTTCTGTGGGATTGGTTGTAATTTCACCTTTCTTGTTTCTGATTTCGTTTATTTGAATCTTCTCTCCTTTTTCCGTTGTTAATCTAGCTAGCAGTCTAGCAATTTTCTTTATCCTTTCAAACAACCAATTTCTGGTTCATTTGATTATTTGTATGGATTTCTGGGTCCCAATTACCTTTACTTCTGGTCTGATTTCAGTTATTTATTTTATTGTACTAGTGTTCGGGTCAGTTTATTCTTGTTATTCTAATTCCTCTAGATGTAATGTTAAATTGCTAATTTGAGATCTTTCTAACTTTTTCAAACAGCCTTTAGCATTATATACTTTTTGCTTAACCCAACTTTTGCCACACCACAGAGATTCTGTTATGTAGTTCCTCTGTTTTCATTTATTTTGAAGAATTTTTTCATTTCTGCCTTACTTTGTTTACCCGAAAGTTGTTCAGGAGCAAGTTGTTCAATTTCCATGTAATTGTGTGGTTTGGAGAGATATTGATATTGATTTCTATTTTTATTCTAGTGTGGTCAGAGAGTATGGTTGGTATGATATTGATTTATATAAATTTATTGAGACTTCCTCTATGGCTGGGCACGTGGTTGATATTGGAATGTGTTCCATATTGCAGATGGTAAAAATGTATATTCTATGGTTAATAGGTGGAGTATTAACTGTGGAGGCCCCTACTCACTCAAGAGCGGTGATCTATTCTCTTTTCGAAGACTAAAATGCCTGTTTGGCCACACTGCCAAGTTGCCACAGAATGGCTGACTTCTTATGTGCCTGGATTTAAACGGCATCCTGCTATTAACTGTCGGTCTGGAACAACGTCTGCAACATTTTCTGCTGTCTTTCTCTCACAACATCTCCAAACCTTTCCCCACTTTAACTTTAAGGTTTGGAAGAAACAAAATGCTCTCCCTTGACCGGGGTTGCTTGGATTCCCAGTGGAAAGGTGAGTCGCAGAAGGAGGGTCTCGGCTTCTCTCATATATTAGGGGTTCACTCACTTTTATCATCCAGATGCCATAAGGGGAGCTGTTTGCTGACACTCTCCTCCCCAGGATCTGGGATGTTCTTCATGATTCCAGTGGATTCCCATTTTCCTGGTTGAATTAAAGCACACAGAGTTCATGTTTATGCACTATCTTGTGAATCCAAGTCACAGAGGCATGCTAAAAGCCTCTCATCCGCCATCTTGGACTTGTTTGTCATCATTTTTGAAATTATTTCTTTGTTCCCTTTAAAAACGTTATCACATAGACTTTTGACTCTTTTTTGGGGGGGGATGAGGTGAGAGGGAAGGCAGCTGTTATTCATATCATTGTTCCTCTGTGTGAAATGGATTACTTTTCTCTGGTTGTCAAGATGTTCTCATCATCATTGCATTTTAGCAGTTTGACTATGATGTGTCACAATGTGATATGCTTTGAATCTGTCTACCATGGAATTAGCTGAAATTCTTAAATTTGTACATTTATGTTTTTCACCAACTTTTGAATTTTCTGACTTTTTTTCTCAGATATGTATATTTTATGCTCCAATTTTTCTTTCTTCTGCTTCTCAACTACAATAAGTGTATGTTATATCATTCAATATTCCCTCACAGGTCACTTGGGATTCTTCTTTCTTTTTTCTAATGTTTTCTCTCTTCTGCAGATTGTATGATTTTCTTCCTTTTCACTCTTGTTGCCCAGGCTGGAGTGCAATGGCACAATCTCGGCTTTCTGCAACCTTTGCCTCCCAGGTTCAAGCAATTCTCCTGCCTCAACCTCCCAAGTATCTGGAATTACAAGCGCCCACCACCACACCCGGCTAATTTTTGCATTTTTAGTAGAGATGGGGTTTCACCATGTTGTCCAGGCTGGTCTGGAACTCCTAACCTCAGGTGATCTGCCCTACTCAGCCTCCCAAAGTGCTGGGATTATAGGCGTGAGCCACTGTGCCTGGCCGATTGTATGGTTTTTATTGGTATATCTACAAATTCACTGACATTTTGTTCTTTCCTCTTCATTTAGCTGTTAATCTTATCTGGTGAATTTATTACCTCTAGTATAGTATGTTTTCATTTCTAGGATTTCCAAGTTTTTATTATTTTAATTTATCTGCTGAGATTTCCCGTAAGTCAACTTATTATGAATATATTTTATGTTTTTGAACACATTTATAGTTGTTGTTTAAAAGTGCTTACCTATTAATTCTGGCATCTAGGTAAACTCTAAATTACACCCCATTGACAGTGTTTTCAATTTGTTTTCTCGACTAAAGATAAAAATCTCAGGCCAGGCGCGGTGGCTCAAGCCTGTAATCCCAGCACTTTGGGAGGCCGAGACGGGCGGATCACAAGGTCAGGAGATGGAGACCATCCTGGCTAACCCGGTGAAACCCCGTCTCTACTAAAAAATACAAAAAACTAGCCGGGCGAGGTGGCGGGCGCCTGTAGTCCCAGCTACTCGGGAGGCTGAGGCAGGAGAATGGCGTAAACCCGGGAGGCGGAGCTTGCAGTGAGCTGAGATCCGGCCACTGCACTCCAGCCCGGGCAACAGAGCGAGACTCCGTCTCAAAAACAAAAAAAAACAAAAAAAAAATCTCATTTCTTCACATGTCTACTAACATCTGATTAGGTACCGAGTAATGTAAATGACATGTTTTAGAGACTCTATGTCCTGCTATCTCCTTTTGAGAAGTGTTTTTTTTGCTGCTGTTGTTGTTTTGTTTCTTTTTTGTTTGCTTGTTTGTTTGTTTTTGGTGGGGGATATATTAGGCAGCTAACTTATTTATAATCAGATTCCAAATTTGTCTCTCTTGTGGTGGGCAGCATCTGAAATTGCCATTCAACTTCCTTTGATTTCCTGCCATTACTTTATATTGTACTTCTTGCAGTATCCTCATGTATAGTTCTAAGGATTCATATAGATCTTATATGCAGATCTGCATGAAGCTCATACACAAATTTTATGGCCATCCCCTCTATGGCTCTCCTGGTACTGCAACTTCCACTCTTCCTGTCACTCTAGAAACACTGAACTCCATCTTTGACTTTTCAACCTTATATGTCTGCCGGTTTATGTCAAATGTCTAATCACACAATGCTGCATAAATTGTCAACATGCAAAGAGCCAAATAAATAGTGTCACACAGTGACATTCAATCATTGATTCCTATTCAGTTTCTACTTACTTCTGGTCACTCTTCAGTGCCTTCAACTAGTTATCTTTTAAATATTTCATATAGAGTTTATTACTTTATCTGAGAGAGAGTTTGTCTAATATAATCTATTCTGTCATTAATGGAATTCGGAAGCTGGTACACTATTTATTCTTAGTTAGATATTTGTACAATTACTTATCTTAAACTCTGTCTCAATGGCTAGATTGTGTAATTTTACTTGTGAAAAGTCTTGTTCACTCTTTTAACCCCCTAAGCCTAGCCCATTAACTGGCAGAAAGCTCTTGTTTACTGTTTTAATCCCAGCATTAAACACAGTCCTGGCATTAAAAGAGACATAATACATATTTAAGAAGTGTGTAAAATTTACTATAATACATTATCATTTACAAAAATGTGCTTCCTCGCTTGCAAAATGGTTATATCCAGCCCTGTTGAACTCAAGAAAAGCTATGTTATGTGCTTTGACCAGTGACATGCCAGTGAGTAGTGATGGTGTCTTATTTTCAGTCAGAATCTTTAAGATTATTTTTTTCTCCAAAACTATGGAGTCGTGGAAGCATGTGTTGAGATGAAGCTCCTATGATCCTGGGCCTCAGGATAGCCATGATGAGATGAGAAAAGTCGTATTTTAAAGCAGAATAGAAAAACAGCAAAAAAGAAAATAAATAAAGAAATACACACAGCACAGTATTGTCACTGAGATTTGTGAGCTGTTTGTTACTGCAACTTTATTTAGTCTTGCTTTACTTACACATGAAATAATGAAACAATAACAAAGTTGCCCAAGTCAACCCCATCATATAGAATACAACCTCCATGACAGCAGGGATTTTTTGTCTATAGTGTTCACTGTTGCATTCCCAGTGCCTAAAACAGCGTGTGGAATAGTATAGGTTCTCACTAAATTTTTATAAATTAATTTGTTGAATTAATTTAACATGGATCATAAATTAAGGTCAACATCAATGGAAAATAAAGAAATGTAACTTCTGGTAAGTTGAAATAATGACACTGAACAGAGCTCCAACCTTTGGAAAAACTCTTCAGCCTACATTCTCAACTATTTGGATCTTTGTTTATGCATCACAAATACACATGCTTGTGTTTGCTATTTGTAAGCAGAAACTGAAGAAAGTCACTATTCACTTTAATGCGAAAGGAATGGATCTTAGAAAATCAAACATCCAAAGTGACATCAGCAAGATGAATAGGAAGTCCCAGTTTTCTTCACCCACAAAACACCAATTTAATTGTGATACATGAACCAAACTACTTTTATGAGAGGACCAGAATCCAGTTAAGAGGTTGCAGTACCTCAGATGAGCACAAAACTGAGAACAGCCAATATTGAATTGGGTAAGAAGAGCAACTTCACTGTACCAACCTTAGTAATTCCCCTAATATTGCACAGCTCAGTGCTATGAGTGAGCACCTTGGCTTACAACTTCCTTCTTAGGTGGAATGAGATTATGCCTAACGTTTCCGGAGTTTTGGGTGAACTGCCTGAAGAACCAGTTTCTGTCTTTTTCTATCTTTCCTGATCCAGAGCACTGGTAGAGATGGCATAGTTTATATGTCTTGGGGCACTTAAGAACAAAAAAGAGTGGCAGACAGCTTGCTGAAGCTGGCACAGCTCTGCAAGATTGAGACAAGGTGCAGAACCTGTGGCAGCTCTCCCAGAAAGAAGGAGAAGTGGAGTATGCCTCCAGTATCCCAACCTATGGTATAGCAGTGAGACAGCAAAGAGCCCAAAAGATTTCAGGCTTCTGAAAGAAAATCAACCAATAAATCCCTTTTAGTAGAAATCTACAGACAAAAGTCCAAAGAAGACACATCTGTAGAAAAAGTTTGAGAAGCTACCAGAATCTCTAGCCAAGCTAAATGGAGAAGGTCTTTCTCTGTCAAAGCCAGTCCATAAGAATGGGGAGATGTGACTCTTTGATCAAATATGAAGATACCAACACAAAGCACAAGAAACATAATTAGGAAAACATGACCCAATCTGTGAAATTTTTAAAAATCTCATCTAACCAACCCCAAAATGATGGAGAACTATAAATTACCTGGCAAGTAATTAAAAATAATCAACTGAAGAAACTCCGTAAGATACAAATAAACACAGATAAACAACTAAAGTAAATCAGAAAAATGACATATGAACAAAAGTAGAATATTAAGAAAGATAAATTGTTAAAAAATAGAAATTCTGAAGCTGAATAATAAAAACCTGAACTATAAAACTCACTAGATGACATTGACAGCAGATTTCGATCTAGCAGAAGAAAAAGCAGTAGGCTTAAAAATAGGTTATTTGAAATTATTCAGTCTGAGAAGCAAAAAGAAAAAAAAAAAAGACTTTGAAAGAGTGAGGAAATCATGCTGGACTTACAAGACACCATCAAGCTAACCAGTAGCTGCATTATGGAAATCTCAGTAAAAGAAGAAAGGGAAGAATGATTATTTAAAGAAATAATAACCAAAATGTTTAGAAATCTGAGGAGATAAATGAACATTCAGATTTATGAATCCATATAAATTCCAAGTAAGACGAATCCAAATAATTCTACACCAAGATCTATTATAATTAAGTTGTCAAAATTCAAAGGAAAAGAGATAATGTTGAAAGCACTAAGACAAAAGCAACTTGTGATGTAATAGTACCTCATAAAAGTATTAATGGTTTCTCAGCAGAAAGCTTATAGGCCAAGGGCAAGTGGTGTGATATATTCAAAGTGCAGAAAGGGGAAGGAAAACATGCCAACCAAGGATGTTATGCCTGACAAAAATGTCCTTTAAAAATGGAAAGATGAAGACTTTGCCAAACAATACCTGAGCTAGCTCATTAGCACTAAATTTTCCTTACAAGAAATGCTAAAGAGAGTTCTTTAAGTTGAAATGAAAGAATGCTAAACAGCTGCACAAAAGCATATGGCGGTACAAAATTCATCAGAATATGTATATAGATAAATATATAATAACGTAATACAGTAATTATAGAGTATAAATCGCTTTTAACTCATAAAATTTAGAAGACAAAAGTATTAAAAATAAATATAACTACAAACATGTCAATGTATATAAAATATGAAATGATGCAAATTATAAAACCAATAATGTAAAGGGTTGGGGTAAGTATATAGAGTTTTATTTGTATGTGATTGATTTAAAGTTGTTATCAAGTTAAAATAGATTTTTATAACTGTAAGATGTTTTGTGTGAGCCTTATTCATGTTAAACACAAAGAAAATATCTATAGTAGATACACGCAAAAAATATCCCAAAAAGGAATCAAAACATATCACTATAAAAATCAATGAATCACAATGTAATATAATAAAAGAGGACTACAGGACAGACAAAAAACCACGAACAAAATGACAGTCCTTCTTTTCTGATCAATAACTACTTTAAATGTAAATAGATTACATTCTCTAACCAAAGACATAGAGGGGTAAATTGATTTTTTAAATCTAAATATATACTTTCTATTACAGAATCATTTTGGATTAAAGCACACATTTAAGGCTGAATATGAAGGGATGGAGAAAGCTATCCCATGCAAATGGTAATCAAAAAGACTAAGGCTGGCTATATTTATATCTAAAAATCTACCCTTTGAGTCAAAAACTATCATAATAAAGGGGCCGGGCGCAGTGGCTCACACCTGTAATCCCAGCACTTTGGGAGGGCGAGGAGGGCAGATCAGGAGGTCAGGAGATTGAGACCATGCTGGCTAACATGGTGAAACCCAGTCTCTACTAAAAATACAAAAAAAATTAGCCAGGTATGGTGGCATGAGCCTGTAGTCCCAGCTACTCAGGAGGCTGAGGCAGGAGAATTGCTTCAACCTGGGAGGCAGAGCTTGCAGTGAGCCAAGATCGCGCCACTGCACACTACCCTGAGCAACAGAGCAAGACTCCATCTCAAAAAAAAAAAAAAAAAAACTATCATAATAAAAAATGCATATTAGCTATATATAATAATGCATATAATTATACACAAGAATACATATAAAAGACAAAATAATGCATATATGACAAAAGTATAAATTTAAGAGGAAGACATAGTAAATATATATGCAGCCAACATCAGAAGACATAAAAATAAATACAGCAAATATTGATAGGACTAAAGGGAAGAATATACAGAAATACAATAATGGTAAGAGACTCCAATATTCCACTTTCAGTAATGAGTAGAACATCTAGACAGAAAGTCAATAAAAACAGTTACTTGAACACTACAGATCAAATAGAACTAAGAGACATACACAAAATAATCCATTCAATTTACATAGGTCAAAAAACAAGTCATGACCAATTTAAGAAGATGGAAACCATACGAAGTATCTTTTCTGACCACAATAGAATGAATCTAGAAATCAATTACAGAAGGAAAACTGGAAAATTCAAAAATATGTGGAAACTAAAACATACTCTTGTACAACCAATCAGTCAAGGGGGAAATTGGAAAATATCTTGAGATAAATTAGAATAGATTTACAATACATCAAGTCATATGGGATGCAGCAAAAGCAGTATGAAGAAGGGATTTTACAGCAATGAAGGCCTGCATTACAAAGGAAGAATTTCAGTTGAACATCTTAACTTTATACCTCAAGAAACTAGAAAAAGAAGAACAAATTAAGCCTAAAGTCATCAGAGAAAAAAAAAGTGACTAAAGGAGAAATAAATGAAACAGAATAGAAAAACAATAGAAAAAATTAAAATAACAGTTGATATTTTTAAAAGACCAAGAAACTTGAAAAAAAGAAAAGTGACAAACCTTTAGCTAGATTAACTAAAACAGAGAAGATACAAATAAATAAAATAAAAAATTTGATATAAGACATTACAAATGATACCACTGAAATAAAAATGATGAGACGATACTGCTATGAATCATTATATGCCAAAAATTGGATAACTGAGGAGAAATGGGTAACTTCCTAGAAACAGACAACCTAACAAGACTGAGTCATGAAGAAATATTATATCTGAGCCATCAAAAATGAGTAATGAGCTGATGTATTAATAACATTTTTTATTATTATTTTCTACTATAAAAGCCCAGGACAAGATAGCTTCAGTGGTAAATTCCACTGAATACTTGAAGCATAATTAACACTCATTCTTCTCAAACTCTTCTAAAAAATGAAAGGAGATAGTTTGCAAACTCATGTTTTGAGGTCAGCATTACCATGACACCAAAGCAAACACAATGACACTGCAAAAATAAAAATTACAGCCCAAGAACCCTGGTGAACATAGATGCCAAATATTCAACAAAATACTAGCAAACTGAAATTAAAAGCACATTAAAAGGACCACACACCATGATCAAGTGGAATTTCTCCCTGGGATGCAAGACTTCTCAAAACACACAAATCAAAAAATGTGATACACCATATTAACAAAATGAAGGATGAAAATCATATGATCATATCAATAGATGCAGGAAAAGCATTTGACAAAATTCAACAGTATTTCATAATAAAAATCCTCAGGAAACTAGGTTTAAATAGAATTTAACTCGACATAATGGAAGGAATATATGACAAGCTCACAGATACGTCATTTTCAGTGGTGAAAAGCTGAAACCTTTTCCTCTAAGGTCAGGCACTAAAGCAGGATGTCCACACTTGCCACTTTTATTTACTATAGTATCAGGAGTCCTGGCCAAAATAATTAAGGAAGAAAAAAAATAAAAGGCATCCAAATTGGAAAGAAGTAAAATTATTTTTGTTGGTAGATGACATGACATTTCTATATGTAGAAAAGCTCTAAAGATGCCAAATAAACTGTTAAAGAATTCAGTAACTTTGCAGGATACAAAATCAACCTACAGATATCAGTTGCTTTTCTATACATTAACAATAAACTACTCAATAAAGAAATTAAGAAAATAATCTCACGCACAATAGCATCCAAAATAACAAAATACTTAGCAATAAACTTAACCAAGGAGGTAAAAGACTCATACACTGAAAACTATAAAACAATGATTAAAGTAATTAAAGAAGACATAAATAAATGAAAGATATCCCATGTTCCTGGATTAGAAGCCTTAGTATTTCACTATGCTACTGGCATAAAAACGTGTATATATATATATATACACACACATATATATATACACACACACACACACACACATATATACACACATACCAACAGAATATAATAAAGAGCCTAGAAATAAATCCACACCTATATAGTCAACAGATCTTTGACAAGGATGCCAAGGATACACAATGGAGATAATTTTTTTGGCACATGGCTATGTAATTTTCCCAGCACAATTTGTTGAGTATTGTGTATTACTGGAGTCTAATATTTTATCATACAAAAAAGTATACTCAAAAGGGATTAAAAACTTAAGCATAGAACCAGAGACTATTAAACTCCTAGAAGAAAACAAAGGGGAAAAACTTAGTGCCATTGGTCTGACATGACATCAAACGCAGAGGTAACAAACATATAAATAGACAAGTGGGAATACATCAAACTAAAAAGTTTCTGCACAGCAAAGGAAACAATCATTAGTGATGTGAACAACGTATGCTACAGAATGAAAGAAAATATTTGCAAATTATAGTTGATAAGTGGTGAATATCCCAAATATATAAGGAACTCCTACAACTCAATAGCAAAAAAGGAAAAAACAATTAAAAATGAGTAAAGTATTTGAATAGACAATTCTCTGAAAAAGACATACAAATAGACAAGTATATTAAAAGATGCCTGGCTGGGTGCAGTGGCTCACGCCTGTAATTCCAGCACTTTGGGAGGATGAGGCTGGTGGATCATCTGAGGTCGGGAGTTCAAGAACAACCTGGCCAACATGGTGAAACCCCATCTCTACTAAAAATACAAAATTAGCCAAGTGTGGTGGCGAATACCTGTGATCCCAGCTGCTTGGGAGGCTGAGGCAGGAGAATCGCTTGAACCTAGGAGGCAAAGCTTGCAGTGAGCCAAGATCATGCCATTGCACTCCAGCCTGGGCGACAAGAGCGGAATCCCCGTCTCAAAAAAAAAAAAAAAAAAAAAATGCTTAATGCCTCTAATCATCAGAGAAATGCAAGTCACAAGTCACATTTCACCACAATGAACTATCACTTCACAACTGTTAGAATGACTAGTATGAAAAACAAAAGATAAGCTTTGGAGAGGGCATAGAGATACTGGAATACTTGTACTCTGTTGGTGGGATTGTAAAATGGTACAGCCACTACAGAAAACAATACGAAGGCTCATTTCTAAAAGTTTAAAATATATCTATAATACTACTTGTGGATATTTACTCAAAAGATTTGAAATCAGTATGTCAATGAGATTTCTACACTCCCATGCTCATTGAAGCATTATTCATAATAATGAAGATATGGAAATAACCTAAATGTTCATCAATGAGTGAATGGATCAACAACATGTGTTATACACTATTGAACATTATTTACCTTCTATGGAGAACAAAATACTCCCATATTGACTGAATATGGATGAACCTTGAAGACATTATGCTATGTGAAAGAAGCCAGTCTCAGAAAGACAAGTATTGCATGATTCCACTTAAATGAGGTATCTAAAATAGTCAAACTCATAGAAACAGAGAGTAAAATGGTTGTTGCCAGGACCTGACTGTTCAATGTGTATAAGTTTCAGTTATGCAAGATGAATAAGTTTCAGAGCTCTGTCATAAAACCCTGTGCCTACAGTTTAACAACACTGTATTGTGCACTTAAACATTTGGTAAACGGGTAGATCTCATGTTATGTGTTCTTATCACAGTGAAAAAAATAAAATAAAAATATTTTCTGTAGGTTCTATCAAATGCAATGGATTAGAAAAACACAATAAATTGCCATATATTTAAATAGAAGTGAAAATTGTTATAATTTTTATAATTATATATTGCCAACCTAAAATAACAGAAAACCAACTGGAAGATTTTCACAATCTACGAAAAGATTTTGGTGTAATGTCTAGATGCAAGGAAAACTTTGAATAATAACTATAGCTGACTAAAGCCATTCTGTCCAATGTCGTATCAGCTAGCTACAGGTAACTATTAAGCACTCAATATGTGGCTACTCACAACTAAGATGTGTTCTGACATAAATACTGGATTTTTAAGTTTTAGTATGAAAAAATAATGTAAAATACCTTATCAATGGTATTTATAAACTACACATTGAAAATGTCAATATTTTGATATACTGTGTGAAATAAAATTTGTTATGAACAATTTAGAAAAAAAAAGATCAAATATTTAATATAATTGTGTGTCCTTAGAATGAGTAGGAAGTGGGTCCTTGATGTTTACGGTATGTAGATGATTTTGCCAAGTTCTTCCTCAGGGCTTCCTGGATACCTCGGTAATTCTGGTCTGTAGTTTGAGTGACCACCACTAGAGGGCAATCATATCCTCTAAAGCACAGTTTTCTTTCAAATACAATTGTCTCCGTATGGAGACACAGATATAAAATTAATCTGCAGAAATAATTGAGAAGACCCACATTTTTAGGTCAAAAATATTAAAAAAGAGGGTTCTTAGGCACCTCGAAGATATTCTATGTTCCATACACATGCTAGATGCCTGGTCTTTTATTTATTAACCTTCCTACCTCAGAACAAATGACAAATCCAGAATATCTTTTGTTACTGGCCAGAGATTGCAAAAGTAAACGATGTTGCAATATTTGTTAAAATTCAGTTGCAATATAAAGATGAATCCCTTTAGGTATATATTCCTGTTATTGCTGAGGGCTTAATTTGTGTTTGACTTCTTAAGTATTACCGACAGAGCATCTTGTGCTATTCTAGTCTAAAGAGTCATAGATCCTATTTTCCCTTTGGAGTCTATTCCACCAAGGCATTCATGTCTCTTTCTTAAATTCAAACTGGATTTTTCATGCTGGTCAAGTTGGAGTAAAGCCAACTACAGCTTTTCTCTCCCTCTGATTGCTAATAAGAAATATGGATTACATATAGAAAGTAACTATCTGAGGACTTTGAAAATTAAAGAATAATAGGGTGTTTGAAGAGAGAAGTTAAAATGTGAAGGACAAGTGCTGTGATGCTTTTCCTGTTTATTTGTTTGTGTGTTGCTTTTCTCCTTGATCTCCTAGCTTTGATCCAAGTTGCAGAAATCTACAGACAGAAAACTCCTATAGACATCTCCTCTTTGTGGCTCAAGGACCAGGGAAAAGGCCCCCTTGACAACGGAGAAGTAGAGACGAATCTCCCTTCCTCCTTTCCTCACTTTCTTTTTTGTTGTTGTTGTTTTTTGTTTTTTGTTTTTGAGACGGAGTCTCGCTCTGTCGCCCAAGCTGGAATGCAGTGGCCGGATCTCAGCTCACTGCAAGCTCCGCCTCCCGGGTTCACGCCATTATTCTCCTGCCTCAGCCTCACGAGTATCTGGGACTACAGGCAACCACCACCTCGCCCGGCTAGTTTTTTGTATTTTTTAGTAGAGACGGGGTTTCACCATGTTAGCCAGGATGGTCTCGATCTCCTGACCTTGTGATCCGCCCGTCTCGGCCTCCTAAAGTGCTGGGATTACAGGCTTGAGCCACCGCGCCCGGCCTTTTTTTTCTTTTTTTATCGTTGACATTATTAAGATGTAGAAAAGATTTTCTTCCAAAGGTGCAGCATGAGGGAATTTGGGGTGGGTGGGTGATAAAATTGTTCTCTATATCAATTGTGGTTGTAGTTAGGGGCTCTATGCATTGATCAAAATTCAGAAACCAAAAAGTGAAGTTTACTGTATGTAACTTAGAAACTCAATTACTAAAATATCAAACTGTCCCTAGATGGCATGTTCTTTTGAATGGAACATAAAGTTTTAAATTGGGAAGTCGTAGGTTCAAGTCTAGTTCTGCCACTTACTAGTTTTTTAATCTTTCATGAATCACTTAACCTCCTTGATCCTCAGTTTCCAATCCTGTACCTGATTACATAGAACTACATATACTCAGAATATATTCCTCTCTCTCTCTCTCTCTCTCTCTCTTTCTCCATCACAAAGAGAGAAGGAATTCTACTGCATAGAAGATTAGAAAATCAGTATTTTTCTCTAACCATAAGTTTCTCCAATCAGACTTGGCCAACCCTACTAGCTTCTATAATACAATAGTGACAGAAAATATATGGGTCCTCAGATCTTCCTCAACCTGCTATGAATATGGCTATTAAATTAAGAACTTAATAGACCTCTTGCTCCTTTTTGATCTCAAAGTGCCTTCTGGAGCTAAATTTGCAAAGAAAAGGCCCTCGTTAAAAAACTAAGTAAATTTAAGGCCAGGCACAGTGGCTCATGCCTGTAGTCCCAACACTTTGGGAGGCCAAGGCGGGCAGATCACTTGAGGCCAAGAGTTTGAGACCAGCTTGGTCAACATGGAGAACCCCTGTCTCTACTAAAAATCTAATAATTAGCCAGACATGGTGGTGTGTGCCTGTAGTCCCAACTACTCAGGAGGCTGAGGCAGGAGAATTGCATGAACCTGGGTGGCAGAGGTCACAGTGGGCTGAGATTGTGCTACTGCACTCCAGTCTGGGTAACAGAGCGAGATCTTATCCTAAAAAAAAAAAAGGAAAAAAAATCTAAGGAAATTTAATATTAATATGTGGCTTACACATGTAAGTTTGTGGGAGTAATGAAAGGCTCTATAATGCTACACTGAGTATATAAAACAGCAGATTTATTGTATGTGCTGATAATTGATGATATATGATATGATATCATATCATATACTATAAATAACATATTAGAATAAACCAAACATTTAAATGGAAGCTTCTCCACACACATAGGTGGTTGGAGTTAGAAGGGACTTCAATTACTACTGTGTCAGTGCTCAAACAATCCTAAAGAGGTTTTAGTTATGTTTATTTTTTCAGTTTAATTTGACTTGCTTTTAAATGAGAAGTATAACCTTTCACGAACAGAAGCATGAAAAGCTTTGAGGGGGAGGGAAATTACAGTGTTTTAACAGACAGGTTCTTGCTGTATCAATGTAATTAGTTGAGAAATACTTAGATCTTTGGTACACTGATTATTCAAAGATGTTTGACAGCTCTGTGCTAAAGAAAAATAAATTATATAAAGATTGTAAAAGTTCAAAGGCATATAGAAACTGCTTTGGATTCAGACACAGACAACCTTTGGTCATTGCCTTTTTCTAAACTATTCTCTATACTTGAACACAAACAAGAATAGTTTGTGTAATTTCATCTCTTCTTTGAATTCAGAATACCCCTTTGTTGTGCATAATTTTATACCAATAATTTCCGTTGCAAAACAAAAAAAATACTGTATTATTTTGATCCAAGAAAACATTAATTAGCTTTCTCCTATTCAGTAATTATGGAATGATGTGTTTTCTATGAAATAACATGTTCTCTGAGGAAGGTACTCGTGGGCAAAGAGAGACTCCAGAGGGGAATCACAGCCCAATTTGCATATTCTAACCCTCTCTGGAATGCTGAATTTAAGCTATCACTGTAAAACAATATCACTTTTGTCTTCATTCTACCCAGGAAAATATTCTGTGGTTGGCACTTGACTTAATTTCATAATCCTAAAACTATCTTATAAAAGTTGAAGAGCTAATTGAATGGAATCCCTTCTGAGTTGACTATATGAATTAATATGACTTGGCTGTATCCCCACCCACATCTCACCTTGAATTGTAATAATCCCCACATGTCAACGGTGGGGCCAGGTGGAGATAATTCAATCTTGAGGATGGTTTCCCCCATACTGTTCTCATGGTATTGAATAAGTTACATGAGATCTGATGGTTGTATAAATGGGAATTTCCTTGCACAAGCTCTCTTGTTTGCTGCCATGTTAGACGTGACTTTGCTCCTCATTTGCCTTCCTCCATGATTGTAAGTCCTCTCCACCCATGTGGAACTGTGAGCCCATTAAACATCTTTCCTTAATAAATTACCCAATCTCGGGTATGATTTTATTAGCCGTGTAAGAACAGACTAATACAGTAAATTGGTACTGGTAGAGTGGGGTACTGCTGTAAAGATACCCAAATATGTGGAAGCAACTTTGGTACTGGGTAACAGGCAGAGGTTGAAACAGTTTGGAGGGCTCAGGAGAAGATAGGAAAATGTGTGAAAGTTTGGAACTTCCTAGAGACTTGGAGGGCTATGAAGACAGGAAGACGTGGGAACATTTGGAACTTCCTAGAGATTTGCTGAATACGGATTTGACCAAAACGCTGATAATGGTTAATAAAGTCCAGGCTGACATGGTCTCACATGGAGATGAGAATCTAGTTGGAAACTGGAGCAAAGGTGAATCTTGTTGTGCTTTAGCAAAGAGACTGACAGCTTTTTGCCCCTGACCTAGAGATACGTAGAACTTTGAACTTGAGGAGATGTGGGGTATCTGGTAGAAGAAATTTCTAAGTGCCAAAGTGTTCAAGAGGAAGCAGAGCATGAAAGTTTGAAAAATTAGCAGCCTGACTATGCGATGTAAAAGAAAAAAACCATTTTGTGGGGATAAATTCAAGCTGGCTACAGAAATTTGCATAAGTAATGAGGACCCAAATGTTACTCACCAAGAAAATGGGAAAAATGTCTCCAGGGCATGTCAGAGACCTTCATGGCAGTCCCTCCCATCACAGCCCCAGAGGCCTAGGAGAGAGAAATGGTTTTGTGGGCCAGGTTCAGGGCTGCCCTGCTGTCTGTAGCCTCTGGTCTTGGTGCCCTGCATCCAAGTTTCTCCAGCTATGGCTAAAAGGGATCAAGGTACAGCTCAGACTATTGCATCAGAGAGGGTGCAAGCCCCAAGCCTTGGCAGCTTCCACACTGTGTTGAGCCTGTGGGTGCACAGAAGTCAAGAATTGAGGTGTGGGAACCTCTGCCTAGATTTCAAAGGATGTATGGAAACACTTGGATGTCCAGGCAGAAGTTTGTTACAGGGACAATGCCCTCATGGAGAACCTCTGCTAGGGCAGTGTGGAAGGGAAATGTGGGTTGAAGCCTCCACACAGAGTCCCCACTGGGGCACTACCTAGTGGAGCTGTGAGAAGATGGCCATCATCCTCCACGCCCGAGAATGGTAGATCTACTGACAGCTTGCACCATGCACCTGGAAAAGTCACAGACAGTCAACACCAGCCTGTGAAAGCAGCTAAGAGGGAGGCTATACCCTGAAAAGCCACAGGGGTGAAGCTGCCCAAGACCACAGGAACCCACCACTTGCATCAGCATGACTTGAAGGTGACACATGGAGTCAAAGGAGATCATTCTGAAGCTTTAAGATGTGACTGCCCCGGATGCGAGACATGGAGTCAAAGGAGATCATTTTGAAGCTCTAAGATTTGACAGATAGTCTCAGACTTGCAGGAGACCGGTAGCCCCTTTGTTTTGGCCAATTTTTCCCATTTGGAACGGGTGTATTTACCTAATGTCTGTATCCCCATTGAATCTAGGAAGTACTAACTTGCTTTTGATTTTACAGCCTGATAGTCATAAAGGACTTGCCTTTTCTCAGATAAGACTCTGGACTGTGGACTTACGAGTTAATGCTGAAATGAGTTAAGACTTTGAGGGACTGTTGGGAAGGCATGATTGGTTTTGATATGTGAGGACATGAGATTTGGGAGGGGCAGGGATGGAATTATATGGTTTGACTGTGTCCCCATCCAAATATCACCCTGAATTGCAATAATCCCCATGTGTCAAGGGTGGGGCCACGTGGAGATAATTGAATCATGGGAGCAGTTTCCCCCATACTGTTCTCATAATAGTGAATAAATCTCACAAGATCTCTTGGTTTTATAAATCAGAGATCCCCTGCAGAGGCACCTTGCCTGCCTCCACGTAAGACATGACTTTGCTCCTTATTTGCCTTCCACCATGATTGAGACGCCTCCCCAGCCATGTGGAACTGTGAGTCCATTAAACCTCTTTCCTTAATAAATTACCCAGTCTCAGATATGTCTTTATTAGCTGTGTGAGAAGAGACTAATACATGAATGATGAGAATATTTTTCCTGCAAGGCTGTCTACAAGAACATACTGATAAGATGGTGACAAAATAGTTCAGCCATGGTGACCAGTGAAAAGAGCTGAATCAGCAAAGCTGACTATGCTATGGTCCATTTGGATGGTCAGCCTTAAGTTCTAGAGTAGAATCAGAGACTCTTCAAGGTGGAAGGGATCATAGATGCTCTTTAATTCAATCTTCCTTCCAATTCAGAAGTCTCTCAAATGGTTGACTCATTGGTATCCAGCCTTTGCTTCACCACTCTTAGTAATGAGGAAGCATACTGACTCAATTCTTTTTGAGGCACAGGGCTTCGCATAATAATATTTGACTAGCTTACACCCTAATCATTATTACAAAAAAAGAACTCAATTCCCAAACCTGAATCCAGCAAGAAAGGCAGTCTGCCATTTATACAAGTAGTACATTGGAAGATTAAAATGTATATGGATTTAGGAAGATGGAATAAATTATTGTAAATGAATATAGTGCTATAGTTAATGATAAAATGATGTGTGTTAAATACTTTATGTGATATTTAAATTTTACCCACATTTTGATAATAAACTAAATGTGAAGAGGTTGTGACTTAATTTTTAAATTATTCTGTTTGTATTTCTAGGGTTATTTTATTGATTATTTGCAACCGATATTTATTGAATTCCACTGTTTTCAAGGTTGTGGAATATGTTGAGTACTGGTTGAATGTTTATCACTGGTTATTGAGGGGAACATAATTTAAATAACTCCAAATATAACACTGCTCAAAGCTAGATGACATTCAAATTTATAAATCTGATCATACACATATATTTTGACAAACATTACTTAAACCAGGTCCATATAAAATGACCTGGCATATACAAAACAAATTTTTTAAATATTTGGAATGGTTTGCATGATATTTTTGTCTCCAGTATGTTTTTGCATACATTACAGTCTGAGAAGAATAATTTGAAAAGTATGATGAGTGACGATCTCAGTCAGACAAGAAGACATATAGATGTATTGGAAGCCCCAAGGTAAAACTGTTGTTTAAATGACCAAGTCTCTCCCTGATGATATGTCTATTAAAAGGGCAGAACTTCAAGACGCAACAAAAGTTTTAAGTGAAAACATAGCACTTTTACTGGTAGGGTCTCTGTATTAGCTCATATTGATGCAAACTTAGTGGCTTAAAATAACACAAATTTATTATCTTATAGCTAAGGAGGTCAGAAATCTCAAATGGATCAGCAGGGCTGTGTTCTTTCTGTAGGATCTAGGGGACAATCCATTTCCTTGCTTTTTCCAAATGCTAAAGAGTACCCACGTTCCTTGGCCCATGGCCCCTTCCTCTGTATTCAAAGCCAGTAGCATCTTCAAATTAATCTCTCTCACTCTTTTCCTTTTTCCAGTTTCTTTTCTTCTTTCTCCTCTCTCTTTCTCTCACATATATACATGTCTCTGCTTCTATCACCCTATCTCCTCCTCTGACTCTGAGCCTCCTGCCTTCACCTTATAAGGATTATTGTGATTACATTTGGCCCATCTGGATAAATCCAAGATACTCTCCTTATCTCAAGACTGTTAACATTAAACACATCCGCAAAGTCGTTTTTACCACATAAGCATACATATTCAAAAGTTATGGGGATTAGGACATGGACATCTTTGGGAGGCCATTATTCTGTGTACCATGGTATCCATGTGTCTGAATGTAGGGGTATGGCCTAGATGACCTAAATGTAATAGTTATGTAGTTAAAAAATATCCTGTTCCTCTAAAGTAAAGGAAGTTGTAAGGTGTTTATATATTTATTTTAGGTCAAAAAATTTAAAGTAAAATATTATGATAATGATTAAGTGAGTTAGTGATAATTATGTCCTTATGTGTTGGTAAGAATAGTCTTACTAAAAATGTCTGAGTTAGAAATTCCAAAATAAATCTTACAAGGTCATTCTGTTATTGATTTGCTCATGGGAAACAATTTGCACAAGCTTGTTTAGACAGTGGTTTGAATCATGCTCCACACATCACTCATTTTCTTTTTTATTTATTTATTTTTTTGAGACAGAGTCTCACTCTGTTGCCCAGGCTGGAGTGCAGTGGTGTGATCTCAGCTCACTGCAAGCTCCACTTCCCAGGGTCAAGGATTCTCCTACCTCAGCCTCCTGAGTAGCTGGGATTACAGACACGTGCCACCATGCCTGGGTAATTTTTGTATTTTTAGTAGAGACGGGGTTTCACCATGCTGGCCAGGTTGGTCTCAAACTCATGACCTCGTGATCTGCCCGCCTTGGCCTCCCAAAGTGCTGGGATTACGGCATGAGTCACTATGCCCGGCAACATCACTCATTTTCTATATACTATGCCCCAAGTTAGTACAACACTGACAAATGTTTGAACAATAATCATTTGTTTCAATACATATAGATTTAAAATATAAAGACACTGCTTCTATTAGGTAGGATATTCTTTGAATAATAAATATTTTTTCGTCAGTGTTCCTTTCTAACTGTGCAAATGATATGTTTTTGATGTTTAACTGGTCTTGTACGCTTTATTTGTTCACCATATGGTTTTTTAGATAACTGTAGCCTAAATGGTTTGAATCAAGCAACTGACGCGAATATGCAAATATAGTCAGAAAACAAAATATTTCTACCATAGTTCCCTTCTGCACTATTGTTGAAATATGAATGCTTAAAAATAGGCCTGTAGAGCTAGTCTATTTGAATAGTTTGTAATTACATTCATTATCAATTGTCCATATTCAGGAGTATGATGCTAACAAGGAAAAATGACTGACCAAATGCATTTATTTAATGTAGTACCAACTCTAGAAGAACATTATGCTTGTGATTATTTGTATTCAGTTAGCACAAAATTGGCATATTTCTCAGTAAAACTGCTGTTAAGAATATACTGTTGTATGACAAAATTCAATGCTGGATTACTAATGTTAGATCATTTACTTGGTAAAGTTGTTATTTTTTAAAGGAATATTTATTACAGAAAAACTTGCCTTTCTTTCCTTTATACAGCTTCTTACCATTTGGTTTTTACAGAAAGCCAAGTGGAGTTTCTTTGATTAAGATCTCTAGCTGGTTATATCCCTGTGTTATTTGCCATCATCCTTTTTTTCCTTCTGACCTTCCACAAGCTGTTCATATTAAATAGGAGGTGGGGCCGGGCGCGGTGGCTCAAGCCTGTAATCCCAGCACTTTGGGAGGCCGAGATGGGCGGATCACGAGGTCAGGAGATCGAGACCATCCTGGCTAACACGGTGAAACCCCGTCTCTACTAAGAAATACAAAAACTAGCCGGGCGAGGTGGCAGCGCCTGTAGTCCCAGCTACTCGGGAGGCTGAGGCCGGAGAATGGCGTGAACCCGGGAGGCGGAGCTTGCAGTGAGCTGAGATCCGGGCACTGCACTCCAGCCTGGGCGACACAGTGAGACTCCGTCTCAAAAAAAAAAAAAAATAAAAAAATAAAAAAAAATATGAGGTGGACCATGTCATCAGTGAGCATATTTTCATTCGAAGGATTGCCAGGATAGCTTTCTGCCGTTCCTTTCTATTAGCTCAAAAGTATTGATGAGACTATATTAGCCTCCACTTAGCATTTAGTTTCAAACAGTTACCAAAGCCTTTCATCAAAGCCGAGTCACCCCTGATTATTCCCTACTCTATGTATCAGCAATTCCCTTCTCACTGTGAACACTATCTATCATGATTATCTATTTTGATACTAATCCCAAAGTCATTTTTTTCATGAATATATATTATAAAACTCCACAAGACTGAACATTTGTAGAAGATGAAGTACATTTTCTAATTCATCTATCTCCCCATAGTACGTAGCACTAGGCTTTACATACAATGATAACTCAACAAATGCTGATGACTGTCGGTCCATGTATAATCACAGCATATTGTGAAATAATGCATTCTCTAGGCCAATTTTCTCTAGCATATACTTAGTCTCTTAGTTTTAGGAGGGTAAATATAAATTACTCAGGTCACTGAGACACTTCTGAAAAAGCATCCTTTATAGTCAGTTAATTGTCACCTTAATAATAGTTTGCAATTATTAGACTGTCTCCAGAATTTAAAAATGATGAATGAGAACATATGAAGTCTTGTTGGGCTGATTCTCCCCCTTCAGGTTGATCAGCTTATAAAGCTAACTATAAATTAGGTACTTTTCTCTTTGAAATAAGCCTATGTCCAAGGAGAGTTCAGTGGATCTGTGCCTAATTTGAAACTGATCCAACAATAAAGCACAAAGATAAGCAGAGACTGAAAACAATTCAACCAAATACATTGTTTTGTGTTAATCACTTTCCATTTTTAAATAATCCAGGAGGAATAATGGTAACATTACCTTGATATTGTTACTTGTATTATATATCAACTATCAGACAATCCAGAGTACAGAAACTATGCCACTATTAAGCCCTAGCTGCTTTTTTTTTTTCTTTTTGAGGAAAGTAAACTATTCTTTATTTAAGAAGTGATTCATCAGCCAGTATTTTTCTTAGCACTTAATCACGTCTTAATTTTACTTTCTTATCCAGGCATTTTCCCCTAAGGCTGGTGATTCTTTCAATAACAAGAGTTTAATGTTCAAGATAAAAAAAAAAAAAAAAAAAAAAAAACACACACACATGGATATTAGTAAAAGCTTCTAAAGAGTGAGATTTATTTTTATCCTTGTATTTGGAATATTGTTACTATGATGATTTGACTTTTCCAATAACTTATTTACTTTTTTCATTGAAGTCAGCATTATCCCACCTATTCACTCTCAATTATGTACACATGGAACTGTGGACATGCACATTTTAGTATATGTTTGGGATAACTGCTGTCTTTGAATTGGTTGAGAATCAGACCACTAAGATCTGAATTAATGCTATTTGACATAGAAACCAGATGGAGGAATGGGCAAAGGTTGTGTGTAATGACCCCACTATATAGGAGACGAATTATCTTTTGCCAAGATGTACTCTCAGTTCTCACTAGGGAATCTTATTCACTTCTGTATCTTCATGTGCCATCTGAGCCCTGTCCATCTGTGATTTACCTTCAGGCCAAAAATCACTTGTGTTTTTGATCCTAGTGAAAAATAACACTCAAAACATATAGATTATTGCTTCCTCTAGCCCATATTTTCATACTAAGTCTATCTTGTGTCAATAGTCTACTTTGTAGCACTTTGAATTAGAAAAGAATAAAGAATCCATCCGACCATTTCCCGACCAAGAAGAACTATCGCCTTGATGGCAGACAATATTTAGCATTACATGACTTGCAGTGACACTGAGGTATATCATGCATGATCCCTACTTGCTCACAAACATGGCACATAAAGACATCCATATGGACCATGACTAATTGGCATGAATTCTAAACTATTGTGTGTAACCAACTGAAAAGGAAAATAATAGATGGTGAAAATGATTATGAAAGTTAAAAATCCCATTATAAATGCAATACTAGAATTGTATTTACTGGTATTAATGTACTGATCAAATATAACTATTTGTAAGACATAGGATATTTAACATCCAGTAGGTATTCAGTATTTATAGAAAGTTTCTGCTTCTACAATTAACCAGATTTATGGTGCATTATTATTATTATTGTTGCTGTTGTTGTTGTTACGTTTTAGTGCCATATACTGGTTCATCACAAAGCATTGGTCAAATCAAGGGCAGGGAACTGGTTTACTCATGTTACCCTAAGAGAGCACTATTTTATGTGCATCCCTTGTGAAGCCATGTTATCAAAGAGGACAGCTTTTCCACATGATGAAGGAATAGTCCTTAATAAATAGTATACAAAGAGCTGTACTCTCTAACTAGAGTCACATTTAGTAACTATTACTAGAGTTCTTCAAATGAAACTTACTAGGTAATCTCAGTTCCTTACTGAGGGTTGATCATATCTCAAGTGAAGTGTAGTCATCAGGTAGTCCTACCACTTTTCACCACCTGTATTCCTATGGCTTGGTTCCAAGCAACCATCTCTTCCCACCTAGATTATCACAATAGTCTCCTGACTCATTTCATAAACTTTTTCAATAGTCTCTTTCAGTCTATTATCAATATAGCAATCTGCATCATTACGCTGCTCAAAATTCTGTAATAGCTTCTGCTCTTACTCAGAAAATAATACAAATCCATACATTGTCCATCAAGGGCCAACTTAACTTACTGCTCCCTCATTTTCTTACTGACTTTAACTGCTACTCTACCTCTCAATCACTTTGCCACAGACATACTGCCTACTTGTTATTCCTGGAAATTACTGTAATTTTGCCTCAATCTTTGTGCACTGTTTCCTTTGCATGAAATGTCCCTCCCTTAAATGTATGCATGACTCCGTATCTCACTTCTTTCAAGTCTTTACTCAAATTTCAGTTTTTCAGAAAGGATGTTCATGGCCAGTCTAACTAAAATGCAGCTAATCTTTCATATCCCATTTTTCCATTTTTTTCTGATCACTTATTGTCTAATATACTATATATATTTACTAATTTTTATCTTTTGCTTTCTATATCTTCCATTGTAATTTAAGATTCACAAGTACAATTCTTATGTATTTTATTTATAACTAACTCCCTAGATAGTGCCTAGAATATTGACTGGTCTGTAAGAGTATAGAAAGACACTAATCCAAGCATGTTTTGGCATGTTTTGTAGGTAAAAATAAAGTAGAAAAAGATTTAAATGTAAAGTTGAAGTGATTATTTTATTTTACCATATAGATTACCTTAAGCCAGCAACAACAACATACATTCAACCAGCTATTATGCCTGATACTGCTGCTATTGTTCCTTCTTACCCATATCGTCATTCACTTATGCCTCTAGTGATGTATTCCTCAAAGTAACACAAAACAGAAAATGTGTGTATTCTCAGCTCATCAACTAAAAGCATTCATGCTTGGTGCAGTGGTTCACGTCTGTAATCTCAACACTTGGGGAGGTTGAGGTGGGAAAGATTCCTTGAGCCCAGGAGTTAAAAACCAACCTGGTCAACACAGTGAGACACCATCTCTACAAAAACAAAATAATTTTTTTAAAAGCCTAGTGTGGTGGCATGTACCTATAGTCCCAGCTACCTGGGAGGCTAAGATAGGAAAATCATTTGAGCCTGGGAGGTGGAGGCTACGGTGAGCTGTGATTGTACCACTGTACTCCAGACTGGGTGACAGAGCAAGACTTGTCTCAAATAAAAGTCATATAATAAAACAAACTTGGCTTATACAAAAGAGTCTTATTACGGATGGAGAGTGGGGAGGTGGTGGGGAGCGCAAGCCTAGAGAGATCTTTTACTAGGCTGTCATTACTGAAAAAATTATAGTAAATGGAAAACCATGGAGAATCATTGATTTAATTCAGTGTTTTCTTGTGTTTCAGCCAATGGAAATAGAGAAACAGATTCTTATCACAAAGAAAATTTTAATAACTTTATAGGTTTTGAGAATCAAATTACTTATCAGACAAACTAGAGTATGATTTGCATATTTATCCATTTATAGTGTTAGTGGACCAATATTTGTACAATTAAATTGATCCTCCTATGGTAGAAACTGTTAAAATTTAGAGCTCTGTATTAAAGTTATTGACAATATTAAAGAGTGACCCTATTGAATTGCCTTGTTAATGTAAAAATGAACATTCTACACAAACAAGAAAGGAAGTCAGATATTGTGCTCTGTTGACTTTCAGAATCAAACTAATCTCTTAGTAGTGGGGATTTGGTGTAACAAAAGTTTGTTCTGCCTTTTGACATGTTGATATAGAGGTTTTACTGTCAGGTTCCAAGAAATTTGTCAAGCTCCAGAATATTTGCTCCCCTTTCCTATATCATGCAGAGAGAGAAAAATGGAACTGCTAGCCAAAAAGCATTCATACAATCTCTTAAATTGTTCTACATTGCCACTTTTTCAGGAACAGGAAACCTGGAAAAAATAGTGCAGTATAACTGGAAAGTCTTCAGATTTAATGGAGATTTTCTTTGTTCTTATAGTGAGTGATATGGTTTGGCTGAGTCCCCACCCAAATCTCACTTTGAATTGTAAGAATCTCCATGTGTCAAGAGCGGAGCCAAGTGGAGATAATTCAACCATGTGGGCTGTTTCCCCCACACTGTTTTCATGGTAGTGAAAAAAAGTCTCATGAGATCTGATGGCTTTATAAAGGGGAGCTCTCTTGCCTGCCACTATGTAAGACATGCCTTTGCCTCTCTTTTGCCTTCCACCACAATTGTGAGGCCTCCTTAGCCATGTGGAACTGTGAGTCCATTAAACATCTTTCCTTTGTAAATTACCCAGTCTCTGTTATGCCTTTATTAGCAGCCTGAGAACAGACTAATACAGTGAGTCTGGTTTAAAATTAGGCACATAGACAAATAGCTTTCAGATTGTGAGCTACTCAAGGACAACTTATAAATCCAACCAATATACATGCCCACAAAGGTCAGAATTTAAAACTTCTTGATTTAGGGGTTCGACTGTGCAATTATTGAAAGTGCAGTGTACTCCTTGGTGTGGAAATACTTTCTTTTCATTCAGATAGCAAAACGTAAAAAATAATATTAGCTTGAAATCAAAGTGGCAATTTCTCAAAGGAAAATGATCATGCATTGGGTAAGTTTAATCTCTCTGTGATATGAGTTCACCAGGAATTTGTAGAGCTAGGTGATATGCATTAAGTATTTTAAATCGCTCTAAAGTGTTTGTTTTGTCTCATCATTTAAATCTAGTTACTTCCAAGGAGGAACAGAGAGAAAATATCCAATTTTAATAATACACATACAGAACACACGACTTAGGATAAATATCAGATGAAAGTTTGGAGGCTATAGAAAGAAAAGGGAGAGATAATAATGTGTAGTGTTATGGATAATTTTTACTTTGTAATATGCAGATCTAATATTTTTAAAGCCATTTCTTTTATTTATCCTGGATAAAAGCACATGTCATAGAAAGGAGTAATGGCTGTTTGAGGAGAAGGTCAGGGGTAGATAAGGTAGAGAAGTCAAATATGTTCTCTCATTTCTTGGGCTGCCTTTTCGTTATGTTGATTTTGTTGCTTTTCTGTGCAGAATCATTTTAGTGTAAAGTAGTCCTATTTGTTTATTTTTGCTTTGGTTTCCTATGCTTTTGGTATCTTTTCCAAAAATTTATTGTCAAGACCAGTGTTCAAGGAACTTTATCCTTATGTTTTCTTCTAGAAGTTTTAAGGTTTCAGATGTTACATTTAAGTCTTTAATGAAATTTGAGTTAATTTTTTATATGGTTTAGGATGAGGGTCTGATTTAATTCTTCTCCATGGGTAGGTCTCATTTTCTAGTACAGTTTATTGAAAGAACCATTCTTTCTCCATTGTGTATTCTTGGCACTCCTATCAAAGATTGGTTGACCATATATGTATGGGTTTATTTCTGGGGTTTATATTCTGTTCCATTGATCTATGTGTTTGTTTTATACCAGTGCCACACTGTTTTGATTATTATAGCTTTGTAATATAGTTTGAAATAAGGACGTCTGATGCCTCCATTTTAGTTTTTCTTTCTCAAGTTGCTTTAGCTATTTGGGGCCTCTTGTGGTTGCATATGAATTTTGGGTTTTTTTTCTATTTCTATGGAAAATACCATTGGAATTTTGGTAGGGATTGCACTGAATCTGTAGCTCTCTTTGAGTTGTGTGGATATTTTAATAATATTAAGTCTTCCAACCCATGAACACGGGGTTTCTTTCCCTTTATTTGTATAATCTTCAATTTCTTTCACTAATTTTGTACCGTTTTCAGTTTACAGATCTTTCACACCATTGATCAAATTTATTTCTAATTGTTTTATTGTTTTCATGTTATTGTAAATAGAATTATTTTCTTAACACTTATCATAGTTCATTGTTAGTGTATAAAAACACAACTTACTTTTGTATTGTGATTTTGTATCCTGAAATTTTAGTTAATTAATTTCCTAGTTCTAACAGTTTTAGGTGGAGTCTTTAGAGTTTTCTATATATAAGATTATGATATCTGCAACAGAGACAATTTAACTTATTTCTTTTCTATTTTGGTCCCGTTTTGTTTAATTGCTGTGGCTGGGACTTCTAGTACTATGTTGAATAGAAGTGGCAAAAGTGGTTCAGAGATAGATTTTTAACATCTATATGTGATATTTATTCACAGGGACAATAGCATATTCATCTCTTCTAAATTCAGACACTGGACTTCATAGTGTTGGCTATAGAAAGATATTATTGTAGACTACATTTAAAATAGAATTTATCAATAAATACCTAAAATATATTAACATTTTGTTAACTGCTATTAAGAGCTGCTGAAATGCCATAACTTATATTGTGTCTAGCTGTTTTCAATGTAATTTTGCTTTAATTTTATCTTTTTAATTGTTCATACAATTGTGGTAATAGTGTGTGTGTAATTTTATTTACTGTCTTTTTCACACAACATGCATTCCTTATAGTTTCAAATACTCTATATAAATTAATTTAATAGCTACAAAATATTCTGAAATTTATCTTAGCTATTTTCCAGTTGTTAAAGACTTGGATTTTTTCCTCATATTCTTGAATATAATATTTCTGTAATGAAGATATTTATGTTTAAAGGTTTGTTCCATATTTGGGAATACTTTCTAGTATAAATACATAGAACTAAAACCAATGGATTTGTAACTTCAGGTCTTGTGGAAAGCGTATGCCAAGAGGGAGTTAGAAATGTAAGAGATTTATTGAGAAAAATACTTGTGAAATTATAGAGGGCACAGAAGCAGGCAGGGAGAGATCCAGATCACAATGTACATAAGACACTTGTGAAAGAGAGGGAAAGAAAAATAATTATTATGAAAGATTTTCAAACTGTCATGAAGCTTGGAGAAAGTCTTCACTAGCCCAAAAGAGAAGAGCTCTGGTTATTATACATTAAGTGTCCCATGTTGTGCAGAAATGGCTAAGCTTTGGTAGCCCTACCATGCTCAGTCAGCTGCCAGGGAAGAGCATAGCCTTGGAGGAAACGTTACAACAAATAATGAAGGTACTATATCTAGTGGTTGTCAGCTAATTGCATTCCTCCAGCTGAGCTGCAAGTGGTTTCTTGACTCTCCACAGCTATTCCAGCAAATATGGACATTTTTAGCAATAATGGAATATCAAGTTATTTTCTGAAAGTTATACTCTATAAAAATTTATACTCTACTACCCATGTTTTGTCACCAGCTTTTACTGCCATTATTAGTAGTAATTATTAGAACTTTGAAAGTTAAAATTGCTATTCAACTGTTACCTTCGTTTGTATTTTTTGATTAGTAATGATGTGATTTTTCCCATTGGTTTATTAGCCAGTTATTGTTCCTTTCTGTTAATTTATTCCTAATGGAGACTGAATGTTATTATATATTTATATATGTTACAAATAGTTTTCTTATTGTTTGCTTTTACTTTTTAATTTGTTAAAGCTATACATTTTAATTTTTAGTGATTTTTGCCTGTCACATTAATATTTGAAAATACTCCATAGATTAGAAAACAATTTCTTTCTCTTTTTTCTAATTATTAAATTCTTATTTATATCAGAATGCTATATAATAATTTATATTGATGTGCTGACAATCAAAATTTAATCTATCCTAAATTGACAATGTTCTCAATATCAATTATTGAATAAACTTTACTTTGTCTACTGATCTTTTATAATAGCATCAATAATTTTAGATTTCCATGAAAATCCATTATCCATATCTTGAAACCACAATAGGTGTCACTGATATTTACACCTAGGCACAATGGCTACAGATGCTTGTATTTCATTATTTAATTTGTATGGTACTGCCTGCTAGTGACTCTAAGCATCTTTTCATTCACTTCTTCATTCATTCCAGAAATATTTATTAACTCAGCAAAAACAAAACTGACAACGATCCCTTGTTTTCTCTACAGAATAGTTATACTCACTAACTAGTTTTTCTCTTCTTTTATGAATTAATCATTCACATATTTAAAATTGTTCTCTACTTTTTTCATTTTTTCCATTTGTTGGGTTTTCTTTGTATTCAAGAAACATTGCCCTTTCCCTGTTTAATGCAGTGTTAGTATTTTCTCCCAGCTTTTGACATAAAAAAGTTTTAAAATTTTAGGGAGGCAAATCTGTTGATCTTTGTTATATTTCATTCTGCCATGTTACTTTAATAACATAGCATAATGTATTATGATATGATGACATGACATGACACAAATGATATAATATGATATATGATATTGAACAATAATATAATGAACATCTGTGAATCCTCCTCTGAACTCAAAAGCTAGAACCTTTTTTCTCTCAAGATGGTAGACTAGAGGCATTGCTACCATATCTCTCCCACTTGGAAGGACAACATAGTGTGTACAGGAGAACTGAAGGAATCTATGGACCCTTTGAAGGAGTTGGGTAAAGAACTGTGAGTCCCCAGAGTATGAGAGGAGAGTTTGCCTTGAGGATACACACTCCCACTGGGGACCCTGAAAGTCCAGGTCACGGGGGAAGGCCCTAACCCCACCTAGCACAGGAACTGACTTGGGAAGTATTGTGGAATATAAAAGGAGAAGCAGCGTTGGTAGACGCTTGCATGCACTTGAAGACTCCAGTGCAGACCTAGGGCAGCCATTCCTCACTGCTCTTCACAGGTAACCCAGCAGAGGACAGCAAAATCTTCAGGCAGTGGTTACAAGTTGAAAGATGCCCCCAGAGGGGGTTTCCTGATATAACCACAGGTGGCGATGAACTCCTTCAGCCAGAGCCAGGGTAAGGGAGAGTGAAAAGTGGGCTGTGAATGCAGGTGTTGAGTGCAGGAACCACAGGTGCAATAGCCTAGTGCTTGACTTTGCAGTGGATGGGGAGGGGAGTGATCTGAAGACCAAGGTTGCTGTCTCCGTGGGGAAAGCCTATGGCTCCAGGGAGTTGTGAGTTCTGATTACAGGCTGACTGGAATTCAACTTGCTGCTGTCATTGAAACACTGTAGGAGTGAATCTGCTTTAGCAAGGGCATTGGGAATGGTGTGGGGCTTACCACCACTTGCTACTCCTCACTCCCTGCAAAAACACTTCTGTGCAGCAGACAGCAACACTCCCCAGTGGACCATAACCCAGTGGTCTGAGACACATTCCCATCCTTCAATGCCCACAGAGGTTGCTGCTTGTCCTGCACATGAAGACAAGAGCACAAACCTGCCTGACCCAGCCTCTACCTGGCTTTGCCCCATCACTCATCCTGGTGGCTTAACGAAAAGGACAGAACTCTTGGGAGCTACGTGGCCCCACCCATTGCCTGAGAAACCAGAGTACCATCCCTGGGCAACATAAGACAAGTAAAAATCCCACTGCTACTACCACAGCTGGTGCTCTTTTGTAAGTGCTACTTTCTTGCTGGAGGCCAACCAATACAGTCCATTACAGCATCTCCTGGTAGCATAACACTGCACCCAGAAAGGAGAAAATAACTGTGTGATAGCTATCACCCCTTCCTGCACCACTCTGGCTAACTTGTTATTGGTCTGCCAAGGCAAGACTAAGCAAAAAGAACAAATCTGGAGGCATCACATTACCCGACTTCAAACTATATTCTAAGGCCATAGTCACCAAAACAGGATGGTATTGGTGAAAGAAAGACACATAGACCAATGGAACAGAATAGAGAACCCTGAAATGAAGCCGAATACTTACAGCTAACTGATCTTTGACAAAGCACCCAAAAACATAAAGTGGGGGAAAGGACATCTTATTCAACAAATGGTGCTGTGATAATTGGCAACCACCTGTAGGAGAATGAAAGTGGATCCTCATCTCTCACCTTATACAAAAATCAACTGGATTAATCAGACTTAAATCTAAGATCAAAAATCATAAATATTCTAGAATAAAACCTTGGATAAACTCTTCTGAACATTGGCCTAGGCAAAGAATTCATGACTAAGGCCCCAAAAGCAGCTGCAACAAAAACAAAAATAAATAAATGGAACTTAATTAAACTAAAAAGTTTCTGCACAGCAAAAGAAATGATCAGCAGAGTTAACAGACTCCCAAAGAATGAGAGAAAATATTTACAAACTGCACATAAGGAGAGAAGACTAGAATCCAGAATCTACAAGAAACTCAAACAAATCATCAAGACAAAAACAAATAGCCCTATCCAATAGTGGGCAAGGGAGATGAATAGACATTTCTCAAAAGAAGATATACAAATGGCCAACAAACATATGAAAAATTGCTCAACATCACTAATCATTGAGAACATGCAAATAAAAACCGCAAGGAGATACCGCCTTACTCCTACAAAAATGGGCAGTATTAAAAATTCAAAAAACAACAGATGTTGGCTTGGATGTGGGAAAAATTGAATGCTTATACACTGCTTGTTTGAATGCAAATTTGTACAACTTCTATGCAAAACAGTATGTAGATCCCTTAAAGAGTGAAAAGTAGATTTACCATTTGTATTACTCAGGGTTCTCTAGACGGACAGAACTAATGGAGCTTATTAAGTATTAACTCACAGGATCACAATGTCTCACAATAAGCCCTCTGAAGGCTAAAAAAGGGAGATCCAGTCCGAGTTCCAAAACTGAAGAACTTGGAGTCAGATGTTTGAGGGCAGGAAGCACTCAGAATGGGAGAAAGATGTAAGCTGGGAGGCTAGGCCAGTCTCTCTTCACATTTTTCTGCCTGCTTTATATTCTAACCATATTGGTAGCTGATTAGATTGTGCCCACGCAGATTAAGGGTGGGTTTGCCTTTCCCAGCCCATTGACTCAAATGTTAATCTCCTGTGGCAACACCCTCACAGACACACCCAGGATCAATACCTTGTATCCTTCAGTTCAATCAAGTTGACACTTGGTATTAACCATCATACCATTTGATTGAGCAATCCCACTACCCGGTATCTACCCAAAGGAAAATAAGTCATTATATGAAAAAGATACCTATGCATTTACGTTTATAGCAGCAAAATTCTCAGTTTCAAAGATGCGGAACTAACCTAAGTGTCCATCAACTAATGAGTAGACAAAGAAAATACCATGGAATGCTATTCAGCCATTAAAAGTGACAAAATAATGTCTTTGCAGCAATGTGGATGGAGCTGTACGCCACTCTTCTAAGTAAAGTAACACAGGGACGGAAAACAAAGAACCACATGTTCTCACTTTTAAGCAGGAGCTAAGCTATGAGTAGGCAAAGGCATATAGAGGGATATAACAGATTATAGAGACTCAGAAGTGGGAGAGTGGGAGAAGGGCTAGGGATTAAAAAAAAAAGTACACATTGGGTATATATAATGTACACTACTCAGGTGATTGGTGCACAAAAGTTTCCGAAATCACCACTATAGAATTCATCCACGTAACAAAAACCACTTGTACCCCAAAAGCTAGTAAAATAAAAATTAATTTTAAAGACATGGATACTTATAAATGTCTTCAAGCTATCTACATATTCCATCCCTAGGCCATTCAAATGCTTCCCTGTCTCCACAGTACCATCTTGTATTTTTTATTATCATTCACATGTTCTTTTTAAAAGGGACAACTGTTTCTCATTACTTGAAGTCTCTGAATTTGACAGTTTACCTACTAGCTAGAATTTATTTTTAATGACTTCAATACTTTAGCATTTATTTTCAGACAAATGCAGAGTGAGAAAAATTTTGATTTGCCTGATATATATGTTTCCAATTGAGGTCCAACAATGCAATGCTCTACTGGCTTATTTCAGCTGTTACACCAAAAATAGTGTATCGTTTTTGTGTGCGTGTGTGTGTGTGGTCTACTTAGTTCCATTTCTTTTGCATTTCCATGGAGGTAGGTCCACCAACAGTTAAAAGTAACATTTTCCATGTGTGATGAAACTGAAAATGTGACTAAATTTGTGGATTTACGAGATGATGTCTTGATTTTTTTTTTTTTTAATGTATAGTACACAACAATTTATTGTTATATTAACCTGGGTCAAGAATAGCTGAAACTCTTCTCAACTATTGTTTTATTATAAATAATTCCTGCATATAATTTGTCATTTAGAAGAAATATGCACTAAATAAGGTGTCTTTCAACATAAACACACATAAAACGATGCTATATATTGATCAATTGATGGAAATATTGTGGCAACATGCTTTACAGGATGCTAACTCTGTAATTTCCCTAGGAACAATGACTTGGTATTTGCTAACTCACTATTTCCAGTGACTTTATATCACATAATCCCCACGTGTCAAGGGAGGGACAGGGTGGGAGGCGATGGAATCATGGGGGCAGTTTTCCCCATGATGTTCTTGTGACAGTAAGTCTCGTGAAATCTGATGGTTTCATAAGGGACTCTTCCCCTTTTGCTCCTCACTCTTCTCTCTCCTGCTGCCTTGTTTCCCCATCGCCTTCCACCATGATTGTAGGTTTCCTGAGGCCTCCCCAGTCATTTGGAGCTGTGAGTCAATTAAACGCTCTTTCCTTTATCAAGTACCCAGTCTCAGGGAAGTTCTTTATAACGATGTGAAAATGGACGAATACAACCATTATAGTGAATGGATTATTTTACTCATATGGACATATGTACATGTATGGTGTGTGTGTGCATGCATGTCTGTGTGTATAAGTATCTATATTTTAAAAAATTATATGCAGTGATCATAGAAGTACTTTATAATCAGAAATAAAATTATTACAAATATTTGATAACTGTTTTCTATCTGTTTATTTGCTTTGACCTTGTTGGTGTGGTCTGATTTATAAGAAGGATTTTTAAGGGAAATCCTGTTTTCTTTCATATGGGGTCAGGGAGGTCAGTAAAATTGTCATGAGTGAATTTACTATAGATGTTATTAAACCAGGTGTATTTTATAAATTACATGTGCAAGCACATAGATAAAAGCAAGCTAACGAATTTGAATTGAGCATTTCACATTCTGGGCCATTCTGGGTGCCATCTATGAGAATACAGTGGTATAGTGTCTTGCACAAAACCAACTTCTGAGCTAGAGAGATGAGATGGTAAGTAGAATTATAAATGTGAAGACCCATTTGACAGACTAGGATTTGAATGAAGCTTATTATAGTATAAAATGAAATGTAAACTAGTAATAGCACAATAAGACATAAGACTGCCAAGAACTTTGTGATGGGAGTTTGAGCATATACACTATTACTAAAGATTAGACTGGAGTTAACTTTATTCCCTTGGTACATTTATACAATTACAGGAAGTCATGCATCCTCACTCACTCATCGTATCCCATTTATCACATGAATGTGCTTTACAAATGTTACTGCCAAGACAAAGGAAAGCTACACGATGAAAACGTCTTTATTTTCCTCTTCTCTTTAGTGTCTAACGTTCTGCAAATAGTAAAGTCTATTTTGCTATGTTTAGAAAAATGCCCAGCACGCTATAGAGGAGGGGTCTTCAGACATTTGGATGAGATTACAGTGCTACAGAAAAGAGAGTTAAATCTTCAGAGGGTTTATTCCTCTTGGGGAAATTTCTTTCCCTACTGATAGTCTACTATTTGTGAGACTATCCTGACAAAATCAAGATTTATTAATTCTTCATCTGGTGTCCTACAAAACTAACTAGGCGCCTAAGGTGTATACTCAAAACACTTTATCGGTTCCTTGTTTACACATTTTTCTATGTGATTTCTTAACCAGAGAAACTATTTTGAACTGCATGTTTCTTATTAGGACTCCACTAATACCTCCCTCCACCCATATGGACAGCCATATAGCTATTCAGCCACCACCCTGCCTGTCATTCATTGGAGTTGATAAGAGAAGAATAAAAGTCAAGAAGTCAAGGAAGTGTTGGCTCTACATTAATTTTAAGACAGTGGTTTTCATTTTGGAGGAAGGAGTCCAAAGATTCCATTGAGAATCTGATGAAGGCAGTGGACCCTTTCCCTTAAAGGTTTTGAATAGATATATGCCATCATTTATGTAAAAACTGAAAGTATTTTTTTAAATGTTATGAAAATGTGTTAAAATGTTATAAAACCTGCACACGGATTCTTTAAAAGTATACACATTCCAGGTTTGAAACTTTAACTCATTCTGTTGCAGAGAGAAATCAGCTCTGCTCTCATTGAATTCACTTTGATAAACTGGACTGTGGAGATACAGGGTTGGGCTTTCATCGTAAATGACCTTGAGCAGCAATATCCTTATATAAAATACAAGAATGGTACCTGAAGGATAGGGGCCCATAAGGCCACTGAATACGTCCTCCAGTTCAGTCAAGTTATCCTGCTTCTTAAATGGGTTTATCCCATTTCTTCAGGGCCTAGGGTTGCATAGCTAAATTCCTAAATAATATACATTTATCTAGTGTATCCTGTGTTGATTCACCAATATATATGGGATGGCAGTGAATTGTTAGAGTAGTAATGAGGGTTTTCACACGTGACACCACTATATCTTTCTTTACTGTAGGCAAAATTAACACCAGTCAACTAGGAAGAAGGCAGTATGATGACAGCAAGATGAGCTTTTAAATCTACTAGAAGATTGTTTCTTGTACAGCTTCTGGAGATATGATTGCTATGGAGCCAATTTGTACATGTGAACTAAGATGTGAGTCTTTGCCAACAAATTTTGGATATGAGAGACTGAAATATCCCCCCATGCTAATGAGGTATAGACTCTCATTTTTATTTAAATGATGTAATGTTGGAGTCAAACGCCTTTGCCTGAGTGAAAGGAATATAGGTTTTGAAGTTAGCTAAGTCTGAATTCTAGGTCAGGCACTTCCTATGACCTTGTTTATATTATACTTAACCTATGAGTCTGTTTTCTAATCTGTAAAAAGAGTATAAATACTATTTACCTCAGGCACACTGCAAAAATTCTAAACAGTTTAAAATTCCTGATCTCAGCTCTCAGTAATTAGGAACCATATCTGATTATCACCCTGGGGCCAATGCTTGTGTGCCAGTGTGATTCATCAAGGTAATTATTAAAACTATCAAACAAATTTTGGCATTTCTTGATACCAGGATAAGAAGCCCATGCTTTTTTCCATAAACAATGGGGAGTCATTGAAGATTTATCTCTCCTAATTTTTATATGAATGAAAACAAAAAAATAAGCTAATTGGAAATAATGAAAAATTATTTCTGTATTACTGCAAATTCAGATTGATTGAATTATCTTCTGCAGGCCTCAAAACGTAGTCATTTTTCAAGTGAATGATTTAACATTGCAATGACATTGCACTCTGTTGTAGTTAGTGTTTTCATTATTAGAGGAGCACGTTGCGTTGTGGACAATTAGCCTGCACTTCAATGATGACATTTGTTCAAAAATTGCCGGGATCACTCATGAAGGTTTGAACTGCACTATTTGAAGAAAAGTGAAGGACTAAAAAATGTGAGGTTAACATAAGTCATATTTACTTTTATCATAGGAGTTATAATTGCTGAAAGCCTTCTTAGTTGGCCCAAATGGGTAAACTGAGTCCCCAGTAAGAGAAGAGAGTTGCCTTCAATTGCATAGCAAGATAGAAACAGATTTTGAAGTGGAACAGGAGCATTAATTTTATTTCTAATACTGAGAAGTATGAATGAAACCTTTGTGGGTGGCAGGTCTTCATTCAACAGCTACATGATTTCCTACTATGGGTGGTGTCAGTAATCCAATGAGTGTGTAAGTCCCCATGATTTACCAGGCACTATACTAGGTGAACACATCAGAAAAACCCACAACCCTCATGGGGCTTATAGACTAGAAAATTCAGACAGCAACATGTACACACTTGTTCATCTAATAATAATTCTGTAACTCTGATACAGGAGATGCACAGGCCTAAGAAAGACTATAAAATGGGGAGATTATATAGTTAAAGAGATCAGTACATATTACTGCAGTCCCAAACAAGTTTTTAAATTATTTTAGAGGCTGCTCTATCCATGAAAATAATTCTAAAGGCTATGGGACTCTTTATGTATCAAGTAACTCACAGTTTATTCGCATCCTTTCAAAAACCATGATCTTAGAGTAAGGTCCAACCAATATGTTGTCTAACTCGACTTTATATTTTCATTACAAAATTTCTTACTACATAAATGCAAAAATTATCCTCAGATTTCAGTTTGTGTTTCACTGGTTTGGAGCTATGAACTTCACCAGGCGGTGATTTGGGCAGGTTCAACCACTAGGGGTCCCCTTGGGACAGGGCCCCAGTAAGAGGACCTTGAAACTATGTCTGTGGCTGTACAGTCAGCCTATACACAAAACAGTGTTTAGAATTTGAGTTGGGCCTGCAAAAGCAGTAAGATTTTGGATAGAGTTGGATGTGAGAAGAACCTCAGTTATTCCAATCAGCAGAAGCAGAGAGGGGGATGTGTAGGAGGCTAATTTAGTTAGAGAATAGCAACTAAATCAGTTGGGCTGGGACATTGAGTATGTGAAGGATATAAATAGAACATGAGATTAGAGCGGCGGCACCACAAAGAAATAATAAATGCTTAAAGTGATATATTTGAAGTGAAATTGTTTGAGTCTCAACCACCAGGCTAAGGAATTTTAATTTTATCATGTTACCAATCGGGAGTCTTTGAAGCTGTTTAAGAAAAAAATATAAACAGAGGAAGCAGTGTTTAGGAAGCCTTTTAAATATACAATAAGCAGTTGAAAGGAAAAAAAAAAGTGGAGCCTGACAGAGAGTGAAGGATACCAAAATATCAAGGAAAATAAGCGTGGCCACATGGTTAATGTTCCAGGATACTATATAACAATAGAAGCACAGAGAACCTAGGATAGGCATTTGGAAAATTGTCGGCATTTAAGTATAGGATATGGATGAAGCAAGAGAGAAAGAACAGAGGAAAAGTGGCAAGTGGTTCCGATTCTGCTGAAAACAGTCAGTGTGGGAACAACTAGCAAAAACAGTTTTTATATACTCTACAGAACTAGAAAAATCTATAGAGCTAGACAACGAAAAATAAAAGTCAGTAAAAATAAAACTGTGCCCTATGATTTTAAAAGACATAGATAGAACTTAGCTAACTAGATTAGGTAACCATGAGATGGACAGTAAAGCAAATAAATGGAGAGAGAGGAGAGCTCAGTAAGATGGAGTGAGGTTGGAATTCTGCTCTGCTGTTTGACCTTATAAACCATAATTTCCTCTCTCAGCATCATATTTCTCTTATGTAAAATGTGGTACTAATACTAACTCATGATGCTTTTGTGACTAATACATTTGATAATGCATAAAGTATTTAACATAGTGCCTGGAGTATAATATTTATTAAGAGCTTAACCTGAGTTGCTTATTATGACATTTGGTATAAAGGGGATGGCCCCTATGCCTTTCTATGGCCTCTGAATAAATCCTCGCATGCAAGATTATTATAGAATATGGCGTCAGGAAAAATAATGTTGGCTTTCCTTAGAAATTGCTGAGCTTCCTGCTTTGTAATAACAAGGGCTATGTAAGTTTTAGTTTTTGTTCACAGGTCTGTTTCCCTTTGACTTGGTTTCCTGATATATTAGGACTAATTTTGAAACTCAAGTCTACCAAATAAGTTAACTCTTACAGTTTTCATATGTTCTTCTTTATTTCCGTGCTTCTGATTTTGTGTTTTTAATGAATTTCATGGTTTTTAATTATCATTTATTATGCACCGTTTTTTTCTTGGCATGGTGTTCAAAACACCCTTGTAAAGTAAAAATCATTAACCTTATTTTACATATGAGCAAATTCAAGTTCAGGGAGGTGAAGTTACTTTCAAACTCACATACTTAATAAGTGCAAGAGTAGGGATTTGAAACTACATTTCTCAGGCCTCAAGCTTTTGCCGTTTTCTTTCTTTTTCTTTTCCTTTTCCTTTTTCTTTTCTTTTTTTTTGAGATGGAATCTCGCTCTGTCGCCAGGCTGGAGTGCAGTGGCACAATCTCGGTTCACTGCAAACTCTGTTTCCCGGGTTCAAGCTGTTCTTCTGCCTCAGCCTCCTGAGTAGGTGGGACTATAGGCATGTACCACTGCGCCTAGCTAATTTTTGTATTTTTAGTAGAGATGGGGTCTCACCATATTGGTCAGACTGGTCTATTGAGTACTTTAAATATTTTTGTTTCTGTGTGAATTTATTTCAATACAAATAATTGTAAAGGGTAAAATAAAATCACACTGTTACATTAAACTAATAACTTGGGTTTGAAAAACAAGTATTTCTTTTGTATTTGCCAAGTAATCTAGACTACTACTTAGATTTATGTTGGTATCACAAATACTAAGGGGAATGAAGCAGTCTTACACTATTAGTCATAATGTCACACAAACACACAGTTACATAGTTATTAAAATGAGTTCAGAAGCTAATAAATTTTTTCCTTTGCAAAATAGAACTGATAAATAGAGTAAATAAATTAAGAAACTCAAAAGCAGTATTCAAGGCCATTCATCTGACATTCAGTGCTCAGTATATATTACCACTTCTGGATGATGTCAAGGCTATCTCATCTGTGGGGAAAAATGAAAAGAATTGAGAAGGGAAAGATGATTATTTTAGAGAAGAGATTCCCTTTTTTTTTAAAGAATTACAATAGTTGAACCTCCTGCCTTTCCCCATGCCCCAGGCCTATGTGAATAATTGACAGATACATTACTTCACATCAATCATCACCTAAGATGGCACTTCTAGTATCTTTCTGAAATTTCATCATACTTTCCCACATCTCCTCTTCTGCTAGAAACTCAAGGAAGGAAATACCTAACTAGTTAGGAAATATGAGAATTTACAGTTAATTTTGAAAAGGCTCTTACAGTATTAGAAACTTTGTTTAGAAATCCAGTTTAAAAGGAAGAATATAGTCTTGAAATCAGAAGTCAAGAGATATCATATGAGATAATTAAAAAGTAATTTACCAGTAACAACAAAAATTCCAATTAGAGTCTTCTCACAAGTCCTTAAATATGAAAGTAATTTCCATATATTAAGGACCTAATATGTATGATTTATATTCATTATCTCTAATCATCCTAATAACGTGTGAAATAAATGTTAGGCTCCTTAATGGTAAGGTGAGGAAACGGAGGCTCTGAATAATTAAATTACCTGATCAAAACCAGCATAGTCACAAGATTTACAACTAGAATCATTCTCTTTTCCTTTCAACTAGCAGTTAGTTGGAGCTGACCTTTAGTGGTGCACAGGAGCCAATTGTTAAACATTCAGGAATTGTTTTTGCAGGCTTGTTGTTAAATACAGCCATTATTAAAAATGAAATTATATAAAACTACAATCAAATGAATTATATTAAAATACATAATAAATACTAAAAACTCATCACTTTCTTATGATTTTACTATGTTCTACTACTATCTGTGTTCTTGAGGTTATTACACACATTGTATCAGAATGGTGAAAATAATATATAACAGTGTACTGCTGGGAATCTCTTCCTAGCTCCCCATTCATTAACATCATATTGGTAGTTTGAATTCATCCATTGTAGAAGTAATTACTTCCAAGACCAGCTCAGTCGGGGAGACCCTAACCCAGTGGCGCTAGAGGAATTAAAGATACACACACAGAAATATAGAGGTGTGAAGTGTGAAATCAGGGGTGTCACAGCCTTCAGAGCTGAGAGCCCTGAACAGAGATTTACCCACATATTTATCCACAGCAAGCCAGTCACTAGCATTGTTTCTATAGATATTCAATCAGCTAAGAGTATTCCTTATGGGAAAGGAAGGGATGGGCCAAATTAAAGGAATAGGTTGGGCTAGTTAACTGCAGCAGGAGCATGTCCTTAAGCACAGATTGATCATGCTATTGTTTGTGGCTTAAGAATGCCTTTAAATGGTTTTCCGCCCTGGGTGGGCCAGGTGTTCCTGGCCCTCATTCCCGTAAACCCACAACCTTCCACCATGGGGTCATGGCCATCATGAACATGTCACAGTGCTGCAGAGATTTTGTTTATGGCCAGTTTTGGGGCCAGTTTATAGCCAGATTTTGAGGGGCCTGCTCCCAACAATTTACACCATGGAAATCAACACATGTTATAAACCAGGGCTTGGCTTGTTTGGGTGCTTTTCTAGATTTAGGAAAATAATAAAGTGTTAATAATGCAGATTAAACTTAAAAATGTGCCATGCCTACAGCCATTATGTTGTGAATAGCATAAATAATTGAGGAAATAGTCTTCCACCATTTGAAAACTATTATCCAATTCAGCAAAAATTGACTCACTTCTTTGCCAAAATTAGTCAAGTGTTGAAGTATCTGATACTTCACTTTCACATTACTTCTTAATATAAATGAAAGTCTCAGTCAACATTTATGTTAGAACTACATTAATTCATCAATTGTGATGAGAATATAAAAATTAGGAAAAATTAACAAAAGCATTCTGTGAGAATATCAACTATATGGATTGACAATAAAGTACAATAAAGAGTATTGTATATTTCATTCATATTCATAAATTGCATGCAACACACTGTAAATATCATCAACACTTATTTAAAATATGCAGATATGTATGCATATACACACACACACATACACACATATATTTATATATTGCATGCTGCTTAATCATTTGCCAGAACACCAACAGCTTTCAATGGTATTATGTCAACATTCAGTGAAACTGCTTCTGCCAAAAAAAAAATGAAGAAAAAAAGAACAACTGATAAGCCCCCTAGTTACTAAATTCAGTTCTCTTTTATTTTATTTATTTGTAGCATTTGGCACGTCAGCAACTCCTTTTATTTTTTATATTTTTTTAGTGAATTATTCTTAGTTTCCAGGAACCACTCCATCTTTGCTTTTACCATTGTTCAATATAAGTTCCTACATCCTAAATATTGATATTCCAAGGCATTCTATTATATGTTCTCTAGTGTCACAATATTTACTCTTTGGGCAATATTAGCTACTCACACAGTCTTAAACAACTAATAATTTGATAACTTCCAAATATGTACCTCTAACACAGCTATCTCGCTTAGCATTGTTTAGGCAAATGTATAGGTATCCCTAAGTGGATATTTATTAATAACTTTGCACTTAACACAGCCAAAATTAAATATGACTTGTCCTGCAAATGTGCTTCTTCTTCGTTATTTTCTAACCTGATTAATGGCATTATGCAATCATCCAAAAATAAGTGAATCATCGTAGACTTCTCACTCAAGTGTATTTTCAACTAATTATGAAGTCCCTTGATCTGATACAATTCTCCTTTCTTTCCAAACTTTGAGCTAATGTTTTATTTGGGCTCTAGCCATCTGTTGTCTGGACTCTTGTAATAAATTTCTAACTCACACGTATTTTTGTCCACCCATACTTAGTCCAACAAACTGCTGCCAGCGAGGTATTTATAAAAATGCATACATAATCATATTATTTTCCTAGATGAAATTCAATTTTCTATAGTAGTGTTTCAATCTTTTTCACTGCAAACTCTGGGAAGAGATACTTTGTTTGTCAAGACCCAGTGTATACAACAGGCATGTGAGCATGTACCTACATGCACACACCCAATAGAAAAAAATATATAATAAAACAATGCATTGCACTCTGATATTTGGTATTACATATAATTTTTTTTAAATGCTGGCTGACTATAGGCCACAAAATTATTTTATGAATGCGAGCCATCAGTTTATAAATTACTGAAGTAGAAAAAAATATATATATATCTTACACATAGCACACAAAGTCATTCACAATTAAAAGTAAAAATAGAAAATATTTTGAAATGAATAGTAATAAAATATAAACTATCAAAATTTGTTGGAGGATTCCAAAAATCTAAAACTATTCAAAAATAAAGTTCATTAAAATGTTGGATATAGCAAAAGCAGTACTTAGAGGATAATTTAACATTTTAAAGTTTTATATTAGAAATGAATAAAGGTTTAAGATAACTGACGTAAGTATTCTCCTTGAGAAGCTAGAAAAGTCAAATTAAAGTAAGCTCAAAGTACATAAAGGAAACGATAAGTATAAGAGCACAGATCAATAAAACATAAACAAAATATATAATTATAAAATAAAACCAAGGCTGGGCATGGTGGCTCACACCTGTAATCCCAGCACTTTGAGAGGTCAAGGCAGGTGGATCACCTGAGGTCCAGAGTTCGAGACCAGCCTGGCCAACATGACAAAACCCAATCTCTACTAAAAATGCAAAAATTAGCCAGGCATGGTGGTGCACGCCTATAATGCCAACTACTCGGGAGGCTGAGGCAGGAGAAGTGCTTGAACCCGGTAAGTGAAGGTTGCAGTAAGCCGAGATCGTGCCACTGCACTCCAGCCTTGGAGACAGAGTGAGACTCCATCTCAGAAACATAATAAATAAAATAAAATAAAACCAAGTTGTTTATTTGAAATAATTAATAAAGTTTATAAACTCCTAGGATAATTGAGTAAAGAAAAAAAGACATAAAAATAATTTATCAACATCAGGATAAAATGGTAGGGATAGTCCCAGCAGAATGTACACAAAGGGTCAACTAAATTTTCTGCAATGACGAAAATGTTTGATAACCTGTGCTGCTTAGTGATGTCACTTCTACTCACATTTAGCTATTAAGCACATGAAATGTAGCTACTGTAAGAAAAGAACTAGAACTTTAATTTAATTTTTAATTGAATTGAATTTAAATTTAGATAGCCACATACATGGAATCTTGAATCCATGGACATGGTATGTCTGTAATTATTTAGATTTTCTTAAATATTGTTAAGGTAACAATTCGCGTTAATTTTAGAGATGTGTGTGTGCCTGTATGTGTTTATGCAATGTGATTTCAACCATAACACCAATGGGCTTTTTCATAAAAATTGACAATCTGATTCTAACATTTATATGAAAAGAACTAGAATATCCAAGGCAATCTTGCAAAGGAAAAAACAAACAGGTATCCTTATTTAACTCAATTGTAAGACTTAGTATATTGCACAATAATCACTACAGTATGATGCTGACTTAACAACCATGCCAGGCACAGTGGCTCATGCCTGTAATCCCAGCACTTTGGGAGGCCAAGGCGGGCCGATCGAGAGATCAGGAGTTCAAGACCAGCCTGGCTAAGATGGTGAAACCCCATCTCTACTAAAAATACAAAAATTAGCCAGGCATGGTGGCACATACCTGTAATCCAAGCTACTTGGGAGGCTGAGGCAGAGAATTGCTTAAACCGAGGAGGTGGAGGTTACAGTGAGCCGAGATCACACCACTGCACTCCAGCCTGGGTGACAGAGTGAGACTCCATTTCAAAAAAGAATTAACAACTAGATCAATAGCAAAGAATAAATGTCACAGTAATAGACCCCAAAATAGATACCCATCTGATTTTCAATAATGACAGTGATGGAGTTCAATGAGGGAAAAGTATTTTTAATAAATGAAGCTGGAATAATTGGACAACTATAAAGAAAAAGAATGAACCTTGTCCCTGCCTCACAGTATACATAATAAATAATGAGATAGATTATAATCTTAAATGTAAAAGCAAAAACCATAAATTTCTTAGAAGAAAACCTAAGATAATATTTTCATGATTTGGACTAGTCATAGAGAGCAATAATCACAAAATATAATTTATGTATTTGATTTAATTAGAATATTAAAATGGTATCTATATATCAAAATAATACATTAAGAGAGTGAATAGGCAAGTCCCAAACTAGGAGAAAATATTTGTAAACACATATCTGACAAAGAATATCACCAATTTTATAATTAATGACATTATATAATTTACTGCATAATTATATAATTTGATTACATTTCAATAATTAAAAGAAAAGCAACCTGACAAATATGGGAAGAATACTTGAATAGACATTTCACAGAAAAAGATATACGAATGGCCAATAAGCAAATGAAAAGGTGCCCAATATCATTAATCATGAGGGAAATACAATGTAAAACCACAGTGTGATAACACTCCACATTTGCCAGATTGCCTAAGACTTTGATATGGCTTTGCTGTGTCCTCACCCAAATCTCATCTTGAATTATAGTTCCCATAATCCTCACCTGTCATGGGAGGGTTTCAGGAGGAGGTAACTGAATTACAGGGATGGGTCTTTCTGTACTGTTCTCATAATAGTGAATAAGTCTCATGAGATCTAATGGTTTTAGAAAGGGCAGTTCCCCTGAACTTACTCTCTTGACTACCGCTATGTAAGACATGACTTTCCTCCTCCTTCACCTTCCTCCATGATTGTGAGGCCTCTCCAGCCATACAGAACTGTGAGTCTATTAAACCTCTTTCCTTTATACATTACCCAGTCTTGTGTATGTATTCATTAGCAGCATGAGAACAGACTAATACAGTAAATTGGTGCCAGGTAATGGGGCGCTGCTGTAAAGATATCCACAACTGTGGAGGCAACTTAGGAGCTGGGTAACAGGACGGCCACCATCCTCCAAAACCCAGAATGCTAGATCCATTGACAGCTTGCATTGTGAGCCTGGAAAAGCCACAGACAGTCAACACTAGCCTGTGAAAGCAGCCAGGGTTGGGCCGTACCCTGCAAAGTCACAGGGGCAGAGCTGTCCATGGCAGTGGGAGCCTACCTCTTGCATCAGTGTGACCTGGATGTGAGACATGGAGTCAAAGGAGATCATTTTGGAGCTTTAAGATTTGACTTTGCCACTAGATTTGGGACTTCCATGGGGCCTATAGCCCCTTGGTTTTGGCCAAATTCTCCCATTTGGAATGGATGTATTTACCCAATGCCTTACCCACATTGTATCTAGGAAGTAACTAATTTGCTTTTGATTTTACTACTGATACACAGCAGTATGCATGAATCTCAAAAATCATTATGCTGGATTTTAAAAAAAGCCTTTCAGAAAAAAGTATGCAATAATTTCATTTATATAATGTTCTCTTAGGCAAAACTAATCTATGTTGGGAAAACGTGAGAGCGATGATTGCCTTTGGAGGATAGAGATGAGGACTGACTACAAAGGGAATGAGAACATTTTCTGGGGTGATGATAATATTCGATACCTTTATCGTTTATGCTATGCAGATGTATGCATTTGTCAAAATTTAAGAAATGGTGCTCCTAATATTTGTGCATTTCACTGTATATAAAATTTACCACAAAAGAAAAAAAATGCACTATAAGGACATTTTGAATTATACTTAAATATATGATCACTTGATCACTGAAGTAGTTAGGAAATGGTATACTGATATATATGTGTATAAGTATATATATATATACACTTTTTTTTTTTTTTTGAGACGGAATTTCACTCTTGTTGCCCAGGCTGGAGTGCAATGGTGTGATTTCAGCTCACAGAAACATCCACCTCCCAGGTTCAAGCAATTCTCCTGCCTCAGCCTCCTGAGTAGCTGGGATTACAGGCATGCGCCACCACGCCCAGCTAATTTTGTATTTTTAGTGGAGAGGGGGTTTCTCCATGTTGGTCAGGCTGGTCTCAAACTCCCAACCTCAGGTGATCCACCTGCCTCAGCCTCCCAAAGTGCTGGGATTACATGTATGAGCCACTGTGCCTGGCCTATATAGCTTATTTTTATAGGCATGAGAATATAGATATATTGAAGAATAGATACATGAGAAACCAAGTACAGGAAAAGGTTAATGATAGCCTCTAGTTGGTGGTTGTATGGGTATACATTCAAACATGGTATGAACTGAATGTTTGTGTCCTCCCAAAATTCATATGTTGAAATCCTGGCCAGGTGCAGTTGCTCATGCCTGTAATCCCAGCACTTTGGGAGACCAAGGTGGGCAGATCACCTGAGGTCAGGAGTTCGAGAGCAGCCTGGCCAACATGGTGAAACTCCGTCTCTACTGAAAAAAAAAAAAAAAAAAAATAGCTGGGCATGGTAGTGGGCGCCTGTAATCGCAATTACTCAGGAGGCTGAGGTAGGAGTATCACTTGAACCTGGGAGGCGGAGCTTACAGTAAGCCAAGATCACACCACTGCACTCCAGCCTGGGCAACAGAGTGAGACTCCATCTCAAAAAAAAAAAAAAGAAAAGAAATCCTAACCCCCAGAGTGATGACATTAGGAGGAGTGGCCTTTGGAAGGTAAGTAGGTCACAAGAGTGGATCCCTCATGAGTAGGATTAGTGCCCTTATAAAAAGCACAAAGAGGAATTGATTTTCTCTCCCTGCTCTCTGCTATTTGAGGACATAGCAAGAAGTCATTAGTCTACAACAGAGAAGAGGGCCCTCACCAGAACCTGACCATGCTGGCACCCTGTGCTCAGACTTTTCAGACTCCTAAACTGTGAGAAATAAATTTCTGTCATCTAAGCCACCAAATATATAAGTTGTTACAGCAGCCCAAACTAAGATAAAAATCTTATAACTTTTTAATATGTTTGAAATTAATTTTAATCTTTTTTTAAAAATCACACTGTATGAAAAAGGCAGAAAAAGAAGAGTGCATATTGTCTTTTTACATTTATTTGATATTCAAGAGCAGTTACAAGTAATCTATGGGGAGAAAAGTGAGAACAGTGATTAACAGTAGGAATGGGGATTGACTGGAAGGGGTAAAAGGAAGTATTCTGGTGTGACAGAAATGCTCTATGTGGAGGATGGCTGCATGAATGTATACATTTATCAAAATCTTTCACATCTACACTAAAAATGTATGTATTTAACTCTATGTAAATTTTATCTGAATACAAAAAATAATTTAAAAATAACATTCAGCAGCATCTTAATACGAGATGTTGAGTTCAGAGACAAAAGTATTAAATGATACAAAGAAAGATACTGTCATAATATGAAAGCAAACAATTCACGATGCAGATTTTAGGTTATGATATTAATGTATCAAATAAAATAGCATCAAAACGCATGCTGTGTCATACCACAGGTGTAATAATATCTGACTCTGTTGCTGTGTTTAACTTCTTACAGCTTTCTAGCCTCACTACTCTCTGTTCCTCTTCTGCCCTCCATGTGGGCAAAGTAGTAAAAGAATCTACGTGTCACCTACCTCAGTGTTAGTGGTAAGTTCAAACTATGAAAGCCCTGGCCATACAAGGGAGAACCCTCACTCCAACCCCACCCTGTGACCATGATGAAAACCTCAAGTCAGTCTCCCTTCCATACCATATCAAGTCATTTTTGTACCTTGCTTGGGAGCTGCCTAGCTCTCTGTGGAAAGCCTCATTTTGTGAGTGATAAATCATTTCAAACCCTCTTGTGTGGCATCATCAGTGTCAACATTTGAACCAAATTATGAGTGAGGGGATTCATCCCACCTCTATGAAGTGATCACTTACAATAGGGGACGCAATAAATAGAAATAGATTATAGGGATAAGTTTTACCTTTTTTGCTCTTGAAATGCCACATAAAAACAACAGAAAAAGCATTTCTCTTATCTATTTCTGCATAACAAAATGCTTCATTACTTAAAGGTATAAAACCAATTTTTTATTATTTCTCATAGCTCCTACTGTTGACTGAGCTAACTTGGGTAGGTCTCACTAAGTTGTCTTAGATGCCATGGATGGAGTCAACTGAAGGCTTCTTCACTCACATGTCTGATTCAGTAATGCATATAAATGAGGCCGGACATGGTGGCTCACACTTGTAATCCCAGCACTTTGAGAGGCCGAGGCGGGTGGATCACCTGAGGTCAAGAGTTCGAGAGTAACCTGGCCAACGTGGCGAAACCCCGTCACTACTAAAAAATACAGAAATTAGCCGGGTGTGTTGGCGTGTGCCTGAAATCACAGCTACTCAGGAGACTGAGGCACGAGAATGCTTGCACCTGGGAGGTGGAGGTTACATTGAGCTGAGATCGTGCCACTGCACTACAGTCTGGGTAATAGAGTGAGACTCTGTCTAAATAAATAAATAAATACATACATACACGCATAGACAAGACATACTCGTGAATCTTAGAGTGTAATGAGAAAGGAAATAATTATAACATATTAATTGTAATATACTCATAAGTAAGGTCATTTCATCAGTGAAAATGAATTATAGCAGTATCAACATATATAAATCTTCAAAACATTGCACATGAGAAATAAGTTGCATAAGTCTACATTGTACCTGATACACACACACACACACACACATATGTGTGTATGTATAATTTAGGAATCTTAGTAAGATTCTTACTTAGTAGTTAACTAGTTAAGGCACGTATGTAAGTGATGAGTACCAAATTCAGGATGGTTGTTAGCACTGTGAAGGTAAAACGGTGAAAAAAGAAAGGGAATGGTCATTTGAAGGAGGTTTGGAGGCTTTGATTGAATTTGTAATGCTGTATTTTTTACCTAGGTCATGGCCACACAGGTGTTCATTGTATTACATTTGTATGCTTTTGTAAATCTGTACCATTCATAATGAGAAGAAAATTCTGAATGCACTTCAAAGTAAAACCATAATTCTATGCAGATATTCAATCATAAATTCATATACAAGTGCTTTTGTCATTATCATCAGTAAATATTTATGAAAAGTTTTTTTAAAGGGCAGAGGGAAGAGATACAACATGTATTATTCACTGGCCCAAAGATTGCTAGACACTGTGGAAAGTTTGATGATTTGATCTATTATTTTTATGAGCATCTTTTAGCCATGAGATGAGTTCCTTATATGGCCAATCTGGCCATCCCTGATTTTGTCTATTCAGATGATTTCCTTTTTAAAGTGTCCCTCAATTCTACTGACAAATTAGTAAGGATTTCCCCATGGTTGAAGCAGGGTGGAATTTTCTACTAACTTAGAGGGCCATCCCTTCTTGGTGCTAGTCTTCAGAATTGAGGATTGATTGAGAGGCTGAGCAACCATCTGTCACTTAACAGATTGGTTTTTAGAATTATAGATGGAATAAAACCTTAGTTGACTGCCTGAAAATGTATTTTGAGGAATTCTATTTGATAGTAACCAATGCCAAAATCACCATTGGGTCATGCTGTTCGAATCCCTGAGTGAACAAATGGAAAAATCAATAATAGGTTAATCCTCTAGGGCTTCGTTTCTCTCCTGGATGCTACGCCTTTTTCTTTTGCTCCCTGTTTAATGGCTTTGGCCTCGCATTTTGGTTAAAAACCATAGGCTGGAGTGTTGTGTTGGGAGACATCTCTAATATTCCTTAGAGTAATAGTGACCTCCATGTTGCATTCGGGAATACTCAGTATCACTTATTTTTACTCAGTACAGGTCATACCAGAAGTCCATTGGAGAGGTCCTTAGTTCCTTGGCTCTCTAATTTCTCTGTTTCCTCTCAGATAACGTTATTCAAATCACCAGATTGCATTTTTACCTAATTAGCACACCTATTTTAATTTTAGAAATTTGCTGCAGCAGAGAATTTGGCTATGCAATTCAATAAATTTCATGATTATAGAAATGTTGACACTTTCAAAGTCATTGGCTATAGTCAGAAAGGTTGTCAGTAACAGACTGTGTTACCAGTAGTTAATTCTATGTTTTCAAGTAAACAATCATGGATTTCAACACTTTTTATTTAACATTATTTTCTCTCTCAAGGTCCTAGCGAGAAATTGATGGCATTTTCAAACTGAATAATTTGAAAATAAATTAGTAAAAAGACAATTTATATAGTTGTGTTCAGGATTCAGAAAAACCAACCACAGATAGTACAATATCCCAGGACTAACAACAAGCAGCTCTTATGACACTTAGACATAAAAGTATAGAAGGAGGTACCAGTTACTTGAGCATAGTGGTTTGTTGTATGAAGAGGGTTGCCTGGAAGGTGCTGTAGGTTTCCATAGAGGGACTGAATGACAGTAACCCAAAACAGTGGGAAGAAGGGAAATATAAGTCCTGACCTCACTTCTTTTGTTCTGCCCATCTATTTCCTCACATTGTCACATCCTGAAGCTCAAGAAAAAGTACTGATGCAGTCCATCTAGGTCACTTTACCATGTTACGGCACTGGGCAGAGAACAGACAAGGTGTTTCTAAAGGCCAAATGTAAGATATCTAGCATACCTCACTCTTGTTTCTTACTGAGGATCACAAGGCTAGCTTACACATTCTGATGCAATGACAGTTTGCTAAATCTACCCCTTAAACTTCAGCCACGGTGAGTACATATGCTGAATCAGATACTATGATTTGCAAGTCAGTGGAAGGTACTCACTCTGTATTTCCTGAGATTGTATATGGTAACTCCAGAAAATCTAAGAAAGTTTGAATTGTTTTTTATTGTCCTAATTGCAAATGCCTGGGGATGGGCATTCTTTTGGGCCTAGATGGGGTCAAGACCAAATTAACGTTGGTAAATGAACTGTTTCAAATTGAGGCACATACAAAGTCACAAGCAAAAAAGGCATTTGCTTGGAATCACTCTTGTAATTATGTGGACCCAAGAATGAAGTAGGAAGTTCCATGGAATGAAAGCAAAACCCAATAGCTTTTTGATGACTGTTACCATGTTTATCCATGAGATCTATTCTTACTTAATATAAGCTATCATTACGATAGAATGAGATGATCTCTAAAGTCAAATTCGTAAACCTTCTTTTGATTCACTACTCTGAGACTTCCAAGCTCTGCTATGTGTTCAATAAATCGCTAAACTCTCTGAGCCTCAATATTATTTTTTAAATTGGCTTTAATAATACCTGTTCTAAATATTCATTGGGTTTTCATTACCAAAGAACTATAAATAAATTATTATAAATGAATATAATGAGATAATGTATTTAAAAGTTCTTTCAGAAATTTTAAGTTGTGTGCATCATTTAAACAACCCCACATCTATTTATTCTTCTCTTTTACTAATTTCTCAAGTTAGATGCATAAGTCATTAATTTTCAGTCTTTGCCCCTTTTAAATATAAAATTAAATGCTATCCATTTCACTTTAAATATTAATACAACAGCTGAATCCCATGAGTTGTGTGTTATTTTCATTATCATACAAATCTAAATGTTACCTAATTTATATTATTATATATTCTTGTTCCATTAGTTTTTTAGGCATTGTCTTTTAAAATTCCAAATGTATAGACTTTAAAATTTATATTTTTCTTATTGTTTTCTAAATCGATCCCATTGTGATCAGAGAATGAAGTTTATATTCTTTCAATTGTTGCTTTGGTGGCCTCCAATGAACCACACTTCCCTTTATTCATTCTCTTCTGTAATATCCCTACCATATTGATTCTGGCCATGTGATAAGCTATGGACAATGGGACGTAAGCAATAATGATACAAGATGGGGTTTGATAAGCGCTAGTAATTGGGGCTTGTCCGCTTGTAACATTCCTTCTGGTAACTTAGCTACCATACTGTGAAAAGCCACACAGAGAGGCCACATGTTTTGGTTACTCATCGCTGTGTAACAAAACACCCTAAAATCTAAGGACTTAAAACAATTAATTATTACTCATTATTTTATGGGTTGACTAGGTATTTCTTCTGCTTAATGTGGATCTGATGGTGGCTGGAGTACTAGGGCAGGTGGAAAGTCCAACTGACTTCATTCATATGACCAACAGTAGTTTCTAGCAGATGCCTAGGAACACAGCTGGAGAAGTTGGCCAGAGACCTTGCTTCTCTTCCATGGGGTCATTCCCAAACAATTGCTTGGATTTTCTCCCAACTTGGCAGCTGGGTTCCAAGAAGGAGTCTTTCAAAAGGCCACAATATTGCTTCACAGAAAAGCAAAATACTCCAAGGAAGAAACTTGCTCACAGGCAAAGATAACAATGCATTTAAAAAGTATCAACATTTTAAAAAATCTAGCATACTATATATGGATTTCACAAAAGCAAACTTATTAGAATATTTAGGATAATAATACATAGTTCATCTAATAAGCCTACTAAAAAATAAAAAAGGAAGATATAAGCAATACGAAACAAGAACACAGAAGATAAGGAAGGAAATCATACCGGGTTGAAAATATATATATAATTAATGAAATAAACTTTGCAATAGCTAAAATAAAGAACAGAATTAATAAAGGTGAGTAAGAAATCAGCAAAATTATAGACAAGATTGAAGAAATGTCATAGAAAGAAAAAGGAAAAAAATAGGATGTATAAAATAAAAGCTAAGATATTTAGAGGATGGATGTAGGTATCATATCAGAAGGAAAACATAATAGAATGATATGAAGCAATAATAAAGATTTTTTCCAAATTAAAAGACATGAAAAACCTCAGAGTGAAAGAGCCTATAGGGGGCCAAAGAAGAGAGATTAGCAAAAGCCACACCTACACACATTGAAATTACATTCATAGAAAATAGAAAAATAAATAACATATTTTAAAAAGCAAAGATCATATGCAAAGTAACAAAAATCAAATTGACATTAGATTTTTCAACAGTGAAACTGGACTTATGAAAATAATGGAGTCAAATACTTTGAAGTACATAAGGAAAATAACTTAGAATGGGCAATTTATATCCAGCCAAATTGTCTTTCAAATGTCAAGTCCTTATTAAAATTATTCTTAAGTACATAAGGCCTCCAGAGTTTTTCCACACAAAGCCAGCCTCACGCTGCAAACAGTTTTGGATGAAGTGCTCAAATAAAACAGACAATATAGGGGATAGTACAAGAGATAAATGAAATTAAGGTGATCAAATATTTTCATGGAATTACTGGTATTATGTAAAAATCTAATACCAAGGGGATAAAAGAAAAAATACATTAATAGTAACTCAGAATAAAAATTTTAAGATAATATTTACATGACAGAATTTGGGAGTCAGAGAGAACAACAAATGTGAAATCATACTACAGTTATTGTCTTATTAAAATGACAAGATAGCATTTTAAAATTAAAGTGATAAAGAAGAAAGAAACATTATGGAAAAATGGAAATAATAAATGAGTATGATTGAAATAGGTCCAATATATCAATGATTATAATAAATGCAAATGGACTAAGCTGACCAGCTGACCAACTAAAGAACAAATATTGACTAATTGGAATAAATGCAAACATATGCAGTTTACCATGCAAAGGTTAAAAAGTAAAATGATGAAAAAAGACAAACAGGGCAACTATAAACCCAAAGAGGGCTATTGTAGGTATACAAATGTGATATAAAATAGACATTGGCATGAAAAAAGGCATTATTAGGGACAGTCAAGGTCACCACATGTAAAGATAAATGTTTACATTGAAGAAGATCTAACAAGGTTAAATATGTATGCGCCTACTAAAATAGCTTGAAAATTTAAGAAGTAATATTTTTGCTAAATCTGCACAAATTGGTGACACTATATTCCTTTTGAAAATTTCAACACAACTCTCAATTGATAGGAAAATCCGAAAAAGAAATTAAAAAGGATAAAAAAGATACAAATTATACAATAAACAAGCTTTACCTAATGGATATTAGAATATTCTATAATAACTATTAAGATATATTAATCTATGTGACTTGGTAGATAGATCAATAGATATACAGATGATACATAGATGATAGTCTTCCAAGAATTAGAAAAGTCACATTTTTCTCAAACACACATAAATCATGAAACATTGTATATGTACTAGGCCATACAATAAAGAAAGCCTCAATGAATTTCAGAGATAAACCATATCATATAATGATCTCATATCTCACTTCAATTACATTAATAATAAAAAATACACCCACCCACATGGAAATTGAAAAATATACTTAAACCGAAAAATTCCTTAACACTAATGCATTGTGTTCCTTTTATGCATAGTCAGAAAAAGAGGAACAGTATAAACCTAGAAAGAATGGAAGAAAAAAGGTGATAGGAATAAGAACAGAAATTAAAGAAATAGAATAAAAGATGCAGTAGAAAAGATTAACAAACCTCTGGCAAAGTTAAGCAAGAGACAATGGAAGAAGAAAGCATATTAGAAATGAAAAGGGAATGTAGTTATAGATACAATGGAGTTTTTACAGGAAAAGAGACTATTCACGACTATACACCAACAGCTTTGAAAGATTAAACAACATGGACAAATTTCTAGAGAAATAGAACAATACTAAAACTGAATCAATAATAATTTTATAATGTTTGAATGATCCTATAACTCTAAAGAAGTTGAAGTTCTGTTTTAAAATCTTTCCACAAAGTAAACATCAGATTCATATGGTTTAACATATGAGTTCTACCAAATTTTCAGGAAACAGATCATCCCAAAACAAAGTATTCCAGAAAATGGAAGAGGAGGGATTGAAGCTCAATTTATTTTATAAGATAATCATGAATCTAACACTAAAACCAGACACAGACATTAAAAGGAAGGACAATTACAGCTTCATGCATACGATAATATGATAATTATATGATCGGTGCAAAAATGTTCAGGGAAATTATTAGCAAATGTAATCCACTTTATTTTTATTGTTAAAAATGTTTGATTTGTGTCTTTTTGGTTAGTACTTTATTTGCTCCACGCTTTCCTATAATTTCTTGTTTTTCTAGACTATAACTTTAACATCATTTATATACCTGTATGTACATATGTGTGTGCATATATATATACATATATATATACACACACACACAGATACTGTAATCATCTCTATCACCCACCTACAATGTTATATTGTAGTTCTATCTTTTTGTATCCAACTACCACCCCACATCTTTCTGCTTTGTGTGAGCTACATGGGCAGGAGGACAATAATTTATTCACTTTTCTATCACCATTGGCTACTATGTATCTTACTGACAATAGACATTCAATAAATATTTGTTGAATAAATTATTTAATGATTAATTTAGTTCAATATATTACATATACAAAAAGCATTGACAGTAAAATAGTAATTGCATTTTACTTACTGACAATAGACGTTCAATAAATATTTGTTGAATAAATTGATAATTATTTTAGTTCAACATATTACATATACTAAAAGCAGGGATACTAAAATAATAATTTATTTGGCACTGAACAGGTATATTAAGTTACCTGATTTCATTTGGTCAAACTAACAAAGGGAGTGATATGAAATCACTGAATACATTATACTCTAATGAGGAATCTTTCTAATACTCTTCTCTTGTGTTTTTGATTATTTCTATTATGTCTGTATTAATGTTAATCATACATAGTTTGCATTCTCTATCCAGTGGATATCATCTGTACCTCTTGAAGTTCAGATCATGCTATTTGCTGTGTCTGCTCACTCTTACTTGTGGTGTATGCACTCTTTATGTGTTTTTTAATTTGAATTTCTTGTTTCTTTTTTTTCTTTTTTTTTTTTTTTTTTTTTTTGAGATGGAGTCTTGCTCTGTCCCCCAGGCTGGAGTGCAGTGGTGCAATCTCAGCTCACTGCAAGCTCTGCCTCCCAGGTTCAGGCCATTCTCCTGCCTCAGCCTCCTAAGTAGCTGGGACTACAGTAGCCCACCACCACGCCCGGCTAATTTTTTGTATTTTTAGTAGAGATGGTGTTTCACTGTGTTAGCCAGAATGGTCTCGATCTCCTGACCTCATGATCCACCCACCTCGGCCTCCCAAAGTGCTGGGATTACAGGCATGAGCCACCATAGCCCAGCCCCTGAATTTCTTGTTTCTTAAACAGCTTTCTTTGATATATAATTGATATACCAGGAACTGCACCTATTTAATGTGTACAATTTTATTAGATATATGAAGACATCCATGATACCACCTCCCAAAGTTTCCATGTGTCCCTTTGTTTTTGTGTTCATTTGTATGTGTGTGTGATAATAACACAAAATGCGAAATATACCCCAATATAAATCTTTGAAATGCACAATATTTATGTTCACCTTAGGTAGTAGTGTACATGACATCTCTAAATCAGAATAACTGAAGCTTTACACTCATTGAACAACTCCTCAATTTCCTCAGCCCCTAGCCCCTGGCAACCACTATTGTATTACCTGCTTCTATGAGTTTGACTATTTTAAATGCCTCATGTAGGTGAAATCATATATACATATATATATTCATATGTATGTATATATGATTTCATTCATGAGTCTTTCAACTCTTGAATATGAGATATTTTCCAATTTATTTGTATCTTTTAAATTTTCTTTTATTAATTTTTGTGGGTTTCAGTGTAGAAGTCTTTTGCTTCCTTGGTTAAGTTTATTCTTAAGAAGCTTATTGTTTTTGATGCATTGTAAATGGTATATATATATGTGTGTGTGTGTGTGTATGATTTCACCTACATGAGGCATTTAAAATAGTATATATATATCAGGTTATTTGCTTTTTGGCTATTGTTAGGAGTTCCTTATATATTTTGGAAATTAACCCCTTATTAGATATAAGATTTGCAAATATTTTCTTCAATACTGTAGGTGGCCTTTTTACTCCGTTAACTGTTTGTTTTGCTGTACAGAGGCTTTTTATTTGGATATAGTCCCATTTATCTATTTTTGCTTTTGTCGCTTGTGCTTTTGATTTCATATTCAAGAAATAATTCAGAAGACTAATGCCAAGAAGCTTTTCCCCTGTTTTCTCTTAGGAGTTTTACAGCTTCAGGTGTTACACTAGTTTATAATCCATTTTGAGTTACTTTTGTATATAGTGAAGGTAGAGGTTCAATTTTATTGTTTTGCCTGTGGATATATTCAGTTTTCCCAGAATCATTTGTTTGAAGAGACTATCCACTATTGTGTGCTTTTGGCAACCTCATTGAAAAGCATTTACCATATATATGTAGGTTTATTTCTGAGCTTTCTTTTCTGTTCCATGGGTCTATAGCTCTATTCTTAGGTCAATACTATACTATTTTATTGTAGCTTTGTATTGTATTTTGAAATCAGAAAATGTGGTGACACTAGCTTTCCTCTTTTTCTCAGTATCTTTGCCTCTTACATAGCTCTGTGGTTCCATATGAATTTTAACATTGTGTTTTCTATTCCTATAAAAATTGCCATTGGGATTTTGATGGGGATAGCCCTGAGTCTGAATATCACTTTGGGACCTGTGTACATTTTATCAATATTAAGTCTTTCAACTCATGAATATGAAATATTTTCTAATTTATTTGTATCTTTTAAATTTTCTTTTATTAATTTTTGTGGGTTTCAGTGAAGAAGTCTTTTGCCTCCTTGGTTAAGTTTATTTTTAAGAAATTTATTGTTTTTGATGCATTGTAAATGGTGTTATTTTCTTTTATTTTCATTTGTTCTTTGATAGCATGTAGAAATGTAACTGATTTTTGTATGTTGATCTTGTCTACTACAACTTTATTGAATTTATTTATTATTTCAGTTTTTTTGTGAAGTCTTTAGGATTTTCTACATACAGGATCATGTAATCTGCAAACAGAGATAATTGTACTTCCTTCTTTTATTTCTTTTTTTCTTACCTAATTACTCTGGCTATAATTTCTAGTACTACTTTGAGTAGAAGTGGTGAGCATGGGTATCTTTGTCTTATTCCTAATCTCAGAGGACAAACTATTGATTTTTCAATGTTGAGAGTGAAGTAAGCTGTGGGATTGTCATTATACGGGCTTTATTATGTTTGGTTAACTTCCTTCTACACCTAGTTCTTTGAGTAATTTTTTCATGAAAGGGTGTTAAATTTTGTCAAATGCTTATTTGGTGTCTATTGAGATGATTGTGTGATTTATCTTTTTCATTCTATTAATGTGATATATCACATTTATTGATGTATGTTGAGCCATCCTTGCATCCCAGGGATTAATTTTATTTGATCACATTGTATGCCCTTTTTAATGTACCACTGAATTCAGTTTGCCAGTGTTTTGTTGGGAACCTTTGCACCTATATTGATCAGGGATACTAGCATGTAATTTTATTTTCTTGTGGTATCCTTGGCTCAGGGTAATGCTGGTCCCATAAAATGAATTTGAAAATGTTCTCTTCTCTTCAGTTTTCTGGCTTTTCTTTTTTGGGAGTTTTTTTTTTTTTTTATTAATAATTCAATCTTCTTACTCATTTTTGGTCTATTCACAATTTCTATTTATTCATGATGAGTATGGATAGGTTGTATATAACTAGAAAGTTTTAAATTTATTTTTGGTTGTATAGTTTTGTTGACCTATTTTCATGGTAATCTCTTAGGATCATTTTTATTTCTTTGGCATCAGTTGTAATGTGTCCTCTTTAATTTCTGATTTTATTTATTTGAATCTCCTACATTTTTTCTCCATCTAGCTAAAGGTTTGGCAATTTTGTTTAGCTTTGTAAAAAACTACTCTTGGTTTCATTGATTTTTTTTTCTTTTGTTTTCCTAGTCTCTGCTTTGTTTATTTCTGTTCTAATCTCTATTATTTCCTTCCTATGGCTAACTTTGGGCTTAGTTGTTTGTTTGGGTTTTTTTCCAAGTTCCTTTTTAGTAAAGTTAGGTTATTGTGATCTTTCTTCTTTTTTAATGTAATCATTTTGAGCAGAGTTTGTGTTTGAGTATCATGCATGAGCTAGGTTGAGGATTTGTACCTCTGAGAAATTTCTATTTTCTTCTGCTGGCTTCCCAATAGTATTGCCAGGTCACTGCTATATTTTATGTCAATTACCCAGTGTAAAAATTTTGGGAGCATGCAAGTAGTATACATTTGAACCTTAAAACAGAGTGCAGACCCATGTTTACTAATTCTGCAATTATAACAAGTCTAAATTAGTCAAGCTTTATTTTCTTTTTACTATGTAGATGGACAGGTATTTCCCACCATTTAATTAACGGTGTGACTCATTAGGACATCATTAGGACCTCAGCTTTATTCAAGTGTTTCCATTCTTAAATGCCCATTTTCTATGAGCTCAAAGCCACCTGTAATCACGACCTTTCAAATACAAACTCCTTACTTATTAAGACAAGCAAATTCACTCAATCTATTGCTGTGTATTTCTCTTCTCTCTCTTCATTTTATTCCCTAGGATTTCTCTAATTGTATTGTGATTTCAGGTATTCAGTTAAAATAACGTTGTTTTATTATATTGGGCATTTCTTCATGATTTTAGTTTTGTATTTTTGTTTACCCGGAGTGTTTTCAGAATATCTTGTCTATTACTGGAAATTTAAGTCTGTTCTCTTTTTTATTCATTCATATAAATTCATCTACCTCATTTTCTTCAAATCTAAATTGGTGAATATAAAATTTTCACTAAAGATTTCACAGCGGATATATTATCTATAATTATAAAAACATCTAACACTCTACAATATATATCATAAATATCCTAAAAATAAAATTTAAAGATAGATGTTGAAACCAATTGAAAATACCAGCATTTTTTATTCATAACCATATGATACTTGGTTATTCACGTCTGATCTATTTCTTGCCTTCCTGATATCTTCTAGATTTTGTCATATATATTTTTTTGCAGTTCCTACCTCTGGCACAGCTAGAAACAGAAGCCCATTGGGATTTTCAATGCTATGACTGTGAATTAAATTACTTTGTCATCTGGACCACAAAGTGAACAAGCTCAGTAACAGTTAAAACCAAACACTTGACAGGTAACCACACCACAGTCCACCCTCTCCCTCAGCACATGGAGATTGCAGCAGTTTGTGTTAGAGGTCTTAAATGTCAAAATTTCCTGCCCAGGATGTGGACGGTAAACATGCTTAATCTTGAACCTCGCAATACAGTAACTGTTAAGGACAGTTTTTTTTGATGCTTTTGGTGTAATGTTTCCTTGTTTACTTCAAGAGGCACCTCTCAGAATATATGGAACAAAGATAAGGTGCCTGTGCTAATAATAATGTAAAACAATTTGAAGCTAATGTTTTACTCATTTTTTTTCTTTCATTATTTGAGTATAAGTTGCCTAGATGGCTTAACTGCTCTTGAAGTCTGTGCAGATCAGTGATTTCTTTCCATATTTCCCTCATCCTGGTAGTCTATGGCATCTTGTTTGTGCTCTGTGTCTTTGCAGCAACGTCTCTTCTCACTTCAGGATGTTGATAGACCAATAGCTGGCTGAGCTACAGTTTATGAGTATATGACAATAAATTACCCCTCGTTTTTGACCTGACACAGTCTTACGTAGATTCATATTATTGAAACTAAGAGTGATTTTTAAACTACAGCAAAACAGAACAATTATGTAGCTTTTACCTTTGGATATGGAGTGTGATACGTGGTTTAGAGACCTTATATAAATATCCGGAATTTTTCCTTTATAAAATGTGCTCTTTACAATGCTGACTTCCAAGAAGTTATAGAATTATCCATTATTTCCAATTTATTGAACTTTTAAATTGAAAATAGCACCTTTTGTATATCTCATCTTTAGCGCTTTCATATTTGTAGACAGTACAAAAGCTTGATCTAATTTTACCAATATTCTCTAGCACAAAGCACTCCATAGCCTCATTTCCCAGTAATGCCTTGTTCATGATGCAGCCACACTGGACTATGGATTTCTTTTATTAATTACCAAAACACTTACCTTATTCCTTTTCCCTACATTAGCCTGTGTAAGCCAGATAGCAGGCCCTGAAGGAAATCTAAGTATTTCATCTCCAAATATATTTCTTCGATATATTTTTAAATAGCCCTGCAAAGCTGTCTCTTGTGGGAGAAATTTACACTCCTTAGAGAATGTTTCCCTTACTAGGTCTTTTCCAGTGGAGTCTGACACCTTTTAAGGTCTGATAAGAGACATTCACCATCTATTCTTTTTGAAGCTTGCTATCTAGAAGTTTCATCTATGTGACAAGAACCTTGGCTTTCACAACCCCTCTTATCTTAACTTAAGCTGATTTCAATGCTTTAGGTAGAGCTTAATTCTTTCAACTGATTGCCAATCAGGAAATCTTTGAATCCACCTATGACCTGGAAGCCCCACTTTGAAACATCCTGCCTTTCCAGGCCAAACCAATGTATACCTTATGTGTACTGATTTGCCTGTAACTTCTGTCTCCCTGAAATGTATAAAACCAAGCAGTAACCCAACCACATGGGGCACATGTTCTCAGGACGTCCTGAGAGTGTGTCACAGCCCATGGTTCTTAACCTTGGCAAAATGAACCTCTAAATTGATTGAGATCTAACTCAGATACTTTGTGATTCATACCTGTCAACCCTTGAAGGTGGGGAATTTGTCCTTTTTTATCTTTAATCTTCCATGGCTTCTAGGATTTCTCGATAAGAGTAGGTGTTCAACAAATGCTGAACTGAATTAAACCTAAAATCCTAATTTAGACATCACTTATTTTCTTTGTGGGGCAAAATTGCCACGCACAAGTTCCACAGATATCTAATTAACTCAAATTTCATATTTTATATTCTTATTTTTTATTCTTCTCTCTTTTTTTTCCAATATGAGGATGAAACTTCAGTCAGGTTGTATTTCGTCAGAGTCCTCCAGAGCAATAGAACTACCAGAATATATGTGTATATGAAAGGGAATTTATTAAGGAGAATTGACTCACATGAGCACAACATAAAGTCCCACCATAGGCCATCTATAAGTTGAGAAGAAAGGAAGCCAGTAGTGGCATAGTCCGAGTCCCAAAACCTCAAAAGTAGGGAAGCCAACAATGCAGCCTTCAGTCTTTGGCCAAAGGCCCGAGAGCCCCTGGTAAACCACTGGTGTAAGTTCAAGAGTCCAAAAACCGAAGAGCCTGGATTCTGATGTTTGAGGGCAGGAAGCATCTAGCATGGGAGAATGTTGAAGGTCAGAAGACTCAGCAAGTCAGCTCATTCCACCTTCTTCTGCCTGCTTTATCCTATCTGTACTGGCAGCTGATTGAACAGTGCTCACACACATTGAGGGTGAGTCTGTGTCTCCCAGTCCACTGACTTAAATGTTAATCTCCTTTGCCAACACCCTCACAGACACACCCAGAAACAATACTTTGCATCCTTCAATCCAAGCAAGTTGACACTCAACCATCACACAGGTCTAAAGCCTATGCCTAATGGGGTGGATGCCTGGAGCTGGCCTCTGATTTAATCCAGGCCACAGTGCCTTGTAGTAGCCCATTTACTTATAAAGTGAGTGAATAGATATGAATATCCAAGGTTGCTATGCATTAATATTCTAATGCAGTTGATTTATACATGACTGCATGAATCCAGGAGGCTGGCATGAAATCAGAATTTCTTCATGCTTCTCATAAAAGTTGGAGGGTGCCATAGGGGAATGAACCCTCTTCCTCAGTAGAAAACAAAGAGGGGGTGGTCAGGTTTCTCATTTTCAAAGTCCTTCCATTAGAAAACAAAAATGGCGGTAGTCAGGTTTATATTTATGAAAGAATTGATGGAATCCTTATGCTGATTATTCAATATTATTGACAATTATATGGCCTTGTGTGAGGCCAGAAGAGTTGCATCTCCAACAGGGAAAATGCAACTGTATCTCTTTCTCTGTGCAACAATTTTACATCAGTTAGTTTGTAGTAAATTTTACTAAGGAACCTGTATCATGTATCACTGTGTTGATATTAATGCCACTCTTATGACACTTGTCTATGTCTTAGCTGTTCTGTACAGTACAGAAGCATGATTATAGGAATATAAATAGTATTTTTAAACAGAAACTCTATAATTTGTACAAACAAACAGGTGCTATCATTTTTTGAACTCCTCTTCAACAATTTTTTTATTAAAAGAAAAACTTCAGCTAAATTAAATTTAACAGAGTTTAATTGAGCAAAGAATGATTCACAAATCTGTCAGCCTCCTGAGTCAAAGAAGGCTCAGACCCTCTAGCACAGTCATGTGGTGGAAGAGGATTTATTCACCGAAGAAAAGTGATGTACAGAAAATGAAAGTGAGGTACAGAAACAGTCAGAGTGGTTATAGCTCCACTTTCATCTTATTTGAACACAGGTTGAACAGTTGGCCACATCTGATTGGCCAAAACTTGGTGATTGGAAAAAGAGTAGAATTTAGTCTGTTTACAATTCCATTTAGATTGTAGTTCACTATGTACAGAGAAACTTTTAGGCTGAACTTAAAATATGTAAGGAGATGGCTTTAGGCTAACTTGATTTAACAATTCCCCCTTTTTCGTCATCCTCACACTTTTGAGAGATTAACCAAACTCTAGTCATCAGTGTTACTCTCACCATCATAAATGTATTTATTTGGTTTTGAAAACCACTGGGGAACAGTAGAACGGTGAGTTTTGTAAAGTAGGAACTGGGATTTCAGGTTATTTTTTTAAGAGTTAGAGTATAGGTTAATTCCTTATGTTGGAATATCCTGTTTACAGGAGAATAAACAAAACCTGGTCTCTTCCAAGATCTATGCTTTCTTAAAGTCTTAGTTTAACTATGTCACATTTAGCACAAGTGATGCTATTTTGGTTTGGTCTGGTCTGTTGGGCACTAGTGCATAAGCTTAATCCAAAACAATGACCTCCCATAATTTTGTTTAAAATTTCCCCCTTTTGGTCAGATTCTCACTTAGGTAAGAGTGTGACAAAAACTTAGGTCCTTAGTGCCACTCTCAGTTACCATCATTTTGTTTGTGGTTTTTTTTTTTTTTTAATCTTTTGATCTGAGCATATTATTCATAGGTTATGGTGTCCTCATGGTCACTTATTTCTTTCAGCTCTTGTCATTTTTGTTGAAGAGAGACCATTTGACATTCTGTATGCATTCAACATTGAAAACTTTTGAGAGAATACAGCTCATCAGGGAGACTACTATTATGACTATCAGGAGGATAGTCCTTACCTAGGAGTATGCTCCTTACCTAGCATCCTCATAAAACAAACCAACTAAAATAAAAGAGATGGAAGAATGAGCTAAAGAGTCTACTCACTTTAACTGAGCAGTCTCTTCATTAATCCCTGAAAACGGAATCTCTATAATACCCGATGTGATGTATTTCTCCATGGGAACAAGTGCCAGAAGCTGCACTGATACTTCTCTGTTTAGGTAGTAAATAATCTAGAACAATTCTATTATCTAGCATAACTTTCACAAGAGAATTTAAAGTCTGTTGTGTTACCATAGCCTTTACAGTAGAGTCAGCTATAGAGCCTATCATGACGAATAAATGCTAATTATTGCCTCTTTTACTCCAAACCATGGAAAAAGGGACCTAACAATGATGCCCTTCTAGAACAGCAAACACTTCCAGGCAATGTTCTCTTCAGGTTCTAGATGTGAAAGGGTTTATTGTCCTCAGTAAATCATGAAAAGCTTTCTTTGCCTGGTGAAAATACACTGTGGTATAAGAAGCTGCTATTTAAAAAAAAAAAAAAAAAAAAAAGAACCCCTTTGCATGGGAAACCTTTAATACAACAGAAAACATGCATTTAAGACAGCAAGGTGGATGGGGGTCCTTGGGAAAACTCCAACTAGCCCACACACTGGGGTAGGACCTTGGGAAATTTGTGCCATTTGCAAAGGGGAGGAGCCTGGCACCTCCTCTTCCTGTGTGAAACCTGGGATTCAAGCTGCCAGCGGGAAGCACTAAAGCACAGACTGTGGCCTAAAGGAGTCCCTGTTTCCCCTTTTTCTTCCTTTTCACCCAATATATCCCTGTCTTACCATTCAAATTGTCTGCGAGCCTCAATTTTCATGGCTGTGGGACAAAGAACCCCATTTTTAACTGAACTAAGGAAAAGTCCTGCAACACTTTTGGCACACAATGTGGGAACTCAAGAAGTGGTGAGTGAAATGGGGACTCAAAACCTCACTGTTGCTTCTAAGCCTTTTCATCCTCCCATTCCTGAGTGTGGGGAAAACCATGCCCCCACCTCCCCATCATTCCTGTGCCTTGTCATGGCTTTTTATTTTCTTTTTCAGGAGAGACCAGCGAGCAGCAGCTACCCTCCACCCCCCACTCCCTGATGGGCCTGGGACGCATGATCCAAGGTCCTGCACAGCTGGCTGGCTGGTTCCCAGCCACGCACCACTGCCACAGCCTTCCCCTTTCCTGACCAAGGGGTATAACTCAATCAGACAGTAATTAAGCTTCAACTTTTCTTTCCCGTGGAGGAAACAGTTGAATAAGAAGTTCCTCCCCAGGCATTTTTAAACTGTTTTTTCCTTCTTCTCTACCCCATCAGCAGTTAACTTTTGAGGGTCTTTTCCCCTTTTAGAAGATGTTTTACTAGGCTAGTCCCCACCCCCACCCCCCATCCCCCACCCCCAGCTATCACTGTATTCTCTGCAAAATGTTGGTTGTGAAATCAAGCCTCCATCTTGCTTTACATCCTGGTGCCCTGGCCAGTAACCACTTGGCAAGGCTTTGTGTAGCAATCCTGCCTGAGGGGATGAGCCCTCTGTGGTTTGGTTCCATATCTGCATGTTTTCCTAGCCCTGTTTCTTAAAGGGCCCTTCCCAGCGACTGGGTTTTCTTCCGCCTGTGTGTGTGTGTGTGTGTGTGTGTGTGTGTGTGTGTGTGTACTGTGTGTGATGTCTGTTAAAAGAGCTCTAATTAATTTGGCCTAAAGAAAGACAAGCGCGGGCCAGGTGGGGTGGCTCATGCCTGTAATCCCAGTACTTTGGGAGGCCAAGGTGGGTGGATCACGAGGTCAGGAGATCAAGACCATCCTGGTCAACATAGTGAAACCCTGTCTTTACTAAAAGTACAAAAATTAGCTGGGCATGGTGGCGCACACCTGTAGTCCCAGCTACTCAGGAGGCTGAGGCAGGAGAATCGCTTGAACTCGGGAGGCAGAGGGTGCAGTGAGCTGACATCATGCCCTTGCATGAAAGAGAAAGAAAGAAAGGAAGGGAGGGAGGGAAGGAAGGAAAGAATTAAGGAAGGGAGGGAGGGGAGAAAGACAAGCGCTTGGATCAAGTTTTTTTTTTTTTTTTTTAAGGGAAGCTAAAAGCTGTGGTACCTTTTAGTTCAGATGACTTTAATCTTTGAGAAATAAAAACAGCCTTAAAGATTATTAGGAAAACGCAGGTCAAATGCAAGGTTTGCTAAGACTTTTGAGGTTACAAGGTGCTTTTTGGGTTTTGAGAACTACTTGACTTGCTGGCTTCCTAATTGGTAAGGCCTGGGACATATGGAACTAACCACGCCCTTAATTATGCTACAGTCAAACCTTGGCTGCACTTAGCACACAATTAAAGCAACTTACCAAGTTTTACCTTAAAGTTAAAATCGCCAGGAGTTATCATTTTGACATGCAATCAAAACTACTGAAAATAGATTTACATGCAAGGTGTGTAAGAACAATAAAATGGTTTGTTTTTTGTTTTTTGGTTTTTTTTTAGTAAAAGGATATAGAGTCATGGAGATATAAATTTTTGCCTAGAGTTAAAAGATTGTATTAAATTCGATAAGAAAACCCTGAAGGTTCAAAGAAGTGGTGGAAGAACTGTGGAAATTAATCTTGCAGAAGAGGTTCTCTGTGTGAACTTAGTGACTAAATTCAAAAAAGGGTATTATATGGTTTTTCTGTAAATTGAGCATTGACATAAAAGTATAACAAGGTTTTCCTAAGGCACTAATCTGCCCTTTGGCAACATTTTTAAAGGGTTTTAAAGGGTTTCTGCTTCTTTAAAATTTCAGAGTCATCATTTTGGCAAAAGAAATAACTTATGTTAATCTAGAATTCTATTTCACAATATGAAGTGTTTTAAACTTAACATATTTAACAGCCTTCCCAAAATCAAACTTAAGTTTCAAAATTGTCTTTCCTGACACCTGGCTTTTCATATACTTCAGAAGGCCTATGAATTGTCCAGAAAAGAGGTAAATAGGATTATTTAACATGTTTAGGTACATGGAATTGCCAAAATGATGTTGTCTTCTTTAGGTTATATGTTTGGTGAATAATGTTAATATATGTTCCAACATGGTATGGGATTTCTAAAATTCTAATCTCTGAGTATATGCTATCAATCATATACTGTTTGATAAAGACTGTTAGGTTAAGTTATTGTAAATCACGACGATAACCAATTTGTCAATTGTGTCTCTAACTGTAACTACCCTGGACATTTTGTTATTCATAGACAACTGTTGTCTTGCTTTAGTCCTTTTCCAAGATGGTTTATAATAAGCCATAGGACTCTGACAGGTGCTCTCAAATACAATTTCTGATTTTATTGAGACAGTCAGGTTTCTGAATTATAACATTAGAATAAAGGAAAATGTACAGGACGCGTGAAGAGCTGAAATGCTCACAAGTATCAAGCAAAACAAGAGTTAACCAAATGGACTAAACTCAGAAACTAAAGCAATCCTTTTAGATTTTGCATAGAATACCAGTGATCCTTGTTTTGCTTTTCACAGTCAAGTTAACTATTTATGGCCTTTAATAATTGAGTGAGTTATACTCCTATGACTAAGATTTGGAGCATGTTTGTTTCTCTCTGCTTGGTTCCTCTAGAATTTGGAAACTATGGGAGTATTCTTAACTTATGGCAATGTAGTTGTTTGCATCACTGCAGTAAGAATCCTTTTTTTTTTTTTTTTTTTCAACAAGACACAATTTTAAAAACTGGTAGTTTTACCAAGGCTTTGACTGGAATGCTATGCTTCGCTTTAAAGAGTGAATCTTGACTTGCAGAGCCAATAAAAGCCCAGTGGGGAAACTGGCCTCATAACCCTCATCTACACAGTCCCTGTATAGGGTTCCTGACCGGTGGTCAATAAGGAATGTCACTTTCTAACAGGCCTAGGAGCTCCAAGTTTATCTTGGGACCTTAAGAGGAAAGAATCACCCAATTTGGCAGGTATTTGAAGATACAAACTTATGGCTGGGCTTGGCTTTAAAAGGTTTTATCTGAGATTCCTTGGGAAACAGAGTTTCATGAAAGCCAATCCAAAAGGCTTACATAGAAATAATTATTCTCGCTGCACTTTATGCAAATAATCAGGCCAAGTATAAGACTAAAGTATTCTACAAGCCACTTGGTTCTATGATAATTTGTTTTTTAAACAAACATGAGGACTGGAGAGAGAGAAATCATGTTTCAAAACTTATCATACATGTGTCATTAAATTATAATCCCATTAGTTGTTTTTAAGTTTCCACCTACATTTTTAGACTAACCCTGCTTGGTCCTGTGAACCAACCAACGATCTCTGGCTGCAGCTCAGAAAGAACAAAAAGGATGGGTAATGTAGAAATCCAGGTCAGGTCAGTACTCTACTTCTGGGTAATTAGCCTGCAAATCCTGCCAGGTGATACGAATAAATAGGATGCCCATCACTTGGAGGTTTCCTTTTTGGGAAAGTAAGACGAAGGGAGCTAACCAAATACAAGCACCTGTGCCCAAATCTTAGTAAGCATAACTATAGCCACCAATTATCTGGGTGTGTCACAAGACATCCTTTTTTCTCTCCCTTATTGGAAGAGGACTCAGTTCCACAGTTTCACCTTAGCATTCGACTTAACGATAAGGAGTCCATGCAACCCCTCCCGCCAGACACATTTTTGTCCCAGACTCAATTCCAAGCTTCTAGTCAAAGTCCTAGAAAAGAAAACTGGATTGGAGGGATCCAGAGGCAAATGACAACAGTGGTTAAAAGGCACAGCAAAGGTGAGCGTGGCTGATTCTTGCTGATTAAGCCAACCCCAAGCTTCCTGTATTATGGATAAAGGCCAGGTTAATATCCATGGTATAAATGAGGTCTAGGACACTCCAAGCTACTGACAGTAGGGGGTACAGAGGCACAGGTGAGAGCAGATAATTCCTATTCTCTAGGCCCTTCATGCTTCATGGGTGCAAGCCGCTTTAGCACTGATGGCGGAACCTGCCAAGGTTACCGGGACTCAGAGATGCAAAGATGGAAGAGGTAAAGGGGACGCTCTTCCCTCTCTCCCTCATGTACCGTGGGTATCTGCTAGGAAGAGAAGGGAACCAGGGATGCCTGCTCCCCTCTTTCTAGATGGGTAGCCATTCATTTTCAGTCTGTACCCCTTTAGAATGCATCATGAACCCCTGGGACTCCTTTGAAAACAATGCCTTCTTTTTTCCTTTCTTCTCCTCTGTCTTCTCTTCACTGATAGATAACTGTGTCTCTGCACTAAAGGACACTTCCCTCAGATGCATCCTCCAAACTGGAAAGTGTTAATTTCCCAAACCTTACACTGGTTGGCTTAGGATCGGGCTCAGGAGAAGCGAACCCAGAAGCCCAACATGCCAGGAAAGGGTAAAGTGTTTTTACCAATCGGGCTTTTGGCCTGCTTCTCCCTGTGCAAACCGGTAAAAGGCCTCAGAATTTCTGAGCTGACCTTATCATGTTTTCTAATAACTTGGTTTCATGATACATGTTTTCATGTTTCATAAATTTCATGATACATGTTTTCTAATAACTTGGTTTGTCTATTCTTGCCTTCAGACCATCAAATTCCAAACAGTCATACAACCGGAGCATCTGACAATGGCCCCTTCTGCTGGAAATCTTTAGATTGGCCTCTGAGGGAGCTCTGACTGCCATTTTCCCAAAACAGCACCCCCTGTCAGCTGGAGGCAGTTAAGATGTGTCTTCCTGCTTATCCTTAATCTAATGGCAGGCAGATGTACTTCTTTAGCAGGGGAATGAAACAGCCAGGTGGGAGAGAGTCCCCAGAAAAACTCACACTGGGATGGAACTTTGGGGAGTTTGCACCATTTGCAGTGAGGAGGGGCCTGGTCCCTCCTCTTCCTGTGCGGAACCTGGGATTCAAGCTGCCGGGGGCAAGCACTAAGCAGAAACTGTGGCATACCGAGAGTCCCTGTTTCTTCCTTGTCTTCCTTTTCACCCAATAAAACCTTATCTTACTCACCATTCAAATTGTCAGCAAGCATCAATTTTCATGGACTTGGGACAAAGAACCCTGTCTTTAGCTGAACCAAGGAAAAGTCCTGCAACACTTTGAAGATGACAATTGAATGAAATCACTCTATAAATGTTTAAGTGGTCCATCAGGTCGCAGAATATACCTGAATCTTTCATTGGCTTCTCAGGAATATTGGTCTGACAAACAAAACTTTGGTCATAAACTATTTTAGTAATTGAGAAGTCACCATACCAATATATATTTAATTTTGACCACTTTATCTTTTCCATGATGAGTCATGGAATGCAGAACTTTCAATAACAAAAGGTTTAAGAACTCAGGAAGGACAGGTGGCCATCCTGGTTCTCCCAGAGTCCTTGTTTAACACTGGACAAACTTATGTCCTTTTGAATACTAGTTGTTTCTCCAATTTAGGTACATAGCACTGATGACTGATAGATTATCACAGGTAATTTGACTTAGACCGTAGAGTTCACTCAAATCATACATTTAAACAATATCAGTATTGGCTGATTTAGCATATCTGGCAACATAATCTTCTTGATATTTAAATGATTTTTGTTCTACTTGGGTTAGCAGTTTTATAAACCAGTCAGTCTTTTCATTGAAGTTCCAGAAATTCTTATCCATCCAAAAGAAATGATTCTAAAGTTATAAGAAACCTGAATTCCAGAGTGGTTTTCAGAATCCTTTACATCCTTTCATGAACCTTCTTAAAGATACCATATTCTAGGATTTCGCATGCTTGTGAAGTTTTAAGAAACCGCATCAGAATTAAGCAATTAACTGTGAAAATGACTTTAAATAGTCATAACGACACAATTGACAAGGAAATTTGGTTATTTCTGTGGTCTATAATAACTTAATATAATAACCATAATTATGATTAGTAGCATATAATCAGACATGTTCAAACTTTTGAAATCTCACATAAATTTGGAACATATATTAATAACATTCATTAAAATTTAACCTGAAGAAGGTTAAACATTATTTCTTATTTTGACAATGTTTTCCATGTAATATAACATGTGAAATAATCCTGTTACCTCTCCTTTGGAGGCTTCAGGAGCCCTCTGTAGCATCTCAAACTTAGAGGTCAAAAAATACTTAATTTTGAAGCTAAAATTTGATTTTATGCCTAATAATTTAAAGGTTTAAAAAGTGACCAAAGTGGAATCACAGATCACAATTAAACAATAGTCATTAATTTAACCAAAGTGATAAAAGATATTTAAAAACAAATATTCATCATACTTGTACTCTTTGATAAAGGAGACTTAGTTTTCTAAGCAATCAAAATACTTAAGACAGCATGAAACAATAACTGTCTCCTCTTGTTTTCTCTTTCCTTTTTTTCAGTTTACTCAAAAAATGAATGAAAATATTTTACTGTCTTATTAATACTACACAAATTTTTTTTCCAAAAGAGAAAACATAATTTACTTTCATATTAGTGTACTATTAATACTAAAACTAATTTTTAAAAAATCTCATAAAAATTTATCAAATTTGTCATCTTTTAACTGCAAGATTTCCATAAACATTTTATATTTTTCCTCAACTTTCTATATTTATCTTGTTTTATCTATTTTTACTCCTTAAATTCGAAGACTTTAAGTAACTTTAAACCAGACAAAATTGTTAACACACATGTTTATGCTTTTATAACTTTCCTTATCAAATGCATATTTTGCTTTGGTTATACACTATATACAGAATTGTTTCTCTCATATGTAGTCGTTTTTAATGCCTAACAACTGGAAATTTCTAGTAAAAACCCTAGAAATTTTGAACTGTTTTATATTAGGATTTGCACATTTAAACCCATTTTATAATTTTTGAGAAAAATAGTTTTTCAAATTATTGTTTATTGACAGATCTAAATGTATTTACCTTTTCTATACCATGTAAAAATAAGATGTCAAGGTATATAGACTTAAACTCCTGTTCAGTAATTAATATTTCAGCATCTTAACTTACAGATGACTCAGACATTTTATGATTTTTAGAAATGCTTGTTCCCCGATGCTGTAAAGAAATAGCACTTGAACATAAATTTAATTTCCTCAAAAAGGCCATTGTTACTTTCTGCAGAAAGGGTACACTCACCAGCAGTTTTGCCACGAGAGTACACCAAACAAAGGAGACAGGGTCATTTATAACCTGACACACCCACCCTACTGCTGTGTCCGGTTTCCATTAGCTGGAACGGGACCTCACATTCTGTATTTGCCCAGATTGGCTAGCAACTTAGAACTTTTTACAAGAGGCAAAGGCAGAGAACAAAGGAAGGAGGAAGCAACTTGTGGAGTGCTGAGAAAGGTAAAAACACCTTCACATAAGGAAGAGGCACAGGCTATGACCTAATGCTTGCTTGGACCAGTATAAGCATGCCAGGGCAAATATTTAGGCTAAATTGTGGGAGCTAAGAACATAAAATACATTGATTTCTTTATTACCGCTAGCAGATATTTAAGAATGTTCTCATAGGTCTTTTAATACATTTTGTTTCTGAGAGAAGTTACTGTTTATTCCTAATTAGATGGGGAGGAAAGTCTTTGAAGAGGAACCTCTACTTTACTTTTTACATGATTATTACTTAACATTACTCAAAGATTTTAAATGACTGAAATGAATTTTGAAACTATGACACATGTCACCTCTCTAATATCTTCCCCCAGTCATTTCAGGTCCCAAGTAGCCACCTGGCAACCAGGAGGATCTGAAGGCCAAGGCCTGTCTGAGACCATCAGGACAGAAGACAGAGCTGTGAAGACTATACCTGAAGGATCCAGCCCCTCCCAAAATAGCCAGGAGGCAAAACAGGGAACAAAGAGGAATAACGGATCATATTGGGCTTGGTTCTGGCTTGCAGTTGCTGGTCTAGGCACTAGGAACTTGTCTCCTGACTTTGTCATGGCCACCTATCTAGACCCCTAAATCCAGAGACTCTAAACAAAAGACATAAGCTCACAGTTAAATCAAGCAGGTATCTAATTATATTTAATTGATAATTTTAAAGCCATTTCTATTTGACCAACAATTCAAAAACTAGCTTTATTTACCAAATATCACATCTACATAACACACAGACATACGAACACACAGAAGCAGACCTTACAGCTCTCATACGGGATTTTCATTTATCTGCTTTTAAATAGTTTGTCTTTTCCCCATTCGGTCTACCAGTCTTCCAATTACCAGTTTCATTACTCTAAGCAGTCGTTAACGAGGCAGTTTTGATTTCTAAAAGGACAACTCTTAGGTAGAACCAAAAAAAAAATTTTTCATGAGCACAGAGGTAAGATTTTAGGCCTAAATATTGTATCATCATTTGCTCAAACCAAGGGAAAAAAATGACACTCTCATGAAAGTTCCGTCAAGACAAAATGGCCAGAAAAGTACCTTAAACAAAGGTATGACTTATTATGTAAATTTAAAAGAATGGTAAGAATTTCTAATGTAATAAGCAGATGTCCATAAAAATTGAGATTTCCTTTGTAGAAGTACATTTCTTTTTCAAAAGTGTTTCAACATAGCCAATTAAATTCCAGAAAGGTGTAGCGTAGTTCCATGGGGTGTTCTTTTAACTGAGCTACTGTTTTTAGCTAAAATTACTGAGTTCAGGGTAATGGGTGGAGTCCATTAAAGAACAGGACCAACAAAGCATTGTATGCCTGAACTATGCATGGATAGATCTGAAAAGGAAGCAAGCCTATTTTACCTGAGGGCCTACCTTTTGTAAACACCATCTCTAGGATGGCTTTCTTTCCACCTTTAGGGCGGGATTCCACCTTTGGCTTTTCCACTAAGCCAAAAGGTTAGCAGATTTAATTTTCTTTTTATCAATTAGTCGCTTATCCTTTTTATTTGCCTTTCATAAAGTCTTTAAATAAAAATATTGAAATCTTTTTAGAAACTTCTGCATATCAATAGGCATCCATAGATGAGACTAATTTGGGAGCCCTCGATCAAATGCACTTCAGTGCAGTGTTCACCTAAAACATTCCACTGTAACTTATCTTTAGTAATATTTTGCCATTTCTGTAAAATGTTGCTGCTTCCAGAGTCCAATACTTATGCATGTGTAAGATAGAAGGAACTTAATTCTTCAAAACTCAAATATCTCATTTTTACCTCAAATATTGGCTTTCCTCTCAGGTTCCCTTGGTCAACTTAGCCAATGATTTTTTTTTTCTCCCTACCTAAGTGCACAAGAAAAAATAAAACAAAAGGGTAGAACACAAAACTACTTGCAAATTTCCAAAAGCTAAATTTTACACCCCTCGCGATATTGCCATTCACTACTAGTTTCTTTCTGACCCAGTCAGAAGTAAGACGCCTCTAACTGGATCCAAGTCAGTATCCCGGACCCAGTCCAGTTTTTGTCATGAATTCCAAACCCAGTTTGGATCAAAAATTTGCTCAAAGAAACTTGGAGAGGCCAATACACAAATTCATACAGCTTCGGAATCCGAGAGAAAACTTACCATCGTCCCCAGCTGCTCCGAGAGAGCAATGACCACAATGAACCGGATGGGTACCTTGTTTGGTCACTCAGCACTCCTGGGGTTGTTAGAAGCTGTACTTCAGATCCCACTTCTGATACCATCTGTTAAAAGAAAAAGTTCAGCCGAATTAAATTTAGCAGAGTTTAATTGAGCAATGAATGATTCATGAATCAGGCAACCTCCTGAGCCAAAGTAGGCTCAGAGACTCAGTGAAGCTGCATGGTGGAAGAGGATTTATGGACCAAAAAAAAAAAAAAAAAAGTGACTTACAGAAAATGGAGGTAAGGTACAGAAACCTCATTAAGCCAGATTAATTCTAGCTTGGTGATTTTTTTATTTGAACATGTTTTGAACAGTTGGCCACATTTGATTGGCCAAAACTCAGTGATTGGCAAAAGAGACTTTAGGCTGTTTACAGTTTCGTTTTAGTTCACAATGTACAGAGAAACCTTTAGGCTAAAATTATGTATGCAGGTAGCTTTAAGCTAAACTTGATTTAACAGTTTTCTAAAATCACATTTCCTCTAAATAATACCTCTACATTGCTTTAATTTTCTTATTTTCTACAGTATCCTGATGATACTTCCATTGCCACTTAATAACTGGATGACCTTGGGTTAGTTACCTAATCTTTTGTGCACCTCTTTTATCATCTACAAAATTAAAATAATGGCACATATTTGAGTGTGAAGCATGTCCCCAGAGTTTTACAGAAAGGATATTTAAACATTTATAGAAAAGGGTCTACTACCAAATCTTTCCAAAGGGCATATGGAACCTGAAAAATATTTTTAGGAGACTAATTAGGTGGCTCTTTTATCAATCCAGGCCAGAGGTCATAAGAGCCTGAACTAAAGTAATGGCTGTGGGGATGAAGAGGAAGGGAAAGATCTGAGACAGAATGTACAAATGTCATGCTGTGGTCGGGGACTAGGGGTAGAAGAATCTGTGATGTCTGCCAAATTTCTTATCAAGGGCCACTGGGTGGATGGTCACATAATTAGCTAATATAGAGAACACTGAGAGAGGGGAGAATGATGAGTTCAATTTTTTCAACATCTAAATATCAGAACCTAAGTTAAGTGCTTTATGGGGAATATTTTATTTAATGCATACAACTGCCTTAGGAAGTTAGTAACATGATTATTCTTTTCAGATATAGAAACTGAGGCTTTAATAAGTTAAATAACTTGCCCATATAAGAAATCAAATGAGTCATACAGTCAAGCACAAAATTACATCTGCCCAATTCCAGAGCAAATGCTCTCAACTATTACTAGTCCAGAACATGCTGGTTCAACCAATGATGGATATTGCTAATGTTTATTTTTAAATGCATCCAAGTGTCTCATTATAAAGCTAGCATATCCTCATTTTTCTAGTGGTATAGCCTTTAAATCTTTATTAAATGACTGTTTTAAAATGGTGATTGCAAAATATACAAAACACTGAATCCCATTTTGTTTACTAAATGTGTATGAATTAATGTATCTGAATTTCACAGACATGTCCTCAGATACATAAAAGGTAAATTTTTGCATGAGTGAAGACTCTATTGGCACTCAATAGTGGTAAAATTATCCAAGCTGACTTAAGATAAACTAAGTCACTTCCAGCTCACAACTCAGTTTCTTTTGCATAGTCAATTTGGTAGTTTGCCCCTCCCTCTTGTTGTTCCATTATCCCTAAGAAGATGGAGATGTTTATGTTCTTAAAATCAGAGAGGATTCGAGCATCTTGTCCACAATAATCAGTAGTCTACCTGGCTTCCTCTGAGAGGGACCTCATATGCTTTTGTTGATTTCATTGTGTTTTGCTCTCTATTGCTGATGGTTGTAGTCCTGCCATGCTCTCCTGTCACTGGGTCATTGGGATCCTGGGAACTTGAGTGATTTCAGCTAAGTATATGAAGCAAGCTCAAATACATTGACCTAACCCCTGCACTCAGCCATGGCTGCTCTACAACTCTGGCCCATTCTAGGGCTTCTGTTGGCAACTCCCCTTGCTCCAGGTACTCTAGCCTATGCTGGAAAACTGCTGTTACCCTCTGCCTCTCCATTCTCAAACTATGGATTATGTGAGTTCAGTTTTAAATTTGCAGTTTGTCATTCTTGTGGGAAAATCAAGAAGAGATGGTTAGTGAGCAATTGGAAATATGTGTCTGGAACTCAGGAGAGATTTCTGGAATTGAGATAGACCTTACAGAAGCATCAGCATATATACATGGTGGTTTCTGATATGGGTGCTGATAACATCATTCAGGAATCATGCATAGACTTATAAAAATAGATGCAAGAAGCATTGGTTATGGTTATAATTAAAGGGTATGTAGAGGAAGCAGAGCCTACAAGTATATTGAGATAGATACATATCTGCATGGGCTAGCTGACAAATATACTCAGATATTTCAAGGAGTCCAAATAACTGGATCTAAAATACTAGAGAATTTTAACAGGAACTAATGTAAAGATTTGCACATCCATTCAAAAAGTCAGTCGTACATAGGTACAAGATGAGGAAAGTCAGGGTTAATATGTACAACTTGTTTTGTAAAAAGACCCAGCAAGATTAAGGCTGGTTGACTACAACATCAGTGACTACAGTAAGAAAGAATCCGTCGGATCAAAACTGATTTTTCCAAATAGCTTTCTTACTTCCCTGCTTTATCTAATAAGGCCATTTATCTTCAAATTAGCATTTGGCTTTTTACTAGCTCTTAAGATGCAAAGTGTGTATCACCCCATCTGCTATTTTTGAAAGCCTCTGCTGTAGAATTCCTGCAATGGTTGCTTCACAATAGCCCTATCTTCCAGTGTCTAACAGTCTACTCATCTCACAGTAAAATGTAATTGCTAATATACCTTATATCATTTTCTCTCTTGGCTATTTTGGCCAAATTTACATCCTCAGAAGTTAGGACACCCACTTATGATTGAGAACATATATGTGTCTTTCTGCATTTGGTTTATCTTAAGATAATGGCCTCCAGTATCATCTATGTTGCTGCAAAAAATATTATTTCATTTTTAATGGCTGAATAGTATTCCATCATGTATATATGCCCATTATGCAATCTATGCATGTAACGAAATTACACTTGTGTCCCATATATTTATATAAATAAATGAATGTAATAAAGCCAAATATAAGCATGCTTTCTTAAAGGCGCACATAAGCTGTTTTCTTTCAGTGAATGGAAGCATTTGACAGAGAAACACCTTTGGAAGCAAACATTGAGAATATGTTGTTACAACATAAAAGAAGATAGGATAATGCAGTTTTGAATCAATTACATTCAAACACCTCTGCTTCAGTAACTTAGATCTAATAGTTGTCAAGCTGAGATAAATGTCTCAGACTGACACATTTCTCTAACCTGCTGTTGTGTTCAGTCTGGGCTTGCTTGATGAATTCGACCCTTTCAGTCAACATGTTTCTGGATGCTTGAAAAAAAGTATTAATGAGTTCAATAAGGACTAAAGCCAGCAGAACTTACAGTCTTTGGACATAGATCATTAAGCCCTTGTAAACCCAATGTTGGTTAGTTTATTTTTACTACTATAACAAGATGTCATAGACTAGGAGGTTTATGAACAACAGACATTTATTCTTATGGTTCTGGAGGCTGGGAAGTCCAAGATCAAGGTACCAGCAGATGTGATGTCTGGTGAGGACCTGATTTCTGTGGGGTGTGTGTGTGTGTATGTGTGTGTGTGTGTGTGTGTGTGTGTGTGTGTGTGTGTGTGTGTGTGTGAGATGGAGTCTCACTCTGTTGCCCAAGCTGGAGTGCAGTGACATGATCTCAGCTCACTACAACCTCTGCCTCCCGGGTTCAAGCAATTTTCCTGCCTCAGCCTCCTGAGTAGCTGGGACTGCAGGTGTGTGCCACCACACCCGGCTAATTTTTGTATTTTTTAGTAGAGACAAGGTTTCACCATGTTGGCCAGGCTGGTCTCGAACTCCTGACCTCAGGTAATCCACCGGCCTTGGCCTCCCAAAGTGCTGGGATTACAAGCGTGAGCCACTATGACCGGCCCTGATTTCTGTTTTATAGAAATCTGTCTTCTACCTATATCCCCACATAGCAGAAGGAGCAGGGGAGCCTTCTGGTGTCTTTTATTAAGGGCAGTAATACCATTCGTATCCTCACCACCTAATAATCTCCCAAAAGGTCTCAGCTCCTAATACCATCACTTTGGGGATTAGGTTTCAACTTACGAATTTTGGGGAGAGCACAAACATTCAGTCTATAGCGTATTTCAAACCTTGTTTCATAATTATTGTATTTAACTTACTTTACTTTTAGAATTTTTCCAAGTAATGTTATCTTTCTTTTTGTCCTCAATCTTCCATTACTGAACTGCCAATGCCAATCTATACTTTTCATATTTATTTCTGTATGGTAATTCTGGAACATCTTTGTCCTTACATCTTTTGTCTATTCTTTCAGAGAATTGTATTAAATTACAGATATATTTGCTTCATTTTTATAAATTTACTACTGCTACTACTATAATTTCCATCAATATAGCAGTGATCCCTGGCACACACCTGAGCAAGGGCATCAGCTCTCAATTATTAGCTTGATCCTGTGTTTGCTATAGCACACATATGTATGCTTGTGTAATATGGAGCATTTTTTCTCATCAGGAAAAACTTTATTGTAAGTGCTGTTTTGTACAGATCCTGTTATCTTCTTTGATAATTTCATTCAACCATATAATTTGAAAATATATCCACGTTTTTGTGTGTGTACCTAGTTCATTGTTTCTCACTGCTACATAACATTACACAGCATGTATCCATCACATTTTACTTTTCATTGTACAAAAATGATGAATTAGCACTGTGTTTCTGCTCCTTTTTATAACAAAACTTATTGAAACAGATATTTACACTTGTTGTCTTCACTTCCTCACCTCTTATCCTCTCTTGAACACACAATAATTGGACTCTTTTCCCTAAAACTGTATTTTGCCACTGCGTTGAAAACATGTTTGTCAAGGTCTCCAGTGAATTCTGAGTTGCCAAATCCAATTGTCACTTTTTAGTGGTCATTTTAGTTGACCTTTCAGCTGCATAATTTGGCCTACCACTTCAACTTTATACACTACCATTTTCTACTTTATTCCCTAGAATCCAACTACATGTGTTATATTGTTTTTCTGCAAACACACTATGCCTGACTTCATACTATTTTCTTTGCTTTTACTGGTTACTCTGCCTGAGACCCTCTTATCTCCAGATAGGTATACACATAGCTCATTTCTTCCATTAATTAACACCTCCTCAGGGTAGCCTGTCACTATCATTCTCCATTTCCTTACCCTACTTTATGTTAACTCATAACACTCTTATTATCATACGAAATTTCATTATATCGTTATTTATTTATTTTGTTTATTTTCTGTCTCTCCTCATTAAAATGTAAGTTCCTTGAGTGCAGAGATATTTTTGCAATTTCTTTCACCACTATATTGCTATTGCCTCACACAATGCTTGGTGAATAGTAAGTACTGAGTAAATTTATTTGAGTCAATAACTGAATAATGACACATGAAATGCTCTTGTAGTTTATGTAAGAAATACATCTTTACTCAGTCTTTCATTTGCTATTTTAATAGTGTGGGTAGAAGTGAGGCAAACCAGGTAATAGAATTGTGAGTGTTATCATGGCCAATCATTTCTGCTTGAGGGTGTGTCATATCATGGATCAGACTGCTCTCCTATTCATACCACCAGTTGCTCTGGCATGGTCAAAACCCTCTTTGTCTACCACTGGCCTGTAGTCCATGTAGGAAGCATAGAACTCTATACACAATATAAACAGAAAAGTCTCATAAGAAGAGGGCCAAAACCAGTGTGTATAACATATGAATGTTATTTAACATTATTTAAGCTGAAGATAAAAGGGCAGAAGAAAAATTATTTAACTGGTTTATATATTTTGATTCTTGAAACTGCTACCTCATTGCTTATTTTGAAGGGACCAGAATTAGGTCTAGTCCAAAGCAAAGAATCATCCTTGAATTTGGTAAGTGTCTAAAAGAGCTATAAACTTGTAAAGGACTATAAAACATGTATTACATAATAAATGTAATGAAAATTTTATAGAAATAAAAAATTGCTCTTTCACCTATGAAAACCCCAAATATAAAAACCTCAACTTACAAACAATGTACTTGCCTCAAAAATAATAACCTTATTGTATATTTCAAACTATAAACCAAATAAAGTTAGCTGTTTCTTAAATGTTTAATTGTATCCTCTAATAGACAGTATTTCTTCCGCTCTAAGGAAATATCAACATAATCAGTATGTTATGAAATTTTAGAGGACAAGATTACCAGATTGGCCTCTATTCTAGAAAGCCTACTAAACCATATCTAGAAAGCACAAACTAGTAATTATGTCACTTATCATTGCCATTTTCACTCTAAAATTAAGCTGTCTTGTTTTTTCAGCTCTTGTTATACTAAAGACCATTCGTTCTTGAAACAGATGGGCCCTTGCTAATTAAGAAAACTGCTCCAGTTCATTAAAGAAATAGCAAACAACCAGATGAAGTGTCAGTTCTTAGGGTCACTCAATGTGCAAAGCTTGATCACATTACTCACTTGTTCCCTCTTCCTCTGAAACATTGACTCAACCTAAGCATTTACCATAGATTACTTTAATTATTGTAATTGCAAAAACCACAGCATACTAAAAAGGGTTATGGATGTGTTTTATTATTTTGGGGATGAATAGCTCATAAAAAGATAATTATAAAATTATCATCATACTTGGAAGAGACATTAGGGATCTTTTAGTTTAACATCTTTCACTCAGTTGTTCAATACTTAACCAGCTTCTTCAAGGATTTGCTAAAATTTGTGCTAAATGCTTATGATGCAGATATTAATAGGGTTATCTTTGCCCTCAAGGATTCCATAATCTACTTGAGGATATAGATAAATACAGGGCAATCACAATAAATTCTATTACTTTGCTATTAAAATATTTAAGAAATTTTGCGAGTGCAGAGAGAAAGAAATATCTAGTGTGGGTGGGGTTGTAAGATAAGGGTTTTGGGGAAGAGAAAATATTTGAATTATGTTCTGAGACATGCAAATGTTCCCTTGGGCTAGGAATAGGGGTAAGCATATGTGGAATGAGAAAGATTTCCAGGAAGATGGATTAGCATATACAAAGGTGCAAAACTATAGATAGGTCTGACACATTTGACTAGATCAGACTGAAGAAATAGGCAGGACTGAGATCATAAAGGTCCTGTTTGGCCATTGTTTATAACTTTAGAATTAATCCTAAAATAGGTCTCAGATAGGGAGGTTACATGGTCAAATATATATTGTAGAAATGCTACCCTGGTAGCAGTGTAGAGAAAATATTTAGCAGATATAAAACTATAGGTAAAGAAACAGTGAAAATTTTATTAAAAATATTCTAAATGAGAAATAAAGACCATCTGAAGTAAGGTTACTGTAACGCTGGGGAGGAAACATCACAATGGGACTGTTCTGGAGTATTTGAAGAATAGCAATGAAGCCAAAGTATTTGAAGTGCTGTGAACAAGTGGAAGAGTAATTCCAGGGGATTAAGAGACCAAGGTGTATAGCCATGGTCAGATTTGAACTTTATTGTGTATGTGATGGAAAGACACTGGAGGGTTTTGAGCACAGAAGTATCTCGTCTCACTACTATAAAAAAATTTCTCTGGCTGCCATATTGACAACAGTATACAAGAGGACAAGAGGGAAAGCACAGGGATCAGATCGAAGGCTATTGAAACAATCCAGGGAAGAGATGATGGTGACTCAACTGAAGGTAGTAGCAGTGCAAGTGTCAATAAGTAGCTGGAATTTGGATACATTTTTGAACTATAGTACCCCTCTCTAGTCATAGTTTTAGTTTCCCATGGTTGCATGTTCCAAAAATATTAAATGAAAAACTCCAGAAATAAGCCATTTGTAAGTTTTAAATTGCAAGTCATTCTGAATAGTGTGATGAAATCTCATGCCATCCACTCCCATCCTGCCTGGACTTGAATAATCTCTTTGTCTAGCATATTCATGCAGTAGGCACTACCCTCCCGTTAGTCACTTAGTAGCTATCTGGGTGATCAAGACTTGAAATTAACTGTCATGGTATTGCAGTTCTTATGTTCAAGGAATGCTTATTTTACTTTTATTACAGTACATTGTTGTAATTGATTCTTATTTATTGTTGTTAATTTCTTACTGTACTGACTTTACAAATGAAACTTCATCATAGGTATGTATATGCACATATATATACAGAAAAAATCATAGTATATATAGAGTTTGGTACTATGATTGGTTTCAAGCATCCCCTGGGGGTCATGGAATCCATCCCTCATGGATAAAAGGGGATCACTGTGGAGCTAATAGGATTTGCTGATAGCTTGAATGCATTTTGTGAGAAATAAAATAATAGACAATCTTGCCTCCAATTATTTTGTCCAGAAGGATGAAATTGACCATTACTGAGTGAAAAGGACTTGTGGAAGGATCAGGTTTTGGAATGAGGAATCAATAGTTTAATTTATAAAATATTAAATTCAATATTATTGTTAGACATACAATAGATGGCAAGTATGTACGTGAACATTGGAGTCTAAAGTTTATAAGAAAAGTATTGGCTGGTGATATAAATTTGAGTCATTGGTATATAAATACAGACACATGCCATGAACGTTGCACTGGTTGCAAGTTCAGAAGAAGAAGAGAATCCAGCAAGTAAGATTGAGACATAACAGCCAGCAGAATAAAATGACAACTAAGAAAGTGTGATATCCCAGAAATGAAGTGAAGAAAGACAATGCTATATATGCTCTATAAGTATACACACACTCACACATATACATATTTATATAAATGTACAAATATCTATTTATAACTTAATGTGCATATACACACGCACACACACATAGATATATATGTATATAAATACATTAAAAAATGCCTGGATGGTCCAGGAAGAGGGAGTGACCAATTTTGCCAAAAGCTACTCAGTGGTTTATTAAGATCAGGACTGACAAAGTACCATTGAATTTTGCAACATGGAATTTATAGGTGGCCTTGACAACAGCAGGATCAGTGGATTACAAGGGATGAAAGCCTAATAGAAGTGGATTCAAGAAAATAGGAAGAATGTAAGTGAAGGCACTCACTACAGGAAATTAGTTTGAGAATTTTGCTAAAAACAAGGTGAATGCCTCCCTAGGGGGAAAAAAAGTGTTACATGTAATGGTATCATTGACCAGTTAGAACCAACAAAATAGACGTAAATACAACAATATAAATATGTTTTTAAAGGTAATAGGACACAGAATGATATATTTAGCACAATACCATTTATTTAGATATAAAACTAAAGCTCACAAAATAATACCTCCTCCTTCCCATGATCTCTATGCCCAGTGTCATCCTCAAATATAACCATTGCCATTGATGTCCATCCAGGAATAAACACACACACACACACACACACACACACACACAGAGAGAGAGAGAGAGAGAGAGAGAGAGAGAGAGAGAGAGACATGCACACAACACACTATTTTTGGTATAACTGACTCTTTTAGTTCTGCCATTCCCTAATATTGTCTTTAACTGCATGGGCAAGGTAGAACTGCCATTATGTCCATGTTCTACTTCATGAATAGATGGGAAAAATACTCTAGGGAAGGTCATTTACTATAATTTAAGATAGTCTGGAATTCAAGTACCTGACTTCTATTCCCATTTCAAAAACCCCAAATTAGACACATGGCCGCTCCTAGCTGAAACTTACTGTCCGAGAGTTAAGGTGAGACAGCTATAAGAGCTTAAGAAAAGACGTGATAAAATATCATCAAAAAACAGAAAAGTAAATTGATGGGAAACAATATAATTGCAGATAGCATTTGTCTTAGTCTGTTAGTGTTGCTATAAACAAATAACTGAGAATGGGTAATTTTAAAATAAAAGATGTTTATTTGACTCATAGTTTTGCAGGCTGTACAAGAAGCATGATGCGAGCATCTTCTTGGCTTCCGGTGAAGGCCTCGGGCTACCTCCATTTGTGATACAAGGCGAAAGGGAGCCAGCATGTGCAGAGATTACACGGTAAGAGAGGAAGCAACGGAGAGAGAGTGGGGAGGTCCAGGATGGTTTTAAGAACCAGCTCTCACAGGAACTGAGTAAGGACTCACCCCTCCCAGAAAAAAAAAATTAATCTATTCATGAGGGATCCCCCCTCATGACCCAAACACCACCCATTACACCCTCATCTCCAACACTGGGATCAAATTTCAACATGAAGTTTGGGGGAACAAACATTCAAACCACAGTGTTCCACCCCTGGCCTCCCAAATCTCATGTTCTTCTCACATGCAAAATACAATAATCCCATTCCAACAGTTGCCAAAATTGTTACAAATCTGAAATCCAAAGGCTCTTCCAAGATTCAAGGTTAGATCCTTCCAGCTATGAGCCTATGAAATCAAAACCAAGTTTTCTTTAACTTCCAAGATAGAGTCATTTGATAGGCATTTGGTGAATATTCCCATTCGAGAAGGGAGAAATTTTCCAAAAGAAAGGAGTAAAAGGCCCCATAAAAGTCCAAAATCCAACAAGGTAGACATTAAATCTTAAAGCTCCAAAATAATCTTTGACTCCATGTCTTGCATCCTGGGCACACCGGTGTCAGGAGTGGGCTCTTAAAACCTTGAGCAGTCCTATGACCATAGCTTTGCTGGTTGCAAACCACAGCGCTGTTCTCACAGGTTGAAGTTTAATTCCTGTGGCTTTTCCAGGCTAAGGTTGCACGCTGCTTGTGGTTCTACAGTTCTTAGGTTCTTAATGCAACCTCACTCCTGTGACTCTACCAGGTATTGCCCCAGTGATGACTCTCTGTGGCCGCTCTTTGTCTGCCACAGAGAAGAGAAAGGAGCATGCCTCCTCCTGGGCACCCAGGATTTCGCATTCATCCTCTGAAATTTAGGTGGAAGCCACCAAGCCACCACCGCTCTTGCATTTTGGGCACCTGCAGACTTAGCACCATGTGAATGTTGCCAAGGGTATGGCTTGCACTCTCAGGCATAGTAGCCCAAGCCCTACCTGGGGCTATTTGAGCCACAGTTGGTGTCAGAGCAGGTGGGATGCAGGAAGCAGCATCTTCAGGTGGTGCAGGGCAGTAGCACCCGTGGCCTATACCCTAAAACCATTCTGTCTTCCTAGGCCTAGGGGCTTATTTTGGGAGGGGAAGCCTCAAAGATCTTTGAAATGCCTTCAGGGCCTTTTTCCCATTGTCTTGACTACTAGCACCAGGCTATAGTCAGGTTAATTGCTTTTAGCAACCAGTTGTTGTTGGGTTTTTCTCTGAAAACGCTTTCCTTCTCAACCATATAGTCAGGCTTCTAATTTTTGTTTAATTTTTATGTTGTGTTTTCCTTTTAATTATAAGTTACATATTTACATCATTCATTTGCTGCCATATCCAGTCATAAGTTGTTAAAAGTAGCCACACCATTTCTTTGCTTCTTAGAAGCTTCTTTGATCTAATACCCTAGATTATCACTCTTAAGTTTGGCCTTCCACAAAACCCTAGGACATGAACGTAATTGCCCCTGAGTTTTTTGCTACAGTGTAACAAGGGTGACTTTTGTTCCAGTTCCCAGTAAGTTCCTCATTTCCATCTCAGATCTCATCACCATGGACTTTACTGTCTATATTTCTGTCAGCATTTTGGTCACAATCACTTAACCAATTGTATTAGTCCATTTTTACACTGCTATAAAGATACTACACAAGAGTAGGTAATTTAAAAAGAAAAGAGGTTTCATTGACTCACAGTTCCACATGACTGGGGAGGCCTCAAAAAACTTAAAATAATGGCAGAAGGGGAAGAAGCACATCTTACATGGCAGCAGGTGAGGGAGAGCGAGTAAGAATGGGGAAAACTGCCTTATAAAACCACCAGATCTTGTGAGAACTCACTATCATGAGACTAGCATGGAGGAATATGTCCCCATATACCTCCCGCCTGGTTCCTTCCTTGTCACATGGCGAATAAAGGGTTACAATTCAAGATGAGATTTGGATGGGGACACAGCAAAACAGTATCACCAATCTCTGAAGTTCCAATCTTTCCCTCATCTTTTTTTGTTGTTGTTTACTTCTGAAACTTCAAAACTCTTCCAAACTCTTCCAAGTTCTGTCTGTTACCCAGTTCCAAAGTCACTTTCCCATTTTCAGATGTCTTTATAGAAGCACTGAACTCCTTGGTACCAATTTTTTGGTCTTAGACTGTTGTGTTGCTATAAACGAATATCAGAGGCTTAGTTATTTATAAAGAAAGAGGTTTATTTGGATGATGGTTTTGTAGGCTTTACGCAAGCATAGCACCAGCATCTTCTCAACCTCTGGTGAGGGCCTCAGGCGGTTTCACTCATGGCAGAAGGTGAAGGTAAGCTGGCATGTGCAGAGGTAACACGGCAAGAGAAGAAGCAAGACAGAGAGAGAGAGAGAGAGGAGGTACACAGGTTCTTTTTAACAACCAGCTCTCATGAGAACAAATTTAGTGAGGACTAAATTGCTCCTCCTCAGGGAAGACATTAATCCATTCGTGGGAATCTACTCCATGACTTAAACAACTCTCAGTAGGCCCCACCCAAACATTGAGGATCAAATTGTAACATGAGGTTTAGGGGTACAAACATCCAAACTATAATAGCATTGAAGGCTCACTTGAGATTTGTGATTGGGAATTTCAAGTGAGTTGTTCTGTCTCCAATCATGTTCAGCTTCACCAGGATATTTCCACACAGGAAAACCCTAGGACATGAACATAATTGCCCCTGAGTTTTTTCCTACAGTGTAACAAGGGTGACTTTTGCTCCAGTTCCCAGTAAGTTCCTCATTTCCATCTCAGATCTCATCACCATGGACTTTACTGTCTGTATTTCTATTAGCATTTTGGTCACAATCACTTAACCAATTGTATTAGTCCATTTTTACACTGCTATAAAGATACTACACAAGAGTAGGTAATTTAAAAAGAAAAGAGGTTTCATTGACTCACAGTTCCACATGACTGGGGAGGCCTCAAAAAACTTACAATCACGGCAGAAGGAAAAGAGGCACATCTTACATGGCAGCAGGTGAGGGATACATTTCCACACAGGAAATATCCTGGGCATTGTATTCAATCAGGGTGTATTTGCCAAAGAAGTATAAAAAATTGAAAGAGAAGTAAATGAATCATAAATTTACACAAGGGAGTGATTATAATGGTTGACCACTTCATAGACAAACAGGTTCATAGAAGGTCAGTCAAGAATTCACCAAATATCATAAACTTGAAAAAATGTGGAGCCATGAGTTGAACCTAGATCAACCTGATGACAACTTCTGACCTTATGACATTGTAACACATAGGATTATTGCTTTAAGACAGAACTGAACAACACAGTTTGATGGATCGAATAAATCCTATGTATCAGGGAAGTAGATGTATAACTTTACATAAATAGTAGCCAACTATGTGACTTCACAATTAAGATAAAATGATATTTAAATAGAAAAATATGTTAATGATACCGAATAAATTAAAAAGAGCTCCCTAATGGATCTATACAGGCAAGGTTCATGGCCTTAAAAAGTTCTTTGTTATCAGCAGGTGACTAGAGTCCAAGTACTAATTCTGTTAATGAAGAAACTGAGGTCTAGAAAATCTAAGGCAGGGCCAGAACTAGAACAGAGGTCTCCTGGCTATCATTCTTTCTATTGCACCATGCAATATTAGAGGGCTTTGGTATAGTCCTGCCTAATACCAAGAAGATTGGACATATTGCCTTCATTCTGTTGTTTTAAGATATAGTCTCTGATCCTGTAATACAGCCACAGGGTTATAAACACTGATACCTAATAACTTTATTCTTTTAGCCTCTCCATGGCTCTGTGTCCTTTATCCTAAAGACTTACGGAGGTTAAGCATTCAATGTATTAATTCAACTATTTCAAGAAAAACTGAGAGCAAAAATAAATAAGGGATGATAATAGAAAAAGCAGCAAGTTTTTCACAATCTCCTAAGCAATTTTCAAGTGAAGAAGTCTGAAGATGAGCTTAAGAACTGTAACTGGTAGATAGTACTTGTTGAATTTTTTCTTACATTGCTGAATAATTTCACATTACTTAGTCTGTGCCATTATGCATTTCTATCACAATAGGGGGAAAACATTAAACTAATAAATGCCATGCCTCATTTGTCAAGATCTGAGTCATTAGCATGAAACATCTTTTATTGTGAATGCAATTTGGGAGATTCAATCACATTTTTCCTATTTGAAAATACCCGAGTGGTTAGTACTGAGCCATTTTATTAATGCATTGAATATTAAAAATAATTTGACATCTGGAAAAGCTATTTGAGGCTACATGACTAAAAAGGAAAACAATAAGATGCTGCATATTTTATTTGTACAATCTACAGTTTATCTTTTTGTGAAAACAGCAAAGTTCTTATAAGAACGACTACTTACGGGATGTCACATTGTTTGAAATATTTTGTAGAAATCGATTTCCATTTTCCTAGACACTTTTGTCAAGATACTGCTCTTGCAAGTATCAAGTGGGTGTCCTTCAGTGTAAACATCTCAGCAGATGAAGGAATCAGTGAACATACTGTTTAAGGCAGTGAACAAACTGGCTAATCCATATCTGGAGTGTCCAGCTATTGAGGCGAGAAAAAAGTTGAGGCAGTGAAAAAAATAAACCACTTGAAGGAAAGAAGAGGCATATGTCACACCTCCCTTTTTCAACCCCTGTTTATGAAACTAGGAACCCTTGCCTCCATCAGAGGAGTGAAAAAGAAACTAAGCCCAGGGAAACGGAAATGGGCAGATGTTTTGGCAGGGTTCATGGGATAGTATTTTCTGTCACATGTCGGATATGAGCTTTTGAATATTAGCATTCATGCCTGAATATTGAAATATTATTTGTAGATCTGGAAGAGAATGGGGTTGAGATCTGTCTAGACACATATGCATCACAGTTGTGTTGCCTGATTACAATGACTGGTTATTGAGCTATAAGTGACACAATATACCTCTGCAGGGGGGTACAGGAGTCTCTTACGTTAAAGATAATCTACCATGATGCATGTGGCAGACAAGACCTAAGGTGGCCCCTAGTAATTCCCACCTCCTGGTATTTGTGACTTTCTGTAACTCCCTGTCTGTGAGAGTGGGCATAATCTGTGATTTGTTTCTAACAAAAAGATTTTGGCAAAAGCAATGGAATGTCACTCCCATGATTAGCTCACATTATGTGGCAAAGATGATATGTTACATTATCTAAGACTCTTTATATAAATCTCCATCTTAGCAGACTAGAATTACAGACTCTGGGAGCTTGATGAAGCAAGTGGCCACGTTGAAGATACCCACGTAAGAAGGAACTGCAGTTGCCCTCTAGGATCTGCGGGCAGCCTGTAGCTGATAATAAAAAGCTGTAGCCCTAAATAATACAGCTGTAAAGAAATGAATTCTGCAGACACCTGACTGAGATTGGAAGTAAGTTCTTTCCCAGTCAACCTTCCAGAAGAGATCTCAGTCCCAGCCAACATGTTGATTGCAGCTTTGTGAGATGCTGAAACAGAGAACCCAGCTAAGCCATGTCCAGACTCCTGATGCATGGAAATTTTAAGACAAGAAACGTGTGTGTTATTTAAGATACAGAGTTTGTGCTAACTTGTTATGCAGCAACAGAAAACTAATACAATGCATTATATATGTTCATGAAATACCTCACAGTTTGTGGATTCACATATGGAGTATAAAAGGGTTTATGGAGAAAAGAGGATTGGAACAGACAACTTAAAAATCATGCAACTTCATTAAGAGAGCACAAACAAAAACAGCAATGATAAAATCCTGGAAAAGTCTTAAAATATATAATAAATTACAAACAAACAAAAAATATAAAAGTAAATATATATCTTAGCTTTACCCAAAAGGATTAAAGGTAGTTTGATGGAGGGAAGTGTGAAGAAGGGTCAAGATGGTTAAGATACGTAAGCAAAGGTAAAATGCACAATGATCTAGGAGAAGTGAGCAATAAGTACTTCCCAAGCAAGGCAGGTCATCTAAACCATTATAAAAAACAAGCTGGAGAATGGACATCACATACTGTATGTTAGTTGGCTAAAGAAGGTATAACAAAGCATGATAGACTCTAAGACTTAAATAACAGAAGTTTATTGTTTCATGGTCCTAGAAGCTATGGATCTAATATCAATATGTTAGAAAAGTTGACTTCTTCTGAGGCTATGAGGCAAGAATATCTTCCATGGCTCTATCTCTGGATAAGAAATGGCATCTTCTCTTTCTTTCTTCACATCATCACTCTATGCATGTGTCTGTGTCCAAATTTTCCCTTTTTATCAAGACAACAGTCATATTGCTAGGTCCCACCCTGATGACCTCAGTTTAACTTGATTATTTATGTAAAGACCGTATCTCCAAATAAGGTCACATTCTGAGCCACTAGGGGGTTAAGACTCAAACACATCTTCTTTTGAAGGGACACAGTTCACACCACTATATGCAGTAATAGACTCTTCTGTGGCTTGCCGGACTTACTTATGTCAATTTATTTACATTTGGCTGCTGTTACTTGGTGGTACAAAAGTTTAATCTATAATAGGGAAAAATAGAGTATAAACCAACTCAATTTTCCCATTATGTTAACATTATTACAAATCTCCACTATGGGAATCTTTCCTGTAACAGAACAGTCTAGAAAACATCTATGCCCCCCTTTTATTCTTTCGGTCTCATATGATGACTCTGTGTGTGTGGGGGTGTGTGTGAGAGAGAGGCATTTACTGAGTGTTCACCACATTCAGTTAAAATACAACATATTCTCACTTATGTGTGAGCTAAACATTGAACACACAAAGACATGAACATAGTAACAATGGGCATTGAGGACTACCAGAAGCCAGAGGGAGAATAAGGGTGTGGCATTAAAAACACATGGCTGGGTACTATGCTCACTACCTGGGTGATGGGATCCATACCCCAAACCTCAGCATCATGCAATATTCCCAGGTAACAAATCTGCACACGTATGCCCCTTGTCTAAAGTAAAATTTGGATTAAAAAAGTATTTCTTCCTATCCATGAGCAGGCATTATACATTTTTATTTTAGTAATTCCAGGATACCTCATACTTTTGGTTGCTTTTGTGAATTTTTAAATTATTATAGCCTTACGTAACTGGCAGTGGCAGTGTTATAGAAACTTTTTGATATCTTGATGTTGTGTGCACAAGTTACTAAAGAAATCTTACTTTTCGCTGGATGTGGTGACTCATGCTTGTAGTACCAACACTTTGGGAGGCTCCGGCAGGAGGGTCACTGAAGGCTGGGAGTTTGAGGCCAGCCTGGGAAATATAGTGAGATTCAATCTCTACAAAAAATTTTATATATATATATACACACACACACACACACACACACACACGCATGCATATATATGTGTGTGTATATATAGTGTATAATATATACTATGTAAGTATATATTTATATTTATATTATATATTATATAAATTTATAATATATTTATATTTATATGTTATATTATAATTATATATACATTATATATTATATATACACCTATACTATATATAAAAGTATATATTTATATTATATATTATATAAATTTACAATATATTTATATTTATATATTATAATTATATATTTACATATTATGTATTATATATTATATATATACATATATATTTTATATATGTATAATTTTTTGTAGAAATGGAATCTCACTATATTTCCCAGGCTGGCCTCAAACTCCTGACCTTCAGTGATATATATGTAATTATACATATATAATTATATAATGTATACATTTATTAATATATAATTATATATACATATTTATATTTAATATATAATTACATATAATGTATATACAAATTATATAATTTATAATATAATGATAATATAAAATATATAATACATAATATAATTATATAATATATAAATTATGTAATATATAATTAGATATATATTATATATAATGTATATGATGTATATGTATACATTATGTAATTATATCTATTATATATGTATATATATTATATATATAGCCAGGCATGGTGGTGCACACCTGTAGTCATAGCTAGTTTGGAGGCTGAAGCAAAAGATTGCTTGAGCCCAGGAGGTCGTGGTTGCTGTGAGTGAGCTGTGATGACACCACTGCACTCTAGCCTGGGTGACAAAGTGAGACTCTGTATCAAAAGAAAAAAAAGAAAAGAAAGAAATCTTACTTCTAACATTTGATTTTCAGATTTTTAAAATTTTAAAATTTTCTACGTAATCATATCATATATAGTTAATGTCTTTACTAGCTATCGAAACAACAGACACCTTATGGCTTCTTATCTGAGATTTCAGAAACTGTTCGAAGTGTTGAATTTGTAGCCAACTTCTTGGGTTTCCTTTCAGCTATGGAAACTTATGGCATAATATTAGGTTTAAGTTGTCTCAACCATTTGTATTTCAATTTTATCATGCTAGCATATAGGTTAATACTGGCTGCACCTTGAAAAATTGTGGTGAAAATTAAATTCAATATGATAATTAAATCAATTACATGGAAAGTACTTATAATTTTTGTGGTTTTTATGACTCTCTTTCTGGCACAAGGGATACTTTTCCTTGTTTGTCTTGAAATAAGCTATATATTAAATAAGTATTAAATTACATTCAGCATTTCTGTGTATTTGAAGCAAGATGAAGTTTAGCAGCACGAGCCCACTCCTCCAGATTTCAGTAAGTAAGCAGTGTTTCTAAAATTTAATCTAATTATGACCGGTTCCAAGTCACCTGAGATCCATCTTAAAATGGCAAATTCCCAGACACTCTAGACCAGTCATGCTGAAATATAATTTTGTAGCATGACTCCTGGAATCTCCATTTTAAACACATGGTACCTGTGCACATTCAAGTATAATAGCCACCTTTTTGGGATTTTCAACTTAGTGCCTCAGGACAGAAAAGACAACCAAATCCCTATTAAAGGGAAGAATGCCATTATATACATTCTTTTACTTGATTTTTCACATAAATAATATCTGTTCCAGAAAGGCAAGGAGAAAATCTTCAAAATGCTAGAATTATTTTGCTTTTCCCTGAATCTCAGAGCATTGTTGGCTTTTTGATTCTGCTTGTTTTAATAATGAATTCCTAAGTGTTTGGGTGCTTTTAGTAGGCATTCCCTAGCAGATCTGAAATAATCAAGAGGACCTCAAGCATAGCAGAGGGTCATTAAAAGCCTGGTATGGGGGCTGGGCGCAGTACACACACCTGTAATCCCAGCACTTTGGGAGGCTGAGGTGGGCGGATCACTTGAGGTCAGGAGTTCGAGACCAGCCTGGTCAACATGGTGAAACTCTGACTCTACTAAAAATACAAAAATTAGCTGGGCGTGATGGCAGGTGCATATAATCCCAGCTACTCGGGAAGCTGAGGCAGGAGAATCACTTGAGCCCATGAGGTGGAGTTTATGGTGAGCCAATATCATGCCACTGCACTCCACCTTGGACAACAGAGTGAGACTCCATCTCTAAAAAACAAAAACAAAAACAGAAACAAAACTGGCTTGGTTCATGTGGAGAGAAAACCTTAGGAATTTTCCACTTCAAGCCTACTGGAGGCTGTAGTGATGCTACATTTCATCTGTATGGAAAACCTTCTTACAACAATTAAATATAGCATATTTCAATTTAGTTTCCAATAAGTTTAGATTGTATAATTCAAGGTTACTTTTTTTTTTCAGGAGACATTCTCTGCACATCATGGTTTAGTATCTAATGCGGTGAGTTCAATGGTTGTTAAAGGACCATTTAGTGCATATTTAAACTATCAAAGCTTTACATTCAGTGGACAAAAAGGTGAGGCTAAGAGATGCAATCAAGTATCTGGGAAATGTCCCTTGGAATATAAGAAGATGATCACAAGGTTGGCTGTAGAGGCATGGTACTAATGATTTTTTTTTTTCCTCCTGCCAAATGGAAGAAAAGAATCTGGTATGCTGAAGCATTCAGCTAGTTAATTTTGAACTCTGGGAAAGAGAGTCAGCATTCTGTTTCTGACTGAGCAGCTGAGGTCCTTTAGGAGAGATTCTTACTGTGCAGGTAAAATCTGAGAAGAGTGATGTGATTAAGAAAAGAAGGCCAAGACCCCTGGGGTGGAGCAAGATGGTTTAATAGAAGGTTCCACTGATCATCCCCACCCCACAAGGATACCAATTTAACAACTATCTACACACAAATAAAGCACCTTCATAAGAACCAAACATCAGGTGAGCACTCACAGTACCTGATTTTAAATCGGCACTGAAAAGGTAGAAAAACAGTTCTGAATACCCAATGCTACCACTTCTCCATCCCCAGGCAAATGGGGAGTGGTGTAGAGGGTTTTGGTGCACTGGGTGAGGAAAAGCCCAGCAATTATGAGGCATTGAACTCAGTACTGTCTTCTTATAGTGTAAAGGAAAACTCAACCAAACTCAGTTGACACGTGACCACAGAAGGAGCACTGAAACCAGCCCTAGACAGAGGGAAACTTGAGTTCCTGCAAGCCTCTCCAGAATGGTCTAAGGTACTCTGGGGTTCTAAATAAACTCAAAAGGCGGCGTAGGCACAAAAGACTACAAATCCTAGGTGAGTCCTAGTGCTGAACTGGGCTGCTCGCCAGTGGACTGCGGGGGGAACAGCTACTATTGGGACAACAGCTAGGGAAGCTAAGGGAGTGCTGGCATCAGCCCTTCCTTAAACCCAGGCTGCACAGCTCATGGCTACAAAAGAGATCCTTCCACTTGAGGAGATGAGAGGGAAGAGTGGGGAGGATTTTGTCTTGTATCTTGGATATCAGCTCAGACAGAACAGGATTTATAGACACTGGTCAGAGTCATGAGGTTCCCTTTCCAAGCTTTAACTCCCAGATGACATTTCTAGACACACTTTGGGCCAGAAGGGAACCTGCGGCCTTGGAGAGAAGGATCCAGTCCTGGCAACATTTATAACCTGCTAGCTGAATAGCCCGCAGGCCCTGATTAACCAGCAGTGATACTCAGGTACTATGTCGAGGGCCTTGGGTGAGCCTCTGAGACTTGCTGGATTTAGGTGAGAATCAGCATATTCCCAGCTGTGGTAGATATGGGGCAAGACTTTTTCCTCTTGAGAAAATCAGAAAGAAAATTAAAGAGATCTTTGTCTTGAACATTAGGTACCAGCTCAGCCAAAGGAATGTGGAGCACCAGGTGGGCTCTTGGGTGTCCCAACTTCCAGGAAGTGTCTCGTGGACAGCATTTCTGGACCTGCTCTGGGCCACAGGGGAATCCAATGCCCTAAAAGCTGATTCCCTAACCAAGCAGCATTCACCACAAGCTGACTGGAGAGTCCTTGGGCCTTAAGGGAACATTGGTGGTAGTCTGGCAGCACTCCTTATGAGCTTGTGGTGGAAGAAGCCATGATGTGATGCTCCTCTGGCTTTGGAAAGGGAAAAGAAGAATGGAAAGAACTGCACCCTGTGATTTGAGTGCAAGCTCAGTCACAGTACAATAGTGAACTAGCCAGGGTTCTCTTAGAGGGACAGTACAAATAGAATGGAATGGAATAGAATGGAATAGAATAGAATAGAATAGAATAGAATAGAATAGAATAGAATAGAATAGAATAGAACAGATAAACGGGAGTTTATTAAGAATTAACTTACATGATCACAAGGTCCCACAATAGGCTGTCTGCAAGCTGAGGAGCAAGGAGAGCCAGTCCTAGTCCCAAAACTGAAGAACTTGGAGTCCCATGTTCGAGGGCAGGAAGCATCCAGCATGGGAGAAAGATGTAGGCTGGGAGGCTAGGCCAGTCTCTCACATTTTTCTTCCTGCTTTATATTCACTGGAAGCTGATTAGATTGTGCCCACCAGATTAAGAATGGATCTGCTTTCCCCAGTCCACTGACTCAAATGTTAACCTCTTTTGGCAACATCCTCACAGACACACCCAGGATCAATACTTTGCATCCTTCAATCGTATCAAATTGACATTCAGTATTAACTATCACAAATAGAATACTAGGTAAACTTCTTAAGTTTTTGACTCTAGTCCCTGCTTCCAAGACAATACCTCTGGACCAACGTGGGGCCTGGAGAAACTTGCCACTCTTAAGGAAAAGGACACAGGTGTGGCTGGCTTTGCCACCTGTTAATTATAGGGCCTCAGGGCCTTGATCAGACATAGCCAGTAGCCAAGGAGTAGTAACAGCCAGCTTTGTATGAGACCCAGTGCTGTGCTGGCATCAGGTCTGAGCCAGCACAGTCCTAGTGGTGGCCATAGTGATGCTTGTGTCACTCTACCCTCAGCTTCAGGTAGCTCGGAGAGAGAGAGAGAGAGAGAGTGTCCATTTGTTTGTACATGAGTCTCTGCCTACTAATCTAAAGAATCATCCCAGAGCTTGTCTAACACCATCAAGATGGATGGTATCTCTATGAGTCTGCAATAATCACACTATTACTGGGCTTGGGGCAGTGCGCTAAATAACATATACCTTAGACAACAACACCCAAGTATTTTCAAATATGTGGAACGCCATCCCAAGAAGGATACGTACAAACATGCCCAGACTGCCAGACTGCGAAGACTACAATAAATGCCTTACTGCTCAATGCCCAGACATTGAAGCACATCTACTTATATCAGTGCCTACCAGGAAAACATGACCTCACCAGCTGAACTAAATAAGCCACCAGGGACCATTCCTGGAGAACAGAGATATGTAACCTTTCAAACAGAGAATTGAAATAGTTGTTTTCGGGAAACTAAAAAAAATTGAAGACAGCACAGAAACGGAATTTCAATTCTATCAGATAAATTTGACAAAGAAATTAAAACAATTCAAAAGAATCAAGCAGAAATTCTGCAGGTGAAACATGCAACTAGCATACTGAAGAATGCATCAATGTCCTTGAATAGCAAAACTGATCAAGCAGAAGAATTGGTGACCTTGAAGACCAGCTATTTGAAAACACACAGTCAGAGGAGACAAAAGAAAAAAGAATAAAAAACAATAAAGCATGCCTACAGGATCTAGAAAATAGCATCAAAAGGGAAAATCTAAGAGTTATTGACCTTAAAGAGCAGATAGAGAAAAATACAGGGGTCGAAAGGTTATTCAAAGGGATAATAATGGAGAACTTCCCAATCCTAGAGAAAGATATCTGTATCCAAGTATAAGATGGTTGTAGAACACCAAGCAGAATTAACCAAAAAGGGACTACCTCAACACATTTTATAATAAAACTCCCAAAGAAAGGATAAAGGATCCTAAGATAAAGAAAGGATCCTAAAAGAAGCAAGATAAAAGAAATAAATAACTTAAAATGGAGCTCCAATAAGTCTGGAAGCAGACTTTTCAGTGGATAGCTGTATTCTATTGGCCTAGAATAGTCTATCTTGTGAAAATATCCTCCAAACATGACGGAGAAATAAAGACTTTCTCAGACAAACAAAAGACGAGGAATTTTACCAACACCAGACCTGTCCTACAAGAAATGCTAAAGGAAGTAGTTCAATCAGAAAGAAAACAATGTTAAAAACTAACATAAGAACAGAAAACCAAATACCACATGTTCTCACTCATAAGGGAAATTTGAACAATGAGAACACAGGAACACAGGAAAGGGGAACATCACACACCGGGGCCTGTCGTGGGGTGGGGGGCTAGGGGAGGGATAGCATTAGGAGAAATACCTAATGTAGGTGACGGGTTGATGGGTGCAGTAAACCACCATGGCACATGTGACCTATGTAACAAACCTGTACATTTTGCACATGTATCCCAGAACTTAAAGTATAATAATAATAAAAAAAAAGAGTGAGAAATCACCTGAAGGCACAAAACTCACTGGTAATAGTGAGTACACAGAAAAACACAGAATATATGTATTCTGTGTCTCCCCACTGTCTTGGGGATTAACATTTGGCTCCTCGTTAGGGCAGGCTGGAGTGCAGTGGCGCAACCTCTGCTCACTGCAAGCCCCGCCTCCCGGATTCAAGCCATTCTCCTGCCTCAGCCTCCGAAGTAGCTGGGACTACAGGCACCCGCTACCATGCCCGGCTAATTTTTTTGTATTTTTAGTAGAGACGGGGTTTCCCTGTGTTAGCCAGGATGGTCTTGATCTCCTGACCTCATGATCCGCCCACCTCAGCCTCCCAAAGTGCTGGGATTACAGGTGTGAGCCACCACACCCGGCCAACACAGAATATTATAACATTGTGTATTCATCTGTTTTCACGGTGCTGATAAAGACATACCTGAGATTTGGCAATTTACAAAAGAAAGAGGTTTAATTGGATTTACAGTTCCATGTGGCTAGGGAAGCCTCACAATCACGGTGGAAGGCAGGGAGGAGCAAGTCCCGTCTTACATGGATGGCAGCAGGCAAAGAGAGAATGAAGAAGATGCAAAAGCAGAAACCCCAGATAAAACCATCAGATTTCCTGAGAAATATTCACTACGTGAAAACAGTATGAGCTCTGACCCCACATTTGCCTTCTGCACTGCCATAGCAGAGGTTCTCCATGAGGGCCCTGCCCCTGCAGCAAACTTCTGCCTGGGCATCCAGGCATTTCCATACATCTTCTTAAATCTAGGTGGAGGTTCCCAAACCCCAATTCTTGACTTCTGTGCACTTGCAGGCTCAACACCATGTGGAACCTGCCAAGGCTTGGGGCTTGCGCCCTCTGAAGCCTTCGCCCAAGTTCTATGTTGGCCCCTTTCAGCCACAGCTGGAGTAGCTGGGATGCAGGGCACCAAGTCTCTAGGCTGCACACAGCATGGAGACTCTGGGCCCAGCCCACAAAACCACTTTTTGGGCCTGTGATGGGAGAGGCTGCCATGAAGACCTCTGACATGCTCTGGAAACATTTTCCCTACTGTCTTGGGGATTAACATTTGGCTCCTCATTACTTATGCAATTTCTGCAGCCAGCTTGAACTTCTCCTCAGAAAATGTTTGTTTATTTTTTTTCTTTTCTATCACATTGTCAGGCTGCAAATTTTCCAAACTTTTATGTTCTGCTTCCCTAATAGAACTGAATACCTTTAAGAGCACGCAAGTCAACTCCTGAATGCTTTGCTGCTTAGAAATTTCTTTCACCAGATATCCTAAATCATCTGTCTCAAGTTCAAAGTTCCACAAATGTTTAAGGCAGGGACAAAATGCCACCAATCTTTTTGTTAAAACATAACAAGAGTCACCTTTGCTCCAATTCCAATGAGTTTCTCATCTCCATCTGAGACAACCTCAGCCTGGACCTTATTGTCCATATCACTATCAGGCTTTTGGTCAAAGATATTCAACAAGTCTCTAGGAAGTTCCAAACTTTCCCACATTTTCCTGTCTTCTTCTGAGCCCTCCAAACTGTTCCAACCTCTGCCTGTTACCCAGTTCAAAAGTCTCTTCCACATTTTCAGGTATCTTTTCAGCAACACCCTACTCTACTGGTACCAATTTACTGTATTAGTCCATTTTCACAGTGCTGATAAAGACATACTTGAGACTGGGCAATTCACAATAGAAAGAGGTTTAATTGGAACCTCTTTCTATTCCATGTGGCTGGGGAAGCCTCACAACCATGGCAGAAAGCAAGGAGGAGCAGGTCCCATCTTACATGGAAGGCAACCAGCAAAGAGAGAATGAGGAAGATGCTAAAGTGGAAACTCCTGATAAAACCATCAGATTTCATGAGACTTATTCACTACCATGAGAACAGTATGGAGGAAACTGCCCCCATGATTCAAATTATCTCCCACTGGGTCCCTCCCACAACATGTGAGAATTATGCGAGTATAATTCAAGATGAGATTTGGGTGGGGACATAGAGCCAAACCATATCACATTGTAAATGTGATGTGTAAACTACTTTTATCCTAAGTAGAAAGACTAAATGATAAACCAATCAAAAATAATAACCAAAACAATTTTTCAAGATACACATAGTACAATAAAATATACATAAAAACAATAAAAAGTTAAAAAGCTGGGGGACAAAGTTAAGGCATAGGGTCATCATTTGTGTTCATGTTACTTGTCTGTTTATGCAAACAGTGTTAATTACTTATCAGGTTTTAAAAATTGGTTATAACATAGTATTTGCAAGCTAAATGATAACCTAAAATCAAAAAACATACAATGGATTCAAAAGAAATAAAAAGTAAGAAACTTAATTATATCATCAGAGAAAATTACCTTCATTAAAACAGGGACAGGAAGTAAAGAAAGAAAAAAGGGAACTACAAAACAACCACAGAACAAATAACAAAATGGCAGAAGTAAGTCCTTACTGAACAATAATGACATTGAATGTAAATGGATTAAACTCTCTAATCAAAGGATATGGAGTCATTGAATAGATAAAATAGCAAGTCCCATTCATCTGCTGTCTACAAGAAAGACACTTCTATAAAGACTGAATATAAAAGGATGGAAAAAAATTATCCATGCAAATTGAAGCCAAGATAGAGCAGGAGTAGTTATACTTACATCAAACAAAATAGATTTCATAAGAAAACCTATTAGAAGAGGCAAAGAAGGTCACTTTGTAATGATAAAGGGATCAATTTAGCAAGAGGACATAACAATTTTAAATATATATGCATCAAACATTGGAGCATCCAGATAAATAAAGTAAATATTATTAAAGCTGAAGTGAGAGATGGACCTCAATACAATAATTGCTACAGATTTCAATACCCTACTCTCAACATTGGACAGATATTCCAGGGAGAAAATCAACAAAGAAACATAAGATTTAATATATACTATGGACCAAATGGATCTAATAGTTATTTACAGAACATTGCACCCAGTGGCTACAGTCTTCTCCTCAGCACATGCATCATTCTCAAGGATAGACCATATGTTAGGTCACAAAACAAGTCATAGAACATTGAAAAAAAAAATAGAAATAATGTCAAGCATGTTCTCTGTCCACAATGAAACAAAACTGGAAATCAATAACAAGAGGAATTATGGAAACTATACAATCACATACAAATTAAACCATATGTTCCTGAATTGCCAGCGAGTCAATAAAGAAATTAATAAGGAAATTGAAACATATCTTGAAACAAATGATAATAGAAACACAACATACCAAAAGGGATACAGAAAAAACAGTAGTAAGGGGGAAGTTAATAGCTGTAAGTGCCTACCTTAATAAAGAAGAGAAACATGGGTCAGGCACAGTGGCTCATGACTGTAATCCCAGCACTTTGGGAAGCCAAGGTGGGCAAATCACGAGGTTAAGAGATTCAGATTATCCTGGCTAACACAGTGAAACCTCATCTCTACTAAAAATACAAAAATCCTGTAATCCCATCTACTCAGGAGGCAGGGGCAGGAGAATCGCTTGAACCTGGGAGGCGGAGGTTGCAGTGAGCTGAGATCGTGTCACTGCTCTCCAGTCTGTGCAACAGAGCGACACTCTGTCAAAAAAAAAAAGAAGAGGAGAAGAAGAAAAACATGAAATAACCAAATGATGCATCTTACAGGACTATAAAAGCAAAAGTAAACCAACCCCAAAAGCAGTAGAAGAAAAGAAATAATAAAGATTAGTAGAAATAAATGAAATGGAAATAAAAAAAACACAAAAATCAATGAAACAAAACGTTGGTTTTATGAAAACTTAAACAAAATTGACCAACCTTAACCAGACTTGCTAAGAAAAAAGGAGAGGAGGCCCAAATAAATAAAATCGGAGTTGAAAAAGGAGACATTACAATTGATACCGCAGAAAATCGAAGGCTCATTAATGGCTATCAGGGGTAACTATATGCCAGTAAACAAAAAATCTGGACAAAATTACATATTCCTAGACACATACAACCTACCACGATTGAACCATGAAGAAATCCAAAACCTGAGCAGACCAATAACAAGTAATGAGATTGAAGTTAGATTAAAAAGGCTCCTATTAAAAAATGCCCATCACCAGATGGCTTAACTGCTTAATTCTACTAAACATTTAAAGAATTAACACCAATCCTACTCAAATTATTATGAAAAATAGAGGAAGCGGTGATATTTCCAAATTCATTCTACAAGGCTGCTATTACCCTGATACCAAAACCGGACAAAGACACATCAAAAAAAAAAAAAAAAAAAAAGAAAGAAAGAAAGAAAATTATAGGCCAATATCTTTGATGTATATTGATGCAAAAATCTTCAACAAAATACTATCAGATCAAATACAATAATACATTAATAATCATTCATCATAACCAAGTGAGATTTATCCTTGTGATACAAGGATGGCTCAACATACCAACATACACAAACCAATCAATGTGATACAAGGTATCAATAGAATGAAAGACAAAAACCATAGATCATTTCAATTGATGTTGAAAAATCATTTGATAAAATTCAACACCCTTTCGTGATAACAACCCTCAAAAAGTTGGGTATAGAAGGAACATGCTTCAACATAGTAAAGCCATATATGACACACCCACAGCTAGTATTATACTGAATGGGGATGAACTGACAACCTTTCCTCTAAGATCTGGAAAGAGACAATGATGCCCAGTTTTTCCACCGTTACCCAAGATAATACTGGAAGTCCTAGGTAGAGCAATCAGACAAAAGAAATATATAAATGGCATTCAAATTGAAAAGAAAGATGCCAAATTATTGTTATTTGCAGATGATATGGTCTTATATTTGTATGAACCTAAGACTTTACTAAAAAACTCTTAGCATTAATAAACATATTCAAGAAGTTGCAGGATACAAAAATCAACATGCACAAATCAGTAGCGTTTTTATATGCCAACAGTGAACAACCTGAAATAGAAGTAAAAAAGACAATCCCTTTTACAATTGCCACAAAGAAAGTTAAATACACAAAAGTTAACTTAACCAAAGAAGTGAAAGTTCTCCATAATGAAAACTACAAAAGACTAATGACAGAAATTGAAGGGGACACAGAAAATGGAAAGATATTTCATGTTCATGGATTCAAAAAAATCAACATTGTTAAAATAATAATACCCACAGCAATTTACAGATTTAATTCAATCCCTATCAAAATATCAAGGATATTCTTCACAGAAAACAAAAAAATTGTGAAATTTATATGGAACCACAAAAGATGCAGAATAGCCAAAGCTATCGTAAGCAAAAGAACAAAACTGGCCTGACATCCAATTATATTACAGAGCTATAGTAACCATAACATCATAGTACTGGCATAAAAATAGACATATAGACCAATGAAACAGAATACAAAACCTAGAATCAAATCCATACATCTACAGTGAACTCATTTTCAACAAAGGTGCCCAGAACATACAATGAGGAAAACACAGACTCTTAAGTAAATGGTGCTGAGAAAACTGGGTATCCATATGCAGAAGAATGAAACTAGACCCCTATCTCTTGCCCCATACAAAAAAATAGAATCAAAATGCATTAAAGATTTAAATCTAATGCCTCAAACCATGAAACTTCTACCATAAAATATCTGGGAAAATCTCCAAGACATTAAACTGGGCAAAAATTTCTTGAGCAATATTCTATAAGCACAGGCAAGCGAAGCAAAAATAGACAAATGGGATCACATCAAGTTAAAAAGTTTCTGCACAGCAAAGAAAGCAATCAACAGTGTGAGGAGACAACCCACAGAATAGGAGAAAATATTTGCAAACTACCCATCTGAAAAAGGATTAATTGTCAGAATATATAAGAGGATCTCAAACAATTTTATAGGAAAAAATCTAATAATCTCATCAAAAAATGGGCAAAAGATTTGAATAGACATTTCTCATAAGAAGACATACAGATGACAGACAGGTGTATGAAAAGGTTCTCAATATCATTGATCATTAGAGAAATGCAAATCAAAACTACAATGAGATATCATCTCACGCCAGTTAAAAGAACTTACATCCCAACGACTGGCAATCACAAATGCTGGAAAGGATGTGGAGAAAAGAGAATCTTATTACACTGTTGCTGTTAATGACAATTAGTACAACCACGATGCAGAACAGTTTGGAGGTTCCTCAAAAAACTAAAAATAGAGCTACCAGATGATTCAGCAATCCTACTCCTGTGTTTATACTCAGAAGGAAGGAAATCCGTATATGGAAGATGTATCTCCACTCCCAAGTTTGTTGAAGCACTATTCATAATAGCCAAGATTTGGTAGCAATTTAAGTGTCTGTCAACACATGAATAGATAAAGAAAATGCAGTACTTATACACAATGGAGTACTATACATCCATAGAAAAGAATAAGATCAAGTCATTTGCAACAACATGGATGCAACTGGAGATCAATATGTTAAGTGAAATAAATTAAGACAGGCACAGAAAGACCAACATCACATGTTCTCACTTATCTGTGGGATCTAAAAATGAAAACAATTGGACTCCTGGAAATAGAAAGTAGGAGGATGGTTACCAAAGATTAGGAATGGTAGTAGGACTTGGGGACGAGGGGATGTTAAATGTGTCAAAAATATTTGTAAAGTATGAAGTCTGATTCATACTTTCTAAATATTTTTGGTGACTGTAGTCAAAATAATTTAATTGTACATTTTCAAAACAACTAAAAGAGGATAATTTGATGTTTTTGTAACACAAGGGATAAATGCTTGAGGGGATGAATACCCCTCCTTCATGATTGTATTATTGTGCATTGCATGACTGTATCAAAACAGCTCACGTACCTCATAAATATGTACACCTACCATGTACCCACAAAAATTAAAAATTAAAAAAATAAAAAAGAGGTCAAGAAACATCTCTGATGGGACTAAAGAATACGCAGGTTTCAATAATACTACCTACAAGAAAGAAAAATTCCAGGTTCTGGAATATTTTGCCCCTCCCCTAAGGGAAAACAGCAGTTAGATTAAGAAGTGGTTAGATTAAGTAGTGATTAATAAGAAGGATTAGAAAATAAAATATAAAATTGGCATTAGGTATGTGGTTTCTTTGAATCTTCCTTTAGATTATAACCTATTAAGTGGGTCAGTAATATTTATTAACGAGCAATTTTAATAAAGGAGCTTTTGGTATTTTCTGTAAAATATAAATTGTAATTGAGTTCAAAAGTATACTACACATACATAATACATTTTATTCCTTTATAGAGTAGCTGGGAAAACTGAGGTGCAAAAATAATAAAATGCTTTCTTTAGTAAGATATTGATAAGTAATTGCAGAGCCCAGGTCACAGATTTCTATCCCAGCACCTACACTACGCTGCATTTTTTATTCTCTCGTTCAATTTATTTTACCCATGAAGAGAGTAGTTGTTTAGAGTGTGAAGTAATTGCCAAGACACTCTCATCCATTATGAGGCATAAGCTAAATACATTCTAACAACAAATAAAATGGCTTGGGAAGAAAAAGAAACTCTCAGTTCTCTTTCATGGAAATTTAAATTTACAAAATGGTGTGATAGGCCGCGGAGAAAGCCTATCACACCATTTTGTAAATTTAAGTTTACAAAGTTTACATTTAGGTTTTGGGGAAAACCGAAAAATGATGAGTGACCCATGAGCATACTTTTTGGTATGTTTGCTACACACATACCAAACACACACATTTATACACACCACCTACACGCAAGTGTGTCAAGAGTAAAATTAGTGGGTCTGTATTTTCCCTCTACCCCCCTGTTCTCCGTGAGAAATATCTCGGACAACTTCCTGGCTTTCATCACTATTCTGTTGGGCTTAGCACTTTTACTCAGTAGCGTTTCCAATTCGGCTATCTGTGCAGGTGCCTGAATGTGCTCACCAAATGAGGAGCTGCCAATCAGTTGAAAAGTGACACATAACGCTCAGAAAGATGTGTTTCTATTGCAGTTACATTTAAAAATGAATCTGTAAGCACAGTGTCTGGAAAGTCTTTACTACTATAAATTACTGCCTTTATTTTGAAAATGTAACTCCAAAGAAGTGCAATGAAAGCATTTGAAATAACTATTTAATCTAACATGTTGCTATCGTTTGGCTGTGTTCCCCCCACTCGAAAATCTCATCTTGGATTATAATAACCCCCACATGTCAAGGGTGGGGCCAGGTGGAGATAATTGAATCACGGGGGTCGTTTCCCCCATACTGTTCGTGTAGTGACTAAGTCTCAAAAGGCCTGATCACTTTATAAATGAGAGTTCCCCTGCAAAAGCTCTCTTGCCTGCTGCCATAATGTGACTTTGTTCCTCATTCACTTTCTATGATTGTGAGGCCTTCCCAGCCATGTGGAACTGTGAATCAATTAAACCTCTTTCCTTTATAAATTAGCCAGTGTCGAGTATGTCTTTATTAGCAGTGTGAGGACAGACGAATACAGATGTTTATAATTCAGATTAGTTCAGCCCTTTAAAAATTTAGATTGATGATTTATTTACCTATAAATTGTAGGGAAATAAGGAGAAACTACCTTACTCATGGTATTTCTAGTCCTACCAGATGTTTCTATTCTAAAATTTAAAATGCTACCTTAGCGATGGAGATTTGCTTCAGGTTCTTCCTAAAAGAAAATTTTTTCATAAACAAAGTTTATGAAGAAATAAATAACAGATTTAGCTTCTGGGCTGATGATATGAGGAACAAGGTGAACCAACTCTCAAGAGTAGCAACCACAATAGGTAAAAACTATTTTATAAAAACAACCATTTATCTTATCTATAAAGAGTCCTAAGGGCACACAGAAAATGAAGAAATATTTACTCAAAAAAATCTACCAAATCTTGCTTAAAAAAGAAAATAAAAGAATAAACAGTGAAAACCTGTGTCACTTGAGGCACACCCTTCTCTCTCCCTCTCCCCACTCAGTTCAGCGTAACAGAAGATCCACATCAGGCAGGTAGGGCCAAGAAGATGGGGCCCTCTTACCCTCAGCTCCTAGTCAAGATGTATGGTCTGTCCCTGGAAGAGACAGGCCATCAGAATGTCTCATGTCCCTTAGCTCAGTGTTGCACAATGGAATGAAATTACAAATCAGTACCAAAAATATGAGAAATTCACCAACATATGGAAGTTAAACAAGACACTTTTATATAACCAATGGATCAAAGAAGAAATCATGTGAAAAATTGCCACAAAAAAAAAGAGATCAAAGAAAATGAAGACATATCACTTAAATTTTGAGGAACCACTGAAAGCAGTACTGAGAGGAATTTATAGCTCTAAACTCATATATTTTAAAAAGGAAGCTCTCAAATGTGTATCCCACCTACTTGGGAAGGTATTAAAAAAAGATAAGCAAAATTAAACCTTAGACAAGGAGAAAATAATGAAAAATAGAATAGGAAAACTCAAATAAAGACTAAGAAAATAGAGCATATCAATAAAATCAAGCTTTCTTTGTTTGAAAAGATCAACAAAGCTGGAAAACCTTTATCAAGAAAACAGACTAAGAAGAAAAGAAAGTAAAATTAGAAATAAAAGAGGGGACCCACTGCCGAGAAATGCAGATTATAAAAAAAAAGACAACTCTATGACAACCAATTAGATAACTTCGATGAAATACAAGAATTTCTAGAAACACATCAATTACTAAAACTGTTTTAAGAACAAGTATAAAATCTAGATAGAACTATAAAAATAAAGTGAATTAGTACTTTTAAACCTTCCTGCAAAAAAAGCCATGCCCAGATGGTTTCCCTGCTGAATTCTACCCAATATTTAAAAAATAATAATCACCAATCTCTCTCGAAACTTTCCAAAAAATAGAAAATAAAGCACACTTCCCAACTGATTCTATGAAGCCAGTAATACTCTTATACCAAACAAAATAATGGCATCACAAGAAAAGGAAAGTGAAAAACAATATACCAAATTAATGCAGATGTAAAAAATCCTGAATAAAATGAATCTAGCAATACATAAAATGCATTATACACCAGGAATAACTGAAATTTATTCCAGGTATTTAAGGATGGTTCAACACTTGAAAACCAATTAATGTGATATACTGTATAAATAGGCTAAAAAAGGAAAACAATATGATCATTCAATTGTTACCTAAAAAGCATTTCATGAAATTTAAGGCCTAATAATAATAAAGAAAACACTGTCCATAAACTAGTAACAGAAGGTATGCGCTGAGATGTGTCCCCAGCAAATGCATATGTGGAAGTCCTAACCCTCAGTACCTCAGAATGTAACTTTTTGGATATGGGTCTTTAAAAAGGTAATTTAGTTAAAATGGGGTTACAGGGGTGGGCCCTAAGCCAATATGACTTGTGTCTTTATAACAAAAGGAGATCAGGCCAGGCATGGTGGCACATGCCTGTGGTTCCAGCTACTCAGGAGTTTGTAGTGTGATGACTGCTTGAGCCCAGAAGGTCAAGGCTGCAGTGAGCTGTGACTGTGCCACTGCACTGCAGCCTGGGTGACAAAGTGAGGCTCTGTCTCAAAAAGAAAAAAAAAAAAAAAAAGGATATTAGGACCCAGACACATAGAGAGTAAAGACCATGCGAAGATATAGAGAGAAGACAGCCATCTGCCAGGCGAGGAGATAAACCCCAGAAGATATTATCTCTGTCAATGCCTTGATCTTGTATTTTCAGCCTCCAGAATTGTGACAAAATATAAATCTTTTGTTAAGACGTCCAGTCTGTAGTACTTTTATCATCACAGCTTTAGAAATCTAACACAGAGGGAAACTTCCTCAACTTGGTAATGAACAAGTACAAAACCATTCAGTTGCAATTATCTTTAATAGTGACAAACTCGATGTTTTCCTCTAAGAGTGAGAACAAAGCAAAGATGTTACACTGGAAGTCCTAGCTAGTGCAAGAAGATAAGAAAAGGAAATAAAAGATATAAAGGTGGGGAAGAAAAAAATTAAAATGTCATAGTTCACAGATGACATGACTGCCTATATAGAAAATTCGGGGAGAAAATTATGAAAAACAAAACAAAACTGATGAACCTAATACGTGATTATAGCAAGTTTGCAGGATATGATATTAATATTAAAAAAATCAATGCCTTCCTGTATTCTAGTAATGAATGAGTAGAATTTGATATTAAGAACACAGTATCCTTTCTAGTAGGATAAAAAATGAAATAGTTACACATTTAATAAAATTTGTACAGGATATATATGGAGAAAGCCAAAAAATTCTGATAAACAATACCTAAGAGAATACACCTAAATGGAGAGATATTACATTTTCCTGTACTAGAAAATGCAATTATTAAGATGTTAATTCTTCCCAATTTGATCTATATACGCTCAAAGCATATCGCAGTCCAAATCCCAGGAAGCTTTTTGTGGAAGTAGACAAGCTGATCTAAAGTTTATATGCAAAGGTAAAGACCTACTAGAATGGCTAAAATCCAAAAAAGTGACAAAACCAAATTCTGGCAAAAAGCAGAGCCACAGGAACTCACATTTATTGCTGGTGGGAATGCAAAATAGTGTAGCCACTTTGGATGACACCTTGGCAATCTCTTACAAAATTAAACATAGTCTTAATACATACAATCCAGCAATTGCAATCTTAGGTATTTACCCAATTGATTTAATAACATACGTTCACACAAAAAACTACATATAAATGTTTAGGTTGGAAGTAATCAAGATTATCTTCAATAGCTGAAGGAATAAACTGTGATACAACAATATAATTAATGGTTATTCAGTGATACAATAAAATGAGGTATCATGTCATTAAAGACATGGAAGAATCTTAAATTCATATTGTTATGTGAAAGAAGCCAATATGTAAAAGGTATGTACTTTACGATTCCAATCATATGACATTCTGGGACAGAAAAAAGAACTATGGAGACAATAAATGGATAATTGGTTACCAAGGATTCAGAGGGAGAAGAGAAGGATGAATAGGTGAAGAACAAGGGAATTCTGGTGCAGTAAAATTATTCTGTGTAATATATAATGCTGGATACAAGACATTATGCATTTGTCAAAACCCATATAACTTACACTGCAAAGAGTGAACCTTAATGAAAACTATTTTTAAAAAATCATTTAGAAGGTCAGGGGATCCTGGAAAGTAATGCAGAATGTGATGAAAGGATCTAACTGTATTAAAAATGTATGAAACAACCTCACCGAAAGGGATGAAGGGAAAGGTATTGGCTTAAGTATTAAATCACACTGGAAATGAGTGGTCTTTAAGATTAAATAAGGGAAGGACAAATGAGATCACATCAAGTTTAAAAGCTTCTGCACAGCAAAGGAAACAATCAGAAAAGTGAGGAGAAAACCCACAGAATGGGAGAGAATATTTGCAAGTTACCTATCTGACAAGGGATTAATAATTAGAATATATAAGGAGCTCAAACAACTCTACAGAAAAAAAAGCTAATAATCTAATTTTTTTTAGGTGGGCAAAAGGTCTGAATACACATTTATCAAAAGAAGACATACAAGCGGCAAACAGGTATATGTAAAGGTACTTAAAATCATTGATCATCAGAGAAATGCAAATCAAAACCACAATGAAACATCCTCTCACCCCTGTTAACATGGCTTTTATCCAAAAGAAGCAATAACAAACACTGGTGAGGAGTGGTAATGTAAATTAGTACAACCACTCTGGAGAATAGTTTGGAGCTTCATGAAAAACTAAAAAATACATAATCCAACAACCCCACTGCTGGGTATATCCCCAAAAGAAAGGAAATCAATACATCAAAGAGATACCTGCACTCCCATGTTTCTTGCAGCATTGTTCACAATAGCCAATATGTAGAAGCAACCTAAGTGTCCATCAATAGACAAATGGATAAAGAAAATGAGGTACATATACACAGTGGAATACTATTTAGCCATAAAAAGAATGAGATCTGGTCATTTGCAACAACATGGATAGAACTGGAGGCCATTATGTTAAGTGAAACAAGCCAGTCACAGAAATACAAACTTCACATGTTCTCACTTACTTGTGGGAGCTAAAAATGAAAACAACTGAACTCATGGGCATAAAGAGTGGAAGGATGGTTACCAGAGGTTAGGAAACATAGTGGGGGGTGGGCTACAGGGGAAATGTGAATGGTCAATGGGTACAAAAAATAGAAAGAATGAATAAGATCTAGTATTTTGTAGCACAACAGGGTGACTATAGTCAATAATAATTGAACTGTTGTATTACTTTGTTCTCATACTGCTGTAAAGAACTACCTGAGACTGGCTAACTTATGAATAAAAGACGTTCAGTTGACTCACAGTTCTGCAGGATTAACAGGAGGCATGCCTGGAAGGCCTCAGGAAACTTACAGTCATGGTGGAAGGCAAAGGGGAAGCAATCCCCTTATTCACATGGCGGCAGGAGTTAGAGAGAGCAAAGGAGGAAGTATTACAAACTTTTAAACCGTCAGATCTCCTGAGAACTCACTGACTGTCATGAAAACAGCAAGGGAGAAATCCGCCTCCATGATCCAGTCACCTCCTACCAGGCCCTTCCTCCAATTTTACATGAGATTTGGGCAGTGACACAAATCCAAACCATATCAACTGAACATTTTTAAATAAGTAAATGAGTATAGTTGGATTGTTTACAACACAAAGGACAAATACATGAGGTGGATACCCCACTTACCCTGACGTGATTATTACACACTGTATGCCTGTATCAAAATATATCTTACACATCTTATACCATATATATTACATACTCACAAAAATTAAAATAAAAAATAAAAGAAAGATTAAAGGCAAAATACATTGTACATAAACACTGAACTTTAGTAAATAAAGTTGTTTCCTATGAGGATATGGGTTAATAAATCTGATACTTTATATGCATATGGGAGTGAGCTAATTAAATAAATGATGGCAGATGGTGGGAACTAGGATTCTCATTGTTGAAATGGGAGTTTACAGATAAGCGAGGGGAGGAAGCTAGAATGATCTATGTGGTACTAGAGTTGGAGACATAGGTATGACTCAGGTTTAGCTTAATATAGATATAATGGTAACACAAATATTTATAGAAATGTATACATGGATTAGTACACACATATATTTATTTGCTTTCTCAGCTGAGGGGGTCTCAAATAAATGACACCACAGCAGAAATGAGCACACCAAGCACCCAGATTTCAGTTTCTAATGCAATTCTCCCATAAAAGGATCCAAGGCTCCCTGGAGTAATGGCTGATTTTAGGGCTGACACAGGAAACACAAAAGATGAGCCTGTCGGTTCTTGTAGTGCCAGAAAGTAAGGAAATGCAAAAATAAATGGCTACATACATCGATGAGGGTATGTCAAAAGAGCACAGGAGTCAACTGAAATAGTTCCCAATCATCATAAAGATGGAGCAATTCACGGAAGACAATAAATGAAATAGTACAGGATTAAAATCCAAAGTTTGCCGGGCGCGGTGGCTCAAGCCTGTAATCCCAGCACTTTGGGAGGCCGAGGCGGGTGGATCACGAGGTCAGGAGATCGAGACCATCCTGGCTAACATGGTGAAACCCCGTCTCTACTAAAAATACAAAAAACTAGCCGGGCGTGGTGGCGGGCGCCTGTAGTCCCAGCTACTCGGAGGCTGAGGCAGGAGAATGGCGTGAACCTGGGAGGCGGAGCTTGCAGTGAGCCGAGATCGCGCCACTGCACTCCAGCCTGGGTGACACAGCGCGAGACTCCGTCTCAAAAAAATAAAAATAAATAAATAATAAAATCCAAAGTTTAAAATAAATATCCATGAGTCCATACAGATATAAATAAATCATGAAACAAATTACTACATCATGGAGAAGGGCCAAATCTCCCGTGTTGAACATTTATATAGATACGCTACCTTCAATGAGGGAAGCATAACTTTCCAGTTCTTAAGTATGTGCTATGTGTAGAGACTTCCCTCCAAAGAGTACAGTATGAAAAGGGGAGAGGTGAATAATTTTTCAGTGGGGAGAATTGATAAACTGACTGAGTTTCAAAAAGTAAGGGAGGAACTGAAAAAGGACTCACAGACATAAAAGCTAGAAACTTCCCAGATTTATCAAAACATAAATATACAGATCCCAGAAGGTAAGGAAACCTCCAAACTGGGTAACAACCAAAGAAATCCACACTAAGGCACAGCATAATTAGACTTCTGATAAAGACAAAAAGAAAATTATGAAAGGAACCAAAGAAAATGACACTTCACCTTTAAAAGAAAAGCAATTATAATGACAGTGGATTTCTTATCAGAAACCATGAAAGCCAGAATGAAGCAGTACAATACTGTCAAGTGCAGAAACAAGAGAACTGTCAGCCTAGAATTTCATATCTGGGAAAGAAAAAGTGTCATCCAGGAATGAAGGGAAAATCAAGACATTCTCACATAAAGAAAAATTACAAGATAATTTGTCACTAGCTAGTATATCCTATAAGAATGGTAGGATATACTACTACAAGGAAGTTATCTAAACAGAAAGAAGTAAAAAATTGAATCTTGGCACATGAGGAAAAAATAAAGAATACAATAAGCAGAAATATGGATAAATATAACAGACTTTTCTTTTTCTTCTGAAGTGTTCTGTGGCTACATATGTCTACTATTTTGGATAATGCAGTTCTTGATAATGGACCTGAAATATGAGATTTCTATAGTGGGAAGAAGGGCACTGAGAATAAGAGCATGCTAATGCCATTGGATTCGAAGTCCTGATGACAAAATAACTGAGAATGTAAGGGCACACGGGGCTAAGGGTATGTATAAGTAAGAGGCGATAATGAGAGAAGTCATGTTTTGCAGGTGGAGCCATCACTCATGAGGACAATATTCAGAGTGTAACCATGGGAGTCTTGGCTGCAGTGGAATGAAATAAACATTTTTGGAAGTAAAGATGGCAAAGATCTGAAGGCATGGAGCTTTGGTTGGGATAACCATATACATGTTTAAGTCAACGCAGATGGTGACAGGAACAGGAGAGGCAGGAGATGACATGAGCCTAGGCCCCAAATGAAGGAAGAAATTTAAACAGGGTGCTGGTAGAAGCGATAGCAAGATTTGTAGTTAGACAGTATGGGCTACAAGAGAGCTAGGTGATTTTCAATGGGGAGGGAATTACATGGAATCCAACAATGTCAGAGGATGAGGTGTTTCCTATGTCCATATGAGACCAAATAGAAAAATGAGAGAAAACTACTAATGATGACATTAGAAAGGACGAGTGTCAACCTAAGGCTTTTGTCAAAATTGAATGCATAGTGACATGCCAGATATGACCATGGCCTGCATCCCTTGAGGCCTTGGGAATACACATGATATAAGCAAGAGACAAAACATTAAATAAAATAGAGTTTAGTTATTCCAAGGATGAATATTGACTTGGGAACCTGGAAATAGGGGCCATAATGGTTTTTGTTATGGCTGATATTAAGATATTTTTTCAATTGGAATAGAAAAGCCAATAACTAACAAATAATTCAATTTTGCTGCTGAATATCAGTCATGATATTAAGGAAGGCAGTAAAGGGAGCCAGCTGGGGAACGAGGATAAACAACCATCTCTAACCCTCACAGGAAAGAGCTTCCTATAGAAGCAGTGACTTTACCTGGGGACACAAACACACAGCTCCATGCACAAATACAAAATACGGACACTTTTATTAAATAGTTTCTGTGAAGAAGGATCCAACAGGCAGATGAGGTTGCAGAGCCAGGACAACTCCTTGCACAAACACAAGTGACAGGGCAAAGTCTAGGGGCCAAGCATCCTCCTGAACAGGGCCTGGACCCAATAGTGTTCTGGATCCAAGCCAGGGTGGATTCGCTGAGGGCTTGTATCTCAGCACCTTGGAGATCAGGCCCAGGGCTCAGTAAAGCATTGCTAGTAGAAATTAAATTCCTACTGATGAGGATTCAGAAAGAAGAAAACAAGTTTAAGAGTTTTCCTCTATCATTGCTTCTCTGTTCCCTGAACCCATTCCAGACTCCTGTTTTTGAACATACAAGGCTCCCTCTGGTTGTATCCAGATAATTCCAACCCAGAAACCATCACAGAATAGCTCCCACATAAATGCTCCAGGTTGTCCCCATTCTTGCAGAGTATGCCTCTGTAGGTCTCACTAGGTGAGGTAATCTTGAAGGCAGATTTCTCACCAAAAGCTCATAAGCTCATAGCACAGAACCCCAATGTAGATCAGATTCATCTCTTCACTCTAGGCCGTCCTCATGGTCATTTCAATTGAGTAGGTACTCCAGAGTCCCACACCATGTGTCTTCTTCCAGAATAGTGCAAAACAGTGAGCAGAGGACCCAGAGACAGGGATATTTTTCTTCTCTGGCAACAAGAGAACTGGTAGCTGCAAGACCCCAGGAAGCTCTAGACAGACTGCTCACTGAAAAAGAGGTTAATTAACTTCTCCAGGGTTATAGAGCCCATGAGTGACAATTTAACACCAATAGGCAGTCTGGCCCCAGAGCCCAGGCTCCCAAGTGCTACACTAAAGCATATGGCTATAAGCCCAATGTGGGGCTAGCAGCTGTGGAGAACATGAACTGTAGAGAAAAAGGGATGTAACTGGGAAGATTTTGACATGGACAACAGGGACCAACTTGGTGACTCCCAGACTTTAGCATTCTGTGAACCAGCAAAAAATCAAAACCTGGGAAACTCACAGTTATTTGGCTAGTTAAGTACATTTATACAGACATCAAGTATCATTTACTGTCCCCAGTATTTCAAAAAAGAAATGACGTTTAAAAGCAAAGAAGGCAGAGGACATCATCATAAAATGAAAGGCCATATTCTAAATTGAAACACACTGCACTGGCTGAACTTTTTTTTAATTGCCAAAGACTGAGATGCTGCATTAAATGAGTGGAACAAAAACAGTGCCTAGGACAGGCTTGATGACATCATATCAGTGCTCATGACATAGGAGTTGCTTGTCCTTATGTTGGCCCACAAGAGAAGGAAGGAAAGAAACAGCTTTCTCAGGCTGTCTTTCAATGTCATTTGATGATGTGTTTGTGTACCCTCTACAGTCATCTCCTTACCAGTGGAGGATCCTGGCCCATAACTTAGGAAACAAGGAACCATCCTATAGGCATAGGGAACAACTGAGATTTTAATCTGTAACTGAGACTATATTTTTTTTTCCCAAAAGATACCAGGTGACAGTGATGGCAAATGCCTCCTGGGTGTCTGCCTGACTTACCCTCATTCTTGGAGAACAGCTCATCAACAATGGCCCTTGCTAACTGGGCTGTGGGGACTCCCTTATCCAACCAAACTGGGCCACTCCACTTCCCTCTTGTGGAAATTTAGGCAGAGGTTCTCAGACTGAGGCCAGACTGTGATGGGCATTGCAGTAAGAAGTTGAGGGAAATACGGGGTCACATGTTTATGTCCCGCTGCAAGGACAACAGTAACAATTCCCACTTTACCAGGTTGTTGTGAGAATCACAGAGAAAATGTTCACACGGCAAACACTGGAATGCCGGGCCCGTGTATGCACCTGGTGGGTTTGCTACTTTTATTAATAATTCAGGCACGTTCAACCGCAGAGAAATATTGAGAGTAAAGATGTAAAACTTGAAGGGAAAAGTAGAGGCAAGGAATCTGGGGGCCTCAGAGAGTGAGAACTGGGGCAGATAATTCTTCCCTTAAACTCACTGCAGCAGAAAAAGGCAATCAGCAGACAGTGGCATAAGCAGGCACAAAGAAATAAGCAATGACAAGAGACTCCCCTCCCCATCCAAGGCCAGGACATATCGTGGTTCCTTTCAGTTCTCGATTTCAGTCTCCCATAGGGCCCAGTGGACATTCCGCACTTAGCTTCCACAATATATCCTCATTCCCTTCCAGTACATTCTCTGTTATGAATCATTTTGAATGGGACACTAATTCTAGCCACACCAATCCCTGATAGGATCATGGGGCGACCAGGCAGAATATGAGACCCAAGCAAGGCAGGAGCTACCATGGGGTATGAAGGTGGGCCCCATATGCATTCCGGCCTAAGCAAGCCTGGAGCAAGAGGGCAGAATGAAAAAAGAGTCTGCAAGTTCCCTGAGTAAGGGCAGGTAAGGACCTACCCAGCAAGACTGTGTTCCCAGATCTGCAGCATCACCTCCTGGTTCAAGGTCCCTTGGGCCAGGTCCTCTGGGCCAGGACCTCTTAGTAAAGATTGTGTCCGCATTCACAATGGTCACTGACCCCTAGAAAGTCTAAGAGAAGCAGGGATGCCCATAGGATGGAATTAGAGCCTGTCACTCGGTCAAGGGAGAAGATCCAGAGTGAAACAAAGTCTGGATAACTGTGTACCTCCTGGGGAACTAGCTCTTTACTAGGCTTCTGGTGGGTGGGGAGAATGGATGCTGCCTTTGAAGAGAATGCAATCGTGTTAGAGTGAAAAGTCTTTCACAGGGGAAGCTACTGAAAAATGGCACAAGACAATCATAAGCCCACATGCCTGGAGAAGAGCAGAGAGTGAACACTCTAGGACGTCACAGAAAGGAGGAAATAATGATGACAATAATCATCAGACCAATAGTGGGAACGGCAGCAGCAGCTGCTGCTGCGTTTGACTTGTCCTCACTGTGTGCTTGGCTCCACGCTGAGCACTTTACATACCATATTAAAGTGATTAAATGTTCCCAGCTCTGAAGCCAGACTCTCAAGTTTGCTTCCAGCCCTTGAGTCTGACACTTGCCAGGTGTGTGACCTTGCTTTCTCTGAGCTGCAATTTCTGCATCGACAACAGTAACAATTCCCACTTTACCAGATTGTTGTGAGAATGACAGAGAAAATGTTCAAAAGGCAAACACTGGAATGCCTGGCCCACGTGTGTACCTGGTGGGTTTTGCTACTTTTATTAATAGTCCCATGGCTGATGAAGTAAATGCATTCATCATTTGCATGTAAGTGAAGCCTCACTCAGTGAGCTGAGGCTCAGGGAGCTCAAGGTAGTCACCCATATCTGAACCCTGGTCCCTCTAGTACAGGGTCCGCCTGTGTAGTCTCTACTCCTCCATCATCACAGTCAGTGTGGGATAAACCCCCAGCAAAGGGTCTCACCATCTTGCCATCTGGGACATGTCTCAGCGTACCGGCGGCCCTCAGCAACCACACAGGTCCTTTCATGCCTCCTTGAGTGACATATACCCCTGCATTTGTCCATGACTGGACTATTCTCCATACCCTCCTCATTCCTAATTCTACCTGTCCTCCCTGCAAAGGTGAGTTTAGTTATCATCCTCCAGGCCTCCTCGGCTCACTGTGAGTACTGTGATTAAGACTGGAGGCTCTGGTGGTTGACACACTGGGTTTCAGTTTCTACTACTCAAGAGCGGTGTGACCATGGGCAGGTAACTTAATCTCTCTGAACTGCAAGTTCCTTTTTTTGTAAAGTAGGAGTAATAACAGAAGCTAACTCAGAGGAAGTGAGAGTTAAATGAGGTAATACATAGTAACTGACTCCCAGCATATAACAAGAGCTCAGTGAAGGCCAGCTATTATGGTTGATTTGTTATTTGTTAGTATTTTTCCTATTTTCTCCCTCAGCAGCCTGGAAAAGCTCAACCCAGTCGACATTTCTGCTTTGTGACTGTGCCAAATTCTTAGCATGAAAATGCCAAAACAAGGGCAGGCACAGACAAGGGTTATTTTAACTAGAACTGCCAGGAAAGGCCTCTCCAAAGAGGTGATATTTGGGAAGATCCTGAAAGAATGTGAAAGGGCGGCCAAGAAGAGATCTGGGGACAGTGTCCCAGTCTGAGGGAACTCCACAGGCAAAATCTGGGAAGAGCTTGGCAGGTTCAGGTCAATGTGGCTGGAGGCAATGAGCAAAGGAAGAAAGGGAGGAGACAAGGTCACAGATAGTCCTGTGGTGTGGGGTCTTCCAAGCCACAGTTTAGGGGGGGTGGGATTATTTTAAGTGTGATGGGAACATCATTGCTTCACTAGCCATTTATTGAGCGCTTATAACATACCTAGCACTGCTCTAGGTCTGGTGATAGAGCACAAACAGGAGCTCCTATTCTGGGAGTGGAGATGGATCATCCACAAGATACTAAATCAATGCAGAGGAGACTGTCAGCAGGATCGTACAGGTTCTGAAGACAACAAAATAAAAGCAAGGAGAAGAGATGAGGGGTATGTAAATTTTCATGGAACAACCAAGGAAAGCTTCCTGGAGGAGGACACTTTGGGGCGAGCCTGGAATGAAGCAAGGGATTGAGCCACAAGCACAACAAATGAAAAAATAATCAGAGGCCGGGCACGGTGGCTCACTCCTATAATCCCAGCACTTTGGGAGGCCAAGGCAGGCAGATCACCTGAGGTCAGGAGTTCAAGACTAGCCTGACCAATATGGTAAAACCCGCGCCTCCACTAAAAATACAAAAATTAGCCAGTCATGGTGGCATGTGCCTGTAATCCCAGCTACTTGGGAGGCTGAGACAGGAGAGTTGCTTGAATCTGGGAGGCAGAGGTTGCAGTGAGCTGAAATGGCGCTACTTTACTCCAGCCTGGGCAACAAGAGCGAAACTCCGACTCAAAAAAAAAAAAAAAAATCAGAGAAGTTCTAATGGCAATAAGAGTAGAAAGGGTGGTGACTGCTAGATACTAACTCTGGTCTGGTATGTATTCAACCCAAAGGGACTCCTGCATGCTATTAGTGATAAATATTGAAATGGATTCACGTTAAATATATAAGTGTCTTCCATAATCATACCTATTCACAACCGTCCATGGCAATCCGGCTTTGCTTGAAAACAGATGGCAACTGCAAAGATAACGTCAGTGCCCTTCTTGGCTTTCAGCGTGCCCCAAGGCTCTCTCTGCCCTAAATGAACAGCAATTCCAAAAGCACTGCTCACCTCAGTTTTGTCCACAGCCTCTCCTCACCTCTCTCCCGCTCTCCCAGTCTTCAGCCGTGTACATACCTGTGGCCGGAAGGGGTTGAGGATTGGATTCCCCCTAGGGGGGTTCCTAACACACACCCAGGGGCACAGTGTTTTGGGTAGTTTCTGCCCTGAATACAGCTAGATTTAAGGCTTCCTGCAGTTTTCCATGGCAATGACAAGTAGCACTTGTCCTAGGTGTGCTAGGAAGTGGCGTTTCCCACCTCTGTGAATGGGAATGAGGCTTTTCCTCTTTATGTGGCCACCTGGATATTCCTCACCCTGAGAGGTCTCCACAAGGTTACCTGTGTTCTGGAACACAGCCACTGGGGGCCTCTCAGGTCCACAGTCTCTAAATGGACCCTCGCCCCTCCCAGGCTATATGGCCCGGGTGATGACCTTACACCTAAGGACATCAAGGACCAAAATGTAAAATTCAAACAGGAAGATAACAACTCCCTTTGCCGGGCTTTGTAAAGTGACAGTAAACATTTCTTTTGTTGTTGTTGCTGCTGTTGTTGTTGAGACGGAGTCTCGGAGTCTCGATCTGTCACCCAGACTGGAGTGCAGTGGCGCGATCTTGCCTCACTGCAACCTTCGCCTCCCGGGTTCAAGCGATTCTCCTGTCACAGCTTCCTGAGTAGCTGGGATTACAGGCGCATGCCACCATGCCTGGCTAATTTTTATATTTTTAGTAGAGACAAGATTTCACCATGTTGGTCAGGCTGTTCTCAAACTCCTGACCTTGTGATCTGCTGGCCTCGGCCTCCCAAAGTGCTGGGATTACAGGTGTGAGCCACCACGCCTGGCCGACAGTAATCATTTCTTTAATTCAATGTTTACCAAATGGTGGTCCCTGGACTAGCAACTCAACATCGGCATCACATGGAAATTTGTTAGAAATGTAAGCCATTAGGTCCCACTCAGATATACTGGATCAGAAACACTGTTGGTGAGCCCAGCAGTCTATGCTTTAACAAGCTGTTCCAGGGGATTTGGATGCTGATTCAACCTTGGGAAACGAGGCTCTAATTCAAAGTCCAGTGATGAAAATGGAAAAATACTCTTACCTACCTTAAGAAAGGTGATGTAAAAGTGCTCAGCACAGGGCCTGGCACGTGACGCTAAATATGTAAGAGCTGCTATTATTAGCAGTCTTATTATTGAGATAATCATCATCATCACAAGGCTATTCATAAAGGGCTGTGGTACTATAATTCAGTGATGTCACTTGCAGGGATACTGGCACTATTTGTCAAAACATAAATATAATGACTCACTGACTCAGCAAGTAGCCTCGAGGATAGTGATTTACAACTTGACACAGAGACGCCCTATTCCATCATTTGACAAATTCGTTTATTTAAAACGATAAAAACAGCACTTATAGGGGGGCTTCATCAAATATAAGTAGGTCTCTTGACACACTTTCACAGGTCACATGATTTAACACCTGGGGACATCAGGACTAACTGCTCTCAGGCCTCAGTGGTGAGTGGAGTGACATGATTTCAAGTTCATAAAATGATATGTCACTATTCGTCTTACATTCTCAGGAAGCAGGACCTCACCCCGCTCCTGTCTTCCCTTCTGGCCTTCCCGGTAGCCATAACCATGTACAAATATGTGACCATGAGATGTTCTTGCCTGATGTCCAGTGGCTCAGGGACCACATCTGGACCTCATCAAGACACCATCAGCCCATCATCTGAACTTACAGCGCTCAAGGCAGCACTAAATTCTGGAGAAGTGTGAGAACCCGAACCACTGAGGTCAAAGGAAGTGACACCAAGTGGCACAGGAGAGAAAATATAATGAAGGTAACATTTCGAGTCCAGTGCAAAGAAGTGGTCAATGGTCTAAACTTCAGAGCCACATCACCTGGGTTCAAATTAGAGAGTTGCATCTTACCAGCAGCAGGAACTTGGACAAGGACTCAACCTCTCTGTGCCTTAATGTACTCATCTGTCAAATGGGCATAATAATGGAACTCATCTGTGGTGCTATGATATATATATAAGCAGATAGATATATTGGTTTTTTTGTTCATGGTTCCTGGCTCATAATTCCCGTAGCCCTTGTTACAGTTGTTTGTTATAATGTTAAGTGTGTGAGGCCTCAGGGGCAGGCCTCTGACCCTCTCCTGCCTTTTCACTGTCTTCCCCTGCCTTCCTGATTATAGGTCTTTAGACCTTGCCAGGAGAGTATCCCATCCTATACTCTGGGGGAATGAATGCTGACATCATGAATCTCCCTTAGAAACCCAAGAGGACTGGACTCCTGGAGCTTCTGGATAGATGAAGACGTGGAGTTTTCTAGAGGATGGTGCACCCAGGGAGGGCATGGAAGCTCTGTGCCCCTCTCCCCATACCTCATCCTGTGTGTCTCTTCATCTGTATCCTTTGAAATATCCTTTATAATACATGAGGAGATGTAAGTAAGTGTTTCCCTAAGTTCTGACGGCCACTCTAGCAAATTTATCGAACCCAAAATGGGGATCGTGGTAACAACTTGAAACCGGTCAGTCAGAAGTTCCAGAGGCACAGACTTGAGACTGGTGTGTGTTGCGGGGAAGCAGTCTTGGGGACTGAGCCCTCAAATTGTGGGATCTGACATTATCTCTGGATAGATAATGTTGTAACTACATTAGAGGACACCCAGCTGGTGTCTGCTGCTTGATGTTTGGAGAAAAAAAAACCCACACATTTGGTCACGGAAGTCTTCTGTGTTGGTTGTTACTGTGGTGTGAGACTAGAGGGGAAATGTGGTTATAGAGAATTTTCCCTCTATACCATCTCATAGAGCTGTTGTTGGGGTCAGCTGCTTTGGTACATGCCAAGTGCTAAGTATCAGCTTTTACTGTTCACAAAATTAACAGTTTTGTAAGAGTTTTGGGTAAAAATAAGGTGATGAACTTTCAAAAATGTGAATTTTTTGTGCTTTTTAAGCATTTAAGAAACTGTAATATTTGACTTCTGATTTTAATCAAATGCTTAAATGTACTATAATTTTTCAACAATTAGTAAGAATTTGCATACATTTAACTAAACTCTTACGCTTCAAATTTCTATTCCGTTATTTATTGAGAGAATGTTTAAAGAAGCAATCATTAAAGGAAGGGAAACATTGCATGTTCTCATTTATTTGTGGGATTTAAAAATCCAAACAATTGAGCTCATAGAGATGGAAAGTAGAATGATGGTTACCAGAGGGAATGTAGTGGGAAGGGTAGTGGGGCTTAGGGGCAAAGTGGAAACTGTCAATGGGTACAAAATTATGTTACAACGAATAAGATATAGTAGTTCATAGTCCAACAGGGTGATAACAGTCAACAATAATTTAGTGTGCATTTAAAAATAACTAAAAGAGTGTAAATTGGAATGTTTGTAACAAAAGGAAATGATAAATTCTTGAGGTGATGGATACCCCATTTATGCTTACTACACATTGTATGCCTTTATCAATACATCTCAGGCACCCCATAAGAATATGTACCTACTATTTACCCATATAAATTAAAAATATAAATATAAAAATAAAAAGATTATACTATAGTACGGGCCCACATCATCCATTTCCAGGTAATTAATTACACTTTGCAAATTTTTTCAACTCTTCTCCTTTCCATGACTTCAGGAATTCCTCTGTGAATTAACTTTTAAACCAGTGCTCTGAGTATCACATATGTTGTAGCATAGTAAGGAGTTGTTTTGATTTTTTTTGACCAAATAAATTTTTCATTGACTCTTAGAGAATTATTCCCTGACCCTTGAATTACAACCCTTCTCATGCTTGTGTGGAAAATTCCTGGTTTTCCTTGGCTCCTCTGTTGGGTATTGTGGGAGGGACTGTGTAAGGGAGTAATCAGGTAGGACTCCTTCATCCCTCCTATAAGGTCTTACATTTGATTTAATTAACTGACTCCATGTATAACTCTCATTCTATTGTCTTCTCTCCTTCCTTTTCTCATGCTGACTATATGCCTTCCATTGTGACATTAATTCAATTCACTATCTCAAAATTTTTCATAGACAATTTAGAACTTTGGTGACTAACATTGTTTGTATTTTTTTTACCTCCAAATGTCATATAGAGATGTAATCCCCAGTGTTGACGATAGGGACTTGTGAGGTATTTGAATCATCAGACTGAATTTCTTAGACAATGAATGCCTTAGGGCCATCTGCTTGGTAATGAATGAGTTATCCCTGTGATTTTATGGGAAATGTGATTGTTTAAAAGTGTGTGGTGCTTCCTCCCTCTCTCTCTTGCTCCCACTATGACCATGTGACATCTTGGCTTCCTGTCACCTCACACCATGATTATCAGCTTCCCGAGGCCCTCACCAGAAGCAGATGCCACAACCATGCTTCCTGTACAGCCTGAAGAATGATGAGCCAATTAAACTTCTTTTCTTTATAAATTACCCAGTCTCAGGTATATCTTTACAGTTATACATGAATGGACTAATACAGAATACTGGTACCAAAGAGTGCTCATTGCTGTAAAGTTACCTGAAAAAATGGAACTGGCTTTGGAACTGAGTGACAAACAGAAGTTGGAGGAGATTGGAGGACTCAGAAGAAGACAGAAAACTGAGGGAAGGTTTGGAACTTCTTAGAGATGGGTTAAATGGTTGTGACCAGAATGAAATGGTGATAAGGACAGTGACGTCCAAGCTGACAAGGTCTCAGATGGAGATAAGGAACTTATTGATAACTGGAGCAAAGGTAACCCTTATTATGCCTTTGCAAAGAACTTGGCTGCATTGTCTTCATGCCTAGGGATTTAAGAGTGATGATTTAGGTTAACTGGTGGAAGAAATTTCTAAGCAGCAAAGCATTCAAGAAGTTACTTGGCTGCTTCTAATAGCCTATACTCAGGTGTGGGAGAAAAGGAATGACTTAAGTTAGAACTTACATATGTCCAAGTGATCTCACTGTTCAATTCCCACCTATGAGTGAGAATGTGCGGTGTTTGGTTTTTTTGTCCTTGCGATAGTTTGCTGAGAATGATGGTTTCCAGCTTCATCCATGTCCCTACAAAGGACATGAACTCATCCTTTTTTATGGCTGCATAGCATTCCATGGTGTATATGTGCCAGACACAGCAAGGGGAACATCGCACACCACGGCCTGTCGTGGGGTGAGGGGTGGGGGGAGGGATAGCATTAGGAGATATACCTAATGTAAATGATGAGTTAATGGGTGCAGCACACCAACATGGCACATGTATACATATGTAACAAACTTGCACGTTGTGCACACGTACCCTAGGACTTAAAGTATAATAAAAAAATAAATAAATAAAGCAAAAAAATTAAATTTAAAAAATAAAAATAACTTATATGTGAAAGAGTAGAGTGTAAAAGTTTGGAAACTTTGCACCATCATGATAGGGAAGGAATCCATGCAGACTGTGGAGCAACCACTTGCTATATATAGCAGCATGATTAAAAGGGAGCCAAGTGCTAATAGTCAAGACAATGGGAGAAAGGACTAGAAGGGATTTTAGGGATCTTCAGGACACCCCCTCCCATCATAGGCCCAGAGGCCTCTAATGAAAGAACGGTTTCATGGGCCCAGCCCAAGGTCCCTTTGCCCTGCTCAACCTCAGGACACTGCTCCTCACATCCCAGTTTCTCCAGTTCCAGCCTTAGCTCAAAGGGCCCCAGATACTGCTTGTGCCACTGCTTTGGAGAGCAAAAGCTACCATAAACCTTGATATCTTCCATGCAGTGTTAAGTCCTTGGGCATCCAGGATACCAGAGTGAAGGAGGCTTGGTAGCTTTTTCCTAGATTTCAGAGGATGTATGGAAAAGTATGAGTACTCAGGCAGAGGCCTGCTCCAGTGGTGGAGCCCACACAGGGAAACTCTCCTTCCCTTCTCCAGATCCCAGAATGATAGATCCACTGGCAGCTTGCATCCTGTGCCTGGAAAAGCTGCAGGCACTCAACACTAGCCCATGAGAGCAGCCACGGAGGCTGAACCCTGCAAAGCCATGAGGGCAGAGCTGCCCAAGGCTGTGGGAGCCAACCCTTGCATCAGTGTGCCCTGGATGAGGGACATGGAGTCAAAGGAGATTATTTTGAAGCTTTAAATTTTAATGATGGCCCTGCTGGGTTTCAGACTTGCATGGGGCCTGTAGCCCCCTTCTTTTGGCCAATGTCTCCCTTTTGGAGTGGTAATGTTTACCCAATGCCTGTATCACTATTGTCCCTTGGAAGTAAATAAGTGTTTTTTGATTTCATAAGCTCATAGGTGAAAGGAGATGAATCTCAGGTAAGACTTAGAACTTTTGAATTGATGCTGGGATGAGTTGAGACTTTTGGGGTATTGGGAAGGTACAATTGAATGTATTTTGCAATATGAGAACATGAGACTTGGGGGCCCAGGGGTGGAATGACATGGTTTGGATCTGTATCTCCTCCAAATGTCATGCTGAAATGTGATTCCCAATGTTGGAGGTGAGGCTTATTCAGAGATGTTTTTGTCATCGAGGCAGGTCCTCCATGAATGGCTTGGACTTGGACCCTAAGATCAACCACTGAAAGGCTGGAAAATCTAATTGGAAATAGGGTGAATGTTTTATCCACTTAGATGGTCTTTCGAAATACCTAGATGGCCACTTGGTGTATCCTCAGTACCTCATTCAAAAATTAAGTCCACAGATTCCATAATATTTTATGCATCAGGGCCAAAACAATTTAAGTGTCTCTTCCAAAAATATTGGTGGGGACACTTCTGCCCTCATATTGAGTAGGTAACCTCAAGTTGCTCCATCCACCAGAAATGCAAACCTAAAAAAAAAAAAAAAAATAGACCAGATGTGGTGGCCCATGCCTGCAACCCCAGCACTTTGGGAGGATGAGACAGGAGTATCTTTTGAGCCCAAGGGTTTGAGACCAGCCTGGGAAACATAGCTAGACCTTACCTCTACCAAACATTAAAAAAAAAAAAAATGTGGAATGTGGTGGTGTGTGCCTGTGATCCCAGCTGCTTGTGATGAGGCTCAGGGCTGAGGTAGATGATCGATTGGGACCAGGAAGTTGAGGCTGCAGTGAGCCACGATCATGCCACTGAACTCAAGCCTGGGCAACAGAGACCCTGCCCCTGAAAGCAATAACGATAAAGTAAAGGTGGGCAAGAACCCACTCTTTATATATACCAGTGAGTTAAATTTTAAAAATTATAGCTATAATCTCTCTATGCCTGTCTGTATGTGTGTGTATATATATTATGTATGTATGTTAAATACCAGTGCTGGTCACAATCACAAGAGACACAATCTTGAAAGCTACAATCCTGAATGTTGAAATCCTGGAAGACAAATTCTGGGGACGGGATTAGTGCATTTTCAGTTGCACACAGGATAGTTGCATCGTGTTAAGCAGAACTGTTAGTTTGCTATTGTCTTTGTCTGAATATTAACTATGCTTTAAGGAGATATGTATGGCTGCCAAGTTGACAAAAGGCAGATTTGTAGACTTAATTTTAGATGTCCGCTTAACTGAATTACAGAATATCTAGAAACCAAGAAAGCATTATTCTGCGTGTTTCTGTGAGAGTGTTTTCAGAGGAGATTAGCACATGAGTCTGAGTGGACTAGGTGGAGAAGATCTACCTCACCTTAATATTTCAAGTGTTTTAAAGATCATAGAAGTGAAAATCCAGGTGAAAAATACAAGAAATTTCCCTTGCCCAATTTTTCAACCATATAGGACTTCTGCCTCTTCACACATAGTGCCATGCTTGCCTTCAAAAAATGTCCTTCATCACAGAATAAAAAAAAAAAAATGGACAAGCTCAGCGACCTTCAGAAACAAAGACACTTGCTGATACATAAATTCTTCCAGTGTTACCAAGTGCATTAAAGGGTGACCTATTCTTGGTTAGGGACTTGACTGTTGAAGAAAACAGACATATTTACCACACAGAAAAACTAGGGCATGCTTCACTTTAGCTAATGGATAGCACTTTCAAAACTGTCCCCACTGTTTGCTCTTTAAAAAATCAACTATATACAATTCATGGCGCTGTTAGATCTGAAATTTCTGAAACTCACCCACCCATTTATGTAATAAAGACTGGAAAAGTGAAACACTTTATAAATGCTTATTTGAAGATTTGTTGGACTTTGCAGAAGAAACTGGGTTTCAATGGAATCCCCAAATCATAATGGCAGATTTTCAAATAGGTGCGATCAAGGCTTCCAAAAGTAAATTTCAAGGTATTATCCACAGTTTCCTCCCCAGCTCCCCTCACCCCCCGACACACAATTCAGCCCAATGCATTTGGCAGAAAATTCAGATGAGTGGATTGGCCACATGATACAGCAGTGACAAAAACTTCAGTCTAAATGTGTCATTTATCTGCATTGGCATTTCTTCCAGGTGACAAGATTCCGTAAGCATTTAATGAATTAAAGCTACATTTCCCTGAATAAGCCAGCAAAGTTACTGACTGGCTTGCAAATAATTGTGTACACAGTAGGATAAGAAGACACTTAAGCAATAGTGTTGCTGTTTGATCACCAGTATTGTTTCCGCCAAATTTGTTCTCCGTGTGTGGGTGCATGGGGAATTTCTGCACACCCAAAACAACATAGAAGCATGGCACAGAATATGGGAAAATTTAATAGGGAATGCTCATGTTTATGTGAATTGAATCATACAACAATTTCAAAAAGAGCAGTTCCACACAGAAAATGAATGTGAACGTATTCTGCAAGAAGAACTATGCCCTAAAGGAAAAAAGTAGCCAATAATCAAAATGCAAGACTGCAAAATACATTTAATGATTGTCAAAGTTAGCCAGCTTTTATGGACTACTTCTGTGCAATTGTTCATATCTAACTTCCTAACACATTTTCTCATATGTCAACTTTTTTAGTGTTTTAGATTTTTTCCTTTTTTAGTTTTTTTACCACCATTTCAAATTGTCAGCAATATTTTTTAAAATGCATTCTGCTATGTATTTCATCTTCACATCATTTCCAATAATAGAAGTATAAACTGCATAAAGACTTTTAGAGAATTCTAATCAGTTTATGCACTTTTTGCAAATTTGACTCTAGGAAAGTACATTATAACGTTGATTTTGTGTATAAGCATTGTGCATCTATATAGAAACACTGATACTTCCTCAGGAAATGAAGAAACATCCTGTTTGTACAACTGCATTTGTAAAAGATAAAATTGCTCGAGATCTAAGTTCTTTGGACTATTGCAGATGTGGTGGTGACATATTGCAACTGATGTTTTCATCAAAGACTTAGATTGACATGGAATTTCAAAAAACAGCAGTTATAAAATGAGGTGGACATAATTACGAACCACAGTAATATATATCCATACATTTTACTTTTGACCTATTTCTTTATGAATACTGGTTATCTGCTCATAGTTGTTATACATGTGTGGCTGTTGTTAGGATATTTAAGTGCCTATACTTGCAAAAATATGTTATTATTGCACATTTTATTGTGGAAAGTGGTCAATGAATTATTCCATCATGTTTTTATGATTTTCAAATAAATCCCCCCTTTAAAGATGTAAATAAATGTCTTCTAAATTTTTTTAAAAATAATTTTTTCAATAATTATATTTTCAGGATTTTGACCTTTCAGGGTTTCATCGTTTGGGATTATAGCACTTGAGATTGTGTCTTTCAGGATTATGGCCCAAACCCATTATTTACTTACCCCCAGATAATACCGCTGTATTAGAATATAAAATGCATTAAAGGAAAACTATTTTGATTTGCTTAGAGATTTAGAAAATGGTTGTATAAATTAAGTATTCCTGTAAACTTCAGAAATTAAGGAAATTAACCATCTACTATTTTCAAAAGTACTACTATATAAGTTAGTCCAAATATTTTAAAAGCTAAAGTTCATACAATTTAGGTAAATCATAATAAATGAGACTAACTATAAGATAGTTGGCCTAAAAACAGTCTTCTGAGTTATCAAGGAGATATATATAGGCATATATATATATAGAGGCATATATAGGCATATATTTTTATTCTACTTGGGATAGTCTTCCTAAGTCTGTACAGGTTTACTGATTGAATGACTTGTCTTAAATATAAAAAAAAGAAAATGTATCTTTAACCAAATTAAATTACTATTTTGAAAAACATTATTTCAACGCTATGCTTTGTAATATGTCATCTAGAAAACAGTTTTCAAGATCTTTTGGTAAGTTAAAACCTTAGGTTTCTGTTCTATAAGGTTAATTAATTATTTGTTAAATATGTAGATTTTTTCTAAATAAGATAAAATACTAAAATACTAATTTCTATGCATATTTTTAAAGCTATATATGTTTGGGTCTGTTGATGAGTGCATTAATTTTTCTCATCTTGAAAAGTTGTAGTGTAAGGGATGTTTATGCTTATAAAAAGTTGTGAGATGGCCAGGCGCAGTGGCTCACGCCTATAATCCCAACACTTTGGGAGGCCGAGGCGGGTGGATCATGAGGTCAGGAGTTCAAGACCAGCCTGGCCAACATGGTGAAACCCTGTCTCTACTAAAAATACAAAAATTAGCTGGGTGTGGTGGCGGGCGCCTGTAATCCCAGCTACTCAGGAGGCTGAGGCAGGAGAATCGTTTGAACCCAGGAGGCAGAGGTTGCAGTGAGCTGAGATCGCGCCATTGCACTCCAGCCTGGGCAACAGGGTGAGATTCTATCTCAAAAAAAAAAAAAAAAAAAAAAGTTCTGAGATGTATATTTATGAGCTTTGCTAATCTGCTACGAAATACTGATGTATAACAGAGTTTACAATCATCCGTATCCCAATTTTCTCTCTAAAATGAAAGCTACTATGAATGAAAATTATAATCAATATATGTGAATAAACTCAACTAGGAGCAAAGTAGCACAGTCGAACAACTTTGTATGCAAGATAAACAAGATATGTTTTATTAAGGAAAAATAGTTCTGTCTTAAAGTAAGATGACTAGTAGTTTCAAAATAAAAAGTGGTGGGATATAGTTCAAAACCTAAATTATACAAAAAGCTGTAAAGGAGAATTTTATTTATTATTTATCTATTTATTTATTTATTTTTGAGACGGAGTCTTGCTCTGTCACCCAGGCTGGAGTGCAGTGGCACAACCTCGGCTCATTGCAACCTCCACCTGCTGGATTCAAGCAATTCTCCTGCCTCAGCCTCCCAAGTAGCTGGGACTACAGGCGCGTGCCCCCATGCCCAGCTAATTTTGTGTATTTTTAGTAGAGATGGGGTTTCACCATGTTAGCCAGGGTGGTCTCGATCTCCTGACCTCGTGATCTGCCCACCTCGGCCTCCCAAAGTGCTGGGATTATAGGCATGAGCCACTGCACTTGGCCATTTTATTTTATTTGCTGTGGTCAGAGTTGGCTAAGGAATAATGGGTATATACGTACTTTTACAAAAAGAACTAAAATATAAAATATACTAATGCAAAAGTAGAATGTTATTTTCTCTTTGTCAAAATGACAAAATTTTCTTGCATTATTAGCCTGGCCATAGTAAGAAATTATAAAAGTTGTTTTCATTTCCTTCCAAACCATCTGACTGAAAGACAAATATTTTGTGTCACAGAGTAAAATGCTATCCCAAATGTGTAGAAACAGGTAAATACAGAGATACAAAGATACATAGCTGAAGATCAGATATTCTGGAGCAGTAGACACTGGAGCCACTAACTGGTGGTACATTTATTTATTTATTTATTTATTTATTTATTTATTTAATTTATTTTGAGACAGAGTCTCACTCTGTCACCCAGGCTAGAGTGCAACAGCACGATCTCGGCTCACTGCAACCTCCGCCTCCCGGGTTCAAGTGACTCTTCCACCTCAGCCTCCCGAGCAGCTGGGACTACAGGCGCATGCCAGCACACACCGCTAATTTTTGTATTTTTAGTAGAGACGGGGTTTCACCATATTGGCCAGGCTGGTCTCGAACTCCTGACCTTGTGATCTGCCGCCTCAGCCTCTCAACATGTTGGGATCACAGGCATAAGCCACTGCACCCGGCAACTGGTGATACTTTTAATCGGTAATTTTCATGAATTCCTAGGAGCTGAGTGTGGACACGGGGAGCGTGAGAAACTCCTCAGGGCTGTAGTATCAGGGAGGCCACCACACTTACATGGGTTTTCCTTTCAGGAATCCCAGCAGGTTTTCATGATGTAGAGCCAAGAAAAATCTCCCGTGGCTCTGGCAGGAGGAGGACAAAAGTATCCATCTTTAAATAGCCCAACACATTCTTGCATTAGGAGTCTCCAGTGAAAAAGAACCAATAGGATGACTATACATGTAGAGATTTATTATAAGAAATTTGTTCTTGTAATTTTGAAAACTGACAAGTCCCAAGATTTGCACTCAGACCCATGAGAGTTAATGGTGTGGGTCCAGTGTCAGTCTGAAAGCCTGGAGACCCAAGAGAGTTAATGGTGTGGGTCCAGTGTCAGTCTGAAAGCCTGAGAATCAGGAGAGCTGATGGTATGTTTCAGTCTGAAGGGCTCCAGGCTCAAGAACTAGGAAAAGCCAATGCCTCCGTTTGTGTCTAAAGGCAGAAAAAGACTACTGTCACTGTTCAAAGGCAGTCACGCAGAAAGAGTTCCCTCCTATTTAGCCATTTTGTTCTATTCAGAGCTTCAATGGATTAAAGGAAGCTCGCAGACATTAGGAAGGCAATCTACTTTACTCAATCTCCTGAACGAAAGGTTACCCTCAGCCAGGAACACCCTCATGGATACAGCTAGAATGATGTGTAACGCAATGTCTGGGCACCCCATTGCCAGTCAAGGTGAAACACAAAATTAGCCATCATAAATCTCTATAACAAAGGCCTACTCTCTACGGAAACTGATTTTTACTAAAGTCTTACCACACTCAGGAAGCAGACAATTTCTTAACTTCATCCCCCTCTAGCCTTCTCATCTTACCCAATGGAGAAGGAAAGGTAAGAAATGCTTATGAAGGCCATAGCTCAGACACATACTACAAGACTGAGATTTAATAAGATAACAGAATGTGGCTCCTCCTCTATACCTTACCACCAAATAGACAGTGCTCCAAGACACTTGCTCTAGCTGAAAGAGCCACGAAGCGTGCAAACTCTATTTAAAAACGTGTTCTTAGGAAACCCCAAAGACAAGAGAGACAAAAACAAGAACACCAGAGGAATTTGAAGTTTCTCACACCCAAAGCTACAGCAAAACTTAGATAAACCCAACTCCTAACCACACTAACAAAAAACCTGGCAATGCTGACCTTTATACCGAAGCTCTGTAATCCTGGAAACAGTTACCATTTTAAAAACATCACAACCCGCTTATTGTTCTGGGAAACAGCTTATTGCAAAGAATCATCCTTCTTCATATGACTTATCTAAGTCTTGTAGGAAACCCATTTGTTTACCTAAGACAAGGCCACGCACAGACCTTCCAAATTCCCATTCTAAGTGATTAATTAGCTGAAGTGTTTGTTCCCACTGATTATTGCAAACAAAATGCCTGTTAACCTTGACTTGAGAAAATCTTAATTAACCGTCTTTCCTTCCCATAGTATCCTGAGGTTTGTCTCAGCCCTAAGTTTAAACAATCATTAGCATACAGAACAACCAGTTCTAATGATTACTACTGAAAATTGGCTGACATCGAGGAAAGAAATTTCCGGTTCCACTTACAATCACACATGTAATAAACATGGAAATCTTATGAATAGTCTGATTATGTCACTGGTTTATCTCACTCTCCAATAACCAGTTCTTTCTAGCCTTATTTACTCTTTACTATGAAAGAGCATTTCATTCGTGCTTACTTTTGAGACACTTAACAGATTTTGTGCATTCTCCCTATTCCAATAGTCTTTTCAAATAAAGTCTGTCTTTACTGAAGTCTGGATTTTATAAATTTCCTCAACCTCACACTATTCACCTCAGTTGCTTATTCACCTCAGTTGCTATTACCCTATATATCATGTTTGAATTTCAACAAAAATTACAAGTCTAAAGGCAAGAAAAAATAAAACAGCCTTCAGGGCCAACACAAACATTAGAACCAGTCTCAAGTATGGCAAAGATTTGGGGATTTTCAGGTAGGGAATTTAAAATAACTTTGATTAATACGTTAAGGACTCTAATGGAAAAAGTAGACAATATGCAAGAACTGATGGGTAAAGTAAGCAGAGAGATGGAAATTCTAAGTATTAAAAGAAAATGCAAGAAATCAAAAACACTAACAGAAATGAAGAGGGCCTTTTATGGTCTCATCAGCAGCAGACTGAACACAACTGAAGAAAAAAATCATTTAACTTTAAGATATGTCAAAAGAAGCTTTCCAAATTGAAATGCAGAGACAGAAAACAAATGAAAGAAACAGAACAGCCTAGAACAATGGGATAATTTCAAAAGTTGTAGCATATACATGCATTAAAATGCATAGCACAGCAGAATGAGAAGAAAGAGAAAATGAATCAGATGTAATATTATTACATCAAATATTGTTATTGTTTGATGTAATAATGGCTGAGCAGTTTCCAAAATTAATGGCAGACACCAAACCACAAATACAGGAAGCTCAGAGAACACTAAGCACAATAAATACCAAATAATATATACCCAAGCATAGCATATTCAAACTTCAGGAAACCATAGATGAAGAGAACATTTTCAAAAATACCAAGCGGGCCGGGCGTGGTGGCTCATGCCTGTAATCTCAGCACTTTGGGAGGCCGAGGTGGGCGGATCACCTGAGGTTGGGAGTTGAGACTAGCCTGACCAACATAGAGAAACCCCGTCTCTACTAAAAATACAAAATTAGCTGGGTGTGGTGGCACACGCCTGTAATCCCAGATACTCTGGAGGCTGAGGCAGGAGAATTGCTTGAACCCTGGAGGCGGAGGTCATGGTGAGCTGAGATGGCACCACTGTACTCCAGCCTGGACGATGAAAGTGAAACTCTGTTCCAAAAAAACAAAAAAATGAAAGAAAGCCAAAGAAGAGGGGAGTATAATAAAATGTTGAAAGAAAATAAATACCAACCTAAGAATTCTATATCAAGCAGAATTACTATTAAGTGGTGAAGGAGAAATATAGACTGTCTCAGAGAAATTTGAATGATTCATTACCCACACACCTGCCTTGTAAGAAATGTCTAATATTAATCAGGGTAGAGAAAAATTTGTATAGGTAAAAACTTCAGATTTGCATAAAGAAATAATGAGAAGGAACAAATGAAGTTAGAATAAAATCTTTTCTTTTTTATTCTTAATTGATCTATTAGATAACTGTTCAAAGTAATAGCAGTAACAATATATTGAGTAGTTGTAGCATATGGATAAATGAAATGAATGACCCACTTTTATAAGAGACATGAGGGAAGAATTGGGAATACCATGTTACAAGTTACCTTTACTAATCATGAAGTGGTATAATGTTATTTGAAAGCTGACTTAGATCAATAATGAATTTATATTGCAAACTCTAGGGCAGACACTAAAATCATTTTCAAAAGAAATATATTTGGTATGTTAAGGGAGAAGAGAAAATGGAAATGCATAAAATACTCAACTAAAACCAGAGAAAACACAGTAAGAAAGAAGGAAAAAAGAAACAAATGATAAGGTGCAACTAATAGAAAATAGCTACAAGCATGGTAGATATCAATCCAACTGTAACAATAATCACTTTAAATACAAATGGTCTAAATACCCTAAATAACAGATATTGCCATAGTGGATTTAAAAAGAAAGACAAGACCCAACTGTATGTTGTTCTACAGAAAAATGACATTTAGAAAATGTATAACATTACAATTGGTTTAAAAAAAATTGAAATGAGCTAGGGAAAAATATCTGAACCACAAAACACAAAAACTCTTTTTAAAAAACATTCAGTTAGCATTTGACTAAGAAGAAAAAGAAAACAAATTAATTTATAAAAAGTAAAAGAGTGTTGTAAAATGATGTTAATTATCTCCAGTCTGGTACACAGATAAGTAAAAAATAGACTGATTTCATATTTATTTGTGAAAAAAATCCCTAGTATTTAAGTGCCTACATTAAGTCTGTTTAACAGTAGCCACAGTTGGGATAGTTGAGGGTTAAGAAAAATCATTATATTCGCTTAGGAAAGTAATTGATACTTCAAATAGAATGTTCAGAAATACAAGTACGAATAAATTTAAAGTAATTGCTCAAAAGTCCTATCTCCTGGTAAAAATTTATTTTGTTTTAACTTGAGTTTCTTTTCACAAGCTCATTTCAATATTGAAACAAAAATATATATATAAACCTATTATGTATCCACAAAATTAAAAATTTTAAAAGGTATCAAAATGAATAAAATGCGTAAGAGAGTTCCACTCATTTACATTTCAAGATTTTCTACTCCATTTGATGTGATTTTTCTCATTCAAAACAGCTAGCATTGCTGTGATCCCATGGCCTCATGAAGTATTTCAGTCCCACATTTACTCATACATATGTTTTTCCATATGTCTTCTTTGTGCTTTTTATTTAATATGCAAATTCAATGATTTAAAATCAGATCTAATAAGGTTGAATTCATTTATTCAAGACATATTTATTCAATACCTACTTTGTGCCAGGTATTCTACTGGACACTTGGGATACAACAATAAGCACAATAGACAAAAATGCCTGTAGTTTTCCTGGAACTACATTGGAGAAGGTCAATATCTTAAATTTTGCACATCAGCTGTTATTTAATCCCTCTTGATAATTATATTCAGTATTTAAAAAATTATTTTATGCATAAAGAAACTGAGTCCTAGAGAGGTCAAGTGACTTGTAAATATCACATGGCTAATAAAAGGCTGGGCCAAGTTCATAACCCAATTTTGCATTTGACTTTCAGGATAACTTCAGGATATGGCATTGTTCTTGTTACAGGAATGATGATGCTATATTTGAGTAAGAAATGTTTCTAAAAGCAAATTGGAAAATGACCAAGCACACAGCTACTGAGTTCCATCCTACTTGTTCAATCTTTAGGATTTAACGGCCATTCATTGATTTCTGATGCCTTTCTTTTTTCCAGTACTTAGGAGAGATATACCATCTTCAGACAGAGGCTGAAGTTTGTATGAGAATCAGAATAGTTCTGGTATTCGGACCTGGTATTTGGGAAAGGGATTTATTTATAGAGAATCTGACATACACAGATGAATCTTTATAGTGGATCTTAAATCATAAGGAAAAAGTCCTTAGGATCAAAATACATGACAATGAACTAAGCAATGTATTATCTTGGCACGACAGGTCATATTACAATCAGAAAATAATTTTTCTAATAATCCATCATTTTGGAGCTATGCAAAAAGTAACCATTTTAGAACAATTATATACTTTGTTATTATAGATTAGAAGGTATGTCTACCTTTTTATCATTTCCTTTTTGGTGAGAAGTTAGATAACAGTATGTTGACTATATACAGTGAAAGACAAAAATAAATAGTAAAAACAAAAATAGAACAAACATTCCATGGTGGGTTTTATTCTGTTTTTGCTGCAGTTATCTTCTTTGCTTTGTTTTGTTTTATATGGTTTCCCTTGAATGATTTATTGAACTCATATGAATTTACCTTCTTGCTATACTTCAGTAACTCCTATTCTGAATTCTCTTCTAAAATCTGAGGTCATATTTTCAACTGCTAGGTGGACATCTCCAATTACTCAGAGGCAACTAAAACTCAATGGAACTAAAAGTAAATGAACTAATCTCACTCCATAGCCATCTCTCTCTTTATATTAGCCTAAATCAGTTCATGTCTCTACCATCTATCTCTATCATATATCACATATATATGTGTGTGTGTGTGTATCTAATCCATTGGTAATATATCAATAAGTATTTTCAATTTCATTTTCATAACTCAAACAGACCCTGCAAACATAATTACAATGCTTTAATTCATGTGATACTCAGCTCTCGGCCAAACATCTGAAATATTTATCTATCTAGTGTTCTTATCCTCAGTGTCTCCCTGTGCAAATCCATCCTTTCTGCTACCATGAGAATTAACCTAGAAAACAAATCTGATAATGTCACTCCTCTACTAAGGACCCTTCAATGTTTCCCTATCATCCTAAAGTCTAAACTTTTTAGCATTGAGTTCCGGGCCTTTCACCATTTTTTCCTCAGCTTACTTCTATTGTCTTCTGGTAGACTAAGAAGTTTGGACTTGATTATAGGGCATGGGAATTCATGAGAAATTTTAAGTATAAGATTGATAATGGAAAAAAAATCCCATGTTAGAAATGTCACTCTAGTTGCAGTGTGTAGAAGAATTTGGAAGCAGTTTTCCTTACTCATTTCCCCTAGTTTGTGTATCAGGAATTTCCACCAATGGTCGGAATTTTCCTCTTTTGGAGCTGCATTTTGCACATCTAATTTCTCTTTACCCAACTGCCCTTCAGATTATTAAAAGACAGTTTTTATGTCCCTTAAGAAGTTATCGTAAAAACTTTGGCTTCTTTTCCAAGTGAGATGAGTCTACCCAGCAAAGAGACATGAGTTGACTTGCAGTTAACAAGGATCACAACCTGGCTACTGTGTTGACAATAGATTGTGAGAGAGCAAGGAGACCAGTGAGAAGGCTATGGCAATTATCCAGATGATAGATAATGGTGGCATGAACTATGAAGGTAGCAGTGGAGGCAATGAGAAATTGTAGGATACTGATACATGTTAAAGATAAAACAAACAATAAGTACCACTGTATTGAATATGGATTGTAAGAGAAAGAGAGCAGTTAAGGGGGACTCCAACATTTTGGACCTAAGAAATTGATAGAATATCACCGCCATTTACCGATATTAGTAAAACTGAGAGAAGAGTAGTTTGAGAGGAAAATTTCAGTAGCTCAGATTTGAATATGTTGAATTGGACAGGCTCATTTGTCATCTAAGTGATGATTTAGAGTAATCTGTAAAGACAAGTATGGAACTTGGGCGAGAGGACTAGGCTGGAGAGAGAAACTTGGGAAGCATCAACATATAGATTATATTTAAAGTCCGCACCTAGATGAAATCACCAAAGAAGTGAGTACAGATGCAAATGAGAAAAAATCCAAGGATTATGTTTTTAAGGCAACAATGTTAAGAAGCCTGTGATATGTGAGGTATATAGCAAAGGAAACCAAGAAGGAGCAGCCAGAGATGTTGAAAGATAATCAGGAAAATGCATTGGCTTGAAAACCAAGTGAAAGAACAGTATCTCAGGAAGAAGTAAGTGAGCAAGAGTATCAAATATTGTTGAGAAATCAAGTATTATGAGGAAGAGAACTGACAGCAAATTTGGTGACAATGATAAAAGTAATATTCCAGTTATCTATTACTGTATAACAAATCACCCAAACATTTAGTGGCTTAAAGCAACAAAACTTATTGGATTATTATCTCTTACAGGTTTCAGGTTTGACTGTGCTCTGCTCAGCATTTCTCACACTGGTCTCTCACGCAGTTGCAGTCAGATGGTGGCTGAGGTGGAAATCATCTCAGAGGCCGCCTCGGCCATGTCTGGAAACAAATGCTGATTGACTGCTGGAGCTGTCAGCGGCACCTCCCACAGGTGGGCTTTTACTGTGTCCTGGGCTTTCTTGGTGCATGGTGGCTGGATTCCAAGAATCAGCATCGCAAGAAAGAAAGTCAGGTAGAAGCGGTATTACCTCCTTTGATCAGCCTTGGAAGTCACATATTACTCCGGCAGTATTTTCCTCACTGGAAGTGAGTCAATAAGGCCAGCACTATTCAAAGAGAGGGAAATTAGATTCCACCTCTTGATGGGAGGTGTGTAGAAGAATTAGGAGAAACTGCTTTAAAACGGCTCATGCCTGTAATCCCAGCACTTTGGGAGGCCGAGGCTGGTGGATCTCTTCTCACTGAAGAGATTTAAACAAACAAACAAACAAAAAAGTCTGGCATCACTGAGCCCATCCCTCCCTAACCCCCCAGTAACCAAGTGTGGTGAACATCTTTGGGGACTGGGGGAGAAAGAACACAGCAATTGTGAGGCATCAAACCCAGTGTCGTCCTATTAGAACAGAAAGAAAAGCTGGACCAAACTCAACTGATGCTCGCCCTCAGAGGGAGCATTTAAATCAGCCCTACCAGAGGGGAATCGCAGATCCCAGCAGTTCAAACTTGAGTTCCTGCAAACTTAGCCACCAAGAGCTGCAGTGCTCTGTGTCTCCAGGTAAACTTGAAAGGCAGTCGAGGTCATAAGGACTGCAAGTCGTAGGTGTGTCCCAGTGCTGAATGACGACCAAAGACAGTGGACTGGTGGGGCATACAACCTACTGAGAAATGAGCTGGAGCAGTTACAGGAGTGCTGGCATCACCCTTCCCCTAACCCCACACTGTAGGATTAGCAGCTCCAAAAAGACCTCCTTTTTCCACTTGAAGTTTGAAAAGAGTAGGGAACATGGTGGATAAGCTTTTTGATGTGCTGCTGGATTCGGTTTGCCAGTATTTTATTGAGGATTTTTGCATCGATGTTCATCAGGGATATTGGTCTAAAATTCTCTTTTTCTGTTGTGGCTCTGCCAGTCTTTGGTATTAGGATGATGTGGGCCTCATAAAATGAGTTAGGGAGGATTCCCTCTTTTTCTATTGATTGGAATAGTTTCAGAAGGAATGGTACCAGCTCCTCCTTGTACCTCTGGTAGAATTCGACTGTGAATCCATCTGGTCCTGGACTTTTTTTGGTTGGTAGGCTATTAATTATTGCCTCAATTTCCGAGCCTGTTCTTGGTCTATTCAGGGATTCAACTTCTTCCTGGTTTAGTCCTGGGAGAGTGTATGTGTCCAGGAATTTATCCATTTTCTTCTAGGTTTTCTAGTTTATTTGCATAGAGATGTTTATAGTATTCTCTGATAGTAGTTTGTATTTCTGTGGGGTCGGTGGTGATATCCTCTTTATCATTTTTTACTGTGTCTATTTGATTCTTCTCTCTTTTCTTCATTAGTCTTGCTAGCAGTCTATCAATTTTGTTGATCTTTTCAAAAAACCAGCTCCTGGATTCATTGATTTTTTTTGAAGGGTTTTTTGTGCCTCTATCTCCTTCAGTTCTGCTCTGATCTTAGTTATTTCTTGCCTTCTGCTAGCTTTTGAATGTGTTTGCTCTTGCTTCTCTAGTTCTTTTAATTGTGATGTAAGGGTGTCAATTTTAGATATTTCCTGCTTTCTCTTGTGGGCATTTAGTGCTATAAATTTCCCTCTACATACTGCTTTAAATGTGTCCCACTGATTCTGGCATGTTGCATCTTTGTTATCATAGGTTTTAAAGAACATCTTTATTTCTGCCTTCATTTCGTTATGTACCCAGTAGTCATTGCAAGGCTAGTTCAACATATGCAAATCAATAAACGTAATCCAGCATATAAACAGAACCAAAGACAAAAACCACATGATTATCTCAAGAGATGCAGAAAAGGTCTTTGACAAAATTCAACAGCCCTTCATGCTAAAAACTCTCAATAAATTAGGTATTAATGGAACGTATCTCAAAATAATAAGAGCTATTTATGATAAACCTACAATCAATATCATACTGAATGGGCAAAAACTGGAAGCATTCCCTTTGAAAACTGGCACAAGATAGAGATGTCCTCTCTCATCACTCCTATTCAACATAGTGTTGTAAGTTCTCGCCAGGGCAATCAGGCAGGAGAAAGAAATAAAGGGTATTCAATTAGGAAAAGAGGAAGTCAAATTGTGCCTGTTTGCAGATGACATGATTGTATATTTAGAAAACCCCATCATCTCAGCCCAAAATCTCCTTAAGCTGCTAAGCAACTTCAGCAAAGTCTCAGGATACAAAATCAAGGTGCAAAAATCACAAGCATTCTTATATACACCAATAACAGACAAACAGAGAGCCAAATCATGAGTGAACTCCCATTCACCATTGCTTCAAAGAGAATAAAATACCTAGGAATCCAACTTACAAAGTATATGAAGGACCTCTTCAAGGAGAACTACAAACCACTGATCAACGAAATAAAAGAGGACACAAACAAATGGAAGAATATTCCATGCTCATGGATAGGAAGAATCAATATCGTGAAAATGGCCATACTGCCCAAGGTAATTTATAGATTCAATGCCATCCCCATTAAGCTACCAATGACTTTCTTCACAGAACTGGAAAAAACTACTTTACAGTTCATATGGAACCAAAAAAGAGCCCGCATTGCCAAGACAATCCTAAGCCAAAAGAATAAAGCTGGAGGCATCATGCTACCTGACTTCAAACTGTACCACAAGGCTACAGTAGCCAAAACAGCATGGTACTGGTACCAAAACAGAGATATAGACCAATGGAACGGAACCGAGACCTCGGAAATAATACCACACATCTACAACCATCTGATCTTTGACAAACCTGAAAAAAAACAAGAAATGGGGAAACGATTCCCTATTTAAAAAATGGTGCTGGGGAAACTGGCTAGCCATATGTAGAAAGCTGAAACTGGATCCCTTCGTTACACCTTAAACAAAAATTAATTCAAGATGGATTAGAGACTTAAATGTTAGACCTAAAACCATAAAAACCCTAGAAGAAAACCTAGGCAATGCCATTCAGGACACAGGCATGGGCAAGGACTTCATGTCTAAAACACCAAAAGCAACGGCAACAAAAGCCAAAATTAACAAATGGGAACTAATTAAACTAAAGAGTTTCTGCACAGCAAAAGAAACTACCATCAGAGTGAACAGGCAACCTACAGAATGGGAGAAAATTTTTGCAATCTACTCATCTGACAAAGGGCTTATATCCAGAACCTATAAAGAACTCAAACAAACTTGCAAGAAAAAAAAACAAACAACCCCATCAAAAAGTGGGCAAAGGATATGAACAGGCACTTCTCAAAAGAAGACATTTATGCAGCCAACAGACACATGAAAAAATGCTCATCAACACTCACCATCAGAGAAATGCAAATCAAAATCACAATGAGATACCATCTCACACCAGTTAGAATGGCGATCATTAAAAAGTGAGGAAATAACAGGTGCTGGAGAGGATGTGGAGAAATAGGAACACTTTTACACTGTTGGTGGGACTGTAAACTGGTTCAACCATTGTGGAAGACAGTGTGGTGATTCCTCAAGGATCTAGAATTAGAAATACCACTTGACCCAGCCATCCCATTACTGGGGATATACCCAAAGGATTAGAAATCATGCTGCTATAAAGACACATGTACATGTGTGTTTACTGCAGCACTATTCACAATAGCAAAGACTTGGAACCAACCCAAATGTCCATCAATGACAGACTGGATTAAGAAAACGTGACACATATACACCATGGAATACTATGTAGCCATAAAAAAGGATGAGTTCATATCCTTTTTAGGGACATGGATGAAGCTGGAAACCATCATTCTCAGCAAACTATCACAAGGATAGAAAACCAAACACGGCATGTTCTCACTCATAGGTGGGAATTGAACAATGAGAACACTTGGACACAGGGTGGGGAACATCACACACCAGGGCCTGTTGTGGGGTAGGGGTAGAGGGGAGGGATATCACTAGGAGATATACCTAATGTAAATGATGAGTTATTGGGTGCAGCACACCAACATGGCACATGTATACATATGTAACAAACCTGCACGTTGTGCACATGTACCCTAGAACTTAAAGTATAATAAAAAATAAATAAATAAATAAATAAAAGAGTAGGGAAGACCGTCTTCCATCCTTGATACCAGCTAAGCCACAGCAGGATAGGGCACCAGTCAGTCATAAGGCCCCTGTTCCAGGCCCTATCTCCCTGATGACATTTCTAGGCACAAGCTGGGCTAGAAGGAAACTGGCTGCCTTGAAGGGAAGTATCCAGTCTTGGCAGCATTCATCTCCTGCTATCTACGATTCCTTAGGCCCTGAATAACCAGCAGCGATACTCAGGTACTACACTGAGGGCCTTGGTTGAGCCTCTGAGATTTGCTGGCTTCAGGTGAGACTCAGCACATTACCAGCTATGGTGGCTACAGGGTTTACAAAACTCCTTCTGCTTGAAAAAAGCAGGAGGACTTTGTATTGCACCTTAGGTATCAGCATGGCCACAGGAGGATAGAATACCAAGTGAATGCTTGAGGTCCTCAATTCCAGGACTTGACTCTTGGACAGCATTGCTGGACCTGCCCAGGACAAGAGGGGAGCCCACTGTCCTGAATGTTGAGTCCTAGGCAAGGCAGCTTCACCACAAGCTGACTTAAGAGCCCTTGGACATTTAGAGAAGATTCCTGGTAGTCTGGTGACACTCCTTGTGGCACGGGGTGGCAGTGGCTACAGGGTGAGGCTCCTCTGCCTTTAGATAGGGGAGAGAAGAGTGGGGAGAACTGCCCTGTATTATTTGAATGCCAGTTCAGTGACAGCACAATAAAAAAACAGGTAGACTTCTCAGGTGTTTTTAGTCCCTGACTACTGGATAGCAGCTCTGGACCCAACCAGGGCCTGAGGATCTTGCCTCCCTGAAGGGAAGGACACAGACCTGCCTAGCTTTGTCATCTGCTGATTCTAGAGACCCAGGGCCTTGAGCGAACATAGGTAGTAACCAGTGAGTGGTTATAGCAGGCCTTGGATGAGATCCAGTGCTGTACTAGCTTCAGGCCTGGCCTAAGTTCAGTCATAGTGGTGGTGGCCACAAGAGTGCTTGTGTCTCTCCACCCCCACATTTATGTGGCTCAGAACAGAGAAAGAGACTCTGAATGTTTGGGAGAAAGTAAGGGAAGAGGACAAGAGTCTCTGCCTGACAATCCAGAGAATTCTCCAGGATTTTGCCCAAGACCATCAAGGCAGTACTTCTACGACTCTACAAGAACCACAGCATTACTGGCCACGGGGTACCCCATAAAGTAGTTACAGCTTAGATCACAACACAGAAATCCTTTCAAATATCTGGAAAGCCTTCCCAGGAATGATGGGTACAAATAAGCTCAGATAGTAAAGACTACAATAAATACCTAACTCTTCTATGCCCGGACACTGAAGAATATCTACCAGCATCAACACCATCGAGCAAAACATGACCTCACCAAATGAACTAAGTAAGCCATCAGAACCAATACTGGAGAAAGAGAGATATGTGACCTTTCAGACAGAGAATTCAAATTAGCAGTGTTGAGGAAACTCAAAGAAATTCAAGATAACACAGAGAAGGTATTCAGAATTCTATCAGATAAATTTAACAAAGAGATTGAAATAATTTAAAATAAGCAGAAATTACAAGAGCTGAAAAATGCAACTGGCATACTGACGATTGCCTGAGTCCTATAGAAGCAGAATTGATCAAGCAGAAGAATGAATAAGAGCTTGAAGACAGGCTATTTGAAATTAAACATTCAGAGGAGATGAAAGAAGAGTGAAAAACAATGAAACATGCCTACAGGATCCAGAAAATAGCCTCAAATGGGCAAATCTAAAAGTTACTGGCCTTAAAGAGGAGGTAAAAAAAAGATATAGGGGTAGAAATTTTATTCCAAGGAATAATAATAGAGAACTTCCCAAACCTAGAGAAATTTATCAATATTCAAGTACAAAGAGATTTTAGAACACCAAACAGATTTAGCCCAAAGAAGACTACATCAACACATTTTATAATCAAACCCCCAAAGGCCAAGGATAAAGAAAGGATCTTAACAGCAGCAAGAAAAAAGAAACAGATAACATACAATGGAGTTCCAATCCTTCTGGGAGCAGACTTTTGAGTGGAAACCTTTCAGGCCAGGAGAGAGTGTCATGACATGTTTAAAGTGCTGAACCAAAAAACCAAAAACCAAAAAACAAAACTTTTATCCTACAATAGTATATATTTTCAAAATATCCTTCAAGCATGAAGGAGAAATAAAGACTTTCCCAGAGAAACAAAAGCTGAGGGATTTTATCAACATCAACCTGTCCTATAAAAAATGCTAAAGGGAGTACTTCAATCAGAAATAAAAAGACATTTTAAAAATAAATTTATTTTAAATCTTTTAGAACCTTATTTTGGATTGCTGCATGGTAATATAGGTTGTACATGTGTCATAATGTATTTATTTATTTATTCATTTATTTTTCAACTTTTATTTTAAGTTCACGGGTATATGTGCAGGATGTGCAGGTTTGTTACATAGTTGTGTGACGTGGTGATCTGCTGCACAGACCATCAAATCACCTAGGGATTAAGCCTAGCATCCATTATTTATTCTTCCTGATGCTCTCTCTTCCCCCGACAGGCACCAGTGTATATTGTTTCCCCCCGATGTGTCTATGTTTTCTCATGATTTAGCTCCCACTTATAAGTCAGAACACGTGATGTTTGTTTCTTTGTTCCTGCATTAGTTTGCTGAGGATAATGACTTTCAATTCCATATATATCCCTGAAACAGACATGATCTCATTCCTTTTTATGGCTGCAAAGTATTCCATAGTATATATGTACCACATTTTCTTTATCCAGTTTATCATTGATGGGCATTTGGGTTGATTCTATGTCTTTGCTGTTGTGAATAGTGCCGCAATGAACATAACATGTGCATGTATCTTTATAATAGAATGCTGTATATTCTTTTGGGTATATATCCAGTAATGAAATTGCTGGGTCAAATGGTATTTCTGCTACTAGATCTTTGAGGAATTGCCACACTGTCTTTCAAAATGGTTGAACTAATTTGCACTCCCATCAAATATGTGTAAGTGTTCCTTTTTCTCCACAACCACACCAGCATCTGTTATTTTTTTGACTTTTTAATAATAGCCATTCTGACTAATGTGAAATGGTATCTCAGTATGGTTTTGATTTGTATTTCTCTAATGATCAGTGACACTGACCTTTTTTCATGTGCTTATTGGCTGCATAAATGTCTTCTTTTAAGAAGTGTCAGTTCATCTTCTTTGCTCACTTTTTAAATGGTGTAGTTTGTTTTCTTCTTGTACATTTGTTTAAGTTCCTTGTAGAATCTGGATATTAGACCTTTGTCAGATGGATAGATCGCAAAAATTTTCTCCCATTCTGTAGGTTGTCTGTTCACTCTGATAATAGTTTCTTTTGCTATGCAGAAGCTCTTTAGTTTAATTAGATCCCATTTGTCAATTTTGGCTTTTGTTGCAATTGCTTTTGGCTTTTTTGTCATGAAATCTTTGCCCATGCCTATGACCTGAATGGTATTGCCTAGATTTTCTTATAGGGTTTTTATAGTTTGGGGCTTTACATTAACTCTTTAATCCATGTTGAGTTAATTTATGTATATGATGTAAGGAAGAGGAACAGTTTTAATTTACTGCATATGGCTAGCCAGCACTCCCAGCACTTTTTATTAAATAGGGATTCCTTTCCCCATTGCTTGTTTTTGTCAAGTTTGTTGAAGATCAGATAGTTGTAGGTGTGGCCTTATTTATGGGTTTTCTATTCAGTTCCATTGGTATATGTATTTGTTCCTGTACCAGCACCATGCTGTTTTGGTTACTGTAGCCTTGTAGTATAGTTTGAAGTCAGATAGCATGATGCCTGCAGCTTTGTTCTTTTTCCTCAGGATTGTCTTGGCTATTTGAGCTCTTTTTTGGTTCCATATAAATTTTAAAATAGTTTCCTCAAATTCTGTGAAGAATGTCAATGATAATTTACTGAGAATAGCATTGAATCTATAAATTACATTGGGCAGTATGGCCATTTTCATGATACTGATTCTTTCTATCCACAACCGTAGAATGTTTTTCTATTTGTTTCTGTCTTCTCTGATTTCTTTGAGCAGTGGTTTGTAGCTCTCCTTGAAGTTGTCCTTAGCTTACCTTGTTAGCTTTATTTTTCGGTATTGTATTCTTTCTGTAGCAATTGCAAGTGGGAGTTTATTCATGATTTGGCTCTCTGCTTGCCTGTTGTTGGGTGTATACAAATGAGAGCAATTTTTGCACATTGGTTTTATATCCTGAGTCTTTGCTGAAGTTATCAGGATAAGAAGCTTTTGGGCTAAGATGGTGGGGTTTTCTACATATAAGATCGTATCATCTGCAAACAAAGACAATTTGACCTCTCTCTTCCTATCTCAGTACCCTTGATTTCTTTCTCTTGCCTGATTGCCCTGGCCAGAAATTCCAATACTATGTTTAATGAGAAAGGTGAGAGAGAGCATCCTTGTCTTGTGTTGGTTTTCAAGGGAAATGCTTCGTTTTTGCCCATTTGGTATGATACTGGTTGTGGGTTTGTCATATACGGATTTTATTGTTTTAAGGCACTTCCCACCTCACTCTCTTGCTCCTGGTCCCACTATGTGATATATCTCCTCCCCCTTTGCCTTCTGTCATGATTGTAAGCTTCCTGAGCCCTCCTTAGAAGCAGATGTCAATGTTATGTTTCCTGTACAGCCTGCAGAACCATGAGACAGTTAAACCTATTTTCTTATAAACTACCCAGTCTCAGATATTTCTTTATAGAAGTGCAAGAAGAGACTAATACAAATACTCCAAAGTGGAATTGTTGGATCATGTGATATATGGTATATATAATATGGTGTGGAAGGTGATTGGATCATGAGGGAGATTTCTCTGTTCTTCTGATAGTGAGTTCTCACAAAATCTGATGATTTTAAAGTGTGACACTCCCCCCTCCTCCTGCCGCCATGTAAAATGTGTCTTGCTTCCCCTTCAGCTTCCGCCATGATTGTTAAGTTTCCTGAGGTATTCTCAGCCATGTGGAACTATGAGTCAATTAAACCTTTTTTCTATATAAATTACACATTCCCGGGTAGTTCTTTATAGCATTGTGAAAACGAACTAATACAGTATATATATTTGGAAAGACAGGGTATCACTTTGTCACCCAAGCTGGAGTGCCTTGGTGTGATCATAGCACACGGCAGCCTTGACCTCCTGGGCTCAAGCAGTCCTCCCACTTCAGCCTTCTGAGTAGCTGCTATTACAGGAACCCGCCATAACATCCAGATAGTTAAAAAAAAAAAAAAATTGTAGAGACAAGGTCTTTCTCTGATGCCCAGGCTGGTTTTGAACTCCTGAACTAAAGCAATTTTCCCACCTCAGCCTCCCAAAGTGCTGGAATTACAGGCACGAGCTACTATCCCTGGCCTGGTAATTTTATTTTTAGTTTTTTTTAGGAGCCTCCATAATATTTTCCACAGCAGTTACATCATTTTGCATTTCTACCAACAGCAGACAAAAGTTCTAATTTCTCCACATCCTCATGGATATTTGTTATTTACTGTTTGATAATGGCCATCCAAAACAGAAGAGAGAGTATACTAACTCACTGTCACTTTGATTTGCATTTCCTTGATAATTAGTGACCTTGGGCATCTTTTCATATACCCATTGGCCACTTGTCTTTGGAGAAATGTTTACTCAAGTCCTTTGTCTGTGTTTTAATTGAATTATTTGTTTCTTTGCTATTGAATTGTAGGAGTTTCTTATGTATTTTGGAAAACAATCTTTTTTCACATATGTATGGTTTGCAAATATTTTTCCCACTCCATGGGTTGTCTTATTATTCTGCTCATTGTTCCTTTTGCCACGCTTTTTATTTTGAGGTAGTCCCACTTGTATATTTTTGCTTTTGTAACTCGTGCTTTTGGTGTCTTATTTAATAAATTATTTCCAAGCTCAATGTCATGAAGATTTTCCTCCATGCTTTCTTCTAGTTGTATAGTTTCAGGCCTTGTGTTTAAATATTTAAACCATTTGAGGTGATTTTTGTATATAGTGTAATATAAGGCTCCAATTTTATCCTTTTCATGTGTCTATACAGTTTTCCTCAACATTATTTGTTGAAAAGAAAGAAGAATGGAATTTAATAATGATAATCTCACGCAGAAAGGAGTGCCAAGCCTGTACAAAGCACACTGGGGTAAAGGGCCCTGCCTCAAGCCTGCAGAATTCTGGGCCTCCAATTTGATCCCTGGTAATGAATTAATATGCAGAGCCCTGTAGAGAGGTCATCTTACTCTCTGTTCACAAACTGCCTCTTGACCTCTGCTGAGGATGGGTTCTAGGCCAGCAGTATGGTGATTTTATTCTGAGTCTATGGATACTCTCTTAACCTCTGTCAGTGGTATTCTGCAAAGAAGTGGTCTTTTAAAAGGACATAGAATTCCTCTTGAATTCTGATGAAAAAGAGTCTGGTTTAAATTCCTTCTACCTCTTACACTACAGTTTATCTACATTATCATTATAGTTTCAAAACACATATTTAGACATACTTGGCAGAAGAGTGGTCCTCTCGCTCTATAATTCTAGATAACTCTACTACTGATAATGTACCCTGACGTCACATCACACTGTTATTTCCAGTGAACTTACCTCTCTGGCATGCATTTTTGATAAGCCACATATTCAAGTAACTATTACAAAAGCAGCATGTAGCAAACAGTAAAATAAATTTGTAGAGAGATTAGAAAAATTATACTTGATGGGATAATTGAGAAAAGACATTTGGGAAGTAGCAATTAGGCTGGTTTTGAAGGATGTTAGAATTGGAGTCACAGAGAATAGCATGCATACAAAGAGGAAAACAGGGGTACTTAGACGAAATCATGGAAGTAGTCATTTTTGTGCAGCATACATTGCTTTAAATAGAGGTTTTTATGAATGTGGCTAGAAAGGTAAGTTGGAGCCTGTTTACAGGTGACCTTTAGCGTAAATTGAAAAGACATTCCACCATATTTTGTAAGTGCTAAAGAGCAAGCGACATCTTTTGAAATAGGAAGTGATGTATCTAAAGCATAATATGCTATCCTTTTCACAAGGAACCATGAGGATAAGAACCAAGAGGATCTTGTTTTTTTGTGTGGTGGTTTCATTTAGATATATATTTTCCCTGATTATGGCTTCTTTTATCATTTCTATTTTTCTTTTTTAACACTGTGTACCCTTGGATCTCTTTTTACCTCTAAGTGTGCTTAATTCTTCCTGGAATTTGGTAATCTATCCATCCATGTTTAAATATACACCAGGGTTCTTTGGGGGAACAATCTCACCTCTCCAGGCATAGAAATCTGTTGCCTTCCCCTATAACAGCAAACATTTCAGTAGATCCTATAACAAAAGATTAAGGTGCAAAAGGGTTAAATAATTATAATGTATGCAGAGCAGGAATAACAGCACTGATCTATCCCTGGGCATAAGCTCTCTGTCTACATCATCCTGGTAGCTGTTTAGGTAATCAATTTTCTGTAAACAAGGCATGAAAATGCTCCCACTTCCTTTGAAAGGACAGCACACCCAGGGTGTCTTTCACTCTTATTGATTTTAAATCACATTCAGTGACTGACTTTGAATCATTAAGTGGGTTTCCCTGGAGTTAAAGCACCAGAAAGATTTAATTAGAGAGCTTCAGTCCAGACAAAAGATACCATATCATTGACTTAAAATCTGAACTGAACTTCTCTTTTGATGCTGATGGGTGAAAAATGAACTTGTTTTGGTTGTTTCTAAAATGTTTTCTGAGGCCCTGTGGATTTCTTGAGGTCAGGCAATCTATCTGATGAATTTATCTGCAAACCCCAGCAGAGGGCCTAGCACTGGGCAGGTGTTACGAAGAAGTTTTCAGTTTCTTTAACTGAATGGCCTTTCGACCTATTAAAAGCAATTCAAAATGAAAGTTAATAACAAATTGATTACTGCATACTCTAAAACTATTTGGAAATATTTGGTTCCAAATAATATAAATATCTTGTCTTTAAGTGTTAATAAGATCAGGAAGTATCTTATGTTATAAGCAGTTATAATGTGAAACTGAAAGGAGGTTTTCAATGTCACATGGAAATGATTTTAGGTACAATCCTCAGCAATAGTTATGTTTTTTGTCACAGCTATATTTTTATCCATAATGTGTATATTATATGAAAATATATTGATCTGTGTAAAAATTTCTTTGGGACAAATCTTCATAAAGAGATTTTTTTGGGTTTTCTTAAGTACATATGGTCACAAAGAAAGGAACAACAAACACCAGGGCCTGGTTGAGGCTGGAAGGAGAAAGAAGGGTAAGGATTGAAAAACTACCTATCAGGCACTAAACTGTTATTACCTGGGTGACAAAATAATCTGTACACCAACCCCCAGCCAAACACAATTTACCTGTTTAACAAGCCTGCACATGTACCCTTGAACCTAAATGTTAAAACAAAACAAAACAAAAGGATTGTAAAAAGAACAATTGTTGAGTTTTAAGATATACATATATTTGACAAATTGAATTACTCTCCAGAGTGGCTGCATCAGTCGACATTCCCATCAACAGTGCAATTTTGTAACATCTAAGCCTGGATTTGGCATTATCCAGCTTCCTAATTTTTGTCAATCTAATAATAAGGGCATCTTTATCGAATTTTCACATTGATTTACTAAAGTGTTTTAGATCCTCTGGTTTACACATGAGAAAGCTGAGACACAGCAAGATGAAGCTCTCTGACCAAAGTCACACAGCTATATGTATGCTCTCAGGTAACAGAATTGCTTTGCTTATTGCATTTGAAGTCTGGGCAATTGCCTCAAAGAATTTCTTTGGGGAATGATGTTCTAAAGAATACCGTTCTAATTTTTCTTCAACTAATTACCCACCAATTCTTGATTCTTTTGGATCTAGAAGTGATTAAAAGTAAATCTGGAGATGTATTGTTAAGCTTTGACCAAGGAACACAATCTGATTGCGTATAAATATATGAGAGCAACTGATTTGCCTAATTTTCCATTTCTAACAGCCTATAAACATGAGGAATACACTTAGGAATGAAACTGTTCATCTCATCACAAAGAGATTTCTACATGAGTGTTTGTCATGCACTGGCACAGGATTTTCGGTCTGATTTATAACAGTCTCTCTGGTCACCTACTCAAAACCCTGCTGTCCTAATACCACCCATATGCCAAGTCATCATTTTTGTCATGTAATTTTGCTTCTAGCCCCTTTCCAACTGATATGATTTGGCTCTGTGTCCCCATCCAAATCTCATGTCGAATTGTAATTCCCAATACTGGGGGAAGGACCTGGTGGGAGGTGATTAGATCATGGGGGAGGATTTCCCCTTGCTGTTCTCGTGATAGTGAGTGAGTCTCACAAGACCTGGTTCTTTAAAAGTGTGTAACACTTCTGTCTTAGCTTCCTCTTTCTCTGCCACTCCACCACATGAAGAAGGTGCTTGCTTCCCATTCGCCCTACTGCCATGATTGTAAGGTTCCCAAGGCCTTCCCGGTCATGCTTGCTGTACAGCTTGCAGAACTGTAAGTCAATTAAATCCTTTTTCTTCATAAATTACCCAATCTCAGGTAGTTCTTTATAGCAGTGTGAGAACGGACTCATACGCCAACTTTATCCTTTTCTTATCAAGAATTATAGATGGTCCCTGTTTCCAAATAATCTCCTCTACATCAACCCTCTTAATTTACCTTTCAAATTTCTCTTACACTTAGCATCAATCAATGACAGTACCATTCCCAACTCTACCCCTCTTCAACCTAGCCATCCAGCGTATAGCAACAATTATCATTCTTCCAATATTTTAAGATCTTCTCATCATTCCAAAATGGAAGTTGCGGTACAACCAAGAGGAGCTCTCCACTCAGTTAAAGAATGAGGGGAAAACTGCTTTAAAATCATATATTCACACATGTATTAACTGTTTGATTATGGACAAGATAACATAATTTCTGTCCACCTAAGTTGATCCTTCTGCAAAATGAAGACAATAAAATCCAAATCATACAGCATTTGTGGGCATTAATGAATAAAACTACCTAGAACAATGCACATCTGATACATCATAAGCAGTAAGTAAATTATTTCCATTATGGTTATTGTTATCTTAAGTTTTTCAAGAGAGTATCTGTATAATAAATTTATTTTCTTGAAGAAATATGAATTAATTTTAATATGGATGTTAATGACAAAAATAAAGCACATTCATTATAAAGGTCAAGAAGAATAAAATGTGTACAAATTTTTAAAAATTCACATTATTCCTCAGGCATGTTTCTCAAAGGTAACTCTACTCCTTAAAGACATTTTTCTTTGCCTATGCAAATATATAAACACTATGTAGATTTCTTATTAATGAAAATAGGAATATAATATACATACTGTTCTATGATTTAACTCTTTTATCTATTTACATTTTTATTTAAAAGCATAGAATTCTATAGCATGACCACACCCAGAGGTAGGCTAGTAAATGTCTAATAACTGGTTCTCCAGAAAAAACGGCCCCAATTAGTACCATTTTCTTATTTTTGTGTTGTAAATACTCCCACGGCTGAACGCAAGCAACCACTGTAACATTGATAACCACAGAATTAGAAAGAAAAGTTAATACCCAGCTCTTGCAAAGCAGTATAGAAGAACTCCTGCACACCACTGGCTGTGCCATTATTTAAAAAAGTAAAAGTGATGTTTTTATATGGAACTTTTAATAAATACAGGGGTATCATCTTAGGGTAAACCAAATAGATTGTAGTGTAAAATAGTATGAGGATTTCTACATGAAAATCTAAGCAAATACATAAATAACAAGACTATATTTTCTCAAACACTATATTTTAAATGATATAAAAAGTATAAAACCTCATAATTCATAAAAGCACACTACAAATATTTACAGTATCAACACAATTTTATGAAAAACATAATTACACATAGTTAAAGGTAAGTACTTTTTGAGATAAGTAGTGACTAGATATAAAGTTGATTATGAGAATTTTGTCAGAATAGGTGATGGAATTACCGGTTACCTTAATTTTCTTCTTTCAACTTTTCTGTATTTTTTTAATCTCAAACTATGTTTGTAATTTGAAATTCAACTTAAAAAATAAAAATCCATTTTTATGATCAGATTCTGTAGTTCTGTGATACTCTCCTTTTAAAGGTATTCTAAATATAAGGCAATCTAAGTAATGTAGGGACTCAATCTATGTACATTGTCACTGAGATAATTCATAATTATTTAGTCACTAAATATCAAAGATCCATTGTTTAAATTGTTCAGCTTTCAGAACTTGTTTGAGTCCTGGTTTAGCATCAGCACCATATTGCCTGCAATCCATCCTTACATATCCATATTGTAACATTTGGAATGAATACAATTTAATAATATATATTTTTAAGAGCAGTAAAATACAAAATCAAATCAAATAAGTGATTTTGAGACTTATTTGATAAGAATTTAAATCTACCAGTTTACTATTTTTTTTTTTTTTGGCTGTCTCTTGATTCTTTATTCTCTTTTTCTCTATCTATGCCTTCTTTTGGATGAAAAATAGACAATTTTTAGTATTCCATTTAATCTCCTCTTCTGGTTTATTAGCTTTATTAAGTACTTATTGCTTTTTAATAATAGTTGCTTCATGATTTGATAAGTATCTTAAAGACACTTATCAGATAAGTCTCAATATTACTTGTATCATTTGATTTAATATTTAATAGTATTTAGTATTTAATAGTGATTTAGTATTTAGCATTTGATTTGATTTAATATTTAATAATATTTAGTATTTAATAGTAAATGAGTGATTTCTAAGTGCACAATCTGTCTAGCAATTACTAATTACTAAATAAACATTAACTTCCCTTTCTGTTATTACATCACTTATTTGAAACTCTAGGCATGTGTATAGCCAGTGCTCGATAATAAAACAAACAATTTTAAGTTTTTCAAATAGGAAGGGATTTATTTATTTATTTATTTATTGAGACGGAGTCTCGCTCTGTCACCCAGGCTGGAGTGCAGTGGTGCCATCTCAGCTCACTGCAAACTCCGCCTCCCAGGTTCACGTCATTCTCCTGCTTCAGCCTCCCGAGTAGCTGGGACTACAGGTGTCCGCCACCACGCCTGGCTAATTTTTTAATATTTTTAGTAGACACCGGATTTCACCGTATTAGCCAGGATGGTCCCGATCTCTTGACCCCGTGATCTGCCCACCTCGGCCTCCCAAAGTGCTGGGATTACAGGCATGAGTCACTGTGCCCAGCCGGTAAGGGATTTAATAAATATGTTAGTTGTCTATAAAATCACTGCAAGGGAAAAGCTTTCACTGACAACGATGTAGTAAAAAAAAGCTGCTTTTACCCTCTTGCCCATAACAACTAAAACGATAGACAAAAAAACCATTGGTTTTCAGGCATTAGATATCAGATAATGAAGAACAGTTATCCCTGTGAGAAAGCACAAACAAGATGAGACTTAAGAGGACCCCAGCTTACTGGACGGTGAGAGTTTTTTGGTTGTGGGTTAGGAAAAAGAAACTCAAGAGGGTCCTTGAGGCTCACTCTGAGTTGAAGAGACGAAACTTGGAGTCCAGGGAGGCCAAGGTGGCTAGAGTTCACATGGAAGAGCACCAGAGAAGAAGAAGATACACAGAAAGAGCTTCAGAGACCTGCAGTGTCCCTCTTAAATATTCAGCAGACTATTTTGAATGCATGTGAGGAAACTCACCTAGGTAAAGGAAAGGACAACTCAAGAAGATTAAGAACAATCCCAAGTTTCAAATAGGGCTAGGAGTAGTGGACAAAGTATTCTATAGCACACAAGGTAGAGGGTTTTGTATCAGGAGCAGGGGGAAATTAGCCCTAAACTAAATACCACTCTGGTCTCACCTAACAAAAATTATATGTAATACTCTAAAGTATCAAGCTGCTTCTTGGCAAATCAATTGTGTCCCAAAACAAATCAAAATAATATTTACAGAAATTTATGCATTTATATCCAGCACCCATCAAGTTAAAATTCACAATGTTTAGAGTCCAATAAAATGTTCCTGAAAATGTAAAGAAGGGGAAAAATATGACCCATAATGAAGAAAAAATAAACTGATTGTAACTAGCCCAGAGAGAACATTTGACATAATTAATGAACAAAACATTTAAACAGTTATTGTAAATTGATGGTGTATGTTCCAGAAGCTACAAGAAAAAAGTAAAAGACATGGAAGATATTTTTAAAAGCCAAAATGAACTTATAGAGGTGAAAACTTTCTCTGAAACAAAAAATATACTGGATATTTGAACATTTTTTGATCTATTGAAATGGCAATTTCATAGGGTTCAAATTAATAAATATATAGAAGTCCAGAGATCAATGCTTTGATGTTATCCTTTATTTCTATTTCTTAGGTTAATTTTTTAAAAATGTGTTGCCTATATGTTTTTTGTAAGCTTCTCTTTTTAATTAAAGGTTACATATATATATAAAATATATAAATAGCATGTGTATTTTTATATTTGTTGTAATATTTTTATAACAAACATAAAGTGGTATAATATCTTTTGATGGTAGACAGTGATCAGTTCAAGATGCAACTATAAATTGTTAAGCAACTATTATTATAAAACAATAAAGTACTTGATAAAGCTAATAAACCAAAAGAAGAGATAAAATGCAATACGACAAATGGTCTTTTTTTAAAAAGTAGATTTATTAAAAAAGAGGTGAAGATCTGAGTGTTGAGAGGCAAATGGGGTCTCTGGGGGATCCTGTCCTGCAGCAGGACTGACTTTCAGATGACTGTGCTTATAAGGCAAATGAGCGCCTTCCTGGTTGCCTTAGTTCTTTCCATTTCAGACACCACATTTGGATCCGGGGGCAGCTGCTCAACTCTACCCAACTCCACCATGGCTACCTGGGCTTGGAGAACATGTGAGTATTAGCTACTTTTACAGTCAAATAGGAATCTTGTAGAAGAAACAGATAGACAGACCCACCAAAGTCTCTCACTCTGACCTAGCAAGCTGGTGAAGTCACTGTCGGTCCTAGTTCGCTTGTATGTTGGGCTACAGGCCCATTCCAGTACAGCCCAACTCCTTTTTTTTTTCGTTTTTTTTTTTTTTTTTGAGATGGGGCCTCACTATATTACCCAGGCTGGTCTCAAACTCCTAGGTTCAAAGGATCTTCTAGCCTCAGCCTCCTGAGTAGCTGGGACTACAGTGCGTGCCACCATGCCTATTTTTTTTTTTTTTTTTAATGAGACAGGGTCTCACTACATTACCTAGGCTGGTCTTAAGCAACCCTCCTGCCTCAGCCTCCCAAGTAGCTGGGACTACAGGCACAAGCCACTGCACCCAGCTCCAACTCCTTTCTTTATGCAAATACAAAAGGCAAACCGTGGTGCCACACTTAGTCCTTAGTACCAGCCCTGGCTCATCCTCCTAGTCCTTCCCTAGTATTTGCATCAATGGCTAAGCTGATGGCAGACCTCATCCTGGGGTAAGACTCATTCAGGGAAGCAGCAACAAAGGAGGGTGGGGAAAGAGGTCAGGTCAGATTTACCTAACATGATATGTAGCATGACAAGTGCCCATTAAATCTCAGCTACTACTAAAGTTGGTGAGAAAGAGGTATGGAGGCATTAAGACCTGAAGCACTGAGTTGGTCCATAACCCTGGGCTTTAGAACAAGGTCTGGTTTTATTTTCTGGCAGAATCTTTTAAAATATAAGACCGATAAAACACATCTCAACCTTGCAATCTGCCAGCATGCTTTGTTTCTACAAGATGCATGCTAGACCATGAGACTATGTAGCAAAGGGTCTTTAAGAGGATTTGGTTGGGAGAAATAGAAAAAGCAGATCTCAGGGAAGCCTGGGCTAGCCCAAAAGCTGAGCTACATCCCTGAACATTAGAGCAGTCCTTGTCTTTTCAGATCCTCATACGTCTTCTTATTCACAACATTCCCACTTGAGTCTTCATATTCTTCCTCAGTGTCAGGCTGCCATCGTTCTGAAGCCTTCTGCAATTTCAGTTTGGCCCACAAGGAGACAGCATCTTCAATCTGTGTCACATTAGCAAAGTGAGCAGTGTTTGGGTTGCCCAAACACCTCATACCATGAGCATGACGCCATTTAGCAAAGTGTCGCTGGAAGGCTTTGGGCCCTCGGTCGCTGTAGTTTCCACAAATCTCACAGTTGTAGTTGATATTTAGGCCATGAAGCTTATAAAAAAAAGTCTATTTTTAATCCAAAAGAAGGCATAAAAAGAGGAAAAGAGAATAAAGAACACAAGAGACAGTTAACAAACAGAGCAAACAGATTTAAACTCAACTGTATCAGCAATCACATTAAATGTAAGTCATCTGAACACACCAATTACAAGGCAGACACTTTCAGATGGATTAAAAAGCAAGACCCAACTATATGTTGCCCACAAGAAATCCACGTGAAATATAGATGTATATAGCAAAAAGTAAAAGGATGCTAAAACTAAGCAAAAAATAAAAATAAATAAAACGGTTACACTAACATAGGACAGAATAGATTTAAGAGCAAATTATAGCAACAGAGAAAATAATTATTTTATAATGATAAAGCCTCAATTCATTAAGAACATATAATAATATCAAATTAGCAGAGTTTCTAAATACATGAATCAAAAATCGAAGTAACTGCAAAGATATATAGAAAAAATCAAAATTATAGTCAGAGATTTCAGTACCTCTTTCTCAATAATAGGTAGAAAAACTATGGATAAAATCTTAAGTAAGGGTGTAGAAGATAACACTGTCAATCAACGTAACCTTATTGACATTTACAGAACACTCAATAAAACAATGTAAGGATAAACATTATATTCAATTTCACACACAATATTTACCAAGATTGATTATATTCTCACCTATAAAATAAGTTGCTATAAATGTAAAAGGATAAAATCATGAAAAGTATTTTCTCTGACCACAAGGGAATTAAAATAGAAAGCAGTAGAATAATATGTTTGGGAAATTTAAAATATCTGGAATTTAAAAGCACATTCCCGAATAACTCATGGGTAAAAGAAAAGTCAAAAGGGAAGTTGGAAACATGTCAAAATTTGTGGAATGCATATAAAACAATATTTAGAGGCAAACTTATTATTCTAAACAGCTACATTAGAAAAGAACAAAGGTCTCAAATCAATGTCAGTGAATAGAAAACAAAATCAATAAAGCCAAAAGCTGGTTCTTTGAAAAGATTAGCAAAATTGATAAACTTCTAATCAGACTGATAAGGAAAAATAGACAGAAGACACAAATTACAAACACCAGAAATGAGAGAGGGTATATCACTACATAAAGAGAATAATAAGGGAATATTATATATAATGTTATACAAACAAATTCAACTACTTAAAAGAAATAAATTTCTTGAAAAATACAACCTTAAAAAGCCTCACTTGAGAAACAGATAATAGAGGGGCGGAGCAAGATGGCCGAATAGGAACAGCTCCAGTCTCCAACTCCCAGCGCGAGTGACACAGAAGACCGGTGATTTCCGCATTTTCAACTGAGGTACTGGGTTCATCTCACTGGGGAGTGCCGGACGATCGGTGCTGGTCAGCTGCTGCAGCCCGACCAGCGAGAGCTGCAGCAGGGCGAGGCATTACCTCACCTGGGAAGCGCAAGGGGGAAGGGAATCCCTTTTCCTAGCCAGGGGAACTGAGACACACAACACCTGGAAAATCGGGTAACTCCCACCCCAATACTGTGCTTTAAGCAAACAGGCACACCAGGAGATCATATCCCACACCTGGCCGGGAGGGTCCCACACCCACGGAGCCTCCCTCATTGCTAGCACAGCAGTCTGTGATCTACCGGCAAGGCAGCAGCGAGGCTGGGGGAGGGGCGCCCGCCATTGCTGAGGCTTAAGTAGGTAAACAAAGCTGCTGGGAAGCTCGAACTGGGTGGAGCTCACAGCAGCTCAAGGAAACCTGCCTGTCTCTGTAGACTCCACCTCTGGGGACAGGGCACAGTAAACAATAACAAACACAGCCGAAACCTCAGCAGACGCAAACGACTCTGTCTGACAGCTTTGAAGAGAGCAGTGGATCTCCCAACACGGAGGTTGAGATCTGAGAAGGGACAGACTCCCTGCTCAAGTGGGTCCCTGACCCCTGAGTAGCCTAACTGGGAGACATCCCCCACTAGGGGCAGTCTGACACCCCACACCTCACAGGGTGGAGTACACCCCTGAGAGGAAGCTTCCAAAGCAAGAATCAGACAGGTACACTCGCTGTTCAGCAATATTCTATCTTCTGCAGCCTCTGCTGCTGATACCCAGGCAAACAGGGTCTGGAGTGGACCTCAAGCAATCTCCAGCAGACCTACAGCTGAGGGTCCTGACTGTTAGAAGGAAAACTATCAAACAGGAAGGACACCTACACCAAAACCCCATCAGTACATCACCATCATCAAAGACCAGAGGCAGATAAAACCACAAAGATGGGGAAAAAGCAGGGCAGAAAAGCTGGAAATTCAAAAAATAAGAGCGCATCTCCCCCGGCAAAGGAGCGCAGCTCATCGCCAGCAACGGATCAAAGCTGGACGGAGAATGACTTTGACGAGATGAGAGAAGAAGGCTTCAGTCCATCAAATTTCTCAGAGCTGAAGGAGGAATTACGTACCCAGCGCAAAGAAACTAAAAATCTTGAAAAAAAAGTGGAAGAATTGATGGCGAGAGTAATTAATGCAGAGAAGGTCATAAACGAAATGAAAGAGATGAAAACCATGACACGAGAAATACATGACAAATGCACAAGCTTCAGTAACCGACTCGATCAACTGGAAGAAAGAGTATCAATGATTGAGGATCAAATGAATGAAATGAAGCGAGAAGAGAAACCAAAAGAAAAAAGAAGAAAAAGAAATGAACAAAGCCTGCAAGAAGTATGGGATTATGTAAAAAGACCAAATCTACGTCTGATTGGGGTGCCTGAAAGTGAGGGGGAAAATGGAACCAAGTTGGAAAACACTCTTCAGGATATCATCCAGGAGAACTTCCCCAACCTAGTAGGGCAGGCCAACATTCAAATCCAGGAAATACAGAGAACGCCACAAAGATACTCCTCGAGAAGAGCAACTCCAAGACACATAATTGCCAGATTCACCAAAGTTGAAATGAAGGAAAAAATCTTAGGGCAGCCAGAGAGAAAGGTCGGGTTACCCACAAAGGGAAGCCCATCAGACTAACAGCAGATCTCTCGGCAGAAACTCTCCAAGCCAGAAGAGAGTGGGGGCCAATATTCAACATTCTTAAAGAAAAGAATTTTAAACCCAGAATTTCATATCCAGCCAAACTAAGTTTCATAAGTGAAGGAGAAATAAAATTCTTTACAGATAAGCAAATGCTTAGAGATTTTGTCACCACTAGGCCTGCCTTACAAGAGACCCTGAAGGAAGCACTAAACATGGAAAGGAACAACCGGTACCAGCCATTGCAAAAACATGCCAAAATGTAAAGACCATTTAGGCTAGGAAGAAACTGCATCAACTAACGAGCAAAATAACCAGTTTATATCATAATGGCAGGATCAAGTTCACACATAACAATCTTAACCTTAAATGTAAATGGACTAAATGCTCCAATTAAAAGACACAGACTGGCAAACTGGATAAAGAGTCAAGACCCATCAGTCTGCTGTATTCAGGAGACCCATCTCACACGCAGAGACATACATAGGCTCAAAATAAAGGGATGGAGGAAGATTTACCAAGCAAATGGAGAACAAAAAAAAAGCGGGGGTTGCAATACTAGTCTCTGATAAAACAGACTTTAAACCATCAAAGATCAAAAGAGACAAAGAAGGCCATTACATAATGGTAAAGGGATCAATTCAACAGGAAGAGCTAACTATCCTAAATATATATGCACCCAATACAGGAGCACCCAGATTCATAAAGCAAGTCCTTAGAGACTTACAAAGAGACTTAGACTCCCATACAGTAATAATGGGAGACTTCAACACTCCACTGTCAACATTAGACAGATCAACAAGACAGAAAGTTAACAAGGATATCCAGGAATTGAACTCATCTCTGCAGCAAGGAGACCTAATAGACATCTATAGAACTCTCCACCCCAAATCAACAGAATATACATTCTTCTCAGCACCACATCGTACTTACTCCAAAACTGACCACGTAATTGGAAGTAAAGCACTCCTCAGCAAATGTACAAGAACAGAAATTATAACAAACTGTCTCTCAGACCACAGTGCAATCAAACCAGAACTCAGGACTAAGAAACTCAATCAAAACCACTCAACTACATGGAAACTGAACAACCTGCTCCTGAATGACTACTGGGTACATAACGAAATGAAGGCAGAAATAAAGATGTTCTTTGAAACCAATGAGAACAAAGATACAACATAACAGAATCTCTGGGACACATTTAAAGCAGTGTGTAGAGGGAAATTTATAGCACTAAATGCCCACAAGAGAAAGCAGGAAAGATCTAAAATTGACACCCTAACATCACAGTCACAATTAAAAGACATAGAGAAGCAAGAGCAAACACATTCGAAAGCTAGCAGAAGGCAAGAAATAACTAAGATCAGAGCAGAACTGAAGGAGATAGAGACACAAAAAACCCTCCAAAAAATCAATGAATCCAGGAGTTGGTTTTTTGAAAAGATCAACAAAATTGACAGACCACTAGCAAGACTAATAAAGAAGAAAAGAGAGAAGAATCAAATCGACGCAATTAAAAATGATAAAGGGGATATCACCACCGACCCCACAGAAATACAAACTACCATCAGAGAATACTATAAACACCTCTACGCAAATAAACTGGAAAATCTAGAAGAAATGGATAATTTCCTGGACACTTACACTCTTCCAAGACTAAACCAGGAAGAAGTTGAATCCCTGAATAGACCAATAGCAAGCTCTGAAATTGAGGCAATAATTAATAGCCTACCAACCAAAAAAAGTCCAGGACCAGATGGATTCACAGCTGAATTCTACCAGAGGTACAAGGAGGAGTTAGTACCATTCCTTCTGAAACTATTCCAATCAATAGAAAAAGAGGGAATCCTCCCTAACTCATTTTATGAGGCCAACATCATCCTGATACCAAAGCCTGGCAGAGACACAACAAAAAAAGAGAATTTTAGACCAATATCCCTGATGAACATCGATGCAAAAATCCTCAATAAAATACTGGCAAACCGGATTCAGCAACACATCAAAAAGCTTATCCACCATGATCAAGTGGGCTTCATCCCTGGGATGCAAGGCTGGTTCAACATTTGCAAATCAATAAACATAATCCAGCATATAAACAGAACCAAAGACAAGAACCACATGATTATCTCAATAGATGCAGAAAAGGCTTTTGACAAAATTCAACAGCCCTTCATGCTAAAAACGCTCAATAAATTCGGTATTGATGGAACGTACCTCAAAATAATAAGAGCTATTTATGACAAACCCACAGCCAATATCATACTGAATGGGCAAAAACTGGAAAAATTCCCTTTGAAAACTGGCACAAGACAGGGATGCCCTCTCTCACCACTCCTATTCAACATAGTCTTGGAAGTTCTGGCTAGGGCAATTAGGCAAGAGAAAGAAATCAAGGGTATTCAGTTAGGAAAAGAAGAAGTCAAATTGTCCCTGTTTGCAGATGACATGATTGTATATTAGGAAAACCCCATTGTCTCAGCCCAAAATCTCCTTAAGCTGATAAGCAACTTCAGCAAAGTCTCAGGATACAAAATTAATGTGCAAAAATCACAAGCATTCTTATACACCAGTAACAGACAAACAGAGAGCCAAATCAGGAATGAACTTCCATTCACAATTGCTTCAAAGAGAATCAAATACCTAGGAATCCAACTTACAAGGGATGTAAAGGACCTCTTCAAGGAGAACTACAAACCACTGCTCAGTGAAATAAAAGAGAACACAAACAAATGGAAGAACATACCATGCTCATGGATAGGAAGAATCAATATCATGAAAATGGCCATACTGCCCAAGGTAATTTATAGATTTAATGCCATCCCCATCAAGCTACCAATGAGTTTCTTCACAGAATTGGAAAAAACTGCTTTAAAGTTCATATGGAACCAAAAAAGAGCCCACATCTCCAAGACAATCCTAAGTCAAAAGAACAAAGCTGGAGGCATCACGCTACCTGACTTCAAACTATACTACAAGGCTACAGTAACCAAAACAGCATGGTACTGGTACCAAAACAGAGATATAGACCAATGGAACAGAACAGAGTCCTCAGAAATAATACCACACATCTACAGCCATCTGATCTTTGACAAACCTGAGAAAAACAAGAAATGGGGAAAGGATTCCCTATTTAATAAATGGTGCTGGGAAAATTGGCTAGCCATAAGTAGAAAGCTGAAACTGGATCCTTTCCTTACTCCTTATACGAAAATTAATTCAAGATGGATTAGAGACTTAAATGTTAGACCTAATACCATAAAAATCCTAGAGGAAAACCTAGGTAGTACCATTCAGGACACAGGCATGGGCAAAGACTTCATGTCTAAAACACCAAAAGCAACGGCAGCAAAAGCCAAAATTGACAAATGGGATCTCATTAAACTAAAGAGCTTCTGCACAGCAAAAGAAACTACCATCAGAGTGAACAGGCAACCTACAGAATGGGAGAACATTTTTGCAATCTACTCATCTGACAAAGGGCTAATATCCAGAACCTACAAAGAACCCAAACAAATTTACAAGAAAAAAACAAACAACCCCATCAAAAAGTGGGCAAAGGATATGAACAGACATTTCTCAAAAGAAGCCATTCATACAGCCAACAGACACATGAAAAAATGCTCATCATCACTGGCCATCAGAGAAATGCAAATCAAAACCACAATGAGATACCATCTCACACCAGTTAGAATGGCGATCATTAAAAAGTCAGGAAACAACAGGTGCTGGAGAGGATGTGGAGAAATAGGAACACTTTTACACTGTTGGTGGGATTGTAAACTAGTTCAACCATTATGGAAAACAGTATGGCGATTCCTCAAGGATCTAGAACTAGATGTACCATATGACCCAGCCATCCCATTCCTGGGTATATACCCAAAGGATTATAAATTATGCTGCTATAAAGACACATGCACACGTATGTTTATTGCAGCACTATTCACAATAGCAAAGACTTGGAATCAACCCAAATGTCCATCAGTGACAGACTGGATTAAGAAAATGTGGCACATATACACCATGGAATACTATGCAGCCATCAAAAAGGATGAGTTTGTGTCCTTTGTAGGGACATGGATGCAGCTGGAAACCATCATTCTTAGCAAACTATCACAAGAACAGAAAACCAAACACCGCATGTTCTCACTCATAGGTGGGAACTGAACAATGAGATCACTTGGACTCAGGAAGGGGAACATCACACAACGGGGCCTATCATGGGGAGGGGGGAGGGGGGAGGGATTGCATTGGGAGTTATACCTGATGTAAATGACGAGTTGATGGGTGCAGCACACCAACATGGCACAAGTATACATATGTAACAAACCTGCACGTTATGCACATGTACCCTACAACTTAAAGTATAATAATAATAAAATAAAAAAAAAAAAAGAAACAGATAATTAGAATAGCCTTATGTGATTACTTTCATAGGTTAACTTTTGGCTAAGCTATGGTGACCAGCTATTTTGGTCAAATACTAGTCTAGATGTTGCTTTAAGTAAAGCAGATTATGCTCAATTGTATTGGTGGTCCTCACCCAATTAGTTGAAGGCCTTAGGAGCTAAAAGTGAAGTTTCCTGGGGAAGAAGGAATTCTGCCTCTTAAAGGCAACACAGAAATCATTCCCGAGTTTCCAGCCTGATTGATTGCCCTATGGATTCAAGACTGCAACATCAACTCTTATTTGAATTTCCAGCTTCTTACAGTCTTCCCTGTAAGTTTCAGATTTGCTAGCCTCCAGAGTCATATAATCCAAAGTTTTAAGAAACTCTCAATAGATGATAGATAGATATGTTTATAGATAAAGATGTATCTAAATCTAGGGAGATAAGTATTCTCTTTTTATATATACCTATATATATAGAATCCCTATAAGTAACATATCTGTATCTACATATAAAATAGAATGTATGTAATAGGATATATATATATATATATATATATATATATATATAAAATGTGATATATACACACACATCTATTTATCTATCTATTTATCCATCCTACTGATTCTGTTTCTCTGGAGAGCCCTGACTGATACACATTTTGGCACTGAGAATGGCTCAAGAGGAACAGAATTTTAGGGATGAGTTTTAGGAATTTGTTCTGGGGTTTCTGTAATTACTTCTCAAAATTACCATTGGGTACTCCCAAAAAATATTTATAAGATGTAAGGTTCTAGGTGACTATGTATTTGATATGTTATAAAACATTTTTGTCAAACTAACAAGTGTAATGAGATTGGCTGGTTGCTCCTAATTGCATTTGACAAAGCGGAGAATGCAAAGTATGAACCAAGGGCTTCAGTCAGCTCAAGTGTCACATAAATTACATGAAAGATTCTAAGTCTGCTGTGAAAGAAACCTTTACCTCCTGTAGCCACAGAATTTATATTGCTGGACTCCAGCACCCTATCATCAAATGGAAATGGTATATATGAGATCAGGCTCAACCAGCTCTGAAGGCACAAGTAAGTTATACGCAGTAGTGGCCCAAATGTTTATAGTCCCCATTCCTGTTTCATTATCTTCCTTTTTTTTTTTTTTTTTCCTGTTACATTGTCTTTTCACGCCACACTCATACCGATGTCCTCATAGGTGATTCCATATGACTGAGAAAGAGAAAAGTCAGGCCTGGTTTACAGATGGTTTTGCGTGATATGCATGCACCGCCAGAAAGTGCACAGCTGCAGCGCTATTGCCCCTTTCTAGGACTTCCCTGAAGGGTATTTGTGAAGGGACAATCTACGCAGTGAGCAGAACTTGGAGCAGTGCACACGATTTTTCATTTTGCTTTGAAGAAGAAATGGGCAAATGTGTGAACGTATGCCAATTCACAGAATGTGGCTAATGGTTTGACTAGATGGATGGTGGATCTAAATGTGGTCTAAACCTAGGGAGGAGTGTTTTTATAACAAGCACTCTCTAATAGAACAATTTTTTAAAAATATTCATAAATTAAAGAAAATAACAATAATGTTCAGAAAAGTGTAATGTTTTCTTCACTAATCTTTTTTATTTACAATGACTACAAGACATAAGAGAATTTTAAGAAAGCCAACATGTGCAATAGGTACAATGTAAGCAACCATTCAATTATACAGCTAACCTAACATGTTAATTTCTTCATTTGTTCTGTAGTTTCAAAACTAAAGAAATGAAAATTATTTCACTTTTAAAGATATTGTTCAAAATGAGTAAAATATTTTATGTATAAACATAGTAAAATTTCAGACTTCTCAAACAAAACTGTACCTCGGAGTTCACACTTTCACTTTTTATACACAAAAACAAATACATCCAATTGTGTCTTTACCATCTTTGTGAATTATTGTTTATTTTGAATTAACTGTTTAAAAATAAAATATGCATATTACATACATTACTATAGAGTTTCAAGATTAGATGTGCACTGGAAGTGAACTCGAAAAATTCCACATCCTGAAGAGCTTAACTACAAAACAGTAGTAGCTATGTCAGTCGGGGTCAGGGGCCAACTATATATGCCTTCTGGTAACCTCTATTCTATTTTCTATCTCTATGAAATTGTTCATTCTAGGTATTTCAAGTAAGTGGAATTATATAATATCTGTTTTACTGGGTCTGGTTTACTTCACATGGCATAATATTTTCAAGGTTCATCATCCATGTCATAGTCTATATCAGAATTTCATTCATTTCATAGCTGAATAATATTCCAATGTATGTATATATCGCATTCTGTGTATCCATTCATCTGTTGATGAATACTTGGGTTGTTTCTACCTTTGACTATTGTAAATAGTGCTGCTATGAACATTTGTGTACAAATATCCGTTTGAGCCCTGCTCTCAATTATTTTGAGTGTGTACCTGGGAGTGGGATTTCTGGAACACATGGTATTCTATGGTTAACTTTTTGGGGAACCACCAAACTGTTTTCCACAGCAGCTGCATCATTTTTCCTTCACACCAGCAGTTCATGGGGGCTCCAATTTCTCCACATCCTCGCAAACACTCGTTGTTTATAAATTCCCTCACAATAGCCATGCTAAGGGGTTTGAAGTGATTATCTGATTGTGGTTTGGACTTGCATTTCCCTAATGATTACTGATTTTGGCATCTTTTCAGGTATCTATTGGCCATTTGTATATCTTCCCTGAAGAAATGTCTATTTAAGTCATTTGTCCTTTATTTATTTATTGGAGACACAGTCTTGCTCTGTCGCTCAGGCTAGAATGCAGTGGAGCAATCTTGGCTCACTGCAACTGCAACTCCTCCTCCTGGGCTCAAGCTATCCTCCCACCTCATCCTCTCGAGTAGCTGGGTCTACAGGTGCATGCCATCACGCCCAGCTAAATCTCGTACTTTTTTTTCTTCTTTTTTTTTTTGAGATGGAGCCTCTCTCTGTCGCCCAGGCTGGAGTGCAGTGGTGTAATCTAGGCTCACTGCAAGCTCCACCTCCTGGGTTCATGCCATTCTCCTACCTCAGCCTCCCGAGAAGCTGGGACCACAGGTGCCTGCCATCATGTCCGGTTAATTTTTTTGTATTTTTAGTAGAGATGGGGTTTCACCCTGTTAGCCAGGATGGTCTCGATCTCCTGACCTCGTGATCTGCCTGCCTCAGCCTCCCAAAGTGCTGGGATTACAGGCATGAGTTACTGTGCCCGGCCAGTAAGGGATTTAATAAGTAAGCACCCAGCCAAATTTTGTACTTTTGGTAGAGATAGGGATTCACTATGTTGCCCAGGCTGGTCTCAAACTGCTGAGCTCAAGCAATCCACCCACCTCAGATTCCCAAAGTGCTAGGATTGCAGGCCTGAGACACCAGGCCTGTAATTGTCCATTTTTTAATGAAATTGTGTTTAATGAAGTTTTAATGAAGTAGAATTAATCTTATATACTCTGAAAACTTTAACCAAAATAAAGTTTAAAACTTAGACCAACAAAAGAGTTTACTGAGGAAGGTTGTTTTCCCACTATCGTTATTTAGAAATGCTAGAATGTGGTGATCATAATAAGATCAGCTTTTATTTGGTTTTATTCTTGTTTTAAAACACCTTCCAGGGCAAGCAATATTGTGATTTCTACCAATAAAGATTAGCGTTGTCTGTTTTTTTGCCTATAAATTGCACAATATGTACCCGTTGGGCCTTTTCTTTTTATTCAGTATGTTTCTAAAGTTCATGCATATAGTTTTGTTTGTCAGTAGTTTGTTCTGTTTTGCTTCTACGTAGTATTTCTTCATGTAAACAAACCACAGACTCCTGTTGATGGAGATTTGTATTTGATACATATGAATATATATGGACTATTATAAACAAAACTGCAGAGAAAAAAAATATCTGCAGATGTTTCCCTCTATCACCTACTCAGAGGATAAACCTCTTCCACTGCCTCACCCATGCAAGGCTTCTATCCACTCCAACTTTCTTAGCAAGAAAATTGCCTAATCTGTGTTGGGTTTGCACTCTCCAAGCATTATTTCAGTTGTTGGAGGTGCCTTCACCCTAGCTTTCAGTAAGGGAATGTTTTGTGCCTTCTGCACTTCTGGCTTACATCATAGAATTTGCTGGTTCTGAGGCCTCCAGACTTGGACTGAGCCATGCGAATGGTGTCCCTAGTTTTCCAACTTGTATATGGAGACTTCCCAGCTTCTACAACCGTGTGAACACATTCCTCTAATTATTCCCTTTACATACATCCTGTATTAGTCCATTTTCACACTGCTGATAAAGATGTACCCAAGACCGGGCAACTTACAAAAGAAAGAGGTTTAATGGACTTAAAGTTCTACATAGCTGGGGAGGCCTCACAATCACAGTGGAAGGCAAAGAGGAGCAAGTCACATCTTACGTGGATGGCGACAGGCAAAGAGAAAGCTTGTGCAGGGAAACTCTCCCTTATAAAACCAGGGGATCTCATGAGACTTATTCACTATCACGAGAACAGCATGGGAAAGACCTGCCCCCATGATTCAATTACCTCCCACTGGGTCCCTCCCACAACACATGGGAATTCAAGATGAGATTGGAGTGAGAACACAGCCAAACCGTATCATTCCACCCCTGGCTCCTGCTAAATCTCAGGTCCTCACATTTCAAAACCAATCATGCCTTCCAAACAGTCCCCTAAAGTCTTAAGTCATTTCAGCATCAACTCAAAAGTCCACAGTCCAAAGTCTTATCTGAGACAAGGCAAGTCCCTACTACCTATGAGCCTATAAAATCAAAAGCAAGTTAGTTACTCCCTAGATACAGTGGGAGTAACTACATCAGGTAAATAAAGCCATTCCAAATGAGAGAAATTGGGCAAAACAAAGGGGCCACAGGCCCCACGCAAGTCCGAAATCCTGTGGGGCAGTCAAATCTTAAAGCACCAAAATGATCTCCTTTGACTCCATGTCACACATGCAGGTCATGCTGATGCAAGCGGTGGGTTCACATGATCTTGGGCAGCTCCACTCCTGTGGCCTTGCATGGTACAGCCTCCTTCCTGACTGCTTTCACAGGCTGGCATTGAGTATCTGCAGCTTTTCCAGGTGCACAGTACAAGCTGTTCGGGGATCTACTATTCTGGGGTCTGGAGGATAGCGGCCTTCTTCTCATAGCTCCACTAGGCAGTGCCCCCATAGGGACTCTGCGTTGGTGCTTTGACCCCACATTTCCCTTCTGCACTGCCCTAGCAGAGGTTCTTCATGAGGACCTGGCCCCTGCAGCAAACTTCTGCCTTGGCATCCAGGTGTTTCCATACATCCTCTGAAATCTAGGCAGAGGTTCCCAGACTTCAATTCTTGACTTCTGTGCATCTGCAAGCTCAACACTATGTGGAAGCTGCCAAGGCTTGGGACTTCCACCCTCTGAAGCAACAGCCTGAGCTGTATCTTGGCCCCTTTTAGTCACGGCTGGAGTGGCTGGGACACAGGGCACCAAGTCCCTAGACTGCACACAGCAAAGGGATCCTGGATCTGGCCCAGAAAATCTTTTCTCTTAAACCTCTGGGCCTGTGATGGAAGGTGCTGCCACAAAGGTCTCTGACATTCCCTGGAGACATTTTCCCCATTGTCTTGGAGATTAACATTCAGGTCCTCATTACTTATGCAAATTTCTGCAGCTGGCTTGAAGTTCTCCTCAGAAAATGGAATTGTCTTTTCTGTTGCATTGTCAGGCTGCAAATTATGTGAACTTTTATGCTCTGCTTCCCTTTTAAAACTGAATGCCTTTAACAGCACCCAAGTCACCTCTTGAATGCTTAGCTGCTTAGAAATTTCTTCTGCCAGATACCCTAAATCATCTCTCTCAGTTTCAAAGTTCCACAAATCCCTAGAGCAGGGGCAAACCACCACCAGTTTCTTTGCTAAAATATAAAAAGAGTCAACTTTGTTCCAGTTCTTACTAAGTTCCTCATCTCCATCTGAGAACACCTCAGCCTGGATTTCATTGTCCATCTCATTATCAGCATTTTGGTAAAAGTCATTCAACAAATCTTTAGGAAGTTCCAAACTTTCCCACATTTTCCTGTCTTGTTCTGGGCCCTCCAAACTTTCCAACCTCTGCCTGTTACCCAGTTTCAAAGTTGCTTCCACATTTTTGGGTATCTTTTCAGCAGCGCCCCACTCTACTGGTACCAATTTACTGTATTAGTTTGTTTTCATGCTGCTGATAAAGACATACCCAAGATTGTGCAATTTACAAAAGAAAGAGGTTTGATGGACTTAGAGCTTCATATGGCTGGGGAGGCCTCACAACCACGGTAGAAGGCAAGGAGGAGCAAGTGACATCTTACATGGATGGTGGCAGGCAAAAAGAGAGCTTGTGCAGGGAAATTCCCTTTTATAAAACCATTACATCTTGTGAGACTTATTCAGTATCATGAGAACATCGTGGGAAAGACCTACCCCCATGATTCAATTACCCGCCACTGGGTCCCTCCCACAACACATGGGAATTCAAGATGACATTTGGGTAGGGACACAGCCAAACCATATAACATCCCATATATCTTTTCTTCTCTCTATATATCCTATTGGTTCTGTCTTTCTGGAGAACCTTGACTAATACTTGGTACTAGCAGCAACAATGATGACTCTCAAAAAAAAAAAAAAAAAAAAAAAAAAAAACAAAAAAAAACAAAAAAAACCGTGAGTGAAAGAAACCAGACAAAAAGAATGAACACTGTACGCTTCCATTAAATGAAACTTACAAATGCAAACTTGTCAACAGTGACAGAAAGCAGATCATTAGCTGCCTGGGTTAGAGGTGGGGACAAGAGGAGGAAAAGGGATTACAAATGGCGTTTTAAATACATGGAGTTAATTATGTTTTTCATAGCTCAATGATGTTGTTAAAATAGCAACAACGAATACAAGTACAACAACAACACAGCACTGGAATGAATAAAGATGGTGAAAGTCCAGATGACCACTACTATCTTTCATCTTCACATTTGCAGATGCTTACAGAGATTCTGCTGCCCAGGGTCAAGGATCTGCAGAAAATTACTGCCAACTTTCTAGATCTTCCTCAGCCTCAAAGCAGATGAAATGACTGGGCAATGAAGAGGCTGCAGCATGTGTGTGTGTGTATATATATATGCATTTGAGAATCCTTTGAGTCTACTTGCCACTTATAGATGAAGAAGATAAAAGGACTCTGCTTCTCCTCTGCCTTCCAAATCTCACAATAATGCATCTTGCCATAACATGTAAGCAGTGCTTCCCAAGCTTTAATGTGGTAGTGCTTTGCAAACTTTAATGTGCTTACAAATCACTTGGGGACCTTGGTAAAACAGAGATTTTAATTCAGTAGGTTTGACATGGGCCTAAGATTCTACATTTCTGACAAGTTTTTGAGTGATGCTGATGCTGCAGGTCTATAGCCCACTCTTTGAGTAACCAAGTTATATGACATGAATTGATCTGGTTCATTCTTGGGTTCCATTTCAAAAAAACGTTTAATTCTGTCAGTGACAGGAAAACTCGCTTGTAACCCTGTTTTGTCTCTAATGTGAACCCCTCTATTGCATCTAATTTTTCAAAAAACATGTGTCTGAAAGTTGGGCATTTATTATTCTCGGATTGCATTAGTTGTAGGTGAGAGAGTAAGCAATCTATGGTGTTGGATATATTACTGCTCAACAGATGCACCTTTTCATTTTTATTCTATTAGTTCTTATATCAAGTGTATGCTGTTCTCTTATTTTCTCTTTCATGTTGTCCAGTATCAGCACTTACATGAATGACAAGGCTAACCACTATCTTCTCTGAATAGCCATGGTCAACATAAATATTAAAGAAGAATATCTATCTGTTTTCCTTTGCAGAAAATGTATAATTGGAACAGTAGATTTATCCAAGATAAATCAGCATTGGATCTAGTCAGTGGAAAGAATGGCTGAATCCTTTATTGAATAACTCTCAAATATAATAGTTTCAGTGTGACTTTATCTTTTGTTGAGATGACATTAAGTACAAACTAAATATTGAAAAAAATTAGGGCTGGGCGCAGTGGCTCACACCTGTAATCTCAGCACTTTGGGAGGCCAAGGCAGTTGGATCGCTTGAGGTCAGGGGTTCGAGACCAGCCTGGCCAACATGGTGAAACCCTGTCTCTACTAATAATACAAAAATTAGCCGGGCATGGTGGCATGCACCTGTAATCCCAGCTATTCAGGAGGCTGAGGCAGGAGAATTGCTTGAACCTGGGAGGCAGAGGCTGCATTGAACCGAGATTGCATCACTGCACTCCAGCTTTAGGGGATGAGGGGGTGAGACAGTGAAACTCTACCTCAAAGAAAAAAAAAAAAGAAAAGATTCGAACAATAAACTGTACATTATTCTGTCTTTTGATTTATTTAGGGCTCCTGGGGCACTTGTTATCAAAGCGCAATTGAATTGCATGAGGCAGTCTTGCAAGGAATAACTGAAGTATCTTTCAAATTATTCAACATTCGTACAAAATTTAATTGCTTAAGGGCAATCTCTGATAAAGATGACCCCAAAAAGGACGGCAATTTTAAATTAGGAGTAAAAAAAAAAACATTTTGGAGAATTGTGGAAAAAAACTGAAGGATTTAGAGAAATGAGATTTGCTTAGAGAGAGAAGAGGGAGAGAGCAAATATGCAATTACTAAAAAGCACCTCTCTCTCCTTTTCTAATGATAAAAAAGAACAATATCATCAAAATTTAATCTCAGGGAAAGCAGTAACAAGAGGACATGACTTATCATCTCACTATACCAACTACTATCTCTTGCTCCTTTGTTTTTACTTTACCATGAATTACTTCATTACTTTGAAAGGATTTTTTAAAAATCTTAAGTCATTATGTAAGTATTTTCAATTGTGGTCTGAAAAACTGATATTAGAAATCCCTTTTAAAATCTTTAACCTCTTGGAAACAAAGGAAATTCCAATAAACTGACACTGCTTGCACCATTTATTTAGTGCTCATTCCCTTGTAAACATCTCAAAAGGCAGCACTCAGAAATACAGCTGCCCTCGTCTGCAGTGACTTTCCCACAGTTCCAATAAATGTCATTGATGCTTTCATTCAGAAAACATTACCCCCCCCACACACTCCCTTGGATTTTTAGATATTTCCTTGCTGATAATAATGACACATATGCTTCACTTGGAAAAGTAGATGTGTTGGTTCCTCAAAGGCTTTTCAAAAATCAATAGTGTGCAAACTGATCCATGAGGTCATAGAGAAATTCTGTTACTTTGAAATTTCAAAGTGTTTTCATCCATGTTTCTGATGGATCTTCAATTGTCAAAAGGCTCTTCAATGGCCCCCTTGTAGCCATGTGTAGTAAAGGGCCCGTAAATAGTCACGAGCTTGAGGATAACAGAGAATTTAAGGAGGTCTTATATTAAGCCAATCTTTGAGGGTTTTTTTGCTCAGATTTTACTATATCATTTTAGCTTTTGGTAATACTTCCCCGTATTTAGTTTGAAAAAATTTCAATAATGTCAGCCCACTAAATATTCCAAAATCATCAGGGAAACAGCCTCAATAGAGAAGGGCTTTCTGAGTTATTCCTCCCCCTCTTCTACTATTCACTTTTCAGCTACTTTTCTAAAAGCGTCATTGAAATCACATATCCTTTTGGTCAGTGCTAGAAGAAGAGGGCTTTCTGACTGTGAAACCAGCTCCTTCTTAGCAACAGATGACACACACGCACCCGGAATAGCTACAAGCTCTATGCTCTCTGTGTGTCTCTTGTATGATCAGTGACAATTTGCTTAGTTTCCCCTCACCTGCTTCCTAGCTAGTAATTACCCAGAGACAGAATCTTTGTGTAACCCTGACTTAGAGCATTAGAATAGGATGTAATTGTACCAAGTGTAATTGGCTTCAGTGGCAGAGTCCCATTAACCTGTCACAGCCGTTCTTAAAGCAGCCTGTGATCTAGCTCATTAAATTTTATCTTCAGTAATAAGGAAAGTTATGACCTTTGCTGTTCCTGTCTTAATGTATTTACGTGGACATGTCACCTAGCATGTCAAAACATACAGTGTCATGAAAATGCAGAGGCAGGCCAGCCATCTATACTCAAGAGTGGCTAAAAATTGAGTTCCAAATGTGATGCAAATGAAAGACATAACCCATCCGTAAAGAGGGTCCTGAGAGGTCCAGTGTGGGAAAAGCCTTTTGTTCGGAGAGTTACCCTCACCCCCAGGGACTCTCCCTCTCCAACAACACAATTGGTCAGCTTCTGACTGCTGAGCTCTGTGCCCTGGCAGAGGGGCATGGGAAGATTCCCCGGTACCTGTGCTTTCCCACAGTATAAGAAATAGCTGGAAGAACAAATCCAGATAGCTCATCTCTTTTCTCAATACAGCCTGGTATGTTCCTTGAACAGTTAGTTGTCTGAGAGGCAGTGTGGAAAGAGACCTAGACTGGGTCCTAACCTCAGGTTGGGTCAGAAGCTGCTAGGTCAATATGAGCAAAGTACTTAAGCACTCCAGGCTTGGGTCACCCATGTGTAAAGTAAGAATATTGGCTTAAGTTGTATCTAAGATCATTTTGAAGTGAAAATTTCAAAACAGATGTCATATTTTATTTTTTTAAATATCTGAATAGAATTAAATTTTGTCACACCAATTCTCCCTTTTATTCACAAATAAGACTTATAGTATCTACCCCATCAGACCTGTGTCTGATAAAGGCAGCCCAAAAACAATTTGGTAATTAAAGAAAAAAAAAAATGTGTATTCTGAGAACTTTAGAATATGCTAGAAAATCAGAATGGTTTTGACTTGAAAATTTTATTTTACGTTTGTGATGATTAGCTTTATGTGTCAATTTGGCTAATCTATATTACTCAGTTATTCAAACATTAATCTAGGTATTGCTGTGAGGTATGTAACAGATGTAGTTAACAGCCACAATCAGTTGATGTTAAGTACAGGAGATTACCCTTGATAACATGGATGGGTCTCATACAATCAGTCAAAAGGCTTTAGGATAAAACATGAGGTTTCCCCAAAGGAGTAATTCTACCTGTGAATGAGAGCCTCAGCTCCTGCCCAAGAGTTTCCAGCCTGTTTGGCCCACATATCTCTGATATGCCCAGCCAGACCATACAATTTCATAAACTAATTATACATATGTGTGTAGCTGTATGTAAAATATACACATACACACATATGTATAATATACATATATTGTACACACACATATACGTATATTATACACACACATATATAATTGTGTATAATTGTAAGTATATGTATATGTACATACATATATATGCATATCCTACTACTATTGTGGGTTGAATTGTGACCCAAAAAGATATGTTAGATACATTAGGATCTGAACCTTTACACAAATTAGGTCATACTGTATTAGGGTGGGTCCTAAATCCAATGATTGGGGTCCTTATAAGAAAAGAAAATGTGAAGACACAGCAGAGTCCAAGAAAGAAAGTCATGTGAGATACAGTAAGAGATTGGAGTTTGGCTACCACAAGTCAAGGAAAATCAATGATTGTCAGCAACAACAGGAAGCTAGAAGAACTAAGAAAAGATTCTAGAGCCCTCAGAGGAACCATGGCCCTGCTGACACCTTGCTTTTGGATTTCGCGCCTCCAAAAATATGGGAGAATAAATTTCTATTGTTTTAAGCCACCCAATTTGCGGTAACTTGTTACAATAACACTAGGAAACCAATATACCTAATTTTCCTACTGCTTCTGTTTGTTTGGTAGAGCCCTAACTAATACAATGTTCTTTTGATGAAAATGCATCTTTGTAATAAAATTAGAGGACTCTTTTCTCAAGCTATGTCCATAACTACTTTTTCACAAGTGGAACTACTGAGAAATGTAAGCAGAAAAATGTCATGGTCAAATCATCGTGATAAATATTTGAAAAAAATGTAACACTGGCTTCTTTTTATTGATCCAAAAGATTTTACATATTTATGGAGTACATGTGAGTATTTGTTACATGCATAGAATGTATAAAGATCAGGTCAGAGTATCTGGGTTATCCATCACCTTAAGTATTTATCATTTTCATGTGTTGGTAACATTTCAAGTCTCCCCTTCTAGTTACTTTAAAATGTACAATACATTGGTGCTAACTATAGTCATCATACTCTGCTATTGAATATTTGGGCTTATTTCTTGTACCTCTCTGTAAGTTTGTACTCACTAACAGCCTGTCTTTATCCCCTCTCTGATCAACAAGCTCTTCTCAACCTGTGGTATCTATCATTGTATTCTCTACCATCATGATATCAGTTTTAATTCAGCTCTCACAACTGGGTGAGAGTATGCAGCATCTGTCTTTCTGTTCCTGGCTTATTTTACTTAACATAATAACTTCCAGTTCCACTCATGTTGCTGCCAATGACATGATTTCATTCTTTCATTCTTTTTTATAGCCAAATGTTATTGATTTATGCATATATACTACATTTTCTTTATCAACTAATTTGTGGTTGGACACTCAGATTTATTCCGCATCTTTGTTATTATGAATAGTGCTGCAATAAACATGTGAGTGCAGGTATTCCTTTCATATATAAATTTATTTTCCTTTGGATAAATACCCAGTAGTGGGATTGGTGGATCATATGGTAGTTCTATTTTTAATTTTTAAAAGAATCTCTATACTGTTTTCCATAGTGGTTGTACCATTTTACATTTCCATCAACACTGTATGAAAGTTCCCTTTTCTCCACATCCTCACCCGCATCTTTTATTTTTTCTCTTTTTAACAATGTCCATTCTGACTATTGTAAGGTGAACTCTCTCGTGGTTTTGGTTTACTTTTTATTGCAGGTCTGCTCCGTCTTCAGTGTGTCATGTCTCTAAAAGGAATCAATAGGGGGCAGTATTTTCCAAAATTATATAAGCTTTATTCACATTACATTTACATTTACTTCAGATTTCCAACTTAGCCTGGCATCAATATAACATTTATCCACTTGGAGTTGAAAAGAATGGGCTTTGTTGATAATATTATATTTTATGGCTTTCATTCAACAATATCAGCTGACAATTAAATTTGCTACTTAGCAACATAATATAAAACCATCTGTCTCAAAAGGAATATTTAGATTTACATACCATCCCTTTCTACTTAAAAAGTTGCAACAGTTTAATTTTTTTTTCCCCAAGATGGCAGATTGGAGGCAATGTTAGCGTAACTCTCCCACTTTGCAGGACAAAACAGTGTATAGAGGTTCACACTGTGAACTTTTTTTCAAAAAGCAATGCAGAAACGTAACTGGAAAACCAAAAGACTTCACAGACCCTTTCAAAGAAGCAAGAGGCTGCAGTCTGTGCAATGAGCCAGGTGAAAAACTTTAAAGTCCCCAGAGAGTGAGAGAGGGAGAGGCTGCCTCCAAGATACACACCCCCATGGGGGAACCTGAAAATCCAGGCCACAGAGAATGGCCTTAACCCTACTCAGTGCCAGAACAGATTTAGGGAGTGGTGAGGAATACACAAGTAGGAGCAACTGTGGTTAGAGCTTTTCCATGCATTTCCAGTTTCCAGCACAGACCAAGGGAAGTCATTCCTTATTATACCTCACAGACTACCTCAAGGAAGTCAGACAACTAGCTCAGGCAGTGATCACACATTGAAAGAAGTTCCCAGTTGAATTTTGCAACATAACATCCAGTGGTGATAAACTCTCTTGGTCAAAATCAGGGGTATGAGTGGGAAGTGTGCTGCAGCCAGGAGCACAGGACACAGGTGCCTGGCTTTTTGGGTGGACTGGGAGGAGTGTGGCCTGAAAATTACTGGGGCAGCTTTCAGTTCTGAGTGCAGGCCGCCTGGAACTTAGGTTGCTGCTGCTAGTAGAGCACTGTAGGAGTCAGGTTTGTCTAGCCAAGGGAGTGGGAACTGGGTGGGGCTTACTGCAGCCTGCTACTCCCGACTTTTTGCATGAATTATTCTGTGCAGCAGAGGCAGCAATGCTTCTCTCTGGAACATTGCCCAGTGACCAGAAAACCTCCCTCAGGCCCTTGCAGGGAACACTGCTTGCTGCACATGCAGAGTGACAGCACAGACCCACGTGACACAGCCCCTACCTGGCTTTTCCCCTCCACCTGTCCTGGTAGCATAACACAAGGGACAGAAACCTTTGGGAGCTTTATGGCTCTGCTCATTGCCTGAGAAACCAGAGTACCTCCTCTGGGCAACATAAGGCAAGCACAAACCCCACTGTTACTACAGCAGCTGGTGTTCTTTTGCAAGTACCACCTCACAACTGGAGGCCAACGGACACTGCCCATTACAGCATCTCCTGGTAGAATAACACTGTACCCAGGAGGGAGAAAAGCGGTGCACGACCTCAGTTATGACCATTGCCTGAACCACAGTGGCTAACCAGGAGGTCCTGAGTCTGTCCACTAATATAACCAGCTCTAATGGAGGTGGCAGGGGAATGATGTAGACTCTGTGAAATCCCTTGGTTATTGATAGCCTTAGTGTGTTGGCTTTCTTGAATGACGGTTATAGTAGTAATAAACTAGTCACAAGGACAGACTCAAGATCTCTGAGTTAGCCAGAGTAGTGCATGAAAGGGTGATAACAGAGATCACACTAAGGCTATCTATAAGTAAGGAATCTCACAGAGTCTACATCACTCTCCAGCTACCCCTATCAGAGCGGGTGCTGGTAGCTGCTGTTGGAAGACTTGAGGACAGGTCATATAACTGGATCCCTTCGTGCTGGTACCCACTGCTGGGAGACTTAAGGGCAGGTCACATCACTGGACCTCTTGCAGACACTCCCCAATACCAGCCTGGAGTGTGGCAGTCCCACTGGGGGACTAGACCCAGAAGAGCAACAACACTGACAGTAGGGCTCTCAGGAACTTCTACTCCTAGGAGAAGGCGGAGTGTACCACCTCAAGGGAAGCCGCTGTGGGACAAAGGAATCTGGATGGCAAGTCTTGAATACCAGGTCTTTCCACTCTTGAGAAGTTCCTGTTAACAAAGTCACAGTTGCAGTGCTGGGCTCAGCAGGGAAGGTCTGCAGCTCTACCCCAACAGTCAGGCAGCCCTGGTCCTCACGAAGGGTTACGGAGAAGGGGACTTCTTATCTGCCTCATTCACCACTGCAGGCATAGCTGGGGCTTCCCACACAGGAATGTGGTGTGGGTACACCTATAACCAGCCTCTCTGGAAAACTTCGGGGTGACTGCATCCTCACAGGAAGAACATCTTCCAGGCTCAGCTTGCACAATAGGCAGAGTCACAAATCTTCTCTACTTGGAACATCAACATCCCTACAAATGAAAAGAGGTGCCTGTCTGACCTGAATAGCCAGAACACTGAGACAGGAGTGTGTCTGAGAAGTGGATAGCTTTCCTGCTGGCCTAGCAGAGCAGCTGAGGTAGCTCCCACTCTTCCCACTGAGAAGACTTTGGAGCATCTCACCAAGAGCTCCCTCAGAAATCTCTGTTGAATGCTGAACCTCTGCCCACCATTGGGTATTAAATTGACCCACCTGCTTTAGCCACAACCAGTTCTTACCCGAGGACACCTTGTCTACTTCCCTGAAGCCTGAACAATCATCCCAATAAATAAAATATTGGGGAAAAGTAAATAAATAAGTGTACACCATGAGGGAATGCGAGAAGCTTCAAGAGACCTCTGCCATTCTAACCCCATAGGAAAACAGTGAACTTGCTCATACACCAAGCGCACTGCTACTACAACCAGCATCTGCGAAAACCATCATTAAAGACTGTCTACAACAAAGGAATTCATACAACAGGCTTCACCCTTAAAAGCATCAAGAAACAAATTAGGCTAAAATATACTATAAATATTAAAGTAACATCCTTAAGATGGAAAAAACTTTTAAAAACTCGGTCAAATTAAAAGTAAATTCAAGAATAATGAGAAGAAATTGTCAGGCCTCTGAGCCCAAGCCAAGCCATGGCGTCCCCTGTGACTTGCATGTGTATGCCCAGATGGCCTGAAGTAACTGAAGAATCACAAAAGAAGTGCAAATGCCCTGCCTCACCTTAACTGATGACATTCCACCACAAAAGAAGTGAAAATGGCCGGTCCTTGCCTTAAGTGATGATATTATCTTGTGAAATTCCTTTTCCTGGCTCATCCTGGCTCAAAAAGCTCCCCCACTGAGCACCTTGTGACCCCCACTCCTGCCCGCCAGAGAACAACCCCTCTTTGACTGTAATTTTCCTTTACCTACCTAAATCCTATAAAACGGCCCCCCTTTATCTCCCTTTGCTGATTCTCTTTTCGGACTCAGCCCGCCTGCACCCAGGTGATTAAAAAGCTTTATTGCTCACACAAAGTCTGTTTGGTGTTCTCTTCACAGGGATGCACATGACAGAAATAGTCTATCCAAATGAAAAGGAATCAGTAAAGAAACTCTGGTAAGGTAAAAAAATGGAGTTCAATAACACCCCCTCAAAAGATCACACTAGCTTTCCAGCAATGGATCCAAAACAAGATGAAATATTTGGAATATCAGATAAATTCAGAAGGTCAACTCTTAAGTTACTCAAGGAGACACCAGAGAAAGGTGAAAACCAACCTAAAGAAATAAAAAAATCAGGATATGAATAAAAATTTTTCTAGTGAGATAGATGTCATAAAGAAAGACGAATCAATCAGAACTTCTGGAAATAAAAGACACACTTAGGGAATTACAAAATTTAGTGGAAAGTTTGAACAGTAGACTACAACAAGTAGAAGAATGAATTTCAGAGCTAGAAGACAAGGATTTGGATTAACCCAATCAGATAAAAATAAAGAAGAAAACATCAAAAATGAACAGTCTCCAAGAAATCTGACTTTATATAGAGCAGTGAAATCTAAGAATAACTGATGTTCCTGAGGGAGAGGAGAAAGCAAAACATATAGAAAACCTATTTGAGGGAATAATAGAAGAAAGCCTTCCTGGCCTTGTTAGGAATCTGATATCCAAATACTAGAAGCTCAAAGAACTCTTGGGAAATTCATTTCAAAAAGATCTTCACCAAGGCATAAAGTCATCGGGTTATCTAAAGTCATCATTAAGGAAATAATTATAAGATCAGTGAGACAAAAGCATCAGGGAATCTATAAAGGATAACCTATAAGACTAACAGTAGACTTTTCAGCAGAAAACCTACAAGCCAGAAGGGATGTGATTCCTATCTTTAGCCTCCTTAAACAGAATAACTGTCAGCAAAGAATTTTGTATCTAGCAAAACTAAGTTTCATAAATGAAGGAGAAATAAAGCCATTTTAGACAAACAAATGCTGAGGGAATTTGTCACTCCCAAATCAATATTATAAATAATGCTGAAAGAAATTCCAGATCTTGAAACAAAAGCTCAGTACACACCAAAATAGAAACTCTCAAAAGCATAAAACTCACAGGGGCTATGAAACAACAACACAATGAAAAAAACTAAATTTCTAGGTAACAACAAACATGATGAATGGAACAGTATCTCATATCTCAATATTAACACTGAATGTTAATGGCCTAAATACTCCACTTAAAAGATACAGAATGGCATAATTAGTAAACAATCGCAAACCAAATATCTGTTGTCTTCAAGAGGGCTAACACATAAGGATTCATATAAGCTCAAGGGAAAGGGGTGAAAAGAGAGATTTCATGCAGATGAAAACCAAAAGGAAGGAGTAGCCATTCTTATATCAGACAAAACAGACTGTAAAGCAACAACAGTAATAAAGACGAAGGTCATTAAATAAGGATAAAAGGATGAACCCAACAAGAAGATACTGCAATCCTAAATTTAAACACACTTAACACTGGAGCTCCCAGATTCATAAAACAATTACTACTTGATATGGTTTGGTTCTTTGTTTCCACCAAATCTCATGTCAAATCATAATCCCCAGTTTTGGAGGTGGGGCCTTGGGGGAAGTGATTGGATCATAAGGGTGGTCCTTCATGAATGGCTTAGCACTATCCCCTCGGTGCTATTCTCATCATAGTGAGTAACTGAGTTATAGTGAGTTCTGGTTGTTTAAAAGTATGTGAAACTTCCCTTCCTCTCTCTCTTCCTTTTGCTCCAGCCATGCAAGATGTGTCTGCTTCCCCCTCGCCTTCTGCCATGATTCTAAGTTCCCTGAGGCCTCCCTAGAAGCAGATGCTGCCATTCTTCCTTTACCGACTGTGGAATAGTGAGCCAATTAAACCTCTTTTCTTTACAAATTACCCAGCCTCAGATATTTTTTTATAGCAGTGTGAGAACTGACTAATACACTACTAGACCTAAGAAATATTGACATAGCAACATAATAAGAGTGGGAAACTTCAATACACCACTGATAGCACTAGACAGGCCATCAAGACATAAAGTCAACAAAGAAACAGTGGACTTAAATACTTTAGAACAAATGTATTTAACAGATATTTATAGAACATTCTACCCAACAACAGAAGAATGTACATTTATCTCATCAGCAAGTGGAACATTCTCCAAGACAGACCATATAATAGGCCACAAAAAAGTCTCACTAAATTTTTAAAAATTGAAATTTTATCAAGTATCCTTGCAGATCATGGTGGAAAAAAACTAGAAATCAACTCCAAAAAGAACCCTCAAAACTATACGAATGCATGGAAATTAAATAATCTGCTCCTGAAAGAGTTTTGGGTTAACAATAGAATCAAGATGGAAACTTAAAAATTATTTGAAAGGAATGATAATAGTAACAAAAGTTAATAATACCTCTGGGATAGAAGAAAAGCAGGGCTAAGATTAAAGTTTATAGTGCTAAATGACTACATCAAAAAGTCTGAAAGAACACAAATTGACAACCTAATGTTACATGCCAAGGAACTAGAGAAACAAGAACAAACTAAACCCCAAATTAGCAGAAGAAAAGAAATAACAAAATCAGAACAGCACTAAATGAAATGGGAACAAAAAATACAAAAGATCAATAGAACAAAAAGCTGCTTCTTTGAAAAGATAAACAAAATTCATAGACTATTTAGCTAGATTAACCAAGAAAAAGAAAGGAGATCCAAATAAGCTCAATTAGAAATGAAACTGAAGACATTTACAGGTGACATCACAGAAATATAAAAGATCACTTGAGACTATGATGAACACTTTCATGCTCACAAAGTAGAAAACCCAGAGGAAATGGATACATTCCTGGAAACATAAAATCCTAGATTAAATCAGGAAGAAATAGAAACCCTGAACAGACCAATAACGAGCAGTGAAATTGAATCAGCAATAAAAACAAATTGACAACAACAAAAAAGCCCAGGGGCAGACAGATGAATTCACAAGTGAATTTTACCAGACATTCAAAGGAGAATTGGTACCAGTTCTACTGAAACTATTCCAAAAGATTGAGAAAGAGGGAATCCTCCCTAGGTCATTCTATGAAGTTGATATCACCCTGATACTAAAACCAGGGAAGGACATAACAAAAAAAAGAAAACTACAGACCAGTATCCCTGATAAATATCAATGCAAAAATTCTCAACAAAATACTAGTAAACCAAATCCAAAAGCATAATCAAAAAAATAATAAATCATGATCAAGTGGGTTTCATCCCAAGGATGTATGAATGGTTTATCATACACAAGTCAATAAATGTGATACATCACATAAAAAGAATTAAAAACAAAACCATATGATTGTCTCTATAGATGAAGAAAGCATTTGATAAAATCCAGCATTCTTTTATGATTAAAAAAAAAAAAAAAAAACTCTCAACAAACAGGGCATAGAACTAACTTACCTTGAAATAATAAAAGCCATTTATGGCAAACCCACAACCAACATCATACTGAATGGGAGAAAGTTGAAAGCATTTCCCCTGACAACTGGAACAAGGATTCCCACTTTCACCACTTATATTCAACAAAGTAGTGGAAGTCTTAGCCAGAGCAATCAGGAAAGAAAAAGAAATAAAGGGCATCCAAGTTGGAAAGGGCTTTCTAGGTGTACAATAATATCATCAGTGCAAACTATCATGGTTCACTGATGATACGACTGTACACCTAGAAAGCCCTGAAGACTCATCCAAAGACTCCTAGATTTGATAAACAAATTCAGTAAAATCTCAGGTTACAAAATCAATAAAATACAAATACCTAGGAACACACTTAACAAAGGAGGTGAAAGATCTTGACAAGAACTACAAAACACTGCTGAAAGATATTATAGAGGACACAAGCAAATGAAAACACATCCCACGCTCACGGATTGGAAGAATCAATATTGTGGAAGTGACTATACTGCCCAAAGCAGTCTTCAGGTTCAGTATAATTGCTATCAAAATACCAAACATCATTTTTCCCAGAATTAGGAAAAAACAGTGTAAAATTCATATGGAACCAAAAAAGATCTCAAATGGCCAAAGAAATCCTAAGCAAATTGAATAAATCTGGAGGAATTATATTACTGGAGTCCAAATTATACTACAAGCCTATAATTACAAAAACAGTATGATACTGGTAAAAATGGGGACCACATGGACCAATGGAACAGAGTAGAGAACCTAAAATTAAAGCCAAATACTTACAGCCAGATCTTCAAAAAAATATACAAAAACAAACATTGGGGAGGGGACATCTGTTTTATAAATGGTGCTGGGAAAACTGGCAGGCCACATGTGAAAGAACGAAACTGGGTCCCTGTATCTCACCTTGTACAGGAGTCAAATCAAGGTAGATAAAAGACTTGAAACCAAAACCTGAAAACATAAAAATTCTACAAGATAATATTGGAAAAACTCTTCTGGACATCATCCTAGGCAAAGAATTAATGACTAAGATCCTGGGAGCAAATGAAACAAAAACAAAAATAAATAAATGGGATCTAATTAAACTAAAAAGTCACTTCACAGCAAAGGAGATAATCATCTAAGTGAACAGATGACCTGCAGAGTAAGAGGAAATATTTGTGAACTATGCATCCGCCAAAGACTACTACCAAGAATCTACAAGGAACTGAAACAAACCAGCAAGAAAAAACAAATAATCCCATCAAAAGGTGGGCAGAGGACATGAATAAACATTTCTCAAAAGATGATCTACAAACAGCCAACAAACATGAAGTGATGCTTCACATCACTAAGCATCAGGAAAATGCAAATTAGTATCACAATGAAATACCCTCTTACTCCTTCAGAAATGGCCATTATTAAAATGTCAAAAACCAATATATGTTGGCATGGGTGTGGTGAAAGGGGAATGCTTATGGCTTATGTACTGCTGGCTGGCACGTAGATTAGTATAGCCTCTAGAGAAAACAGTATGGAGATAGCTTAGGCAACTAAAAGTAGATCCGCCATTCAATCTGGCAGTCCCACTGCTGGTTAACTACCCAAAGGAAAATAAATTTTTAGATCAGAAAGATACATACACACATATATTTATAGTGGCACAGCTCACAGTTGCAAAGATATAGAACCAATCTAAGTGCCCATCAACCAGTGAGTAAATAAGAAAAATGTAGTATATATGCACCATAGAAAACTACTCAGCCATGAAAAGAAACAAAATAATGTCTTTTGCAGCAACTCGGATGGAGCTGGGGGCCATTGTTCTAAGTGAAGTAACTCAGGAATGAAAAACCTAATACCATATGTTCCCACTTGTAAGTGAGATCTGAGCTATGAGGATGCATATCAAACAGAGTGGTATAATAGACTTTGCAGACTTAGAAGGAGAAAGGTGGAAGGGGGGTGTTCCATTGTACTATATGCCACATTTTTAATCTATTTATCCTTTGATGGACATTTGTTTCTCCACCTTAGCTACTGTAAATGGCAGTGTAGTGAACATGGGTGCACAGATACTATTCAAGATCCCACATTCAGTTATTCTGGGTGATTATCTAGAGGTGCAGTTGCTGAATCATATGAAAGTTCTACTTTTAATTTTTGTGAGAAGCATCCATACGGCTACCCATGGAGGCTGCACCATTTTACATTCCTAACAAAAGTGTACTAGGTCTCCAATTTCTCCATATCAACAATGCTTATTATCTTTATTTAAAAGTAAAAGCTATCCTAACAGGCGTGAAGTGATATCTAATTGTGCTTTGGACTGGCATCTCACTGATGATTAATGAAGTTGAGCATCTCTACATATACCTGTTGGCCATTTGTGTTTCTTTTTTGATGTCTGTTCAGATTATTTGCATATTTCTTAATTGGGTTATTTTATTTATTTGCTATTGAGTTGTAAGATTACGTTATATATTTTGAATATTTGGACATTTTGGATATTAATCTTTTATTACATGTATTACATACATATTTTCTCTCACTTTGTGAGTTGTTTCTTTGCCTTGTTAATTCTTTCCTTTGTGGTGCCAGAAATATTTTGGATTGATATAGTCTCACTTGCCTATCTTTGCTTTTATTGTTTGTACTTTTGGTATCAGGTTCTACACCACTTACATGAAACTTTCTCCCTATGTTTTTTTCTGGGAATTTTAGTTTCATGTTTTATGTTTAAGTCCTGCTCCATTTTGAGTTGACTTTTGTATGTGGTGTAGGAGAGGAACAGGGGAGACCCGTTGTATTCTTTCACATGTGAACATCTGATTTTCCCAGCACTATGTGTTGAAGGGACTGTCTTTTTGCCATTGTGTATTCTTGGCACCCCTTGCCAAAGTCCATTGATCATATATGCATGGCAATGTTTCTGGGCTCTCTAGTCTGCTCCATGGGTTTGTATATCTGTCCTTGGTCTAGTACCATACTGTTTTAACTATCTTTTAAATTATTGTGGTTTTTTTAACATGTTTTGAGATCAGGAGGTGTGATGCTTCCAACTTTGTTTTGCCTTTTCAAGACTGTTTTGGCTATTCAGTGTCCATAACCATTTCACATAAATTTTAGTATTATTTATGCTATTTTTGTAAATGCTACTTTGGGATTTTGATGGGGATTGCAACGAATCTTGGGATTGCTTTGAGGAAGTGTGGACTTTTAACAATATTAAGTTTTCCAATCAATGTCTTTTCATTTAACTGTGTCATCATTAATTTTCCATTAAAGCTTTACAGTTTTCAGTGTAATAAAGCTTTCAATACTTATATCAACTTGGCAATTTCAGAATCCATTCATTGTTTAATAAAATAATTTAACAAATGGTACAATATTTTTCATATAAAATAAAATATTTAACAAAATACACTGAAATTGCCTAATCATGGATTACTACCAAGCAGTTTAGAATTCAATCTTTGGCAATAGTAATTAATGAAAGACATAATTTTAAAGCAAGGTGTCCCTTATGTACTTTCTTTTCTTAAACTTCAGTTGGAAATTATATATCTAACAACTCAGTTTTCATTAGAAAGTTGGCTATAATTTCTGTCTGGCCATTATGTGGGGGTTAAACTCTGGGCTATGTCACTACAGTGTTATTTGAATAGCAGTTACTGAACTGAGTTTCCAAGCTGTGTTCTGTAGAATTACAAAAGTTTCAGGGTGGGCAGGGTAGGGTGAAGTTAAGTGAGCATCTTATCCTACTCCCCCTGCTACCAATAACAACAAGAGTCCCTCTCTTCTCTTTGTAATATATTAGAATCCTGGGTAAGATTCTAGTGGAAAATACACCGTTACGGTTTAAAGAAAAAAGTACCAAGCTGCTCAGTTCTCACTTCTCACTACTTTTCTATACCTTGTAAGAATAATGGCACTGTTCATATTTTCAGCAGTCACTTTTCTCTTTCTTTCCCGTAGTTTCTCTTATACTCCATTGAGTTTTCTAATTTTGAACTTTGAATCCTGTGTCATGCCTCCTTCATGCCCAGTTGAGAAGGAATATAAAGGAAATAGAATACATTTCCCTATGAGATGTCCCTCTAACTCTGTGACTCTACTTTCGTAATCATCAGGCTTTCCCCGAAAACTTGAGTATCTAAATAAATCGAAAGAAAATGAAACTAATATTTATGAAATTGTCTACTCTATGATTTTATATAGTATTTATTCTCACCATGTGAGATACTTCATATGCATTCTCCCTTTTACATACACTACCTTACTCCCCCTTCCAGTAGGTGTACTAAAATAGCTAATGCCTTTTTCTTTGCTTCTTGGAATGTGGAAAATAACTGTGTCTCTGACTAAATTAATTCAGTAACACTCTAAGGTATTTCATTCACATATAGGCTGGTCTAAAACATGTGAAGGTTACCCTAACCAAGCGACTTTTGGGATCAGATCTCAAGGATGAAGATGCATCAACTAAGAGAAGGAGAAAGCAGGAAGAACAATCCAGGAAGAAGAAGCAACATTTCAAAGGCTCTGAATCAGGCAGGAAGCAAACAAAGCCAGTGATGCTGGAGGGAGCCGAACAAAGGACAGAATGGAACAAGGTGTGATCGAAGAATTAGGCTGAGGCCACACCATATAGAATTGTAGGCTATGATAATAATTTTAGTTTCTGTTTTAAAATGAATATGAATCAATCGAATGGTTATATGTTAAGGGGAGAGGGAAGTAGAAAGTGAGGTATGACGATCGGATTTTTTTTGAACTGATTGTTCTGGCTGTGATGGTGTTCTGATTGGATAAAGACAAGGGTGGATGTGGGGAGACTAGTGAGGATAGAATTTCGGTTGCCTAGGCAAAAGATGGTGACATGGAATAAGTATTAAATACTTTGGCTTCCCATCTCATTCTTCCATGCAAAAGCAGTTACCTCCAAATGTGTGCTGATTTGTTCTCCATTCCCTCCTCTGCCCTGCTTAGATCCACTTTGCGCTTTTTCTGCCCATCATGTGTTCTTGAGATGGACCCTTGCTGGATATCTTCTGGGTGGATTTTAGCCCATAGAAGGTATCAATGGGACATTTGTGGGTGCAAAGAGAGAGAGAAGTTAGAGTAGCATTTCTCTTCAACTCACTTCTTGCTTCTGTACTGCTTCTCTGGAGGTAGCTGCATTCCTCCACACTTACAAGTCCTGCTAGGTGGCCTTCTCTCCAGGAATCCAGCTGTTATTGATCTCTGGAAACACACTTCCTTCTCTCCACCTCTTCAGAGCTATAGATAATTATGGCTTCCTTCTGCTGCTAGTCTCTGGATAGTCAGCATCCACTGTTGGTTCCTCTAATCTTTCTCCAACTCTGTAAGAGGTCTCTTCACTAACATCCTTTCATTTGAACCACCTAAAGTGAAAGTTATTTTCTGCTAGAACCATAGTTTCACAAAGTACATTTAAAATAATTATTTTGGGAATACAAACTTAAAATACTGAGGAATGGAAACAGACCATACCTATAGAATGCCAAATATCCATATAAAAAGTGAAAGCTTAAGTTGTTCTAAACTAACTTGAAGTAAATCCCCACCCTTTGAAGGTGGAATTTGGTCGAACAATAGCCTTAGATAGCACATATCAGGAATAGAATACTGGACTGCCTAAGTTCATAAGAATATTTAGATGAATAGGAACATCTGTAGACAACACATCTAGTTTAGTCCAATTCCCATTCATTGCTGTACATATTTTGGCCATGTAAGTGGAATGAGTTAACTTTGATCAATTATTTCCTTTGTTTGACATGTCCTCAGGCTACTGAAGGGAAATCTAGTCTTTTTCTTTAGTTTATGCAAGACAATGGTGAGTGGATGAGAAAGTAGCTTCTCATACAAGCAATGGTATAACATTAGAAACATAATGACCCTAGGTCAGCCTTACAGACACAGAGAAATAAATAAGCCATTTGTAGGAGTATAAGAGGAAAACCATGTTAAAGATCTCAGAATCCAATTTCAATATGCATTCCATTTACATTAGTCAGTCCCCTCTTAAATTGCTATATTCCTTTTCTAATTCAATTTATGTATATTCTTTTGGCACACACATTCCCAAATACCATACTAGTTTCTTCTAAGAACTTATCAATGATCCAAAGAAAGACATAAACTGTTGATGAGAAAATGTACTGCTTAAGTAATATGTGTTCTATATTTGGCTGTTCCTTTTGCTTGCCAATAAGTATACTACATCTCAACAATAAACATAGAACATTAGACTGAAGTACTGAAAAGAGGTTAGTTAATACATGCCATTCTTAGCTTAAACCGTAAGACAAAATTCTTGCATTCCATTATAAAGTGATAGTAAAGAAAGAATGTAACATTTGCAAAAGACCTTAGTCTCCATTTCACTACCAGTTGCCTATACTTTTTCAGGAGATCCCATTTTATGCAGAAGAAACTTCTAGGGTCTTCAAAATCACTATGGAGTACTCAAGGACAATACACTCCTGCAATGTCCTTAACAATTTTACACCTCAGAAAAAAATAGTTTTTAAAAATGGAATCCAACTTCTTTTCAAGGCTCAGTACAAATCACAAAGCCATTGTTAAGGGCTATTATTCTCCCATGTGACAAAAAAATTATATATACTTATCCTTCAATTTTATGGAAGAAAATAAAAAGGCAACTATTAAGATAAGCTTTCTAAGAATGTATAAATGCCATCCAATATACATGAAGATTTGCTAAGGCCTACCCCTACTCACCAGCTCAAAATTGCCACTGTGCTATCTGGAGAAAATGTATCTCTTTGGGAGATTTGTTCATTTGGACTTGCAGCATAGGAGCTTGAATATGCTAAATAGAGGCTTTGCTTTGTTTTTATCCATTTTTGGTCATAGTGAAAGTCCTTTATCTGCACACATAAAGCCATGTTCCATGAGCAGAGGCTCCTAGAAATATCTGTTACCCCAAAGAAAGATGTATGCACAATTTAAAATGGAATTCTAATGCACTTCAAGTCTTTGAGTTGAGATATGAGCATATTGCAAATGGAGTAATTTAGTTAAGTCAGTTATTTGGCCACAAGCTGAAACGACTGGCCCAAGCAAATAACTGTCAGTAATATGTTGGTCAGAACTGGAGCCAAATGGGTTGAATGCATTCTCATCTATAATACATACACTGAGAGGTTTTCAGTTGTGTCTTTTAAAAACAAACATGGAACTACTTGTTCTAAAAGAGGAATTTTTAATTTTTGACACTGAATTTCTTAGGTTATATCTTGTGTGAAATGAAGAATGGAAAATCCTATGTAAGTGAGAAAAAGAACCTTTGGTCCATTAACTGTAATTCTTGGAAGAAGTAAGGTGCTATGGGGCCAGTCCTAGAGGGAATGAGTCAGGGATTACTATAGTGGAAAAGTATAACATACAGTTTTTAAAAAGATATAATGAAGAGAAAAAAGGCATTTCTCAAAAGGAGTTACACAAGCAGCCACCAAACAGAAGATAAATGCTCAACATCACTAATCATCAGAGAAATGCAAATGAAAACTACAATGAAATATTATCTTACACTGGTCATAATGATGATTTTTAAAAATTCAAAGAACAACAGTTGTTGGCATGGATGCAGAGAAAAGGGAAAGCTAATACACACTTGGAGGGAATGTAAATTAGTTCAGCCTCTGTGGAAAACTGTATGGAGATTTCTCAAAGAATGAAAAATTAGGTCTACCATTTGATCTGGCAATTCTACTATGGGTTATCTATCCAAAGGGAAACAAATCACTATATAAAAATACACCTGCATTCATATGTTTATCACAGCAGTATTCACAATAGCAATGTCATGAAATCACCCTAAGTGTCCATCAGCAGTTGGTTAGATAAAGAAAATGTGGTATATGTACACCACGGAATGCTCTGCAGCCATTTTCATAAAATGTTATGAAGTCACGTCCTTTGAAGCAACATGGATGCAGCTTGAAGCCATTATCCTAAGTGAAATAACTCAGAAACAGAAAATCAAATACCACTTATTCTCACTTATAAGTGGGAGGTAAACAATGGGTACAAATGAACATAAAGATGGAAATAATAGACACTTCATACTCCAAAAATGAGGAGGTTAAGAGGGGGCAAGGGCTGAAAAATTACCTATTAGTTACAATGTTCACTGCTTGGGTGATAATACATAAGAGGCCCAAGCCCCACCATTATACAAAATACACATATAACAAACCTGCACACATACTTCCTGAATCTAAAACATAAAAAATTGAATAAATAAAAGATTATAACAACCAATATGACCTAACAAATATTTATTGAACTGTATATACCAAAACTGCAATAAACGTATCAAGCCATAAAATGTGTTCCACTATATTTATATTTTTTATTTTATCTATATATTCTTGTTTAATTGGCACATTATAAGTATATATATTTAGAGTTCAGTTTGCTGTTTCAATACATGGAAATGTGGATCAAATCAGGGTAGTAACTATATCTATCACCTCATATGTTTATCATTTCTTTGTGGTGAGAATATTCAAAAACCTTTCTTCTAGTTAGTTTGACATATACAATACCTTTTTGTTAACCATAGTCAGAATTTTGTGCAATCAACACCAGAAATTATTCCTCCTATTTAAATGGTATTTTTTTACCTATTACCAACCTCTACCCATCTTCTCCTTTACCGTTCCCTCCCTAGTCTGTGGTAACAAATGTTCTACTCTCTGCATCTATGAGATCAACATTTTTTAAAAAATGTTTGTAAGTGAGATCATGTGATATTTGGTTTTCTGTGCCTGGCTCATTTCACCTAACATAATGGCCTCCAGTTTCTTATCTATTGCCACAAATGACAGGATTTCATTCTATTTTATAGCTGAATAGTATTCAATTGTGTATATATGCCACATGCTGTTTATCCATTCATCCATTGTTGGATAATTCATTGATTCCTTGCCTTGGCTATTCTGAATAGTGCTGCAGTACATATGGAGGTGCAGGAATCTTTTTGACATACTGATTTTATTTCCTTGGAGCCTGGAGACTGGCCACCATGCCCACTACATCCTGAACCCATGCACACCAAAAGGGGGCCTGAAGACAGGCACACACACTCAGGCATCTCCCTCTAGTGCCCAAGTATGCTGCCTGTGGGCTTGTCCACCAACACTGACACCTATAAACTCCTCTCCCTGGGGCATGAGAATGGGCCCATCCAGCCTGTCACCACCACCACCACCACTGGCACCCACACAAACATGCTACCTAGGGGTCTGGCATCTAGCCTGCCCAGCCAGTCACAGCCACTGCTAACACCAGCACAAGGCACTTGGGATGCTGAGAGTCATTCTACCACAGTTACTGCCATTGCCCAAACAATGTATTCTTACCAGGGGCTCAAGGGCCCACCCACATACCCAGTTCACTACTGCCACTGCTGGATTCAAGTAAGCCACTTGGAAGACCAATAACTGGCCTTCCGGGTCCTGCTAACACCAAGGCCTACATATAACACCCAGGGGCCAAAGAACAGGCACATTTGGCCTGCCATTGCCACCACTGGGGCCCAAGGACTTGGTAATCTGGCATCGTCATCCCCAGCAAAGCATCAACACAGCCTCCACTAACAACAGCAGCCTAAGCCACTGAGAAGAAACACAGATACCCACTGTTGTTCTTAACAATCAAATAAATTATACCGAGACTGCCCTACTGCATACACCAAAAATCAAAAATAAAGTGCCCTACGCAACCAAAACCATAGATACATCTTTATGAAAATTTTTCCCCTACAAAAGCCAATCCAAAACATTAAAAGTGACTGTTATACCAGACATACAAACATCAATGTAAGGTCACAAAAACATGAACAAGCAAGGAAATACAACACATCCAAAGGAACACAATATTTCCCCAGCAACAAATTCCAATGAAAAAGAATTTTGTGAAATGCCCAAAAAACATACTCAAAATAATGATATCAAAGCAGCTCAGGGAGATATAAGAGAACAAAGATAAATAATACAAAGAAATCAGAAAACCAATCAGGATACAAATGAGAAATTTATCAAAGAGATACAAATACTAAACAAGAAACAAACAAAAATCCTAAAACTGAAGCATTCAATGAATAAAATAAATAATAAAATTGAGAACTTCAACTATAGACTAGATCTAGTAGAAGTAACAATTTCAGAACCTGAAACACAAGTTTGTTTTTTTTTTTCCAAATAATCCAGTCAGATTAAAAAATAAATAATAAAAAAATGAAGAAAGCCTATGTGGCATATAGGACACCATAAAGTGACAAGTTGTGCAAATTTTGGGTGTTGTAGAAGCTGAAAAGAAGGCAGAGGCATTGAAAGCCTATTTAACAAATTAATAACTGAAAACATGCCAACTATATAAAGAGATTTAGACATGAGAATGCTGGACGCTCAGAGATCTGCAAACATAGACAACTCCAAAATGTCTTCTGCGTGAATATCTCCTATATGGCATATTACAGTCAAACTGTGAAAAGTCAAAGACAAAGAGATAATTCTAAAAAAAAGCAAGACAAAAGCATCTAGTCACATAAAAGGGAACCCCTATCAGACTAATGCAGATTTCCCAAAAGAAACATTACAGGCCAGGACAGAATGAGATGATATATTCAAAGTGGTTTAAAAGAAAAACCTGTTAGCCAAGAATACTACATGCAGCAAAATTATCCTTTATAAATGAAAGAAAAATAAAATCTTTCCCAGACAAGAAAAATGGAGGAAATTAATCACCACTGAACTTGCCCTGCAATAAATACTTAAAGGAATCCTAGACCCCAAAGTGAAAGGATCATATCCGCTACCATAAAAATACATTAAAGTTAAGAACTTATAAAAGTTTAAAGCATGCAAATGAGGAAAAGGAAGGACTCAAATGTTACCACTACCACTGCAGAAACCAAAAAACTGCAACAATAAACAATCAGAGAGAAAGAAAGGAACAAAGAATATACTAAAAAACAGAAAATAATTAACAAATGACAAGGAAAAGTCTACACCAATCAGTAATAACCTTGAATGTTAACAGATTAAATTTTCCATGTCAAAGATATAGAATAGCTGGATGGATAAAAAATGGACCAACTATACCTTGCCTACAAGAAATTCATTTCACCTGTAAGGACACGGATATAGTCTGGATATTGTCCCCTCTAAATCTCATGTTGATTTGTAATCCTTAATGTTGAAGGTGAGGACCGGTGGGAGGTGTTTGGATCATGAGGGAAGATTTGTCATGGCTTGGTGCTGTCTTTGTGATAGTGAGTGAGTACTCACTATCTCTCTCTCACTGTGAAAAATATATGGCACCTCCCCATGCACCCTTTTGTGCCCACTCCTGCTATGTGACATATGCTGCCCCTTCACCTTCTGCCATGATTGTAAGCTGCCTGAGGCCTCACCAGAAGCAGATGCTGGTGCTATGCTTCCTGTACAGACTGCAGAACCATGACTCAAATAATTAAGCTTCTTTTCGTATAAATTACCCAGTCTGAGGTATGTTTTTATAGCAACACAAGAATGGTCTAATACAGACACTATAGTTGGAAAGTGAAGGAATGGAAAAAATATTTTCTATACAAGTGGAAACCAAAGGGAGCAAAGGCAGCTGTACTTTCATTAGACAAAATAGACATTAAGTCAAAAAGGTAAAAAAAAAAAAAAAAAAAAAAAAAAAAAAAAAAAAAAAAAAGAAAGAAAGAAAAACTAAGGTTATTATATAATAATAAAAAGATGAATTATGCAAGAGGATATAACAATTCTAAATATATATGCAACCAACATTGAACCACTCAGATATATAAAGCATAGATCAGTAGTTCTAAAGGGAGAGATAGACGCCACTATAATAACAGTTGGGGACTTCAGCACCTCACTCAGCATTAGATAAATTATCTAGACAGAAACTCGACAAGGAAACATTACATTTAAATGGAACTTTAAATCAAATGAATGTAATAGACATTTGCAGAATAATCTATTCAACAACTACACAATACATCTTCATCTCAACAGTAGGAAAGATCATATACTAAGCCACAAAACAAGTTTCAACAAATTTTAAAAACTCAAAATTATATAAAATATCTTCTCAGGTCACAATGGATTAAGAACACTAAAAATCAGTATCAAGAGGAATTTTGGAAACTAAACAAATACATAAAAATCAAACAATCTGCTCCTGAATGACCACTGGATCAAGAAAGAAATTAAAGTGGAAAAAAATTTCTTGAAACAAATGAAAATGAAAACACAAGATATGAAAACCTATGAAGCATAGCAAAAGCAGTGTTAATACAAAAGTTTGTAAGCAATACAAAACACCTTCAAGAACAAAGCAAGCTCAAAATTAGTAAGAAGGAAAGAATAACAAAGATTAAAGCAAAACTAAAAAAAAAAGTAGAGACTACAAAAATACAAAAGTTCAATGAAAAAAAGCATGACTTTTTGAAATGATAGAAAAATCAATTAAGCATTCATTAGACTAACCAACAAAAACAGAGCAAATATTCAAATGAACAAAATAAGATATAAAAAAGGAGGTACTAAAAGTAATATAATAGTGTATTAGTCAGGATCCTCTAGAGGGGCAGAACTGATAGGATATATGTATATATGAAAGGGAGTTTATTAAGGATAATTGACTCACAAGATCATAAGGTGAACTCCCATGATAGAATATCTGCAAGTTGAGGAGATAGGAAGCCAGTAGCTCAGTCCGAGTCCCAAAACCTCAAAAGTAGGGAAGCTGACGGTGCAGCCTTCAGTCTGTGGCTGAAGGCCTGAGAGCCCCTGGCAAACCACTGCTGAAGGTCCAAGAGTCAGAAAGCTGAAGAACTTGGAGTCTGATGTTTGAGGGCAGGACGCACCCAGCACGGGAGAAAGATGAAAGCTGGAAGACTCAGCAAGTCAGCTTCTTCCACCTTCTTTTGCCTGCTTTTACTAGCTGCACTGGCAGCTGATTGCATGGTGCTCACCCACATTGTGGGTGGGACTTCCTGAGGGTGGGTTTTTCTCTCCAAGTCCACTGACTTAAATGTTAATCTCTTCTGGCAACACCCAGAAACAATACTTCGCATCCTTCAATCCAATCAAGTTGATGAGATTAAGCATCACACACAGAAACACAAAAGATCATCAGGGACTATCATGAGCAACTATACACTAACAAACTGGAAAACCTAGATAAAATGAATAAATTACTGAACGCATAAAATCTAATCAAGATTGAACCCAGAAAAAAAAAATAGAAAACCTGAATAGACCAGTAATGAATAATGAGATTGAATCAGGAATTCAAAAACGTCCCCCAACAATGAAAAGCCTAGGAATGTGTGGCTTCACTGCCAAATTCTAACAAACTCATACAGAAGAGCTAACACCAGTTTTCCTCAAACTATTCCAAAAAAAGAAGAGCAATGAATTCTTCCTAATTCAGTCTGTGAGGCTACCTGAACCCTGATACCAAAATCAGACAAAGAAACAACAGATAAAACTAAGGGCTAATATCCTTGATGAACACAGATACAAAAATACTCAACAAAATACTAAAGAGAACCCAACCGAACAGCACATCAGAAAGATCATTCACTATTATCAAGTGGGATTCATTCTAGGAATGCGAGGATGGCTTAACATACAGAAATTGATAATTGTGATAGATCATATTAATGTAATGATATGATGCATGTCAATGTAATGAACAAGACAAACCATAAAATCATACAAATAGATGCAGAAAAAGAATTTAATGAAATTTAATATCCCTTCATGATAAAACCTCTAAACAAACTAGGCATAGAAGGAACATGCCTCAATGTAAGAAAGTTCATTGATACAGTTTAAGTGTTTGTCCCCTCCAAATCTCATGTTGAAATGTGATCCCTAATGTTGAAGGTGGAGCCTACTGGGAGGTGTTTGGGACTTGGGTGGGGATCCTTCATGAATGGCTTGATACCCTTCTTGTAAATAAGTTCTCACTCTATTAGTTCATGTAAAAGATAGTTGCTTAAAGGAGCTTGGCATCTCTCTTACCCACTCTCTTGCCATGTGACATTCTGCTTCCCTTCACCTTCTGCCATGATTGTAAGCTTCCTGAGGCCCTCACCAGAAGCAGGTGCTGGCACCATGCTTCCTGTATAGCCTGCAGATCCATGAGCCAAATAAATCTCTTTTATTTATAAATTATCCAGCCTCAGGTCTTTCTTTATAGCAATGCAAAAGTGATTAACACAGAAAATTGGTACTGAGAAGTGGGGCATTGCTATAAAAATACCCAAAAATGTGGAAACAGCTTTGGGACTGGGTAATGGCAAAAGTTGGAAAAGTTTGGAGGTCTCAGAGGAAGACAGGATGATGAGGGGAAGTTAACTTCTTAGAGACCGGTGAAGTGTTTATGACCACAATGCCAATAGAAATATGGATAACAGAGGCCAGGCTGACAAGGTCTCATATGGAAATGATCTTATAGGGCACTGGAGCAAAGGTTACCTTTGTTACAACTTAGCAAAGAACTTTGCTGCATTGTGTTCATGTTCCAGGGCTTGGTAGAAGGTTGAACTTAAGAGTGATGACTTAGGTTCTCACTAAGTCAGAGGAAAATTAATAAGCAGAGTAGCATTCAAGAATTGGAATGGCTACTTTAACAACCTATGATCAGATAGATACAGGAGCAAAGGAATGACTTAAAGTTGTATATCAGTCTGTTCTCACACTGCTATAAAGAACTACCTGAGACTGGGTGATTTACAAAAAAACGATTTTTAACTGACTCATAGTTCCATAGGCTGTACAGGAAGCATGGCTGGGGAGGCCTCAGGAAACTTTCAGTCATGGCAGAAGAAGAAGCAGGCATGTCTTACATGATCAGAGAAGGAGGAAGAGAGCAAAGCAGGAGGTGTTACACACTTTTAAACAACCAGATGTTGTGAGATCTCACTATCACAAGAATAGCAAGGGGGAAATCCGCCCCCAAAATCCAATCTCCTCCCACCAAGCCATTCCACCAACACTGGGGATTACAATTCAACACGAGATTTAGGTGGGGACACAAATCCAAACCATATCAAATTGGATCTTATATTTAAAAAGGAATCAGAGTGTAAACATTGAGAAAATTCGCAAGCTGGCCTTGGGTAGAGAAGGAAAGATCATTTTCAGGGGAGGAATTCAAGAGGCTTGTGTAGCAACCACTTATTAGAGAGACTAACATGAGTAAATGGGAGCCAAGTACTAATATCTAAGACAAAGTGGAAAAGGCCTCAAAAACATTTTAGAAGTTGTTCAGGCTTCTCCTTCCATCAGAGGTTCAGAGGGCTTGTATGAAAGAATGGTTTTGAAGGTGAGGCTCCAGGATACCACTGCCCTGAACCACCTCTGGAGGTTGTTTCCTGTATCCCTGCTGCTCCAGCTCTAGCTATGACTCAAGGGGCCCCAGGTACAGATCAGGCTGCTGTTTTGGAGGGGGCAACCCATCATCCTTGTCAGTTTCCACATAGTGGTAAGTCTGCAGGTGCAGGGAATGCAACAGTGATGGAGGTTTGGCAGCTTCCACATGGATTTCAGAGTATGTATGGGAAAGCCTGGGTGCTCAGGCAGAAGCCTGCTACATTAGCAGAGTCCTTGCAGAAAGGCTGTACTAGGGTAGCCCAAGGAGGAAATGTGGGCTTGGGGCACCCACACGGAGTCACCACTGGGGCACTGCCTAGTGGAGCGGTGGAAGAGGGTTTACTACCCTCCAGATCCAAAATAGTAGAGCCAGTGGCAGCATGCACCCTCAGTCTGGAAAAGCCGTAGGCACTCAATTCCAGCTTATCAAAGCAGCCATGAGGGATGTACCCTGCAAATCCACAGGGGTGGAGATGCCTAAGGCCTTGAGAACACACACTTTGTACCACTGCCCTGGATGAAGAACATGGCGTCAAGAATTATTTTGGAGGTTTAAGGTTTAATTACTGCCCTACTGGGTTTCAGACTTGTGTCTGGCCTGTAGCCCCTTTCTTTCAGTTGATTTCCTCAGCAAAATAACATGGGAATGGGAATTTGTCAAAATTCTTAAAACTTTACAAAGTGCCAGTAATTCAAAATGAAATATTTGCTTTTTCCATCTCCTCTCTTGAAACAACATGGTTGTGTATACAAGTAAGTAATTAAAATAAGTTGCTACCCAGATCATTGAGTGTGTCATGCTATTAATGTAAGGCAAGAAATTAAGGAGAAAAGAATTAGCTCTGATGAGCAAGCTGTATAAACTCATGTGTTGGACTGCTCCAATTCAGGTCCCAGTTTAGTCATTTCTTAGCTGTGTGACTTCAGGCAAGTTACTTCATTATGTCTCAATTTTCTCATTTGTAAAACAAGGAAAATAATGGTCTCTATCTTATAAAGTGGGAGAGAGGATTAAATGGTAGAATTTATGTAAAGCACTTAGTACAGTGCCTGGCACACAGTATGAATGCAATAAATGGTAGACATTACTATTATTATTTCCTGCAGGAGACATCCATGATAAGCAAATAATTACTCATGTCATATGAGTCTTTATGACTCTTGCCGCTCTTTTGGCCCACGGCTGTTCACATTGAGGCTTAACTTGGAAAGGGAGGCCCATTTTAACTTTGCAATTCGACCTTCCCTGGTGTTAGCCCAATGACAGTGATGGCATTTTATACTTATGGAATAGCTATTTGTGTCAGTTTCTGTCTTCTTGATAGATTCCAACTGCTGCTTGGAACATATGCTGTTGTGGGTATTAGAACAGGAAACCAGCAAGATCTATTTTGATACAAAGGTTAGGGAGCAGTGTGACTTTTTATTTGGCAATATAGTAATATTTTACCTTAACATTTTTTACTTCTCTTATTGCCATAATATGTGAATAGTTCCATATAGATATAGTGGAGTAGGGAAATAACTGTATAAATAGCTCTAAATCAAATCAACACATATTTACAAAACTTGTACTATACTAGGTGCTGTTGAGAATACATATGTGTATAAGACATGACCCTTTCCCCTAGGGAACTGATGATCTGGTTAAAGAGAGAATAAATATATGTACGCATAGAAATGTTATGTAACAGATACTGAAGTCTCAGTGTCAGTTGCAAAAAATATAAACCATTCTAGCACAGAGGGAACACTTTTATGAGCCCTTAATGGAACTATGTGGCTAGAGGAGAGAAGGAGAAGTAATACTCAAGTATGGGGATATATGAGAATATACATATGAGCAAATAGGAAGTATAAGTTTAGCTGGATCTGGAATTTTCTTTGGGAGATATCTGGAATCTAAATCACAAATAGGTCTTAAGGGTAAGATTGTGAAGAACCTTGTAAGTCACAATAAGGAATGTGAACTTTGTTTCTATAATTGAAAGCCACTGAAGGCTTTGGAGAAAAAGATGAATAGGAGGAAAGTGAAAATTTAAGGAAAAAAGTGACTGGAACCGTATTTGTAGGAAGAAAACGCAAGAATCAGGTTTACCAGTGTGGACATTATAAAAGGAATCTGAGGCCATTGGATGAGAACAACAATAAGGTTGCAATGGAAGAGTTAATAAACGTCCTGACTGGAAGAGTTAATACGTCCTGACTGATTGGATGAGGATGCCAAAGAAAAATATGAGACAAAATTCCTGATTATTTTTGAACCTTGGAAACTCTTAAGAAGTTGCAAACAACTGTAGGAGTTAGAAAGTTTGAGCTGTGTTCAGTTTGTTTTGTTTATGAGTTTTCTCTTGTTTTTTGGAGATCAAAAGTTGAGTCGAAGTTATATTAATTAGAGGCAATAATATGGAAGTAGATAGAACTCATGAAAAAGTAGAACTTAGAATTTGGAGAGTTATCCTTAGTGGTGGCATTTGAAAGCATAAGTATAATGGAACTAAGCAAGGAGGAAGAGTCTATGGATGAAGACCAAACTTTGAGTAGCATCCACATCTTAAAGAAGCTGGCAGAGGAGAGAGGCACTGTAAGCTATCTTCTGTGGGTTAAAAAATGTGGGTTAAGAATATTCTCAATCAATTTACCATTTCTTCCTGATTACCAGGAAGCCCAAAATTCATTTGGTGCAAAAACAGAATACTTGCCCAAATACATCCCCTTCTTTCCTAATGATTTCAGATTTCTTTTTTTAGTTTTATTTTATTCCCTCTTCTTTTACTTATGCCTCTATATTTTAAGTCAATACAAACCTTTTGTGATAATAGGCAGGATATAAATAACACACAAAGAAAGATAGGTGTCATAAAACCATGAGACGAGACAATTCAAAGAAGGTGGATTTCTCTAATAGTTTCAAATGCTGTAGGAATACAGAGTCAGCACTGAAAGGCAGCCTTGCATTTGGCAACTAAGAAACTGTGTGACTTCAGGAATAAAAAAATATTGGAAAAACTTAGAGTTGGGATGGCATTGCCAAAGGAGAAGGGCAAAGCTGGTGCTAGGGAATAAAAAATTGGAATAAAACATTATACAAAATACCACAAATAAAAATATTTTGAGATTTCTACCTTAAAAATCAGGTTTTTATAACATCAAATACTCTCATTATCTTCCAGTACCATGAAGCAGGTATCTGGCTCCCTAGCTGCATTTGTGGCAAGGCATCCTATGAGGAAAGATTGAGAATTGGAGACACAGGAGGATAACCAACCTTTTCTATCTGCTGCATATGTTCTCAAGATAGGCCAAACAGGAAAGCTGGCAGTCACATACGGGCAAAAGCAAATGCACAGGTGGAAGCCTATCTAGAGGGAACGTGCATAGTTCTTCCAAACACTACTGACTGCAGCTTAACTGGAAACAGAGAATGGTATTAAAAACACAGGACTATACAAGATAAATTGAACAACAAATCTTATTTTGTTTGGGCTTCAGTAATAATCATCAAACTTTTGATTATTTGTCCCTTGGAATATCTGCATTTGTCAATTATTTCTTCCCAAGGACCTGTTTCAGTTTATCCTTTTCTTGAGTCCTCCCCTGATAATGATAACAATGACTCCCAACAACTCTATGATGATCACTGCCAACAATAATAATATTTATTGAGTACGTACAGTGTACCAGATACCCTCAAAGTCACTACTTTTCTCAATTTTCATAACAAGCTCTTGAGGTTAGTACTATTTTTTCAATCCCGATGAGAGAAATAGTGACATTCAGATGGGTGAACCACTTTGGAGCACAGCCACATTTACAACCCAGTTCTGTCTTTAACTTAAACCTGTTATACCACAACGAATCTTTTCTTCCAGAAGTCCTACAGTAAAACAGCTAGGTTTACACTGGCAATTGATTGTGTCTATTTCGTTCATTGTTGTGCTGTAAGTACAGAATCTAGTTTAAGGTTTACTCTTTCAAGTGTGTTTATTTTCCTTAACTCAATTGTAAGATTTTGCATTTCTTAAATCCCTTTCCCTTATTTATTTTAAAGACATTATCCTCTGAGTTGTTTATACCCTTCCCCATATTTCTGTAGTTCATACTCCCCTGTTCATCTCTATACCCACATGAACATATCTTTACTATACATACACCTCTGCCATTCTGCACTGTCATATATACTTCATGTCCCTGAGAGCATTTTCAGTCTCCTGGAAACACTCTGAGCCTGAGATTCATCTCCTCTGTTTCCCTGGATAAGCTAGTGTGATACCTTCACAGATTCTTTTCCTTTTGCCTGCCCTTAAAGTATTCATTTTCCAGGGTTTTACCGTGTTCTCACTACACCCATTCTTGGGGCAGATTATTTTCTTTCATGGATTCAGTGGCCATAATAAGCTGATGTATCTCAAATCTACAGGCCTGGCATCAATAACTTACCTTTAGCTCCAAATTCTATTTGTCAAATCATTACTAGAAATTTCAACTTGCACATCTTGTAAGACTTCAAAGTAAATATATTAGAAACTGAATTCATTAGCTTCCTCTAACATACTTGATTTGTTTCCTAGTTTTTCTAGCTCAGTGGATAAATTAATATCAACCCATTTGGCCAGGCCCAAATCTCACCTTCTCACTTCAACAAGATCTGGAACCTGCCTTCTTTTTGGTGTTATTGTTCTCTGATTCTCAGTACCACTTGATATTTATGTATTCATCCATAGGAGCATTTATCTATTCAACAGGTATGAACCGAATGCCTATTATATGCCAGGCATTGCATCCAAATCGTATTATGTTTTCCACCTTTTGATGCCTTTGTACATGCTTCATTTTATACCTGACATGCCCTTCAAGTTGTAGAGAAATGGAGAATGGTGATTCTATTTCAAAAATATGGAGGTTTTGAAGAGAGTCGGTTTAGAAGTGAGTTCAGGTGATACCTTCCATTTGAAATACATTGAATTTGATGTCTGATTGAAATATCCTCTGAGGTGATATCCTGCTGCTACTAAATGACTCCGTTTTTACCAAAATAATTGAACCACCTCTGTTTAGTTAAGATATTTCAGCCATCTCATCAACTACATGAGATGAATTCTGAATCCACAAAATGGAGATGTATCATAAATATTTGGCTTATATTCATTTTTACTTATCTCCTGTCATAAAAAATCATTTCTAGTATTGAAAATATGATTACAAATATCTTCATAATTGCTGTAATAAACATGTCATTGGTTGTTTTGTGTGCCAACACAGAATAGAAATAGTCAAAGAAGTGCCACAACCCTTGCTCTTATGGAATTCGTATCTGAAATTTTAAAGTTTGCATAGGGGAACTATTCTGGGTCACTGAACTCTTGGAGAATCTTATAAAAGTCATGATTCTCCCTTTTAAAAAATTCACATTTCTATACAAACAAAATTGTATACATAAATTTGAGGGAGATTTTGAGAATCCTGAAGTATATATATTGACTTTTTGACAGTCCATGACCCTAAATTTGTCAACCTTAGTGAAGTTAAATAATTCTGTGTACCACCCAAAAAACCTTTGTAAGATTTTTCCCTTCCTGTAAAATAGCATATGACCCACTTTGAAAAGTGATTTTAATAACTTGAGATAGTGTATATAAAGTATTTCTTATGCTGTTGTTCATATAGCAATTTATATACCTCATACCCTTCAAACCTCTGGGGCTGCATCAAAACTCCTTCAAATGTTAATCTTAACTAAAGGATACCTATAATTATGCATTGTGTAAATTGCATAAGAACCACATATTTTTAACAAATATATTTTTAAATTATACAACCAGTTCCTTCAAGAGAACAATCCTGGAAAAGATAAGTTACTTGCAGTCTGACACAAACATAATTTTAACTGTTTAGAACATCTCTTTATATATTGACTTCTTAAATTAATAAACCCCAAGTTTATTTATATTTTTCAGGTAAAGTGCGATGACAATACACACACGATTAATTTGAATTTTGAAATGTATCCTTAAATATTACTTTGACTTACTTACAGAAACTTATTCTTTGTTCTGTTATATTTAAAAATACACTTTCACATGTACATTGTATAGTCGACTTTGTAAACTTAGAAACAACTTCTGGACAAAACAATTCAATAAGGGACTGACCTGCTAACAAAAACATTGATTTCCTTTTTTCCTCCACTGTAAGAGTGGAGAAAGCTTATCAAGTTATCTAAATATAGTAATATAAATGACAACAATAAATATCACAATTATCTTTGAAGAGCTTTCATGTGTCTCCCTGTAAGGGAACAATACAGGGAAAGCTAGTGTCTTTTTGTCAAGTCCTGGGAACATCATGAAACCGCCTGATTCGGAGAAAACATACGTCCTCTAGTGCTGAGGCAAACAGAATACATTAATGACAGATTGTTACTCTGAATTTTCAAGGATTTTACAGTCCTAGTTAAAACAATATCTTGTTTATTCCATTCTCAGTCTATCAGAATGTGTTATAAAACCATACATTTGATTTTCAGAAGAAGATTATGTCTCATATTCAAATATTTCTCAGTTTTGTGTTGCATGTTTGTATTTAAATTTATCTTAACTAGTTAACGTGTGTGTGTGTGTGTGTGTGTGTGTGTGTGTGTGTGTCTGTTTATAAGAGCTTTTTGGTGGCAGTATTGCATTATATTAATTTATCAGTATGAAAATATAATATCTATGCCATGTATTCTCTGTGAAATACCAACAGTGAAATCTTTTTAACATTAAATGTAGATGGTGAGAACCCAGTGGTGGGGTCCGAATTGTTTACTATGTAGCCAGGAGCTCAAGGCATCTAAAATTAGCCATTTTGAACGGCAAAACAGTTAACTCTAGTAGACTTAGTATAAGCTCAGGGAATTATTTAAACCTCTTTTTTTTCTCCCTCAGAAATAGATTCATCTTCTTTCTCAGTAATTGGAGATTAGAAATATAAATGGTGAAGCTATCACATTGTAGATTTCTCAGAACTATATTATGGTAGTATTCTTGGTGAAACGCCTACTCATTTGTGACAAATGACTTGTTTAATGTATTTATAAATTTTATTTGTATAACCGGTGTATCCCTAAGGTCACATTTGATAATACTTGAAACGACATCTGTTATAACCCACACTTTGTTGACTCACCCAACCTGCTACTACGGCATTTCCAGCTCACTGCAATATCTCTTCCTACTAATTGCATGCTTCCCCAAAGGTTGCACGTTTTTTTGTTTGCTTGTTTTGTTTTCACTTTTGAGACGGAGTCTCGCACTGTTGCCCAGGCTGGTGTGCAGTGGTCACTGCAACCTCCGCCTCCCGTGTTCAAGCAATTCTCCTGCCTCAGCCTCCCAAGTAGCTAGGATTACAGGTGCCCGCCACCACGCTCAGCTAATTTTTTGTATTTTTAGTAGAGACGGGGTTCCACTATGTTGGCCAGGCTGTCTTGAACTTCTGACCTTGTGATCCCTCCACCTCAGCCTCCCAAAGTGCTAGGATTACAGGCATGAGCCACTGCACCCGGCCACGTTATTTCAAAGACTATCATTTTTTCTAAGACTATTGCCATAGACCTTGCTTAGCTCTGAAATCCCAATGTTCAGTTTTAAATATACATATTTAAATTCTATAGGGTACACACTTTTAGCTAGGTATTTTAGGATTTCCTCAAAGCCTGATGTCCCTATAATTGACTCAGATTTCCCACACAGAATCTCTGGGCCATCAAAATGAGATAGAGTCAATCTTTCTCATCACTATGATGCATAGCAATATACCAGCAGTATTCGAAGGTTTGCTGTAAATTAAGTACCAAAATAAATGTCACATTAATAATAGGAATGATAACCAGCATTTACTGGCTTACTTTTCTATGTGCCAAAGAAGGAAAAGAACACACAGAAAGATTAGACAATATCTGTGGTTGGGTTTTTTGGAAGCAGTGCTTGAGACAGGGATTCAGCTGGCAAAACTGTGTGAGAGGGATGATGGGAAAGAGCAGAGGAAGTATGTAGTCTCAGAGAAGTTTAGCTTTGGTTTGATCCATGTGGCACTGGGGACAGCACAGGCTCTGCAGCATAAGTCAAACTATAGAGTTACTTTGCCTCGTGACAAGAGGCCCACAAGGCTTTTATAGCCCATTCACCCTAACTCTTGGTTACTTGCCACCCCCAGAGGTTGAAGGTATAACCTTTATCAGCCAAGAGGATTCTCATGAGAAGTTTGAATGTGTAAGTCATCTATCCCAGCTCTCACAAGGCTCAGGGACAGGGAAGCTGTCCTGTTAAGGGAAGCTGACTAGGATCCTGTCAGTGTGCATTGCAGGTAAAATTATCTGTTGTGGGTTGAATCGTGTCCCCCTCGACCCCCCATTATTCATGTTTTAGTCCTACCCCTCATACCAAAATGTGACCATATTTGGAGATAGGGTCATCACTGAGGTAATTTAGTTAAAATGAGGTCACTAGAGTAGGCTCTAATGAAACAGGGAAAAGCTTGAATTTGAATACAGACATGAAGACAGGGGGAGAAGACAGCCATCTACATGCCAAGGAGAGAGGACTGGAACAGGTACTCCCCTCCCAGCCCTCAGAAAGAACAGACCCTGCTAACGTTTTGGTTTTGAACTTTTGGCTGCCAGAACTATGAGAAAATAAATTGTTGTTGTTTAAGCCACCCAGTCCGTGGTACCTTGTATGGCAACCCTAGAAAACTAATATATTGCCTGACACTAAGTGGCAGAAATGGGGAATAGAACCCTTAATGTGTTGAAATACTCATTCTGAGACAAAGAGAATCTGTCTACTTAAAGCTGTATCCCAGTGCACAGTAGAGAGGAGTCGAGGGGCAGGGACCTAACGGTGATGCTTTAGTGAAAAACATCTCCTGAACTGCAAGTCCTTCACAGCCTGACATAATACTGCTCTCAATCAAACACCAATCTTCCATCAGTCTCCGCTCTTTCCAATCCTCCAGTCCCTGCCTGGGGCTCTCTAGTCCCAGAGTATATTGCCCTCTGGCCTTCTCTCATTCAGTCTCTTTTCTTCAGGAGCTTAGTTAGCCTAACATACTTTTTCCAGCCTCTTCCCTCCCTGCCTTCCCAGTTCATGCACATCCTGACCACTTGCAACTCTCTGATGTGCCGTGGCCGTCTGACTCCTGGGCTTTTACCCATGCAAACGCTGTGGCTTACAGCAGTGCTCCCAGCTGCCCCTAATAGCGATGTCAAGCGCTGCAGAGCCCATTCATCTGTGATGGCCTGAAGCAACCACCGATCCAATGCTGTTTTCTGCCCAGTAACCTACACTTATCCTTTAAGACAAGCTCAGAAGTCTACTCTACTCTCTTTCTCTACAATGCCCCAAAGCAAAGTCAGTCTCTCTCATTTAGGCTTTTATTATGCAATTCTTTTCCCATGGCACATTGATACATCAATTCAGTCAAGTTTCAGATTTACACAAAAGTCGGGTTCAAATATTAGGTCTGCTATGTACATGTCACATATATATATAAACTATATATTTTTAATTTGGCAAGTTTCTTAACTCCTGTAAGCTTCAATTTTCTTGACTATCAAATTGGGATAATGAGAGTTGCTACCTCATATGGTTGACTGAGGAATGAAATATGAGTAAAGTTTTAAAACAATACTTGGCACATAGGTAGTATTCAATAAATGGTTCCTATTATCATTATTACTTTTTAAGCATAATTTTTGCATTCAAGATTTATAGAATACCTGCCTCTTTTCTATATTTCTCTCTTCCACTGGGTGTTTAGGTTCCTGACAGCACGGACTCTGATTCTCTAGCAAAGCAAAGCACAGAATGCATATGCTAACCAGCTGACAAAAACACCCAACATAGTGCTCCAAAGGTAATCTACAAACTGAAATATAAAAAAGGCTTAGCTTTTATACCCACCTACATGGAGAGAGAGATACTGATATTTTAAAGCCCAGAAACCTCTTCAATACTCTGGTACTCACACACACACACAAAATTGTAAATTAGAATATATCAGAATAGACAAGAATAAAGTGATGAAAATTAGTTTAAATTTTATTTTTCTGAATCATAATTGAATGCAATGATGAAAAGAACTCTAGATTCCTGACAATCATGCCAATGTACTTTTAACAATATTCTGTTTAGTCAGGAGGATACTGGGAACAGGTGTTACACAGGAAAGCACACCGTTAAACTCTAATGCTGATTTTTGTGGCTGACAATATACTTCTTAAGCCTTGTTCAAAACTAAGAGTAACCACAACAAGGGTCTGTAGAATTCACATCTGCTGTCATTAATGGTTTAAAGCTGTGGCAAAATCCATCCATTTAATACAAAACAATTTTGCAAAGTGTATATATGATGTATTAAGTACAAAAGAATAAAATTAAATAAGCCCCAAGCCAAAAAAAGAAACATTTACTATCTAATAGATGTACACAGTAGGTAGTGATTTTAATAATGTTCCAAAAATTTAAAAGTGCATTTACAGATTGTTAGATCTAGAATTGGTCCTTGTGTTTATTTTTTTCATTATGGTTTTTTTTTCTACCTGCTAGAACAGTGATATGAGAGCTTCAGAGCCATTATTCTGTTCTGCCATATTACTGACTAAAAATATTATCTTAAATCAATTCATTTTTTTTGCATCTTTTCATGTACCTATTGGCCATTTGTATATCTTCCTTGAAAAAATGTCCATTTAAGTCCTTTGTCCATTTTTTGTTTGTTTGTTTTTGAGACAGGATCTTGCTCTGTCACCCAGGCTGGAGTGCAGTGGCATGATCTTGGTTCACTGCAACCTCCACTTCTTGGGCTCAAGTGATCCTCCCACCTCAGCCTCCTGAGTAGCTGGGATTACAGGCATGCACCACCACACCCCGCTAATTTTTGTATTTTTAGTAAAGATAGGGTTTTGCCATGTTGGTCAGGCTGGTCTCTAGCTCCTGACCTCAGGTGATCTGCCCAGCTTGGCCTCCCAAAATGCTGGGATTATAGACATGAGTCACCACCAGTGGACAATTAATCATTTAAATAATTCATCTTCTCAAATGATTTGTCATTTTGACCAAGTTCTTCCCCAATAATTCATTTTTAAACCATATAATTTCAGACAAGTCAGCTAGAATATCTTATTTCTACTGTTACTGCTGTGAAAACAAAACAAAACTTGCAACCTCTGTCTTTGCCACAGTGATGCCTCCATGTTTTGATCAAGCTTTTCCATGACTATCCCTAAAAGTCAATCACCACTCATATACCTTGCAGGGTCCTATATTTTACAGCTGGCTATAAAACAATTCTTAGCAAATTAAAGGAACTGAAATAATATCGACTACATTCTTGGACCACAGTTCAATAAATACAGAAATCAATACTAAGGAGAGTTCTCAAAATCATACAATTATATGGAAATTTAAAAACCTGCCCCTGAATGACTTTTGGGTAGACAATTAAATAGAGGCAGAAATCAATAAATTATTTGAAACTAATGAAAACAAAGATACAACATACCAGAATCTCTGGGACATAGCTAAAGCAGTGTTAAGAGAAAAGGATGCAGTACTAAAGGCACACATCAGGAAGTTAGAAAGATCTCAAATTAACAACCTAATATCACACCTAGAGGAAGTAGAAAAACAAGAGCAAAACTACCCCAAAACTAACAGAAGAGAAGAACCAAAATCAGGTAAAATTTTGTTTTACCTAAATTGAGACATGAGAAATCATACAAAAGATCAACAAAACCAAAAGTCAGTTATTTGAAAGAATAAATAAGATTGATAGACTGCAAGTTAGACCAAAAGAAGAGAGAAGAAACAAATAAACACACTTAGAAATGACAGAGTGGACATTACCACCAGTTGCACAGAAATATGAACATCCTACGGATACTATTACAAACACCTCTATTCACAAAAAGTAGAAAACTTGGAAGACATGGATAAATACCTGGAAACATACACCCCCCTCCAAAGATTGCAAAAGGAAGAAATTGAAATCCTGAATGGATGAATAATGAGATCTAAAGTTGAAAGAGTAATAAAAAGCCCACCAACCACAAAAAGCCCTGGACCAGGTGGATTCACAGCCAAAATGTAGCAGATGTATAAAAGGAGCTGGTACCAATCCTACTGAAACTATTGCAAAAAAAATTAAGGAGGAGGGACTCCTCCCTAACTCATTCTATGAGGCCAGCATCATCCTGATACTAATACCTGAGAGAGACACCACAAAACAAAAAACTTTAGGCCAATATCCCTGATGAACATAAATTCAAAAATCCTCAAAATACTAGCAAGCAAAATTCAACAGCATATCAAAAAGCTAATCCACCATGATCAAGTAGATAAAATGGTAAGAGCCACCAATGACACCTGTAGTCAACATCATACTGATCTGGCAAAAGTTAGAAGCATTCCCCTTGAAACCCAGAACAGGACAAGGATACCCACTATCACCCCTCCTATTCAACTTAGTACTGGAAGTCATCATCAATACAATCAGGCAGGAGAAAAAAATAAAAGGCATCCCAATAGAAAGAAAGGAAGTCATACTATCTCTCCTCACAATGATATGATTTAATATCTGAAAAACCCCGTAGTCTCTTCCCAAAGACTTCTAGATATGATAACTTCAGCAAACTTTCAAGACTCAAAATCATTGTACAAAAATCAGTACATTGATTCAACATAAGGCTTAATGTAAGACTTAAACATAAGGCCTAAAACCATAAAAACCCTAGAAGAAAACTTAGGCTATAATACCATTCAGGACACAGGCATGGGCAAAGACTTGATGATTAAAACACCAAAAGCAATGGCAACAAAAGCAAAAATGGACAAATGGGATCTAATTAAACTAAAGAAAAGCAATATTAAGAGGAATGTGTATAGCAATAAACACCTATATAAAAAAATAAAGATTTCAAATAAAACAGTAATGATACACCCCCCAAAAAACAGAAAAGCAAGAATAAACCAAACCCCAAATTTAAAAAGGGAAAGAAAATATAAAGATCAGAGTAGAAATAAATGAAATGCAGACAGAAAAATACAAAATATTTAAAAAACTGAAAACCGAAACTGGACCCCTTCCTTACACCTTATATAAAAATTAACTGAAGATGTATTAAAGACTTAAACATGAAGCTCTAAACTATTGAAAAAAATAACCCTAGAAGAAAATCTAGGCAATACCATTCAGGACATAGGTATGGGCAATGATTTCATGACAAAAATGCCAAAAGCATTGCAACAAAAGCAAAAATTGACTAATGGGATCTAATTAAACTAAATAGTTTTTGCACAGTAAGAGAAACTATCATCTAAGTGAACAGACAACCTAGAGAATGGGAGAAAATTTTTGCAATCTATCCATCTGACAAAGGTCTAATATCCAGAGTCTATAAGGAACTTAAACAAATTTATAAGAAAAAAAACCAAACAACTCCATTAAAAGTAGGCAAAGGACATGAACAGACACTTCTCAAAAGAAGACATTCATGTGGCCAACAGACATATGAAAATAACTCAACATAACTGATCATTAGAGAAATGCAAATCAAAACCACATTGAGATACCCTCTAACACCAGTCAGAACGGCGATTATTAAAAAGTCAAGAAACAACAGATGCTGGCAAGGTTGCGGAGAAAAAGGAACATTTTTACACTATTTGTGAGAGTGTAAATTAGTTAAACCATTGTGAAAGACAGCATAGAGATTCCTCAAACATCTAGAAGCAGAAATACCATTTGATCCAGCAATCTCACGATTGGGTATATACCCAAAGGAACACAAAGCATTCTATTTTAAAGATACATGTATGCATTCTGTTCACTGAAGCACTATTCACAATAACGAGGACATGGAATCAACCCAAATGCCCATCAATAATAGACTGTATAAAGAAAATGTAGTACATGTACACCATGGAATACTATGTAGTCATAAAAAGAAATGAGAACATGCCTTTTTCAGCGACATGAATGGACCTGGAAGCTGTTATCCTCAGGACACTAATGCAGGAACGGAAAACCAGACATCGCATGTTCTTAACTTATAAGTAGGAGATGAATGATAAGAACACATGGTGGGGAACACATGGTGGGGAACACACACTGGGGTCTGTTGGGGGAATGCAGGGGGAGGGAGAGCATCAGGAAGAATAGCTAATGGATGCTGGGCTTAATACCTAGGTGATGGGTTGATCGGTACAACAAACCACCATGGCACACATTTACCTATGTAACAAACCTGCATATCCTTCACATGTACCCTGGAACTTAAAATAAAAATTGAAGAAAAAAAAGAAAAAATAAACAAAATTTACACCAACAGTGAACAATTTGGAAAAGAAATCAAGAAAGCAATCCCATTTACAATACTTACAAAAAATTACCTAGAAATAAATGTAACCAAAGAGATGAACGATCTGTATAAGAAAACTATAAAATATTGATTACAAAAATGAAAAGGATGCAAAAAATATAGAAGGACATCCCATGTTCATAGATTGGAAGAATTAATATTGTTAAAATAAGCATATCACCCAAAATGATCTATGGATTCAAAGCAATCTTCATCAAAATACCAATGACATTCTTCACAGAAATAGAAAATAAAGTCCTAAAATTTGTATCGGACCATGAAAGACCCTGAATAGCCAAAACGGCCTTGAGCAAAAAGAACAAAACTGGAGACATAACACTATTTAACTTCAAAATCTACTACAAAGCTATAGTACCCCAAATAGCATACTACTTGTATTAAAAACAGTTACATAAACCTATGGAACAGAGTATTGAACCCAGAAACAAATCTACATATTTATAGCTATCAGATTTTAGACAACGGCACCAAGAACATTTGTTAGGTAAAGGACAATCTCTTCAATAAATGGTACTGGAAAAACTGGATATCCATACACAGAAGAATGAAGCTAGACCTCTGTCTCTTACCATATAAAAAAATAAACTCAAAATGGAATAAAGATGTAAAGGTATGACCTGAAATTATGAAACTACTGGCAGACAACATGGGGAAATGCTTCAGGACGTTGGTCTAGGCAAAGACTTTATAAATACAACATCAAAAGCACAGGCAACAAAAGACTTTATTTCTTTAGGTTATACATACAGTAGTGGAATTGTTGGATAATGTGATAGTGCTATTTTAATATTTTGTGGAAATTTGGTACTATTTTCCACAATAGCTATACTAATTTACATTTCCACCAACAGTGTGCAAGGGTTCCCTTTTACGCACATCTTAACTGACACATTTAATCTTTTATCTTTTTGATAATAGTCATTGTAATAGGTATAGGTTAATACAGTGAATGTGAGCATTTTTTTGTTTGCTTTTGGTTTTTTTTGTTTTTTCAGACGGAGTCCCACTGTGTCGCCCAGGCTGGAGTGCAGTGGCCGGATCTCAGCTCACTGCAAGCTCCGCCTCGTGGGTTCATGCCATTCTCCTGCCTCAGCCTCCTGAGTAGCTGGGACTACAGGCGCCTGCCACCACATCCAGCTCATTTTTTGTATTTTTAGTAGAGACGGGGTTTCACCGTGTTAACCAGGATGGTTTCGATCTCCTGACCTCATGATCCGCCCACCTTGACCTCCCTAAGTGCTGGGATTACAGGTGTGAGCCACCGCACCCTGCCGAGCATTTTTTTTTTATATATATACCTCTGGCCATTAGAACTCTATATTTTGTGAGTTATGTTTCTATACAGTTGTTATTAAAAAGGAAAAAAAGAAAAACATAGCATTCCCTCCTGAAGATAAGACCAGATCATTTCTTATCTTCTTTTTTTCTAAGAGCTTTATTAATTTATTTTTCTAATTTAATTTTTCATTTATGAAGAAAATACAATAATTGTACATATTTGTAGGGTACAATGTGATGTTTTGATGCATGTATACATAGTATAGTAATCAAATTGGGGTAATTAATATATCAATCACTGTAAGCATTTATCATTTCTTTGTGGTAAGATTATTCAAATTCTTCTCTTCTAGCTATCTTGAAATCTGCTTGACATTGTTATTTGCTACAGTCACCCTACTATGCAATAGAGCACTAGAAATTATTGTTCCTGTTTCATGTTTATGCCTATTTTATCATAACTTATTTTTCATTCTCTAATACCTTTTGGATTTAAGGACTACATATGGTTCTTTTATGCCCCATTCCTCCATGATGCAATGAGGTTTTGCCACACAAAAAAACTCATTTTATTAAAAAAAATGAATGCATTTTACCAGAGCATAACTTGATGAAAACGGATCCTTCATATTAACATGACTTCTATAATCTCTCGTAAGGCTGTTTTCTGCCTTTGAGGACCTTTCCTAAGCAGAGGTCACAATTCCCCACAGTGTGGCTGCTTTGGCCATACATTTAAAAATGTCATATGTACAAATAAAGAGGGGAGGGGTTGCTTCATATATACAAATGTGAGTTTCAGCTGCAGCTTAGCCCACACAATGGCTACTGCTGCCAGTGGTGGCTGGCCACCATATTGGTATGCTGGAGCACTTGATCCTAACATAGTATAGTGTAGAGCATGCTGATTGTGGCCTAGTGAAAGCAAAAGGGACATTAATTCTCTTTATATGGATATTTTGATTTAAGAGGGATCACTATATACAACATGTTTTTCCTCAAAGATTCTAAAATCTTTAATGTACGACGAATTGTATATAATCTATTGTGTCTATAGATCATGAATTAGAAAGTAACATTTTCATACACCTGGCTAGACAAATGAATGCAGAGAAAACTGATATAAATAATATCACAATCAATTTTCTGTGAGCAGTGATATAAATTGCATTTGGTTATGTTTTTCTGATTGCATTGTCACATCTGAGATTTCTCAGCAGATATGCCTGCACTTCCACATGAAAAGGCAAATCCAATTGATTGTCTAAAATACTTTAATGTTTAATTCAATTGTTAATTAAAATGAGCAGGGACAGAAGGAATAGGATTGAAAATAGACATGTTCATGTCATCTCTCCAGGGCACTCATTTTTCTGAATTCTTTTTGTAATATATTAAATATCGAAATGACTTTTTGCATTTACATTACTGGCAAAAATCTTATCTATCTTCTCTGATTCAGTGGAGTAATGTATAACTTTTAGCTTATTCTTGATTTTTAGCTCTTAGGGATAGTGTAAGATAGTAATATAAACTGAAAAAAATAACCTAGTCCCCATATAAGATTTTTTTTTTAAAAAAAGAGCCCTTAAATGTACATATTTAGTTTGCTTCTGAGAGCCACATCAAAGAGTCACCAGTGTTGGCACCTGACAGAGCTCAGGGGCCAACTATCTTATGAATCAATGGTCATTTAGCAAATAGATTTCAAGGCTGCTTCTTTATCTGTTGAAGCTACAGGATTCATGGACAGTACTTTGTGGCCAAGTAAGCTTGTAAGATTGTGTGTTTACATCACTTTTGGAATTAAAGCACATCATGGTAGGCCCTATACAGCAGAAATTAATATGTTACAGCTCATTACCCCTCCTCCTATGCAATCCTGTGAGAATAAAGCTAATGTGGTAAGTAAAATCACAGCACAAGATACAGTTAATTAAACACTACCACAGAAGTATAAGGAAAATACTGGCTACTGTAATTGCTGACCAGAATACAGAAACTGAATGAATGTGATAATAATTCTTGTTGTTTTTGTTGTTAAGTGTTATCATTTTCCTATCTCTGAGATTGGGAGTACCCCAAACTGGAATTTCCTGTCAGTTGGAAACATTGTGATACATGAGTGGCAGGATATTTTTTAATGTGACTAGAGCAGCAAACACCCAAGAGGCATCCCTGTATATGAGAAGTAATAGTAAAAAGGGATTTCAAATCTAAACATGCAAAGCAAAACTCATAGAGTAGGAGTACCACAGAGATTTTGATGAAGGGCAAAGACTGGAGTCAGACTTCTTGAATTTATTTCCTGGTTTTTCCTTACTAGCTAAATGATCTTCGGCAAGTTAATGAACCTTTCTCTGCCTCCATTGTACTATCTGTAAAATGGTGGAAATAGTAGCACTTATTAGAAATAAGTGAATTAATCCATGGAATGCAATTTTTAAAACATTTAGCATATAGTAAATGTTCAATAATCTCAGCTATTATCATTAATAATGTTAAAGACATAGACGATCATATTTTAATTCATAACCACTCAAATGTATATATCCAGTCAAAAGATTACCTTAAGGAAACACTTGCTCTGGACTACTAGTTCCAAAATGGCTGCATAGTAACAAGCTGGCTTAACTCCCCACCATCAGCAGAAAACCAAAACCAAATATACAGCACTGTGGTTATTACCAGCAATATCCCAGAACTCAAATATCAGGAAGAGATAGTTTCTCGGGCTACAGAGAAATGAAAAAAACTCAGAGAAGTTGCCAAGAGAATCAGACTTCTCCCTCCCCTCATTCTGCCTGGACCCGAACATGTGGAAAATTTCCCTCCAACTTGTATTTTGAATGCTGGAAAAATGAGGCTGAAGTAGACAACCAGCTTCTCTACCATTCTGGGTTCCCTGGAAGGGGACCTGTCCTTGCTTTCACCCATGTGAGGCATCAAGAGTGACTGAAAGGAGTAATATCCCTGAAGAAAGGTAGAAACAAATGGAGAGTCGGGACTATTATCCCCAGCCCTATGAATACTGCTCTGTAACTCAGGCAAAGGAGACACCAAATCAAAGTGGCTGTTCAGCATCAGCATGCTATAGGAGATGTGTTCCACAGGTCTCCTGGGAGTGAATCCCTAGCCAGCCTTCCCACACTGCCAGGATATTTCCTTTGGGACCTCCCCCATTTAGGATGGGCAGCACTCTGATCATTTACTAGAGCTAAGGCAAACCTGAGATAAGCAGATACATCCAATAAGTCCTCAAAAAGTAAGTCTGAGAAGACCGGAATGTATAACTAATCCTTCAATGCAAAGACATAGATGTAGAACCACAAGAAACACAGCAAACAGAGAACCATGACCTCGCCAAATAGACAAAACAAGGAACCAATGAATTACCCAAATGAGACCTGAGCTGTCTGACCAATAATTCAAAATAACAGTTTTAAAGAAACTTGGTGATCTCCAACATCACACAGAAAAAGAATTCAGAAACTTATCAAAGAGGTTGAAATAATTTTTTAAAATCAGATAGAAATCTTGGAACTGAGAATTACATTTGCTGAACTAAAAAATTCATTGGATTCTCTCAAAAACAGACAGGATGAAACAGAGGTAACAACTAGTGAACTATTTGAAATAACATAGAGGAAAAACAAATGAAAAGGAAAGAATATTGCTTACAAGATATAGAAAGTTACCTCAAAAGGCCAAACCTAAGAATTATTAATGTTCAAGAGGGAGTTGAGCAAGAGCAAGTGGTAGAAAGCTTATTCGATGAAATAATTGCGGAAAACCTTTCAAAACTAGAGAAAGATATAAATATCTAGGTACAGAAATATCAGAGACCACTAAACAGATTCAACCAGAATAAGACTACCTGAAGGCATATAATCACCAAATTCTCAGATGTCAAAGACGAAAAGAGAGCATCCTACAAGCATCAAGAGAAAAAAAACTAATTAACAAATAAAGGAGCTCCTGTTTGTCTGGCAACAGACTTCTCAATGGAAACCATGTTGGCTATGGGCGGAGAAAAATGACATTTTCAAATTGCTAAACAAAAAAAAAAAACTGACATTCAGGAATAATTTATTCAGCAAATCTATCCCACAAATATGAAGGAGAAATAAATTCTTTTCTAGACAAATAAAAACAACTGACTTTATCGCCACTACAGCCATCTTCCAAGAAATTCTAAAGGGAGTTCCACAATCTGAAAGGAAAAAATAACACTAATGTACAAAAAGAAAACATTTGAAGGTATAAAACCCACAGGAAAAATTACATACAAAGACAGTCCCAGAATATTCTAATACTGTAATTGTAGTGTGCAATCCAGTTACAACTCTGGTATTAAGCCTAAAAGATAAATCTATTGAAAACAATAATAGCTACACTAACCTATTAAGAGATAGGCAATATAAAAATATGTAAATTAAGACAACCGAAAGTCAAAATGTTGGGGTGGATGGAGTTAAAATGTAGAAATATTTTTAGTTCTTTCTTTTTGTTTTCTTTTTTCTGATGTAAAATAAGGTGTCATCTCTTTAAATTAACTTGTCATTGTAATAAGATGTTTCCTTTAAGCTTCATGATAATCACAGTTTAAAACCTATAATAAATACACTAAAAATGAAAAGCAATGAATTAAAACATGCCACCAAGGAAAATCACTTCATCATAAAGAATGACAGCAAGAAAGAAAGAAGAGAGAAGTTTCAAAACAAACAGAAAACAAGCAACAAATACCAGTAGTAAACCCTTTTTAAAAATCAGTATTAACACTGAATGTAAATAGGCTGCATTCTGTGACTGAAAGAGAGTGGCCGGATGGATAAAGAAACATGACCCAACTATATGCCACCTACAAGGTACCCACCTCAACTATAAATATATGTGCAGACTGAAAATGAAGGAAAAATATATTCCACACAAGTGGAAACCAGAAAAGAGCAAAAAGAGTTATATCTGATAAAAGAGAATACTAGTCAAAGCCTGTAAAAACAAAAAAGACAGAGAACATTACTATATGATAAAGGGATCAATTCAGCAGGAGGATATAAAAAGTATAAATATTCGCCCAACACTGGAGCACCTAAGTATATAAAACAAACATTAATAGATTCAAAGAAAGACATAGATGACAATAATATAATAGTAGATTTCAATGCTCCCATCTCAGTAATAGACACCTAAACAGAAAATCAACAAAAAAAATCATAGTTAAACTGCATGCTACAACAAATAGTTTTAACTGACATTTTTAGAACATTTTACCCAACCACTGCAGAATACACATTCTTTTAACAGAAGATAAAATATTCTCCAGAATAGACCATACTTTAAGACACAAAACAGGTTTCAACAAATTGTGAAATAAAACCAAACACAATTAATAGAAAGAAAGAAATAATAAAGATTGGAGTAGAGCAGAATTTTTAAAAATTCAGAATTAAAAAATACAGGAAAATGAAATGAAAAGTTGATTCTTGAAAAGGTAAAGAAAATGGACAAACCTTTACCTAGACAAAGAAGAAGACCCAAATAAATAAAATCAGAAATGAAAAAGGAGACATAACAACTGTGACCACAGAAATACAAAGAATTGTTATAGACTACCACAAACAACTATATGCCAACAAATCAGAAAACCTGAAAAGAACTGGATAAATTCCTGGACACATACAAAATACCAAGATTGAACCATGAAGAAATAGGAAACCTCAACAAATGAATAACAGGTATAACATCAAGTCTCTCATCGAAGAAAAGCCTGAGACCCAATGGTTTTGCTGCTGAATAATATTAAATATTTAAACAATAAGTAATACCAATTCTACTTAAACTCCTCAAAAATATTGGGAAAGGAATTCCTCCAAACTCATTCTATGCTACCAGCATTATATTGATACCAAAGCTAGGCAATGACACAACAAAAAAAGAATACTGGCCGATATCCCTGATGAAGACAGATGTGAAAATCCTCAAGAAAATACTAGCAAAGATAATTCAACAACAATTCTTAAAAGTTCATTCATCAAGGTCAAGTGGAATTTATCCCAGTATGCAAACATGGTTCAATATATGCAAATCAAAAAATATGAGACATCACATTAAGAAAAATAAGAACAAGAACCATATAATCATTTTAACAGATGTTAAAAACCCTAATCAAACTGGGTATAGAAGGAAAACACAACAAAATAGAGGCCATATATGACAGACCCACGCCAACATTATACTGAAAAGGGAAGAATTGAAAGCCTTTCCTGCATAATCTGAAGCACAACAGGGATGTCCACTTTCACAGCATTTATTCAACATAATACTGGAAGTCCTGGCCAGAGTAATTAGGCAAGAAAAGGAAATACAAGGCATACAAATGGGAAGGGGAGAAGTCAAATTAGCCTTCTATGCACACAACATGATCTTATGTTGAGAAAAACCTAAAGGCTTCACCACAAAGCTATTAGAACTAATAAATGAATGCAGTAAATTTGCAGGATTCAAGACCAACATACAGTTCATCAACACAGGGGGCCAAGGTAGCTGACTAGAAGTATCTAGTGTGTGCCACTCTCATGGACAGAAGAATGAGTATTGAGAAATACTAGCTCTTCTTCTGCTCAGTAAAATAAACTATCACCAGAGGAAAGAGATAACCTACAGAATGGGAGAAAAATTTTTCAGTCTCTCCATTTCCCAAAGGTCTAATATCCAGAGTCTACAAGGAACTTAAACAAATTTACAAAAAAAAATATTAAAAAGTGGGCAAAGATGTGAACAGATATTTTTTAAAAGACAACATTCATGCAGCCAATAAACATTTTTTAAAAAGCTCAACATCACTGATCATTAGAGAAATGCAAATCAAAACCACATTGAGATACCATCTAACACCAGCCAGAATGGCGATTATTGAAAAGACAAGAAACAACAGATGCTGATGAGGTTGTGGAGAAAAAGGAATGCTTTTACACAACATTCATGCAGCCAATAAACATTTTTTAAAAAGCTCAACATCACTGATCATTAGAGAAATGCAAATCAAAACCACATTGAGATACCATCTAACACCAGCCAGAATGGCGATTATTGAAAAGACAAGAAACAACAGATGCTGATGAGGTTGTGGAGAAAAAGGAATGCTTTTACACTGTTTGTGTGAATGTAAATTAGTTCAACCATTGTGGAAGACAGTGTGGTGATTCCTCAAAGATCTAGAGGCCGAAATTTCATTTGACCCAGCAATCTCATTACTGACTGTATACCCAAAGGAATATAAGGCATTACATTATAAAGAAACATGTATGCGTTCTGTTCATTGAAGCACTGTTCACAATAGCAAAGACTTGGAATCAACCTAAATGCCCATCATTGATAGACCGTATGAAGAAAATGTGGTACACATACACCATGGAATATTACGCAGCCATAAAAAGGAACAAGAACATGTCCTTTGCAGGGACATGGATGGAGCTGGAAGCAATTATCCTTAGCAAACTAACATAGGAACATGTTGGAAAACAACACACACTGGGGCCTGTCATGGTGTGGGTGGAGGGAGAGCATCAGAAAGCATGGCTAATGATTGCTGGTTTTAATACCTAGGTGGTGGGTTGATCTGGGCATCAAACCACCATGGCTCACTTTTACCTATGTAACAAACCTGCACATGATGCACATGTGCCCCAGAACTTAAAAGTTAATAAATAAATAAACAAACAAATAAATAAATAAAAGCTCTTCAACTGAAACATCCAGGTGGACACATTGAGATTTTTCAAGGAAGCAACTCAACCCATAGAGAATGGAGAGGAGTAAGGCAGGACAGCTACCAACCTGGGAGTGGCATGGACTCATGAGAATCTACCCCCACTCTGGAGAAATGATGATTGAGTGAGAGTCCCCAGGGATCCACACAACTGCCATGAGATCTTATAACTCTGGGCTCTGGGGATTCCTTCATGAGCCCCCTCACTGGGACCTCTAGACTGACATGGAAAACTACATGGAGTCTGGGCAGAGCCAACACTCAGGTACATGAAGAGCCCTGGAGGCCATGGATCCCTGAGCATCCTGGCACTCATGGCTGCAGCACCATCAGTGGGGGAGGTCAAGTTCCCTTCCATGCCCACATGAAAGAAGATGAATCTACACCGCTGAGCAGAGAAATAATGCAGGCCTTGCCTCCACTGTACCTCACAGAATAACACCCAACTGGCCTGGGACCCTAGAGTGGTCATACCAGCCCCACCTGGGCTCTTGGGCTGGTAGCATCTCTGTACTTTTCTGGGATGGAACTCCCAGAGACAGCGGGTTGCCACTTTTCCTGTCCCACAGCCCTCATTGCTATTGCTCTCAGGCTCTGTAGGGTGCAAAGTGCTTAGGGACTTATGTGGATCTGCAGCACTGTACGACCATCCCACGAGAAAAGTGTCCAGAGTTTCTCATGTGGGGCCCCATTTCTGTTTCTCCTCTCTGGATAGGTCCTCTCAACCTGGGACTCCAGCCACCCTCAACCTGGGTTCTCAGGTCAGTAGCCACTCAGAACTTCCAGGGAAGGAACTCCTGAAGGAGAGGCAGGCTGCCATTTTTTGCTGATATGTTTCATAAGTGAAGGAGAAATAAGATCCTTTTTAGCAAGCAAATGTTTAGGAAATTGGTTACCACCAGACCTGCCTTAGAAGAGTTCCTGAAGGAAGCATTAAATATAGAAAGGAAACACCATTATGAAACACTAAAAAAGCACACTTAAGTATAAAGACACATGACACTTGAAAACAACCACACAAACAAGTCTGCATAATAACTAGCTAACAACAAGAAGACAGGATCACATCTGTACATATTTATATTAACCTTGACTGTAAATGGGCTAACTGCTCGAATTAAAAGGCACAGAGTTGCAAGCTGGATAAGGAAGCAACACCCAATATGATGTTGTCTTAAAGAGATCCATCTCACCCAGCAGTCTTGCCCCTGTTGCCCTAAGTCTGGGGAAGAAACAAAGAGCCTGAGAGCTTCACTTTCACTTCTAGCATGCCGGAGTCACTATATGGAGGGGAGCCCAGTCTCTTCTCTCTGTGAGTCCTCAACCCTCTGCTCTTCACCAAGTGGAGCCCACAGCTTAGGCCAGCAGAGGATCCACCCCAACCCCTGGCTGTACATTCTCAGTAGCAGTGGCATCACGTTTCTATGCAGTGAAGCTTCCAGAGTCAACCAAAAGCCCCTCTGCCACTGTTAGTGCATTGGTGCTACCCTTGCTGCCCTTGGACTGGGGAAGGAGAAAATACCCTGAGTGATTTAATCATACCTCTAGCAAACTGCAGTTGCCCTAACAAAAAGAGGCCAGTCTGTCTCCCCTGTGACCTGCACCTGCTCATCACTATGCTGCCACCCCACATGCAGCTGTCCCCACACTGAGCTTATTGGACTGACTGGTAGTAGAGCCCCAAGAGAAAAGGGAAAGGCCCTATGCCACAACTACTACCAAGGTTCCTTTCTCTGCTGCCTCCAAGATGGGGACGGATACAGAAAGCTTGAGCATGACCCAGAGCTGTGGTATGTAGCCCAGGACTGCCAAGCTCCTGGGCCAAACAACACAGCCAGCACTGCAAGGGGGAGAGGATGTTTGCACCGACATTTACAGCCAGCACTCAACTGGGGGAAGAATCCACACTTTCAGAGCACTGACAGGAAGCACTGCTGCAATCATGAGGAAATACAGAGGAGCCACGTGGTTGAGGAAGAGCCTACATACTGACCATTATGCTTAAGTGCCATCTACTGGATCACAGCCCAAACTTCAACAACAAAAATACTTTTTTAATATACCCCAGTGTGAAACCAAGGGCAAGAATCCAACTACAAATACAGATCGTGCACAAAGCCTCAGCCCTCTAAAAACATCCAGAAAAGAAATGTAATGTACTCAAATTATGCCATTGTTAAAGAAATATCAGCCTACACAGATGAGAAAGAACCAGTGCAAGAACTCTGGCAACCCAAAAAGCCCAAGTGTCTTCTTATCTCCAAATGACTACACTAGTTCTCCAGCAAGAGTACTTAACTGGGCTAAAATGCCTGGAATGATAGAAATAAAATTCAAAGTATTGATGGGAGCAAAGATCACAGAGACTCAGCATAAAGTTGAAACCCAATTCAAGGAAACACTGGATTACAACAAAAAGATACAGAAACTGATAAGATATAATAGCTGTTATAAGAGAGAACCAAACTAATCTGATAAAGCTGAGAAACACACTACAAGAGTTTCATAAGATACTTACAAGTATTAATGGTAGAATAGACCAAGCTGAGGTAAGAATCTAAGAGCTAGCAGATTGGTTCTCTGAACTAGCTCAGTCAGACAAAAATAAATGAACAACAAATTAAAAATTTGAACAAATCCTCCAAGAAATACGGGATTATGTAAAGAGACCAAATCTATGACTCATTGGTGTCCCTGAAATAGATGGGGAGAAAGGCAACTTGGAAAACATATTTTAAGATATCTTACATGAAAACGTCACCAATCATACTAGAGAGGCCAACATTGAAATTCAGAAAATTCAGAGAACCCCTGCAAGATACTACACAGGAAGACAATCCCCAAGACAAAGACATGTAATCATCAGTTTTTCTAAGGTCAATATTATACACACACACACACACACACACACACACACACACACACACACACACACGTATAAGTATATATATATGGCAGCTATACAGAAGGGGCAAGTCACCTACAAAGGTAACCCCATCAAGCTAACAGCAGGCCTGTTAGCAAAAACCCTACAAGCCAGAAAATATTGGGGACCTACATTCACCATTCTAAAAGAAAATAATTTCCAACCAATAATTTCATATGAAGCCAAACTATGTTTCAAAAGTGAAGGAGAAATAAGATCCTTTTTGGACAAGCAAATGTTTAGGAAATTGGTTACCACCAGACCTGCCTTAGAAGAGTTCCTGAAGGAAGCACTAAATATAGAAAGGAAATACCATTATAAGCCACTTGAAAAACACACAAGTACAAAGATACATGATATATTAAAGCAACCACACAAACAAGTCTGCATAAAAACCAGCTAACAAGAAGAAGACAGGATCACATCTGCACATACGTATATTAACCTTGAGTGTAAATGGGCTAACTGCCAAAACTAAAAGGCACAGAGTGGTGAGCTGGATAAAGAAGCAACACCCAATGTTATCCTGACTTAAAGGGATCCATTTCACACATAATGACACCCATAGGCTCAAAATAAAGGGATGGAGAAAAATCCTCCAGGGATATGGAAAACAGAAAAAATTAGAGGTTGCTATTCTAATTTCAGATGAAAAAATGACTTTGAATCAATGAAGATTAAAAAAGACAAAGAAGGTGATTATATATTGGTAAAGGGTTCAATTAAATAAGACCTCACTATTCTAAACACACTGAACAAAGGAGCACCCAAATACATAAAGCAAGTTCTTAGAGACACATAAAGAGACTTCAATTTCCACACAATAATAGTGGGAGACTTCAACACCCCACTGATAGTATCAGACAGATCATCAAGGAAGAAAATTAATAGTTTGAAGTCAGGTAGCGTGATGCCTCCAGCTTTGTTCTTTTGACTTAGGATTGTCTTGGAGATGTGGGCTCTTTTTTGGTTCCATATGAACTTTAAAGCAGTTTTTTCCAATTCTGTGAAGAAACTCATTGGTACCTTGATGGGGATGGCATTGAATCTATAAATAACCTTGGGCAGTATGGCCATTTTCACGATATTGATTCTTCCTATCCATGAGCATGGTATGTTCTTCTATTTGTTTGTGTCCTCTTTTATTTCACTGAGCAGTGGTTTGTAGTTTTCCTTGAAGACGTCCTTTACATCCCTTGTAAGTTGGATTCCTAGGTATTTTATTCTCTTTGGAGCAATTGTGAATGGAAGTTCATTCATGATTTGGCTCTCTGTTTGTCTGTTACTGGTGTATAAGAATGCTTGTGATTTTTGCACATTAATTTTGTATCCTGAGACTTTGCTGAAGTTGCTTATCAGCTTAAGGAGATTTTGGGCTGAGATAATGGGATTTTCTAAATATACAATCATGTCATCTGCAAAGAGGGACAATTTGACTTCTTCTTTTCCTAACTGAATACCCTTGATTTCTTTCTCTTGCCTGATTGCCCTAGCCAGAACTTCCAACACTATGTTGAATAGGAGTGGTGAGAGAGGGCATCCCTGTCTTGTGCCAGTTTTCCAAGGGAATTTTTCCAGTTTTTGCCCATTCAGTATGATATTGGCTGTGGGTTTGTCATAAATAGCTCTTATTATTTTGAGGTACGTTCCGTCAATACCGAATTTATTGAGCGTTTTTAGCATGAAGGGCTGTTGAATTTTGTCAAAAGCCTTTTCTGCATCTATTGAGCAACCCAAATGTCCATCAGTGACAGACTGGATTAAGAAAATGTGGCACATATACACCATGGAATACTATGCAGCCATAAAAAAGGATGAGTTTGTGTCCTTTGTAGGGACATGGATGCAGCTGGAAACCATCATTCTTAGCAAACTATCACAAGAACAGAAAACCAAACACCGCATGTTCTCACTCATAGGTGGGAACTGAACAATGAGATCACTTGGACTCGGGAAGGGGAACATCACACACTGGGGCCTATCATGGGGAGGGCGGAGGGGGGAGGGATCGCATTGGGAGTTATAGCTGATGTAAATGAGGAGTTGATGGGTGCTGACGAGTTGATGGGTGCAGCACACCAACATGGCACAAGTATACATATGTAACAAACCTGCACGTTATGCACATGTACCCTAGAACTCAAAGTATAATAATAAAAAAAAATGAAAAAAAAAAAGACAATTAATAAATATATTTTGGACCTGAACTTAACAGTTGATCAAATAGACCTAATAGACATCCACAGAACTCTCCACCCAAAAACAACAGAATATCCACTCTTCTCATCTGCAAGTGGCACATACACTAAAATTAACAACATAAACGCCCTTAAAACAATTCTAAGCAAATTGAAAAAAAAATGCTAATCATACTATTCGACTACAGTGTAATAAAAATAGAAGTAATTAATAAGCAAATTGCTCAAAACCATACAATTACATGGAAATTAAACTGTCTGCTCCTGAATGACTTTGGGTAAATAATGCAATCAAGGCAGAAATCAAGAATTCTTTGAACTAATGATAATAAGAATACAACATACTAGACTCTCTGGGACACAGCCAAAGAAGTGTTAAGAGGCAAGTTTAAAGCGCTAAACACCCACATCAAAAAGTTTACAACCTAACTTTCCTACCAACCACATCAAAAAGTTAACAGCCTAAAGATCAAAAGTTGGTAATCTATCATCACACCTAGAGAAACAAGAGCAAACCAATCTCAAATGTAGCAGAAGACAAGAAATAATCACAATCAGTGCTGACCTGAAGAAAACTAAGATATGAAAAACAATACAAAAGATCAAGTAGTGCAAGAGACTGTGATTTGAAAAAATTAATATGATAGATATACCACTAGCTAGAATAATATAGAAAAAAGAGAAGATCCAAATAAACACTATCAGAAATGACAAAGAGAATGTTACCACTGACCCCACAGTAATATAAAAATCCCTCAGTGGCTAATACAAACACCTCTGTGAACAAAAACTAGAAAAACTGAAAGAAATGGCTAAATTTCTGGACACATACAACCTACCAAGATGGAACCAGGAATAAACAAAATTCCTGAACATAATAATAATGAGTTCCAAAATTGAATATTAGTAGAAAGCCTACCTCAACCAAAAAAAAAAAAAAAAAAATACCAGGACCAGAAAAATTCATAGCTGAATTCTACCAGAGGTATAAAGAACAGCTCATACGAGTCATGCATAAACCATTGTAAAAAAATTGGGGAAGAGGAACTCCTTCTCAATTCATTCTATGAGGCCAGCATTATTCAGGTACCAACACCTGGCAGAAACACCACACACAACAAAACCTCAGGCCAGTAACGTTGATGAAAATAGATGCAAAAAATCCTCAACAAAATACTAGCACACTGAATCTAGCAACACATCAGAAAGGTAATCCATCATGATCAAGTAAGCTTATCCCTGAGATGCAAGGTTGTTTCAACATACATGAATCAATAAATGTGATTAAACACATTAGCAAAATTAAAAACAAGGACCACGTGAATGTCTCAATAGATGCAGAAAAGACTTCTAATAAAATTTGACATCGTTTTATGGTAAAAACCCTTAAAATACTTATTGAAAAGCATACCTTAAAATGATAAGAGTCATCTATGAGAAATTCACAGCCAACATCATACTGACTGGGAAAAAACTAGAATCATTACCCTTGAAACCCAGAACAAGATAAGCATGTCCTCTCTCACTACTCCTATAGAGCATAACACACCAAGTCCTGGTCAGAGCAATCAAACAAGAGAAAGAAAGAAAAAGAATCCAAACAGGAAAAGAGAGGTCAAACTATGCTTGTTTGCAGATGATACAATTCTATACCTTGCAAGCCTCAAAGTCTCTGGCCAAAAGCTCCTTGATCTGATAAATAGCTTCAGTAATGTTTCAGGATACAAAATCAATGCACAAACATCAGTAGCATTCCTATACGCTAACAACATCTAAGTTGAGAGCCAAATCAGAAACAATTGCATTCACAATAGCCACACAAATAATGAAACGACATTCCTATCTCTCGCTGTATGCAAAAATCAAGTCAAAGAAGACAAAGCAAGATGGTGGAACAGAAGGCCCCACCAATCTTCCCCCACCCCCCATAAGGACACCAATTTAACAACTATCCACAGAGAAGAAAACCTTTATAAGAACCCAACATCAGGGGAGCACTCATAGTACTTAATTTTAACCACTTATCCTTGAAAGAGGCACTGTAGAGATAGAAAAAAAAAACAGTCCTGAATCACTGAGGCTGTCATTCCACAACCCGCAAGGAGCAGCAGTGAGGAGCAGAGAGCATCTCTGGGCACTGGGGGAGGGAGAACACAGCAATTATAAGGCATTTAACTCAGTGCCGTCCTGTTAGAACAGAACGGAAAAGCAGACCAAATTCAGCTGATGCCCACTCAAGAATGCAGTATTTCAACCAGCCCTAGCCAAAGGGGAATCGCAGATCCCAGTGGTCAGAACTTAAGTTCCCACAAGCCTCACCACGGAGGCCTACAGTGCTCTGCACCTCCAAGTAAACTTGAAAAGCAGTGCAGGCCATAAGGACTGTAACTCTCAGGTAAATTCTAGTTCTGATCTAGGCACAGAGACAGTAGATTGGGGGAGGGTGCATGTGACCTGCTGATACACCAGCTGGGGGCAGTGAAGGGAGCGCTGCCATCACTCCTCCCCTAACCCCAGGCGGCACAACTCATGGCTCCAAAAGAGATCTCTTTTTTTTTTTTTTTTTTTAATTATTATACTTTAAGTTCTAGGGTACATGTGCATAACGTGCAGGTTTGTTACATATGTATACTTGTGCCATGTTGCTGTGCTGCACCCATCAACTCGTCAGCACCCAACTACTTGTCATTTACATCAGGTATAACTCCCAATGCAATCCCTCCCCCCTCCCCCCTCCCCATAATAGGCCCCGGTGTGTGATGTCCCCCTTCCCGAGTCCAAGTGATCTCATTGTTCAGTTCCCACCTATGAGTGAGAACATGCGGTGTTTGGTTTTCTGTTCTTGTGATAGTTTGCTAAGAATGATGGTTTCCAGCTGCATCCATGTCCCTACAAAGGACACAAACTCGTCCTTTTTTATGGCTGCATAGTATTCCATGCTGTATATGTGCCACATTTTCTTAATCCAGTCTGTCACTGATGGACATTTGGGTTGATTCCAAGTCTTTGCTATTGTGAATAGTGCCGCAATGAACATACGTGTGCATGTGTCTTTCTAGCAGCATGATTTATAATCCTTTGGGTATATCCCCAGTAATGGGATGGCTGGGTCATATGGTACATCTAGTTCTAGATCCTTGAGGAATCGCCAAACTGCTTGAGGAGAAGAGATCGAAGAGTGGAAAAGACATTGTCTGACATCTGGGATACCAGCTGAGTCACAGCAGGATAGGACAGCAGTCAGTCATAAGGCCCCCATTCCAGGTCCTATCTCCCAGATAATATATCTAGACATACCCCGGGGCAGAAGGAAACTGGAAGCCTTGAAATAAAGGGCCAAGTCCTGGCAGTATTCATCACTTGCTAACTGAAAAGCCTTTGGGCCATGAATGACCAGCTGTGATATCTAGTTACTACCTCGAGGGCTTTGGATGAACCAATCAAAAATAGTAACTACAACAACTTTTCAAGACCTAGTCAATACAATAAGACAGGAATAAAAACAACAAAAAGTCAAAAAATGGGAGGATGAAGTTAACGCATACAGTTTTCATTAATTTTATTTTTGCTTATTTATGCAAAGTGTTAATTTGTTAATGTTTTTATAATCGAAAAGTAAACGTGCAATACTTTAGAATATTATTTCAAAACCTAAAAGAAAAGGTTTTTCAGTTTCTGACTTGATGACTTTTGCGAAGATAATGGCACTATTTATTGTAGGGGACATACAAAACTTGTTTAGAATCAGTTAACAAGTCTAACATTACATGAATTTGACACAACGTGAGTCTGTGTCTATTTAGACACACTCTTTTAGCTCAGCTTATCTCTTGAAATATAAAATTCAACAAAGTTGTGTGTTTGCTTAATCTGGCTATATGGCAAAATTAATAATTCGACTAAAAGTTTCAGTGATGCTAAAACTTTCACATACGTTTGGGTCATGCTCTTTTATTTTGATTCCCCTGCAACAATAATTCCTAGAGACCAAATATGCACTGCTCTCCTAGTAACACCCAAGTCATCCTGTGGACACACTCCTTGTGAAGCTTTGGAGCACAAATCAAGTAGAGTGGGCTTTTCCAAAGGACTTCACCAATATAGGTGAGAATTCAAGGATTAGGAGTTTGCAGGAAATAAGCAGTGCTTGACCGACTGACAAATTTTGCTTTCTATCACAGTTGGCTTGTTTTCAAAGCTCTCCATGATGCCCATTCTACCTGTCTCCCATCCTGTTTCCTAAACACCTAAACAGTCTCATAAGCTGGGCTCCACTCTGCACCATGGAAGACACTAGCCACATGTAGTTATTTCAACTTGAATGTAAATAAATTCAAATTAAATAGAATTTAAAATTCAGCTCTCAGGTGCACAAGACTTATTGCAAGTAATTAATGGTAAAATATGCATAGTGGCTACCGCATGGGGCCGTATAGGATCTATCACAGAAAACCCTATTGGACAGCACTGTTCATCTCAACCAGGAGTTGGTCCTCACTCTCAAGCACATCTAAAACTCTCCCATAGTTTTAGTTTCTGTTATTAAGATCATAGTTTTCTTCCGGATAATCTGATCAGTGCCAGGTATTACCTCCCTCTTCACATAAGACACTGCTCCCCACATAGCTACTCTAGTCTCTACGTGGTACAGGTTCATTTTCTATCCCTTAACCATAGAGCAGCTGTAACAGTCACTACCCTGAAGTTATCCACTTCAGTAATAAAGCTGTTCTCTCACAATGGGTTCCCTTTAGAGATTGAATCCTTCCCTCATGGAGCTGAATTCCATAAATAGGAGGCTCGCGTCATTCCAGCAGTACTGAAGGAAATCTGCTTCAGTGTCCATTCATAGCTGAGTCATCCTCATATTTTGGTTTATTTTTCTAAATGAGTCTTGGTGCACACCAATCATCCTGCTGTGATTGTGCAATCCTTACTGTCTTGATTCTATTAACTTCCTCTGATTCCTTCTCAGATTTTGCACGATATGAAGATTTCACACAAAGCCAATTGCCTGGGTAACTGGACTCTTCCACAGCTTACGAGGCTGCAGCTACTCAAAGGAATTTCTTTCTGGCCTTCTCATTTACAGTCTTTACCAAATTCATAAACATAAATTATTTCATAGAGTGTCACTTTGAGGAGAATATTTTGCCCCAAGTACAAAGAAGTTTCTCGAATGAATCAGCCTTTCTCATGCTTTTGTTCACCTCCCACATTCCTGTGGTGTTCATTAAAACTGAAATCATCTAGACTGATTTTCTACAGTCTTCACGTGGCCCCACTGAGTTAGAGATTAAGATCCTTCAGTGCATAGATTTCAAATTTTAACATTATCCTCTAGTGACCCAGTGTATGCACATGCAAACACACACATACAAACACACCACACAAACTCACAAATGAAACAAAAGTATCAAACCAATACTTCCCCTTACTTCCTATGACACACTCAAAAATATTCAATTTTATATTGCTCTACAATTTTTTTTATTTTCTATTTTTATCTCATCATCAAAGGATGGACTGCAAACTGGTACAGTATATTGGTCTGGACAATTATGATTGCAAAGTAAATAAAATCTAATATAAAGTAGCCTACATAAATGGAGTATGTTTTGGAAGGCTGACATGTGTTTAAAAAAAAAAGAAGGAAAAGATGAACAATCAACCAAATTTCCAGAAGGCAGTAACTATAACACTCTGGAACCAGAAACAGGGACTTTACCACTGTCAGGACCCTCTCTCTGTCTCTCTCTTTTTCTGTTTCTATCTCATTCTATTTTTCTCCATCCCTCACCTCTGCTTCTGAGTGTTGACTTCCTTCTTGGTGAAGCTAAAGCTATGCCCTTCAGAGGAATTTGAAATATATCGGGAGAGCAAACTCTGATTAGACTAGCTTGGGACGTGTGCCCTCTCCCCAAACCAACACCTGACTATTGTGGCCAACTTAGTAAGGTCAATGTAATGACATGGAAACACTCATTGTAACCTTAGGTAGTACTAGGGGTGCAAGAATATGTCGTATTTGCAAAAAAAAAAAAAAAGAAAGAAATGGGTGATAGCAGAAAAATGTCACAATTAAAAGACAGCCATGTCAATTTCTGAAAAATGTATCTTACCCCTTGACTACTTAGCACACACACACCTTCTTCCCATGATAAGAGTGAAAAATACCTCTACTAATGTTACGATCAGCACCAAGACTATTGCAATTTTCCCACTTGCACTCTCCAGGCCTCCTCCATCAAAGACAGCCCAGAGGTGGTTGTCTTTCATGTCTTTCAAGGCTACTCCTGGTAAGAGAATTTGAGTTAAATTTAGGCTACATACATTGTTTACATTTGGATAATTTCTCACTCTCTTGATCACAAGCTATGGAATGACTAGGAATGTATGTTATTTAAGAAAATAGTAGATTCCATTTAAACAATGTATTTGGGGGCAGAGGAGAAGTCCTCCATAAAAGGAGGGTAGCACAAGCATGTTCACTGATGGGATTATTGTGAGCCAGGCAGTGATCCTCATTTTATAGCCACTACTATTATGAATGAGTTCAAATGAACAAACATTTGTTGAATGCCTATTCAATTTCTCTTCTTGGGAATTGGATGAAGTCAATATGGCTAGATGCTGGCCATGGCAGCCAACACTGAGGAGGATTATAACCTTCGGTGAACTTATTAAGAAATGTTACTGAAGGCAGCCCCAAAAGACTGGACAGACTACATAGCAATTTCAGTACTGCTGTGTTAGTTTCAAAGCTGTGGAAATAACTGAAGATCCAAGGGGGTGAATGCAAGATCCAAAATGAAAAGTAACACAAGAAATAAGAAAGAAGGGACATGTCAGGCAACAGTGACATCGAGAAAAGAAGGTAAAGGACTTTATCCCTGAATGAGGCTCAAGGGCTTGGAGTTCTCTCTAGCTGGGTGCCAGCTGTAAAGAGAAGAATCAGCTGGAGTAATGGTCATAAATAATGTAGCAACATAAAATCCAGTCTTACAAACTACACTGGTTACGCGGGTGCCAAAACTGTGGCATACAACACAACAATATCTTCCCTTTTGGCAGTTTTAACACATGCCCTGGGAAATAAGCAAGAACACAGTGCTTTAAGGCACGAAATAGTGTGTTGCAATGGAAAGAATTAAGACCTAGAAACCAGAAAAACTGATTTATTTGTTAATTTGTAAGTTTAACAGATATTAAGTAGGTGCCTATTATATTCCAGGTACTGTCCTAGGGGCTGGAGATACAACCATGAACAAGATAAGACTCCTGTTCCCCTGGCTTATATTCTAGATGAACAAGTAGGGGCATATAATCAACACCTGCAGTTACCTCTCCAGGATCTCAGCTGAAGAAGGGTCTCTTTAGTCGGCACCCAGGCTTCTCTCAAGTTGCTCACCGCTTAGGGGCACTTCTAGTCAATAGGCAATTCAACTAGGTATGTAAAATGTCATTATAAATGTATTCATAGAATACTGGGGGAGATGAAGGAACAGGGACTGATTTCATTGCCTCAGCACTGAAACCTGTAACAGCAACTAAGCAGTTAGGTGTAGACTGGAGGCTAGATTCTAAATTCCTTAAGGGCAGGGTCTCTGTCTGCCTCAAATTTGTATACCCAGGGCTTAGAGATTTCCTGAGCACTTAAATTGTCCATAAATATTTGTTGAAGGAATGAAACAATTCACAGAGATAAGAGAACTATGGCAATTGTTTGTACTGTATTTACAGTAAACCAGCCAACTAATGAAAAAGGGAAAAATTTAGTCAAACAGGCATTTGACGCCTTAGGGATATGAGTGGAGGGAGTTAAAAATTTTATAGCCGGCTGGGCATGGTGGCTTGTGCCTGTACTCCCAGCACTTTGGGGGGCCGAGGCCAGCGGATCACCTGAGGTCAGGAGTTCGAGACCAGCCTGACTAACATGGTGAAACTCCATCTCTACTAAAAATACAAAAATTAGCCGGGGCATAGTGGCGGACCCCTGTAATCCCAGCTACTCAGGAGGCTGAGGCAGGAGAATTGCTTGAACCCAGGAGGTAGAGGTTGCAGTGAGCCAAGATGGCGCCATTGCACTCCAGCCTGGAAGAGAGAGTGAGATTCCGTCTTAAAAAAAAAAAAAAAATTGTCATAATCTGATAAAAACATATTACATTTTAATCTATTTTCAACAAATTGACTCACTCTTTCATGTGATCAAAATACCAGTTGCTATAGCATTATGTCAAGTTGGCTTCATAACAACAAACAAACCAATAGGCAAGAAAACCACAAATTTTTGAGGCCTTTAGGAAACAGGTCAAAATATCAGGATACCTTCTTTTCTCAGCAGTGGCATATCCAAATGATTTGCTTAGATTATTTTCAATCATTACTGATAAATAACCTAGTTAACCTTCTTTATGTTTTCCTTCCCCACTGTTAAAATGACAGTGGGGTCATTTTAAGATGGTATTTTTAGCATTGTTAAAGCAAGAGCGTTAATAACATGCTGTTCACCAGAGTAAAACTACTCTAGTTTTAGAGTAGCCATTTAACAGCTATGGAGTCTCTCTACTGTCCTTGTTGAATTATTTGAGTACTATGAAAAAATATAAACTTTAAAGTACACATTACATTTGTATGGATCTTGTTTGTATGCTGCTTTTTAAAATTCTATTGCCATGTTTATTGCTATGTGTGCTAATACAAGTGATCAGTCATCTATTGATCATAGGTGCTCCCAGATCCATCTGCCTCTATTAAGGCTTACCCCCAGACATCTCCCCTACCCGCCACACACATGGAAACTAAAAAATAATAGGAGCTTATGTATAAATCAGGAACAGTATGAGCTAAGTCCCTCAATGTATTAAGATGATTCACCTGAAAAGAGGATATTGCCATATACTGGTATCTGACACATAACAGACATAGAACCCAAGGATCCAGGAATAGCAGCATGCATATACCTTGGAAAACATGTGGTTTTCATGACTGGTTCTCCTTTGCTCAGAACTTCTGGAAATAGGCCTCTTATCTATTATGTAAACTTTGGTCCCTCAGAGTACCCAGCCCTGCTTCTTGCCCCATTCCTCCTAGCTAGCTGTGTTGCTAGAGAACCTCTTTATTCCTTTCTTAAAGTCAACTTTCCTTCCCAGGGATCTCCTGCCCCTGCAATCTTTGTTTTACGCTCTTGAAACTTCATTCCCAATATTGTTCTCTACGTTTTCAATCCCCCTTGGATTCTGACCTCTACTTCAGATTCTACTGAAGTTTAATATTTTCCTAGGTCCTTTTGTCAAGAATGTTTGTCCTCTAACTCCTAAGGAAAAAGAAGACTGCCAATTCCATCAGGGGAGAAGGGCACCCTTCTTATTCCTCTGGATCTGCCCCCTATCCCACTCCTCTGTGCCACCCTCCTCCAAGCATTCTGTCTGGCCATTACTGAGTCATGGTTTATAATAACTTCTTTTTAGAAACCACATCTGACTTGTTCACCGTATTAGCACTCTTTTTACCAATTGATATTAGCCAAATGTAGTTGCTATTATGATGACCATTTTGTAAATAAGGAAATGAGACTCAAAACAATAAAAAAGTATGTAACACTACACAGTAAGCTAATGACAGATTTCCTTTGTCCTTCACTTCTTCCTTCAACACTACTGTATAAGATACTGATGTTTCTGTTTATATTAAAAATATTCATAAAAGTCAATGTGCATTAAGCTTTATTGCAACTTTAAAAACCATATAAAGTAACCATTATTTAAGACATGATTTTATGCAAATAGTTATTTAAAATTTGTTTCCAATAAATTGAATATATATGTATGTATACCATATATAATATGACATTGAATTTTCTGTGTTTCTATGAGTTTTTGTGTTCCCAACCATTTAATAAGGCTGAAGCCCAGTGCCTTTAAGGAAATTCACATCATTGTCTGTACCTTCCATCTCGCGAGAAGGGTGAGGGGAGCTCTTTCTATTATACAAAAATAGCTGAATGAAATCTTCTAAAAATAAAAAGGTGAACAAGGTCAGAATAAGTGTTGCAGAAGAGAGGATTGTAACTTCTCACTAGGTGAGACAGAATCCTCATAACAAAATCAGATTCCTTCAGTATCTAAATTTTATGGATTTGGAATGTTTCACATAAAACATGGTTATGATAGCCTAAGAATGTACATTGGAATAGAAAATAATACACCCAGAAGTTCAATATTCATCAATTCAATAAACATTTATTGAGCACCTTCCAAACGGCAGGCATTGTTTTAGATAAGAGGGGCAGGGGATACAGCAGTGAACAAAAAAGGTAAAATCTCTGTTTTCATGGAGTTTGTATATTAGTACAGACAAACAATAAACAAAAACAAAAGTATTCGTTTAATGGTAATAAGTGTTACTGAGGAATGGAAAACAGAGAAGAGGAATATAGAGCAATAGAAAGGCACAATATTTCATTTAGAATGCTCAGAGGCGGCCTCAATGATTAAGTGAAATTTGAACAGAAACTTGACTGAAGGGAGAAAATAACACATGAAGATTTGGAAGGTGTGACCGGCAGAACAATGCTCCCCAAACACATCCATGTTCTAATCCCTGGGATCTGTGAATGTAGTATTTCACAGGGAAAAGGGGACTTTGCAGATGTGATTAAGTTAAGGATTCTGAGATGGGAAAATTATCCTGGGTTATCTAGGTGGGGTCAACGTAATCACAAGGGTCCTTGTAAGTGAAAGAAGGAAGCAGAAGTGTGGGTGAGAGAAAGATTTAAAGATGCTCTTTGCCTGGCTTTGAAAATGGAGAAAAGTGCCACAAGCTAAGGAACGTGAATGGTCTCTAGAAGCTGTGAAAGGCAATAAAACAAACGATCTCCTAGAATCTCCACTAGGGAGGCAACCCTGCCCAGATCTGAAATGTAGCTCAGCGAGACCCATTTCAGACTTCTGACCTCCAGACCTGTAAGAGAATACATTTGTGTCGTTTTAAGCCACTAAATGCATGGCAGTTTGTAAAAGCCTCAGTAGCAAACTAATGCAGGAGCAAAGGGTTTTCTAAACAGAGAGAACAGTAAGTGAAATGGGCTAGAGGTATGAATATGCTTGGTGTATTTGAGCAAAAGCAAGGAGGCCAGCGTGACTAGAGCCCAGTGTGCAGCAGAGAAGTAGTGATGAGATGAGGTCATAGAGCTAACACTGGCTATACCAGGTAGGGTCTTGCAGGCAGTGGTAAGGCCCTTGAATTTTATTCGTATAGTAAGATAAACCATTAGAAGATTTGGGTTGGAATGATCACAGTAGGCTGACCGGAGGAGTGAGCATTTTCATTGATTGTATAGGAGTTTATTCAACAGACAGAATGTGAGATACAAGAGTATAGCATGAATAAGACAGTGGTTGCAGGCAGTTCATGGGAGACTCTGAGATGGCATTAGACTAGTTTACATAGGAAAGTACTATAGAAAGACTGATAAATCGATAAAGATTGCTGCATTGGACCTCATCAAAAGTTAAAAAAAGACAAGCTATCAAATGAGAGAAAAATAATTGCAAACCACATATCTGATAAGATACTAATGTCTCGAATATATAAATAATTATCAAAAATCAAAGGTAGAAAAGTAAGCAATATAATTAAAAATGGGCAAAAAACATGAAAGGATATTTAACAAAAGAGGGTATATAGATTACATATAAGCAAATGAAGAGATGTTCAATGTTACTAGCTATTTAGGAAAATGCAAATTAAAACAGTAAAGTGAGATATTACTATATACCTATCAGAATGGCTTAAAAAAAAAAAAAAAAAAAAAAAACCGTGACAGCACCAAATGCCCATGAGGATGTAATGAAGCTGTCACACATACATTTCTGGTAGAAATGCAAAATGGCACAGGTACTCTGGAAAATAGGTTGGCAGCTTCTTTAAACACTAAATATGCAACTACCCTCTCACCCAGCAATCACAGTCCTGGGCATTTATACCAGAAAAATAGAAACTTATGTTCACACAATAACCTGTATACAATGTTTATAGCAGCTTTATTTACTTATTTATTTATTTTTATTTTTGAGATGGAGTCTCACTCTGTTGCCCAGGCTGGAGTGCAGAGGCACAATCTTGGTTCACTGCAACCTCTGCCTCCTGAGTTCAAGTAATTCTCCTGCCTCAGCCTCCTGAGTAGCTGGGATTACAGGCATGCGCCACCACACGTGGCTAATTTTTTTGTATTTTTAGTAGAGATGGGGGTTTCACCATATTGGCCAGGCTGATCTTGAACTCCTGACCTTGTGAACCGCCTGTCTCGGCCTCCCACAGTGCTGGGATTACAGGTGTGAGCTACGACGCCCAGCAGCAGCTTTCTTTTTAACATCAAGGAACCGGAAACGTCCCAGTACCTGATGGCCCAGTACTAGACTCCTTTATCTTTCACCATTAACTTAGTCATCAACTACATTCCAGCCACGCTGGATTTCTAATTCTTAAACCTGCCATTACTTTTTCCCTTAGAGTGTTTGCCCAATTCTTCAGAACAGTCTTACCCTAGACCTTCATTTGGCTTGTTGTTACCATTTCCAATCTTTCCTCACATGTTCTAGTCCTTTAGATCTCCCAATATTTATGTTTTGGCTTACATTCCCTCATTGAGGCTATTCCTAACAACCCTGACTAAATTACCTCTCCTCCAATCGTTTTTTCACACCCATCTAATTTCTTTTCCTCCTAGTACTTATAACTAACTGAACTCATGTTGTTTATTTATTCATTTGTTTTCAGTTATCTGCCTCCATCCCCAGTACAATGTAAACTAAATGAAAACGGGATTCTTTATGTCAGTATTCTCATATCCTCAGGAATGCCTGACCCATTAAAGAAACTCAATAAATATCTGAAGAATGAATGAAAGAATGTATTTAAAAACAACTTGTTAAATGGAATTCCTCTAAAATTTAACAGATTAGCTGTTCCATTAAGTATGAGTTAATACTACTTCAGCAGGTCCAGTTAGAGGCTTAAAATAGCATTTGGGAATGGACTCGCCCTTTGCAATTTCATTAGATAATCTTTGTTCAAGCAAAGGCCTGGTTTTTGAACTTTAATTGGATTTAGGGTGAACATTTAGGGTCTGTTATTTGTTGGTCAAAAGACATGCTTTATATGCTCATCGTCTTACCCACTGCAACCAAGAATATCAGTCACTGGACATGACGACCAAAGAAAGCGACGAAAACTACAAAGCTAATGATAATTGCTTTAAAGTAAATAAGAAAAGTATACATAACAAATGAACGAAAACACAGTAACATGAAAATGATACTACATCCATCAGCAGGAGCAAGGGGGTCAGAGAGGGAAATAAATGTCATGTGTTACGAAAGTAGAAAAAGATAAATGCTGTAGCTTCTCGTTCATCCACCATTGTTTAAAAAATAATTTTGAAGATATGTGAAACCTAAACCTATGTGTTTATATTTTTATGTGATGAATTAAATATTTTTTAAAAGGCATTGTATTTCTTTCTGCTTGGCAAACTCTTTACTTGTCCACACTCACAAATAACATATTTTACTTTGCAGAAACTTCTAGCCTAACTTCCCACTCATTAACAGAAACTTCCTGACACCTAATTGGGAATGCTGCAGAAGAAATTTCACAGCTCAGAGTCATCTGGAATATTTTAATATTAAAATATTATGCTGATTCATTTTGACTTTAATGACCTTTCAAATAAAAGCATCAATTATCTCTGGTATTTGACAAGTTAAATAGGTATTATTGTGCAATGACAACTATACAGACGAGTTTTGTCCTAGGTTTGAAACTCTCTTTACCTCTTCAGCCTCAATTTTCTAATCTGTAAAGTGAAGTGGTTGGCTTTTTTTATATTTCTAAAATAAGTTCTGCTTTTTAAAAATCAATTATTCTGTGAATTGGCTTTCATTAACCACAGTATAGTATAAAATGCCTTGGGATCTAGTGATGTTTGGAGATGTAAAGTTTATTATATTGCCAACTTTTTATCTTCTTTACTTGTTAAAATTGAACAGACTGTAGAGCACGTACAAACATTCTTTTTTTTTTAATTTTAATTTTTTTTTTTTTTTTTGAGACGGAGTCTCACTCTGTCACACAGGCTAGAGCGCAATGGTACGATCTCAGCTCACTGCTACCTCTGCCTCCCGGTTCAAGTGATTCTCCTCCCTCAGCCTCCCGAGTAGCTGGCATTACAGGTATGTGCCACCACACCCAGCTACTTTTGTATTTTTCGTAGAGATGGGGTTTCACCATGTTGGTCAGGCTGGTCTCAAACTCTTGACCTCAGGCGATCCGCCTGCCTCGGCCTCCCAAAGTGCTGGGACTACAGGCGTGAACCACAGCGCCCAGCCACAAACATTCTTTCAATGTAGTCTCATCTGTGCACTTTAAGGATAGCATTTGCAGCTTAGATAACCAGGAACCTCATGGAGATGACCAATGGGGTATAGTAATTATGGATTTACTACAAGTAGCTCTGAAACTTTTTCCCTACTATGTTGACTTTTTATCTAAAACAATTGAAATTTAAGGTTTAAAAATTGGGAAAGAATAATTAAAGCATAAGCGTAATGTAGGGAGATGTAGTGATGAACTGATTAAATATTCTTCATTTTCTAGATTTGTAAGTTGTTTTTATTTGCTCTTGTTTTGTTACAGAGTATAAACTATGAGTACCGAGTCTGTTACCAAGACATTCCCAAATGATGTCAGAGGAAATGGATCCCCTTGATGTCCTTGCCTTTGCTTTTACTAAGAATTAATAAACTTAGCTATCTGTGCCAATGCCTATATTAGCTCTCTAATTCTTTATTATAATGGAATTTCTAGCCAACCCTATATTTTGTCATTCCATTTACTTTATCCATCTTGGTTCTCTGAAAGACAAGGTTAAAATAAAACCCATCAGCTTGAGTAATTCAAATTGAGCTGCCAAAACAACTCAGCAGAAAGCAAAATTAGAAAACTATGCCATCCCTCCCCCTTACATCTTCCAATCTTACCTTTTACTTGTGTAATTTCAAGTGTTCTTTAAGTCCTGTGGTTTTTACAAAGAAAGAAAAAATGACATTTAAAAAAATAATGTCTTTGATTTTTCAAACTGCAAAAGCAAAAGAGTTTAAAATAGAAAATTTGGAAAATATATCAACATAAGAAAAAGGAAACAAAATTATTTCCATCACTGAGATTTCATCATTGTTTATAACTCAAAGGCTTTTCTTCCTGCATGGGATTATATTATACCTAAAGTGTGGCATTCATTTTTTAACATTTAAAATTATATCATAAGGCTATCCTTTGTCATTAAATATTCTTCAAAAATATAATTTTACTGGTAGTATATCATTCCATCATATGTATATGCAAAAACTGACAGTTAACCAAACCAAAGAAAGAGCTGATTGAAATGAATTATTAAAGCTGTCTTTCTCTTCTTTCCATCATTCTTGATGGTAACAGAGCAGTCAACGTAGTTTGAATTGTGTCATTTCTTCTCTACAAGCCATGATGACAGGAGTCCCATTATCATCTGTCCCTGGTAACAAAGGTGAAAATCACGCTGTCCTCTTAACCCCTTATTGAATACTTCTGTCACTTATTATATCTTCAGGGTCTCTCCTGTGTGTCGTATGCAATCATTTAGTGCTCAGCAGAAAGGAAGTGACAGAAGCTTGGGCAGAGATCACTTCATGTTGGCTTCTACACCCCCACCCCCAGAACACAAGACAGAGACAGAGGTCATACGAATATTGTAACCGAGCCATAGCCAAGGCATCACCATACTTAGATCAGGCAGAACATCGGGGAATGTTGTTTGCCCCTCTCCCTAGATCCCCAGACAATACACTTTTGGAAAATGGGGTGATCTCAAACTCTGCTCTCCAATCCATCAACTCCCAGAGTCCAGCATCAGCCATCACAGAAATTATGATGTCTGTTGACAGTAACATTACAGAAGTTGCTGGAGAACAATAATAGCTTATTTATTATGTGCCGTTATTTGATAGCACATTAAATATATTTCTACTTTTAATAGAATGTGAATTTATTTCCTTCCTCCTGGTTTGCAATAGAAGTAATAATCCCTAAGCCTCTCCTTCACCATATTATCACTATGATTGATACTATTAAGAGGGGTCTCACTTAGGTACCTCGTTAGTCTTGATACATCCTTCAGCAAATATAACCAAACCTGTCTCCCATCAAAGATTGGTAGTGCTTCAAGCAGCTTCAAAACTGAGTTTAATATGACTCTAAGTCTCTCTTGTGTCCCACTTTCCAAAGTTCTAAAGACTTACCAGGACACATAGCCTCATACCTGTAACATTTCGAAAACTGAACAAAATTTTCAACTGCTTCAAAAGCTTATAATAAAAACATAAACAAAAGAAACAACAAAATTATGTCTTCAGGACGAACAAAAATAATGTCTCCAAAGAAACACACATCAAAATCTTGACCAATATTGTTATTGCCAGCTGCACACCTGGGCAGAGGTTTAGTATTACTTGAAAGAAGGTATTCAAATGGGGTAAAGAAAGTGAGTAAACACTCTGAGTTTCAGTGTCACTTTGACTCCACTCAACCTACCACAGTTGACTATACTTGACAGATAATGAATTAACACTCAACTTTGAGTTAGCCTTCAATCAAGACGCTAATTTTAAGAGCCAGCTTTCCTAATCCTTGAAGAAGAATCCTACCGCATATACCACCTCTCTGCTTAGACAGTGGCATTTGAAAAACCCAAGTTTAGAAATGTGTTACGGTTCTACCCCTTTTTTTCACTTAGAGTTCTTTCTATATTAAAATCCTTGCATTTCCATTCCTCGTTCACAAATAGCTCTAAAAGAAAAGCAGGTATTTACAAAAAAAAAAAAGTAAAAATACTATCATACTATAAACAACTGTCTGAAACTTTATTTTCTCACTTAATGTGGTGTATGTCATTATATATGAGACACTCTTTTTCACATTTAAAATTAAACATTTTAAAATTCAATTATATATTATGTACATTATGTAATATACATATACACACCATGGAAATAGTATAAATAAGCTGTGTGTGTGTGTGTGTGTATATATATATACACACACACTTGCATATATATATATACTTGAATATATATACACTTGCATATATATATACTTGCATATATATATACCATGAAAATAGTATAAATAAGCTGATATCTATCTCTCTATGTATATACATATCATAGCTTATTTGATTATTTCACTGTCTGTTGACTCTTATTAATTTTTCTTTCCTTCCTTTCTTCCTTATTTCCCTTCTTTCTTCCTTCATTACAGCATCATTCACAACAGACAAGATATGGAAACAACCCAATTATCTATTGACAGGTGAATGGATAAAGATAATGTAATAGATATATAGATAGATAATAGAATATTATTCAGCCTTAATAAAGAATAAAATTCTGACATATGTGACAATATGAATGAACCCAGAAAACATTATGTTAAGTGAAACAAGCCAGGCACAGAAAGGCATATAGTTCATGATTCCACTTATATGTGGGAGCTAAAATAGTCTTTGCTCCCCCTTACCGAACAATGGCTTTAAAAATTGTCTATTCTCATTGCTTCCACTTCCTTACATCCATTCTCTCATCAATTCACTCCATTAAAATTGAATTTTCTATCACTCCACCAAAACTCCCTCTTTCAAAGATGGAGTGACCTCCACATTATACATACAGTGATTAATTCTCATTTCTCCTCTTCTGTGATCCATTGGCAACATTAGAACCATTGGTATTTCTTCTTCCTTGAAATACTCTATTCTCGTGTTCAAGAATACTTGTTCTTGTTTCATCTTTCTCATGCATTGCTTATTGTTTTTTTATCTTTCTCCTTTGCTGAGGCCTTATCTTTTCATTGATCTCTTAACTTTGGAGAAACCCAGAGCTCAATCCTCAGACCCCTTCTATACACTTATTCCCTCAGTAATATTTTCCAGTTCCATTATTTAAATACCCTCTATATACTAATAATTCTTGATTTATCTTCCAGCATTTTATATCACCAGCTACCTATGTGACATTTTCACTTAGATGTATGAGTCAGATTATACTGCAATAAGAAAAAGCATGAAAATGCCTGTGGCTTGAAACAACAATGTTTATTTCTCATTATACCTCATGCCAGGGAATCAGCAAGAGGTCTACTTATTGTAGTTATTCATGGACCATGGCTGATGGAAGTTCCATCTTGACACCCGTTTTTATGATCAGAGTCAAAAAAAAAGAGAAGATGGCAAATCGTGCATGTTGATTCTTGAAGCTTTCACTGAGAATAAATACATGTCACATCTGTTCACATCTCAAGCACTTCCCATCTGACATATTACTCACTTAACAATTTACAGGTTAGTTTTCCATTTCTCTCTATTACAATGTAAGCTCCATGAGTTCACAGACTTGGTTGCATTTGCTGCTTTATTTTTAGTACCTAGCACAGTGTCTAGCACATAGTAGGCACAAAATAAATATGTATTAAATAAATGCTCTCTTGTATTTATTTCGATTTATTTTATTCTACTTAGTTGAATTATTGATAAACACATAAGATGATTAACCTTCTAAACTCATCTTTCACCACCATCCATATACTTTGAGTGAGATGTAGTGCTCTCACTGGTAATGTATCCAAATAGTCTGCATTTGGAGTTTGAAGTCCCCCTTTGACCTAAGTGTTATTTAGAACAATAGTTTAAAATATTGGTTGGATATTTCTATGAATTTCAGCTGTTCATTTTTAATTGCTAGCTTTATTTCATAGTAATCAGAGAAGCAGTAGAGGAGGGTGCCAAAATAAAGAATTTCTATCACCAGCATACTCTGTACACATAAAAAAATGTTCAATTGGCCAGGCGCGGTGGCTCACGCCTGTAATCCCAGCACTTTGGGAGGCCGAGGCGGGCGGATCACGAGGTCAGGAGATCGAGACCATCCTGACTAACACGGTGAAACCCCGTCTCTACTAACAATACAAAAAATTAGCTGGGCGCAGTGGCGGGCACCTGTAGTCCCAGCTACTCGGGAGGCTGAGGCAGGAGAATGGCGTGAACCCGGGAGGCGGAGTTTGCAGTGAGCTGAGATCGAGCCACCACACTCCAGCCTGGGTGACAGAGCGAGACTCTGTCCAAAAAGAAAAAAAAAAAGTTCAATTACAGCAAATAAACATTAACTACGGGATAAAATATCAGATCTTTTGCATTTTCATGAAATGGAACCTTACTAAATATTTCATCTCTTCTATGTTTTCTTCCAAGGTTCAGCATGCTGTTCCCATGACAATATGCACATTGAAAGAGGGTTATAAAGTCCTAGCATGTAATCCCAGAGGAATATAAATTAACTTTGTTACAGGAGACATGCTTAGGTTGTTTCTGCCTTGTTTACATTTTGTATTTAACAGCTCTGTCCTTCTAAACTCTTAAAAAATACATATGCTGAGGAGGCAGAGAAAGATGATTAAATGGAAGGCTTTACCAGTTGCCACTCCACCCCTGAAGTACACCAATTTAACAACTATATACATTAAAAATGCACTTTTATGGTAATCAAAAATCAGATGAGCACTCACAGTACTGGTTTTAACTTCATATCATTGAAAGAGGCACTAAAAAGCTAGAAAAAAAGTCTTGATTCACCAATGGCACCCTCCCCCACCCCATGGCAGCTGCAGCAAGATGCCAAGAGTGTTTAAGTGCACTGCAAGAGGGAGAACACAGCAATTGTGAGGCATTGAACTCAGTGATGTTGTGTAAGAGCAGAAAGAAAAACCAGACCAAGCTCAACCAATGCCTGCCCATGAAGGGAGAATTTAAACCAGCCCTAGCAAGAAGGGAATCACGCAGTCCCTGAGGTCGGAAACTGAGTTCCTTCAAACTTCACCAACCTAAGCTAAAGTACTCTGGGGCTCTAAATAAACGTGAAATGCAGTCTAGGAAACAAGGACTGAAACACCTAGAAGAGTCTTAGTGAGGAACTGGGGCCAGAGTCAGTGAACTGGGAGGCAGGAGACCTACTGAAACACCAGCTTGGGCAGCCAAGGGAGTGTTGGCATGACCCGTCTCCTCACCTCAGTATGCAAATTTCAAAGCCCCAAAAGAGACTCCTTCCTTCCACCCGAGGATAAGAGAGGTAAGAATGGGAAGGACTTTGTCTTTCATCCTTGATGCCAGCTCAGCCACAGCAGGATAGGGCACTTATCAGAGTCTTGAGGCCCTGTTTCCAGGACCTAGCTCCCAAATGACATTACTAGACACACGCTGAGCCAGAAGGGAACCTGTTGCCTTGAGGGGAAGGACCTAGTTCTGGCAGCATTCATCACCTGCTAATTGAAGAGCCCCTGGGCCCTGAATAACCAGCAATGATACCCAGCACTAGATTGAGGGCTTCGGGTGTGGGTCTGAGACTTGATGGATTCAGGTAAGACTCAGCAAATTTCTAGCTGTGGTGGCTGTGGGCAAAGACTCCTTCTGCTTGAGAAAAGCAGACAGAAAGGTAAAAGGGACTTTCTCTTGCATGTTAGGTACCAGTTTAGCCAGAGTGTGCAGAGCACCAAGCAGACACTTGGGACTTGGCTATTGGATGGCATTTCTAGACCTGCTCTGGGCCAGAGAGGAGTTCATGTCTCTGGAGGGTGAGTCTCAGGCAAGGCAGCATTCACCACATGCTGACTGAAGAGATCTGGGACATTACGGGACTATCGGTAGTTGGCTGGTAGCATTCCACATGTGCCCGTGGTGGTGGTGGCCATGGGGTGAGACTCCTCTACTTTTGGAAAAAGGAGGGAAGAGTGGAAAGAACGGCATCCAGTGGATTGAGCGCCAGCTCAGCCACAGTACAACAGAATACTAGGCAGACTTCTAAAAGGTTTTTGAATCTAGCCCATGGCTCCCAGACTGCAACTCTGGAACTGCCTGGGGCTAGGGGGAACTTGCTGCCCTGAAAGGAAGGACGCAGGCCTCGCTGCCTTTGCCCCCTGCTGATTGTAGAGCCCCAGGGCATTGAGCAAACATAGGTGGGAGAAAGGAAGTGCTTACAGTAGGCCATGGGTGAGACCCAAAGATGCACTGGCTTCAGGTCTGACCCAGTGCAGTCACAGTGGTAGAGGCCACAGGGGCGCTTGTATCACTCCATGCTCAGCTTCAGGTGGCTCAGAACAGAGAGGGAGAGACTCTGTACGTTTGGGAGAAACTAAGAGAAGGGAACAAGAGTTTCTGCTTGATAATCTAAAGAATTCTCCTGAATCTTGTCCAAGACCTTCAAAGCAGTACCCCTACAGGTCTGCAAGAACAACAGTGTTACTGTGCTTGAGGTGCCCCCTAAAGTAGACACAGCTTAGATCAGAACACCCCAGTCCTTTTGAATATCTGGAAAGCCTTCTCAAGAAGGACAGGTATGAACAAACCCAGACAGTGAAGACTACAATAAATATGTAACTCTTCAATGCCCAGACACAGACGAACATCTACAAGTATCAAGATTATCCAGGAAAACATAAACCCAACCAACTAACTAAACAAGGCACCAGTGGCCAATCCTAAGGAAACAAAGATATGTGACCTTTCGGACAGAGAATACAAAATAATTTGTTGTAAAAACTCAAAGAAATTCAATATAACAAAGAGAAGGAATTCAGAATTCTATCAGAGAAATTTAACAGAGATTGAAATAATTTAAAAGAAGCAAGCAGAAAATTTGGACCTGAAAAATGCAATAGGCATACTAAAGAGTGCATTACATTTTTTAAATAGCAGAATTCTTCAAGCAGAAGAAATAATTAGTGAGCTTAAAGATAGGCTATTTGAAAATACACAGTAAGAGGATAAAAAACAAAAAATAAAAATAAAAAAAAGGAAGCACATATACAGGATCTAGAAAATAACTTCAAAGGGGAAAATCAGAGCTAAGAGCCTTAAAGAAGTGGTAGAGATTGAGTTAGAAGTACAAATATTATTCAAAGTGACAATAAGAGAGAATTTTTAAACTTAGAGAAAGACGTCAATATCTAAGTAAAAGAAGGTTATAGAGCATCAAGCAGATTTAACCCAAAGATGATTACCTCAAGGCATTTAACAGCCAAACTCCCAAAGGTCAAGGATGGAGAAAGGATCCTAAAAGCAGCAAGAGAAAAGAATCAAATAACATGCAGTGGAGCTCCAATACTTCTGGACTTCTCAGTGGAAATCTTATAAGCTGGAAGAGAATGGCATGGCATATTTAAAGTGCTGAAGGAAAATACTTTTACCCTAGAATAATACATATGGTAAAAATCACCTTCAAACATGAAGGAGAAATACTTTCTTAGACAAACAAAAGCTGAGGGATTTCAGTCACACCAGACCCACCCCACAAGAAACACTTAATGGAGTACTTCATTCAAAAATAAAAAGATGTTAATCAGAAATAACAAATCATCTGAAGGTGCAAAACCCACTGGTAATTGTAACTAAACAGAAAAACACAGAATATTATAACACTGTAAATGTGGTATGTAAACTATTCTTATCCTTAGTAGAAAGACTAAATTATGAAACAGTCAAAAATAATGACAACAACCTCTGAAGACAGAGATAGCACAATAAGATGCAAACAGTAAGTACAAAAGATTAAAAAGTAGGTAACAAAGTTAAGGCATAGTTTTTATTAGTTTTCTTTTTGTTTGCTGGTTTGATTGTCCATGCAAACAGCATTAAATTATTATCAGCTTAAGATAATGGATTACAAGACAGTATTTCCAAGCCTCATGGTAACCTCAAACCAAAAAACTTACAACAGACACACCAAAAATGAAAAGCAAGAAATTGAATCATATCACCAGAGAAAATCACCTTTGCAAAAAAAAAAAAAAAAATTAAAAAGAGAGAGGAAAGAAGGAAGAGAAGAGAAAACAACAAAAAAAGCCAGAAAACAAATAACAAAATGGCAAGAGTAAGTTATGACTTATCAAAAATAACACTGAATATAAATTTACTAAACTCTCAAATCAAAAGACATGAACTAAAATTTCCAATCAAAAAACATACACTGGCTGAATGAATTAAAAAAGTAAGACTCACTCACCTGTGGCCTAAGAAAAATACAGTTCATCTATAAAGGCACACATATACTAAAAATAAAAGGGCAGAAAAATATATTCCATGCAAATGGAAACCAAAAAAGAAAGAGAAAGAGTAGCTATACTTACATCAGAGAAAACAGATTTCAAGACAAAATCTATAAGAGACAAAGAGGAACACTATACAATCATAAAGGAGTCAATTCAGCAAATGGATATAACAACTTTAAATATATATACACCGAATAAAGGAGTCCCCAGGTAGATGCAGCAAGTATTATTAGAGCTAAAGTAAGAGATAAACTCCAATACAATCAGAGCTGCATACTTCAACACTACACTTTCTTCATTGGACATATCTTGCAGACAGAAAATAAACAAAGATACATTAGACTTAATCTGTGCTATAGACCAAATGGATCTAACGGATATTTACAAAACATTTCATCCAATGGCTGCAGAATATACATTTCTTTTCCTCAGCACATTGATCATTCTCAAGGACAGACCATAGGTTAGGTCACAAAACACAACTTAAACAATTGAAATTATATCAACCATCTTCTTTGACCACAATGGAATAAAACTAGAAATCAATAATAAGAGAAATTTTTGGAAACTACACAAACACATAGAAATTGAACAATATGCTCCTGAATTATCAGTGAGTCAATAAAAAAATTAAGAAGCAGATTGAAAAATTCCTTGAAACAAGTGACATCAAACATACAACACACTAAAACCTATGGGATGCGGCAAAAGCATCCTTGGTCTATATATCCTTGTTTGCAGATGATATAATCTTATATTTGGAAATATCTAAACACTCCACAACATAACTATTGGAATTATTAAACAAATTCAGTAAAGTTGAAGTTACAAGATCAATATGCAAACATCAGTAGCACTGCTATATGTCAACAGTGAACAATGTGAAAAAGAAATTAAAAAGTAATCCCAAATTTATGAGAGAAGTTTATAGCTATCAGAACCTATATCAGAAAAGAAGAAAAACTTCAAATAAAATATCTAAGGATGCATCTTAAAGAACTAGAAAAGCAATAGTGAACTAACTTCAAAATTAGCAGAGGAGAATAAATAATAAAGATCAGAGCAGAAATAAATGAAATTGAAATAAAAATATACAAAAGGATATTTACAAAACATTTCATCCAATGGCTGCAGAATATACATTTCTTTTCCTCAGCACATTGATCATTCTCAAGGACAGACCACAGGTTAGGTCACAAAACACAACTTAAACAATTGAAATTATATCAACCATCTTCTCAGACCACAATGGAATGAAACTAGAAATCAATAATAAGAGAAATTTTTGGAAACTATGCAAAAAGTTGAAACAAAAAGTTGGTTTTTTGAAAAGTTAAACAAGGCCGGGCACGGTGGCTCACGCCTGTAATCCCAGCACTTTGGGAGGCCGAGGCGGGCGGATCACGAGGTCAGGAGATCGAGACCATCCTGGCTAACACGGTGAAACCCCGTCTCTACTAAAAATGCAAAAAATTAGCCGGGCGAGGCGGCGGGCGCCTGTAGTCCCAGCTACTCGGGAGGCTGAGGCAGGAGAATGGCGTGAACCCGGGAGGCGGAGCTTGCAGTGAGCCGAGATCGCGCCATTGCACTCCAGCCTGGGCGACTAAGCGAGACTCTGTCTCAAAAAAAAAAAAAAAAAAAAAAGAAAAGTTAAACAAAATCGACAAACCTTTAGCCAGACTAAGAAAAAAAAAAGAGAGAAGATCTAAATAAAATCAGAAATGACAAAGGCAATACTACAACTGATACTGCAGAAATTCAGAGGATCATTAGTGGCCACTATATGCCAATATATACCAATAAGTTGAAAAATCTAGAATAAATGGTCAAATTCCTAGACAGGAACAACCCATCAAGATAAAATCAGGAAGACATGCAAAATTTGAACAGACCATTTCCAGTAATGAAAGCCCGGGACCCAGTGGCCTCACTGTTGAATTCCACCAAACATTTAAAGAAGAACTAACACCAATCCTACTCAAATTATTCCCAAAAAATAGAGGAAGAGAGAATACTTTCAAATGCATTTTGTAAGGTCAGTATTACACTGATACTAAAACTAGACAAAGACACATCAAAAATTAATACATAAACTACAGACCAATACTTCTGATATATATGGATGCAAAAATCCTCAACAAAATACTAGCAAACATAATTCGATAATACATTAAAAATATCACTAATCATGACCAACTGGGATTTATCTTTGTGATACATGGATGGCTCACCATATGTAAATCAATCAATGTGATACATCATATCAGCAGAATGAAGGAGAAAAACCATATGATTATGTAAATTGAGGCTGAAAAATTATTTGATAGAATTTAACATCCATTCATGATTAAGAAAAAAAAAAAAAAACCAAAAGACTGGGAATAAAAGTAACATACCTCGACTGTGTCAAGATGGTGGCACCCAGGTCCTAATTTGGTTTCCTGTGGTTACGAGAAGAGCCCGGTTTACCGAGGTGCAGTCCCCAGGGCTGCCGAATCAGCAGCGATGGAGAGCGGCACCGGGCCCTGCGGAGAAGAGTGCCCACATGAAGTCCAGCAGATGACAGTCACTGAGGGGGCTGCCAAAATCCCAGCGCCAACGAGGTCTTTTATAACCTGGTGCAGGAATTCAATCGGAACCTGACATGTGCTGTGATCATCGAGTTTGCTCGCATTCAGCTTGGGGCCAAAGGAATCCAGATCAAGGTGCCAGGAGAGAAGGATACGCAAAAGGTGGTCGTGGACTCATTAAAGCAAGAGGAAGAAAAGGCTGAACTGAAAGAGAGTGAAAACCTGGCCTCAGGAGACCAACCTCACACAGCGGCGGTGAGGGAGATCTGTGAGGAAGGCCTGCATGTGCTGGAAGGCCTGGCAGCTTCAAGCCTATGTTCCATTCGATTTGCCGTAGAGGTGCCTGGGCTCAGATCTGTGGTTGCAAACGATGCCTCTGCCCGGGCTGTGGATCTCATACGCCGGCATGTGCAGCTCAATGATATGGCCCACCTGGTACAGCCCAGCCAAGTAGATGCCCGGATGCTGATGTACCAGCACCAGAGGGTGTCAGAGAGGTTCGACGTCATCCATCTGGAGCCCTGTGGCAGCCCTGGCCCCTTCACGGATGCAGCTGTGCAGGCTGTGAGTGAAGGAGAGTTGCTGTGCGTGACCTGCACGGACATGGCGGTGCTGGCGGGGAACAGCGGGGAGACTGTTACAGCAAATACGGTGCCATGGCCCTCAAGAGCCGGGCCTGTCACAAGATGGCCCTGAGAATCCTCTTGCACAGCCTGAACCTCTGCGCCAACCGTTACCAGCGCTTCGTAGTGCCGCTGCTCAGCACAGCGCCAACTTCTACGGGCGTGTTTTTGTCCGTGTCTTCGCCGGCCAGCCCAAGGTTAAGGCTTCAGCCAGCAAGCAGGCGCTGGTGTTCCAGTGTGTGGGCTGCGGGGCCTTCCACCTTCAGCGCCTCGGCAGAGCGTCAGGAGTTCCCCAGCGGCTGGGTCAATTCTCTGCAGCCTATGTTCCCCCCGTGACCCCAAGTGTGAACACTGTGGGCAGCGACACCAGCTTGGTTGCTCCATGTGGGCAGAGCCCATCCATGACCTGGATTTCGTGGGCTGTGTACTAGAGGCTGTGCGCACTAACCCCAGCCGCTTCCACACCTCGGGGCGGATCCGAAGGGTCCTGAGCGTCATCACTGAGGAGCTTCCGGATATGCCTCTGTACTGCACCCTGGACCAGCAGAGCAGCACCATCCGCTGCAACATGCCCAGCCTCCCGTCCTTGCGGTCAGCCCTCCTCCACGCTCACTTCCGGGTCTCGCTCTCCCAGGCCAGTAAGAAGGCTGTGAAGACAGATGCCCCCGCCTCCGCCCTCTGGAACATCATGCGCTGCTGGAAGAAGGAATGTCCGGTGAAACGGGAGTGACACTCAGAGACCAGCCCAGTGTTCCGCATTTTCAGTGTGGAGCCCAGGCTGCAGGCCAACTTCACCATCCGGGAAATTACCAACCCCAGCTCCCGCCAGCGAGGACCGAAGCGCTTCCGGGCCAACCCGGAAGCCAACTGGGGTCCCCATCCTCATGCCTGGCCAGGGAACAAGGCGGCCGGCAAAGCTATGGAGTAGGCTGCTTCGGAACAAGCGGAAGGAGCCGCTAGAGGGCAGGGCCCAGCGAGCTGCCCCGCTCAAGACATTTCTTTGCAAAAGGTTTAAGGAGGGCACCTGTCAACGCGGAGACCAGTGCTGCTACTCCCGCAGCCCCCAGACACCCGGGGTCTCTGCTGATGCTGCCACTGACTGTCCAGAGACCTCTAGTTACAGCCCCCCGGACCTGGGGCTGCCACCAGGCCAGGCATACACTGAACCAATAAAGAGATGTTGGCCGGGCGCTGCAGCTCACGCCTGTAATCCCAGCACTTTGGGAGCCCGAGGCGGGCGGATCATGAGGTCAAGAGATCGAGACCATTCTGGCCAACATGGTGAAACCCCGTCTCTACTAAAAGTACAAAAAATTAGCTGGGCGTGGTGGCACGAGCCTGTAGCCCCAGCTACTGGGGAGGCTGAGGCAGGAGAATCGCTTGAAACCGGGAGGCAGAGGTTGCAGTTAGCCAAGATGAGGCCACTGCACTCCAGCCTGGCAACAGAGCGAGACTCCGTCTCAAAAAAAAAAAAAAAAAACACAACAACAACAACAACAAAAAACAGAGATGTCACATAACCGTCTCCCGATAAAAATAAAAAAAAGAGAAGTAATATACCTCAACATAATAAAAGTCATGTATGACACCCACAGCTAGCATCACATTGAATGGGGAAAAGATGAAAGCCTTTCTTCTAAGATCTGGGACACAAAAAAGATGCCCACTTTCACCACTGTTATTTAACATAGATTTCAAGTCCCAGCCAGAGCCATCCAACAAGAGAAAGAAACACAGGGCATCCAAATTGGAAAGGAAGAAGTCAAATTATTTTTGTTTGCAGATGATATAATCTTATATTTCGAAAAATCTAAAGACACCACAAAATAACTTAGAATTATTAAACAAATTCAGTAAAATTACAGACACAATATCAATATACAGACATTTCAAGGTCATTGGTCTAAGCAAAAATGTATTGAGTAATACCTCACAAACACAGGTAAACAAAGCAAAAGTGGACACATGGTATCACATGAAGTTAAAAAGCGTCCACATAGCAAAGGATACAATCAACAAAGTGAAGAGTCAACCCACAGAACTGGAGAAAATATTTGCAAACTTCCCAAACTCAAACAACTCCATGGAGAAAAAAACTAATCATTCTATCCCAAAATTCCAAAATGGGCAAAAGATGTGAAAATACATTGCTGAAAAGAAGACATACAAATGGCAACAGGCATAAGAAAAGGTGTTTAACATCATTGATCATCAGAGAAATGCAAAGCAAAACTACAATGAGATATAATCTCATCCCAGTGTAAAATGGCTTATATATAAAAACAGGCAATAACAAATGTTGTGAGGAAGTGGAAAAAAGGGAATCCTCATACACTGTTGTTGGAAATGTAAATTAATACAACCACTTTGGAGAATAGTATGGAAGTTCTTCTAAAAACTAAAAATAGAGCTACTGAATGATGCGGCAATCTCACTACTGTGTACATACCCAAAAGAAAGGAAAGCAGTATATTGCAGAGATATCTGCACTACTTTACTTCTTGTAGCACTGTTCACAGTAGCCAAGATTTGGAAGAAATCTGTGTCCACTGGGTAAAGAAAACATGGTACACATACACAATGGAGTACAATGCAGCCATAAAAAGGAATGGGATCCAGTAACTGCAATAACATGGATGGAACTGGAGGTTATTCTGTTAAATGAAATAAGCAAGGAACAGAAAGACAATCATTGCATGCTTTCACTTATTTGTGTAACCTAAAAATCAAAACAATTGAACTCATGGAGATAGAGAGTAGAGGAATGGTTATCAGAGCTGCAAAGGGTAGGTGGGGGGGTTGTGAGGGGGAGGTAAGGATTGCTAATGGATACAAAAAAATAGAAAGAATGAATAAAACTTACTATTTGATCTCTCAACAGGGTGACTATAGTCAATAATAATGTAATTACACATTTTAAAATAACTAAAAGTATATAATTAGATGTTTTGTTACACAAAGGATAAATGCTTGAAGAGATGGATACCCTATTTTCCATCATGTAATACTTGAACCAAAGTATCTCATGTGCCCCATAAATATACACACCTACCATGTACCCACAAAAATTTAAAATAAAATTTTTAAATAAAAAGGAGAAATATGACGTATAATATATATTATGTGATATATAGATCCACAAGTTTGCTAGGGGCTGGTGGTGGTTTGAGCTCTCTGATACTCATTAGTCTTTGATGTTTGGACTGGTAGTCCCTTTCCTCAGGAGCTTTAATCAAAACAATGTCCTCTCTCATCACTCTAGCCAGGAACTGTGAAGCTAAGTAAGGCCAAATCAATCTCCCTGCCCTTAATTGTGTATGTATTTCTAAGTGTGAACTGCCTACTACTATTTAATAGTCCTGTAGGATAAGTCTGATATCAGAATTTAGACTGCATTTCATCCTTGTTCCAGTTGGAACTTTTTATGATTTCCCTCTCCCCTCCAACCTTAACTTCATCTCCTTTCCCCTCTCCTCTCTTTTCATCCCCTCTCTTGTACATATATACTACACACACACACACACACACACACACACACACACACACACACACATACACACACACACACACATATATACACACACACACACACACATATATATACACACACACACACATATATATACACACACACACACACACACATATACACACACACACACATATACACACACACACACATATATACACACACACACACACATACACACACACACACATATACACACACACACACATATATACACACACACACACACACATATACACACACACACACATATACACACACACACATATATACACACACACACACACACATATATATACACACACACACACACATATACACACACACACACATATATACACACACACACACACACACATATATACACACACACACACACACACACACGGATTGGGTTAGATAAATTCCAAGTTTATCTCCTGAGGAAATTTTGAACTAACTTGTCAACAAGTAGGAACATGGTATCTGTACAAGTCATAAAGAGTTAAAATAAATGCTAACTGCCTTAATAATAGCTACTAGTCAATGGTCACTTATTTACCTATTAATTGTCAAATATTCTCCTTATAATCTCTTATTTAGCACTCATAATAGTAATGCAGAATAGCTATTTTGATCAATTTTATAGATAAGCAGTTTAGAAATATTAATTAACTTGTTCAAAATCATAAAGCTAGTGAAGTACTGAGCCAGATTTTAAACTTAGTTCTATATGATTGCAAAATTTACAACCTTTCAACTGAGCCACTTCACTTTAATAGTTACAAGGCACTTATATATTTTCATTAGGTGCAACTTATTGCTTATGTATTGTTCTATGGAGCAAAGTTATTATTGGTCTTATTTTCCCAATAAGAAAATGAAAGTTCAGAGAATGTATATGGTTTTCCAAAATTTATCTAACTAGTACTGGTAGCACTAGGGCCTGAACCCAGGGCTTCAGGCTCCTGGGCCAGGTCCTTTCCTACTACCCACTACTTCCTCTTGAGTAATGAAATTGTTAACATAGTGTTGAAACAGGGCACATTGCACAGATAATACCTAATTAAAGAATTTGGAGCATATTTTGCAAATGGTAGGGAGTCATAAGCTTTTGAGTATTGGAAGGGCTTCCTTATAATCTTGCTTTAAGAAGATGAACTGGATAGCACTGGACATAGAAATGGAAGCATTGGGCAGACACTAGAGTCCAGGAGAGCAACAGTAGTTTAATTTTTTTTTATTTGCACTATAGCAGGCATATTTATCCATTTTATTCACTGATGTACTATCAATGCTTAGCCCAGTGCCTTATACACAAGAAGCAATGCATATTCATTAAATGAATTTAGAATTTTGGCATTGAACGAAAATTGAGAGTTTAGTCTAATCCGTTCACTTTATCAGTGAGGTAAATGAGATCCAAAGGAGCTGAGGTTTCACAGCCATCTTCTGATAAACACTAGAACACATTCTTTAAACAAAGAATTCTTTCCACTCAGCAATACTATCCAGCACTAATATGTTTAAAATGGAATTCATGTAAACTTTTCAGGCATTACAGTAATCAAAGAGTCATTTTATTACTACAAATGTACACATTTGATGCCATATAATATTTTCTTCTCAATTTCTGCAAAACTTCCCCAAGCAAAAACCCTAAATTTTCAATCTCAATGTGCAGATAAAAAAGTTGCTAGTTACAAACCCAAATAAATGTATATAAAAGAGTGTATAGGAAGCATCCATGTAGAGAGAATGATTTGAAATGCATATGAGAATGGGTGAGAGTCCTTATATTTGAGCACTCAGGACCTAATTAAGGTATTTTCAGAATTACAATATACCTATAATTCCTCCATAATTTTATTATCATTCTGAAAATGTCTATGTTGCATTTTGTCCCAACTTTACTTCTTTAGAATAAAATAGACTTTGCCCAGATATTCATGTAAAAGTAAAACACGTTCTGGACATATTCAATTTTCATGCACCCAACATATGCATCTATGACCTACCCAAAGAATCTTTGATAAATATGAGGTAGATCTGTACCTTACGTAGAGTGTTAAACTTTCTTTTAAACTATATGAATGCCAAAGGTTCTAGGTTGAGAGAACAGCTAAAGTCTTGCTAAGCTGGACATAAAACGATTTATGGAATATTTTAAAACTAGCATTGATTTTTATTTCAAATATTCAGTGACTGAGACGTGGCTAATATGATTTCATATAATTGGCCTTGGTTGGGCTGACACCTCATAACTACCAACCACCCAACACAAGCGCACACACACACACACACACACACACACACACACAACCTTGAAAGGCCTAATCAGAGCAGTGTACTGTACAAGAGATTGGAACTTGTTCACCCACTCCACCCTTCCCTGCTGCTAATAGCCAGGCAGGCAATGCTAGCTAGAGCTTCTGGCCCAGTGGTCTCACTTTTGTGTGAACTCGGCTGTAGACACAACTTCCTGTTGTTCTGGGAAACACCAGGATGGCAGCCCTGTTCAGGAAAAAACATAAAGTTTAATCTATTCATAAAATTCCATATACTCTGCTTAGATTGGAACTTCCACTATGCCCAGAGAAGGTAACTTATTTTATCATATTTCGGTTCAACCTCATATTGTCCCAGACTCTTCTGTTTTAAAATTTAGTTTTACATTGGGGTCCATCAAGGCAGCAAGGGAACACAGACAGCAGAGAGGAGCGAAGCCGGGCACCAGCCTGTCTGGGCTCAGAACAGAGCCAGGAGAACCTCTCCCAACACCTCAGGAGTAGGAACCCCCAGGGTAATTCATGCTCTCCACAGGGAACTGTGCAAGACTGGGAATGGAAAAATATCCCTGCCCCCTGCACCACCCCCAGTACTCTACCACGCTTCTAGACTGAGGCAGAGAGCCACCTGGACATTTTGCAGTGGCAATGCTCAAGTCCAAGGGGACCTCTACAAGCTTTGGGGCCCAGAGAAGACCAGCACTTGCACCACAGTTCCATAGAGGTTGGAGTTGTGGCACTTGGGAGCAGTAGGTTGCTCCAGTCCCCCTTGGCAACTGAGGCTTGGCACCAGCTTCTGGTCCAGCAGTCCTGCCTCAGCCCAAACTCTGCCACCCACTCCACCCTGCCCTACCGCTAGTAGCCAGGCAGGCAATGCTAGCTAGAGCTTCTAGCCCAGTGGTCTCAGTTTTGTGCAAACTCAGTTGTACAGCACAACTTCCTGTTGTCCTGAGAAACACCAGGATGGCAGAACATGTGAACCTGCCCACCCCACCACTGGTATCCAGGTGGGCAACACCTGCTAGAACCTTCAGTCTCAGTGGCCCTGCTTCCATGTGAACTCAGCTGGAGGGCACAGCTTCTTGTTGTCTCTAGAAGCATCCAGATGGCAGGGTGTGTGACTCCATACATCCCTGCCACTGATAGCCAGGCGGGCAAAGCCTGCTAGAGATTTTGACACAGCAACCCTGCTTCAGTGTGAACTCAACTAGAGGGCTTTCCCAGGAAACACCCAGACAACATGGAGGCCATTCCCGCTCACTCCCACTGCTGGTAACCTGGTGAACTATGCCTGCTAGAGCTTCTGGCCCAGCAGTCCTTTTTCTCCCTGAATTTTTGTCTGGGGACACAGCCTCCTGTTACCCTGGAAACATGCAGATGGAAGGACAGGCAACTCCACCCATCCCCACCTTTTGCAGCCAGATAGGCTACGCCTACTAGTGCTTCTAACCCAGCAATCCCACTTCTGCTTGAAACTCTGTGGGATATTTCCCCACGAGGCACGTGGAAAGCAGATTAAGGCTGACCAGGCAAGAATACAGTTTATCTGCTAACTGCAGCCCATGCCTGAGGGAGCCCCATGGACAAGAACACCCAACAAAAGAAATGCCGTTATGGAGACAGTAATTGGAGGGAACTCCTCCAAGACCTAGAAGTGGACTAGAGGCCAGTCAACTGAACCCACCTTATACCATAATAAAAGCCTCAAGGGCATCAAAGAGAAAAAAAAGCAAAAAAAAAAAAAAAAAAAGTTCAAAGGACAGCAATGTCAAAGAATGAAGAAACAACAACCCACACAAATTAGAAAGGATCAGTGCAAGAACTCTGGCAACTCAAAAAGCCACAGTGTCTTCTTACCTTCAAACAACTGTACTAATTCCCCAGCAATGGTTCTTAACAATGCTGAAATGACTGAAATGTCAGATATGAGATTCAGAATATGGATCTAAGATTATTAACATACAGTAGATAGTCAAAATTCAATCCAAGAATTCTAGTGATTACAATAAAACAATACAAGAGGTGATAAACCAAATGGCCATTATAATAATGAGACAAACCAATCTAATAGACCTGCAATGCACACTAGAAGAATTTCATAATGTTATTCCAAGTATTAACATCAGAATTGGTCAGCCTGAGGAAAGAATCTCAGAGCTTGAAGATTGGTTCTCCAAAATAACTCAATCAGACAAAATGAAGAAGAAAACAATAAAGAAGAATGAACAAAACCTCTGAGAAATATGGGATTATGTAAACAGATCAAATCTATGACTCATTTGCATCCCTGAAAGAGAGGTAGAGAAACCAAGAAACTTGGAAAACATATTTCAGGATATCATTCATGAAAATTTCCCTTAACCTCACTAGAGAACCCAACATTCAAATTCAGGAAATGCAGAGAGCCCCTGCTAAATAGTACACAAGAAGAACATCCCCAAGACACATAGTCATCAGATTCTCCAAGGTCAAAATTGAAGAAAAAAAATGACAAAGGCAGCTAGAGAGAAGGGGAAGTTCACCTACAAAGGGAACCCCATCAGGCTAACCACAGACCTGTACATAGACATCTACAGAACTCTCCATCCCAAAATAACAGGATATATATTATTCTTATCTGCACATTCACATACTCTAAAATAGACCACACAATCAGACATAAAACAATCAAGTACTGAAATTGCTGGGTCAAATGGTATTTCTATCTTTAGGTCTTTGAGGAATTACCAACTGTCTTCCACAATGGTTGAACTAATTTGCACTCCCACCAACAGTGTATACCTTTTTTTCCACAACCCCACCAGCATCTCTTATTTTTTTGACTTTCTTATAATAGCCTTTCTTACTGGTGTAAGATGGTATCTCACTGTGGTTTTGATTTGCATTTCTCTAATGATCAGTGGTGTTGAGTTTTTGTTTCCTATAATTGTTGCCTGCACGTATGTCTTCTTTTGAAAAGTCTCTGTTCATGTTTTTTGTCCACTTTTGAATGGAGTTGTTTGTTTTTTACTTGTAAATTTGTTTAGGTTTCTTATAGAGGCTGGATATTAGACCTTTATTGGATGCATAGTTTGCAAAAATTTTACCTCATTCTGTAGGTTTTCTGTTTAGTCTGTTGATATTTTCTTTTGCTGTGCAGAAACTCTTGTTTTATTAGATCCCATTTGTCAAGTTTGACTTACATCGCAATTGTTTTGGGCATCTTTGTCATGAAATGTTTGCACGTGCCTGTGTCCTGAATGTTAGTGCCTAGGTTGTCTTCCAGGGTTTCTATAGTTTTGGGTTTTACATTTAAGTCTTCAATTCATCTTGAGGTGATTTTTGTATATGGTGTAAGAAAGGGGCCAGTTTCAATTTTCTGCATATTGCTAACCAGTTATCCCAGCACCATTTACTGAATAAGAAGTTCTTTCCACATTGTTTGTTTTTGTCACCTTTGTCAAATATCAGATGATTGTAGGTGTATGGCCTTATTTCTGGGCTCTCTATTCTGTTCTGTTTGTCTGTGTGTCTGTTTTTGTATCAGTATCATGGTGTTTTGGTCAATGTAGCCCTGTAGTATAGTTCGAAGTCAGGTAGCATGATGCCTCCAGCTTTGTTCTTGTTGCATAGGATTGCCTTGGCTATCCAGGGTCTTTTTTTTGTTCCATATTAGTAGGAGCTAAATGATGAGAGCACAAGGACATATAGAGGGGAACAGCACACACTGGAGCCTTTTAGAGGGAGGACGGTGAGAGGAGGGAGGGGATTAGGAACAATAACTAATGGTACTAGGCTTCATACATGGTTGATAAAATAATCTGTACAATAAACTCCTGTGAAACAAGTTTACCTGTGTAACAAACCTACACTTGTACCCCTAAACTTAAAAGTAAAAAGAAGGCCGGGTGTGGTGGCTCAAGCCTGTAATCCCAGCACTTTGGGAGGCCGAGACGGGCGGATCACGAGGTCAGGAGATCGAGACCATCCTGGCTAACACGGTGAAACCCCGTCTCTACTAAAAAAATACAAAAAACTAGCCGGGCGAGGTGGCGGGCGCCTGTAGTCCCAGCTACTCGGGAGGCTGAGGCAAGAGAATGGCGTAAAACCGGGAGGTGGAGCTTGCAGTGAGCTGAGATCCGGCCACTGCACTCCAGCCTGGGCGACAGAGCGAGACTCCGTCTCAAAAAAAAAAAAAAAGTAAAAAGAAGACTATCCAAAGCAAATTATAAAAATTAGAAATTATAGCAAACACACTCTTGGACCACAGTGCAATAAAAATAGACATCAATGCTAACAAAATCACACAAATCCATACAGTTACATGGAAAGTAAACAGCCTGCTCCTGAATGACATTTGGGTAGATAATTCAATAAAGTTAGAAATCAATTAATTCTTTCAAACTAATGAGAACAAAGACATAACATACCAGAATCTCTGGGACACAGTTAAAACAATGTTAAGAAGGAACCTTATAGCACTAAACGCCCACATTAAAATGTGAAAAAATCACAAGTTAACAATCCAACATCACACCTAGAGGAGCTAGAAAAACAAGAGCAAACCAACCCAAAAGCTAGCAGAGGAAATAACCAAAATCAGAGCCGAATTGAAGGAAATTGACACATGAAAAAAACATACAAAAGATCAATGAATCTAAGGGTTGGTTCTTTGAAAAAAAAGTAACAAGATAGACCACTAGCTAGACTAATAAAGAAAAAGACAGGGAGTGGCCAAGATAACTGATAAGCAGCAGCTAGTGTGCATGGCTGTCATTAAGTGAAACAGAAGGGGCAAGTAATTACAGCACCTTCAACTGAAACATCTAGGTACTCACATTGGGACTAATCAAGGAAACGACTTGACCCACAGAGAATAAAGAAAACAAGACAGGACAATGGCCTATCCAGGAGCAACGTGGAGCCAGGGACACTGCCCCCCGCCCAGGGAAGTGGTGAGTGAATGTGTGACCCCAGGAAACCATGTTTCTCCCATGGATCTTAGCAAGCTTCAGGTCAGGAGATATTCTTGTGGACCCACTCTATCAGGGCCTTCGGTCTGACAGACAGCTATGTGGATTCTTGGCAGAGCATCACCTCAAGCATGCATGGAGAACTTGGAGCCTTAGGTACTTGGGTATTCTGGAAAAAGTAGTTGCAGCTCTGAAAAAGTGGGAGGTTATATCCCTGTACATACCTCTAGGTAGGAGGCTGAATCCAGGAGGCTGAGCAGAAACATCCTGCAGGCTCCACTTCCATGGCACCTCACAGGGTGAGATCCACTGGCTTGGAATTCCAGTCAGCTACCAGTAGTGGCATTGCCTCTCCATAAGGAGATTCCAGGTGGAGGGGAGCTGCCATCTTTGCTGTATAGGAGACTTAGCTGTTTCAGCCTTTGGCCATTGAAGAATTCGAGCTGACCAAGGGAAAAGGGATTCCCCAGGACAGGATAGCTGCTCCACCAAAATGTGGACAGACTGCTTCTTTAAGCGGGTCCCCGATCCCATTCCTCTTCACTGAGTGGGACTTCCCAACAGGGGCCTCCAGCCACCCTTGTCACCGAGATTTTCACAAAGCTGCTGTGGGCAGCCCAGGAGTGTCAAGTTATGATCTACAGCCAGCACTCAAGGGGGAGAATAATCCACACATTTGGAGCATTGAGAGGAAATACAGCTGCAACTGTGAGGAAACATAAGGGAGCCACACAACTGAGCAAGAGTCTATCAACTGACCAATAAGCCTAAGTGCCACCTGCTGGATCACACCTCAAAACTTCAACACCAAAAATACCTAACTAACATAACCCCTCTGAAACCAGAGACAAGAAGTCAGTTTCAAATAAAGACCCTGCACAAAGCCTCAGCCTGCTGAAAACATCCAGAAAAGAAGTCTATTGACTACTCAATCTACACTGCAGTTAAAGGTACATTCACACACAGAAATGAGAACGAATCAATGCAAGAACCCCAGTAACTCAAATGACCAGAGTGTGTATGTCCTCCAAATGACCACACCTATTCTCCAATAAGAGTTCTTCACCAGGCTGAACTGGCTGGAATGACAGAAATAGAATTGAGAAAATGGATAGACACAAAAATTATTGAGATTCAGGAGGATGGCAAAACCCAATCCAAGGAAAACAGGAATGATAATAAAGTGATACAGGAGCTGAAGGATGAAATAGCCAGTATAAAAAAGAACCTAACACATCTGACAGAGCTGAATAACACAATACAAGAAATTCACAATGCAATCACAAGTGTAACAGCAGAATAAACCAAGCTGATGAAAGAACTTAAAGACTGGTTCTCTGAAATAAGACAGTCAACAACAACAACAACAAAAAAATAAAGAGCAATAAACAAAAACTCCACAAATTATGGGATTATGTAAAAGGGCCAAATCTATTAATCATTGGCATCCCTGAAAGGGAGGAAGAGAAGCAAACAACTTAGAAAACATATTTCAGGATATCATCTATGAAAACTTTTCCCCAACATTGCTAGAGAGGCCAACAGTCAAATTCAGGAAATACAGAGAACTCCATCACAAGAAGATCATCCTTAAGACATGTAATCATCAATATTTCGAGGCTGTGGGAGCCTACCTTTTGCATCAGTGTGACCTGGATGTGAGACATGGGCCAAAGGAGGTCATTTTGGAACTTTAAGGTTTAATGACTGCCCTATTGGATTTTGGACTTGCATGGGGCCTGTAACTGCTTTCTTTTGGTCAATTTCTCTTATTTGGAATGGGTGCATTTACCCAATGCCTGTACCCCCATTGTATCTGGAAAATAACTAACTTGCTTTTGATTTTACAGGCTCATAGTTGGAAGAGATTTGCCTTGTCTCAGATGAGACCTTGCACTTGGACTTTTGGGTTAGTGCTGGAATGAGTTAAGACTTTGGGGGACTGTCAGAAGGGCATGATTGTGTTTTGAAATTTGAGGACATGAGATTTGGGAAGAGCCAGGGGTGGAAAGGTATTGTTTGGCTCTGTGTCCCCACCCAAATCTCACCTTGAATTGTAATAATCCCCACATGTCAAGGGCAGGACAAGGTGGAGATAATTGAATCATGGGGGTGGTTTCACCCATAGTATTCTCACGATAGTGAGTGAGTTCTCATGAGATCTCATAAGGGGCTCCCCTTTACTCGGCTCCTGCCTCCCCCTGTGAAGAGGTGACTTTGCCATGATTGTAAATTTCCTGAGGGATTTCCGGCCATGCAGAACTGTGAGTCAATTAAACTTCTTTTCTTTATCAATTACCCAGTCCTGGGCAGTTCTTTATAGAAGTATGAAAACGGATTAATACAGGCTGCCATAACAAAATATCACAAACTTGGCGGCTTACATAACAGGAATATATTTTCACATAGTTCTGCAGTGTAGAATTTCACAATTACCTTGTCAGCAGTGTTGATTTTTTTCTGAGGGCTGAGAGAGAATGAATGATCTGCTCTAAGTCTCTCTCCTAACTTCTGAGGTCTTACTAGCAATCTTTGATAGTCCTTGACTAGTAGACACATCACCCCCATCTCTGCCTTTATCATCACAGGGCATTCTTTCTGTTCATGTCTGCATTCAAATTTCTCCTTTTTATAAGGACACCAGTGATATAGGATTAGGGGCCCAATCTACTCTCATATGACCTTATCATACATAATTATGACTAGTTATAAACCTACAAGGATCTTGTTTCCAAATAAAGTCACATGCTGAGATACTAGAAATTATAACATCAACATATGAATTCTAGGAGGAAACAAGTTACTGATACTGATACAAAAACAGAAACACATACAAACGGAACAGAATAGAGAGCCCAGAAATAAGGCCACACTCAAGTTAATTCATAAAAATGACTACCTCCTGTAAGTGACTGGCAGAACAGAAGCAGGGTGGGGTTGGGGAGGCAGTTGGTAGGAGTAAATGGGAGCTCTCTACATTCTCAATCTGATACAGACATGGTAAATCTGCAGAAATAAATGAAATAGGAAACAGAAACATAGAAAATATCAATAAAACAAAGAAGTTTTTTTAAAGATCAACAAAATTGACAAACCCTTAGCTAGATTAAGAAAAAAAGAAGTTTCAAAAAATAAAATAAAAAATTAAAGAAAGGGCGTTACAACCAGTGCTACAAAAATTAAAAGTACAATCATCCTCTGGTTTCCACAGGGAAGTGTTTCAGGATCCCTATCCATACCAAAATCTATGAGTTTTCAAGTTCCTAATATAAAATGGCACAGTATTTAGATATAAACTATGCACATCCTTGTGTATACTTTAAATTATCTCTGGATTTCTTATACAATACAAAGGTTTCTTATACAATGTAAATCCTATGTAAATGATTGCTATTCTGCATTGTGTTTTAAACATTTGTATTATTTTTATTTTCATATTGTTTTTCTGTTAATTTTTTTCTATGTACAGTAAATTGAATCTGCAGATGTGGACCAACAGATATGGAAGGCCAACTGTATTCTGAGTCTACTATGAACAATTATTCATCAACAAAGTGGATAACCACTAAGAAATTGCCTCTTTCTAGACTGAATCATGAAGAAATAGTAAGTCTGAACAGACTTATAACTAGTAAGCTGATTGTTTAAGTAATCTAATACCTCCCAAAAAAGAAAATCACAGAACAAGATGGCTTCACTGGTGAATTCTACCAAATACTTAAGAAAAATTAATGCCAATTCTTCTCAAACTCTTCCAAAAGATTGAAGAGGAAGAAAACACTTCGAAAGTCATTTTATGGGGTCAGTCTTACCCTGATATTGAAGACAGGTAAAGTCAATTTAAAAAAAGAAAATTTAGGAGAATATCCCTGATGAATATAGATGCAAAAATCTTCAACAACAATATATTAGCTAAACAAATTCAACAGCACATTTAAAAGATCAAGTATCATGACCAACTGGGATTTATCCTTAGTATGTAGGTATGGTCAACATACAATAATCAAACAATGTTTTATACCACCTTAAAAGAACAAAGTATAACAATCACATGATCATGTCAATAGATTCAGAAAAAGCATTTGAAGAAATTTGACATCCTTTTATGATAGAATCATGCAAAAATCTAGCAATAAAAGAAAATTACTTCAACATAATAAAGGGCATATATGAAAAGCTTACAACTAACATCATACTAAATGTTGAAAACCTGAAAGTGTTTTCCCTAAGGTCAGAAACAAGATAAGGATACTCACTCTTGGCAATTCTACTGAACATAGCAAGAGAAGTGCCTGCCAGAGCAGTTAGACAAGAGTAATAAATAAAAGATATCCAAATCAGAATAGAAGTTAAAATTATCTCTTTGCAGATGATATAATCTTGTATGTAGAAAATGCTAAATATTTCACAAAAAACTGCTATAACTAATAAACAAATTCAGTAACGTTGCAAGATACAAAATCAACATTAAAAATTAGTTGTGTCTATGCACTAACAACAAATAATCCAAGAAGGAAATTAAGAAAGAAACCCAATTTTCAATATTACCACCAAGAATAAAATATTTGGGAATAAACTTAATAAAGGAGGCCAAAGACCTGTACACTGAACGGTAAAAAACATTGTTGGAAGAAATTAAAGAAGACCTAAATAAATTGAAAGTCATCCCTGGGTCATGGATTGGAAGATTTAATATTGTTAAAATGTCCATACTGCTCAAAGCAATCTACAGATTCAATTAAAAATCTATCAAAATCTCAATAGCATTTTTCACACACAAAAAATGAAAAGCAATCTTAAAATTTATATGCAGTGTTAAAGTACCACACATGTCAAAAATAATCTTGAGAGAGAAGAACAAAAAAGCTGAAGGCATAACCCTTTCTGATTTGAAAATATACTACATTGCTATAGTAATTACAACAGTATGGGAGTGGCATAAGAGAAGACATAGACAAATGTAACCAAACAGAGTGCCCAGAAATAAGCTCATGTGGATATGATCAAATGGTCTTCGACAAGGTTGCCATGACTACACAATGGGAAAAGAAATAGTCTCTTAAACAATTGATGTTGTGGAAACTGAATATGCACATACAGAAGATTGGAATTGGACCCTTATCTTACTTTAGCCACAAAAATAGACTCAATGTAGATTAAAGTCTTAGATATAAGACTTGAAACTATAAAACTCCTAGAAGAAACATGGGGAAAAACTCTTTGACATCGGTCTTGACAATGATTTTTTTGAATGTGACCCCAAAAGCACAGGAAACAAAAGCAAAATTAGACAAGTAGGACTACATCAAACTAAAAAGCTTCTGCACAGCTAAGAAAACAATCAACAGATTGCAACAGATTGAAAAGTCAGCCTATTGAATGTAATAAAGAATCTTTACAAATCTTATATCCGATAATGGATTAATATCCAAAACATAAAATGAACTGCTACAACACAAAAGCACACACACACACACACACACACACACACACAACCTGATTAACGAATGGGCTATGGACTTGAATAGACATTGCTCCAAAGAAGACACACAAATGACCAAGTATATGAAAAGGTGTTCAACATCATTCATTATCAGAAAAATGCAAATTAAAACCGCAATGAGATATCTCCTTCCACCTGGTAGGGTGGCTATTATCAAACAAATAAGAGATAACAAGGGTTGGTGAGGGTATGGAGAAAGGGGACCCTAGTACACTGGGAATGTAAATTGCTGCAGCCATTATGAAAAACAGTATGAAGATTCCTCAAAAAATTAAAAATAAGACGGCAAAATGATCCAGCAATACTATTTGGGGATATTTATCCAAAAGAATTGAAATCAGCATTTCAAGAAGGTATTTGCACTCTTATGTTTATGGCCACATTATTCACAAGAGCCAAGACGTGGGAACAATCTAAATATTCATCAACAACTGAAGATGTAAATAAAATGTGGTACGTACAAATAATGGAATATTATTCGGCCTTAAAAAAAGGAATGGAATTCTGTCATATGCTAGAACATGGGTGAAAGGGCTATGGACTTAGTCCCTTAAATCAATGGGGCTATGGACTATGAGGCTAAGGGGCTATGGAATTAGCCCCTTATATTAATTAGGATATTAATCTAAGTGAAATAAGCCAGTCATACAAGGATAAATACTGCATAACTCCACTTAAATGAGGTATGTAAAGTAGTCAAATTCATAGAAATAGAAAGTAGAATCATAGTTGCAAGAGGTGAAGGAGGGGGGAAATGGGACTTACTATGTGATAAGTATAGAATTTCAGTCATGAAAAATGAAAAAATTCTAGAGATCCATTCTACAACACTGTACTTATAGTTAACAATTCTGTACTGTGCACTCACAAATTTAAGGAGGTAAATCTCATGTTATGTGTTTTTTTTACCACAATAAAACAAAAATAGCTCAATCGTTTACCTAATTATTACCTATTAAAATTCCTTTCTGTCTTGAAAGAAAGAGCGAGGAAGGAAGGAAGGGAGGGAGGGAGGGAGGGAGGGAGGGAGGGAGGGAAGGCAGGGAGAAAAAGGAGAGGGAGGGAAAGGAGAGAGAGGGAGGAAGGAAGGGAATCTTTTGGTCTTTCATTTGTCTTTCTGTTACTGATTTGTAGTTAAACTCATTGTGGTCTTAGACATGCTTTGTATGATTTCTGTTCTTTTATATTTGTGCTTCATGGCACAGAATGTGGTCCTTTTGGGTGAATGTTCCATGAGAGCTTCAGAAGTATATATTTTCTGGTGTTTTTACATGGATAGTCTATAAATGTCAATTAGATCCAGCTGATTGGTGATGCTGTTCAGATCCTCTGTAATCTTGCTGATTTTTTCCCTGCTTTCTCTATCAATTATGGAGAGGACTATCACTATACCTATCATAGTCTCCAAGTATAAAACCTGATTTCACTGTTTCTACTTTTAGTTTTATCACGTTTTGCCTCATGTTTTTTGACAGTTTGTTGTTAGGTACATACAGATTTTGGATTGGGATGTCTTCTTGGAGAATTGACTCTTTCATTGTTGAATAAACCTAACAATATTCTTTATTTCTTCTTTGTTTGAAATTTATGTAGTAATTCCAGTTTTCCTCTCATTATGAATTAATGTGGCATATCTTTCTCAATTTCTTTACTTTTAATCTATCTGAGTCTTTATATTTAAATCAAGTTCCATGTACATGAAATAGAAGTGGGTCTTTTTTTAAAAAAATATACTCTGACCATGTACTTCTTAATTGCTCCTTTTATACCATTCACATTTAAAGTGACTACTGATACAGTTGGTTTAAAATCTAACATTTTTGCAGCTTGCATGTTGCTTACTTCTTGTATTAAAGATTTTACATTATTAATTATGGTTAGCTTAAATTTCTTGTCTTATAACTTCAACAACTGTGTCATATGTTAAGTCTGGTTCTGGTATTTGTCTCTTCATGCTGTATTTTTGTTGTGTTTTGGCCTGCATAGTAATTTTGTGTTAAAAATCAGACATATAGTGGGCTATAGGAACTAAGATAAATAGGACTCTAGTGAGAATTTAGTTTAAGCTGTCTAGGAAGTAAGCTTTGCTTAAGGTTTTTTGTAGCTGGAGGTTCCAGAGGCTTCATATAACTCTAATATCCTTGTTTATGTCTCCCTTCTTCACTTTGGTACTTCCTGTCTATTTCTTCTTAGAAAGTCTGCATCTTGTAGCTCTTTAATTTGTAATCCACTGTTATATATTAAAGTCCTGTTTGTGTGCCAGTAGGGTGTATGTGGTGAGATTATTTATATTCTTATGATTAAATCCAAGTCTTATATTCGGCCTTTGTCTCTGGGATATGACCTTCACCAAGAGGCAAGTAAGACTTTTCTGATTATCTAAAAATATCCTCCTTGAATGATCAACCATGTACCAGATTGACTATAGATCTGTTTGGCCATAGAGATAACATATAACAAACAACAAAATGTGAAGAATAAGTGACAGATCTAACATTTTGAGAGGTTCAAGTTTCCTGAACTTTATTTCTTCCATTGCAAGAAGGAGTAAGACATAAGTAGGTACAGCCCACACACTTAGAGTTTGAAGTTGCTATGAAGTCAAAAGCTCAGTTTTCTCTGTTTGGCTCCTGTATTTGTTTCCTAGGACTTCTATAGTAAGTACCATGCATGAATTGAGTTGCTTAGCACAACATTTATTGTCTTACAGTTCCAAAAGCTAGAAATCCAAAATTAAGGTATTGTCAAGGCCACGATCCCTCTGAAACCTGTATGGTAGAATCCTTCCTGGTCTCTTGGCTGCTGGTGGTAGTGGCCATCCATCCTTGGCATATTTTAGCTTGTATAATATCACTCCAGTCTCTTCCTCTGTTATCTAAATCTTCACATGGCCATCTTCCCCTTTTATACATCAGTCTTATTATATATAGTGCTCAGCATAATGGCCTTGTCTTAATCCGATTACATCTCCAAAGATCCTCTTCCCAAATAAGATAACACTCTCAGATATGAGGGGTTAGGGCTTCAACATGTGCAATTTGGGGAACGCAACTGAAATCATAACAACTCCCTTTTTATTATTTCTCTGGTTCTTCCTTCCTATCTGTTCAATGTGGTAAAATAATGTTGCGGTAGCCTCTAGGTGAGAAGTCTTCTGTTCCTACTCTGGAACGACGTTGTAATAGCAGATGAATTCCCAAAGCTCTAAAAGTTCTAAAAGACATGAACTACGTAGCACGGTTGGCTTTGGTAGTCTCTCATCCGGACCTTAGAAAAAAAATACCCACTTTGACTAAGCCCAAGGGTAAGAGACCAAGAAATAGTCTGGAGACAAAAGAAAAGGCAAGTTTTCACAATTCAAATAATATCCAGCTGAGTTGACTATAATAGGGAGGAGTTCTCTAGGTCTTAGGGTCAAAGCTCTACATAATATGAGGGTATTTTTTTCCTTCTACATTCATTCACCATAGATGATGGTTCCAGTTAAATGAAAAACTCTGCCTTTCTGCTTAAACTTTGATAATTTCAGATGGACGAAGGTAGACCTGAATTAGAGTTAGCTTGTAATAACAAAACAGAGTTGAATGGCTATATATAAGAAGTAGGACAAGTTTGAAGTTACCTAGAGAAATCTAGGAGAAACACGGTGAAGAGAAAAACTGACGGGGGGTTGGAGGGAGGAGAGAATAGAGGAGCTACTCAGATGTATGAGACTGAGGCACTATGTAAATTGCAGTAAAATTTCCCTGATGGTAGGAAGGCAAAGAAACTTTGTATATGCTGTTATCTCTGTTCTTGGTAGAATAAATGATCCCTACCCACGATGTACACAACCTAATCCCCAGTACATGGCAAAAGAGACCTTTCAGATGTGATTAAATCAAGGATCTTGATTTAATGGTGATTATCTTTAATTATCCAGTGAGCCCAATGTAATAGCAAGGATCCTAATAAGAGGGAAGCCAGAAGATCAAAGTAAGAAAAAGCAAATGGAACAATGGAAGCAGAAGTCTGAGCGATTCTCTGAATATAGAGAAATGATCCATGATCCCATCTCTAGAAGCTGACAAAGGCAAGTAAACACATTCTTCTCTGCAGTCTCCAGAAAAAACCAGACGTGCTGACACTTTGATGTTAGTGAGATTTCTTTCTGACCTCAAGGGCTGTAAATAATCTGTTTTGTTTTGAACCGCTAAGCTTGTGTCAATTTGCTATAGCAACAATAAAAAACGAACACAATCAGGCAATGCCAAAATGTTGCATTTGACTTTTTTTCTGTTGCTGAAAGGTACACCACTCCTCTGTGCCCTCCTACTCCAATCAAATTTGTGAACTTTAACATACCAGCTCATATTTTGTATGAGTCTCGTTGGTTGGTGTGTATATGTATATGTGGCAACTGAGGAAGAGGCTGGGGTGCATTACTTTATCAGTGTTATACAGAATGGAAAAGGCAATGCGCACAAAGGAGCTCTGAGACAGAGGTGAGCTTAAATGCATAAGACCCCATCAACAGCCCAGAAGTTAAGGGGAGGCCTTTGGCCTTTGTGAATCTGGTGCCAGGATAAAATACTGTCTAGAGGTGCACTGCACAACCTCTCTCTAAAAGACATATTTAACAGAGAGTTCTCACGGCAAAAAATAAAATCTAATGATGAAAGGGGCAAGAATTGATGGGGTGATGATTTTCAGCTACATTGAAACTTTTATGTTTACATAGATACTCTTTGCTGAAAAAAAAGTTGCTGTAGGAAATAAATAGATTTCATGGACTGACTGACTGATGTACACAAACATAAACTTCTCTTAATCAAAGGCATCTAATTATCTCGAGATTTAAAAAATCCCAAAATCTATTTGCACCTTGTATAATACCTGTCTTTTAGAATTCTGTTGTTCAGAAACAAAGCATCTCTCTGATAAAAACAAATTCTGTTGCTACAAATGGATACACATTTCGGCAGGAACTTATACACACTGGAAAAAGACTTCAGAAATTATAAGTTTGATATAATTCTAAGTTATCTAAAACAGTTAATGCTATTTTAATTACCAGAGCAGTTGAGGGTGGAGATTTTAGTACCATGGTGGAATAGAGCCTAAAGAATTCAGAATAAGCTGAATTCTATATTACAATCATGAACAAAAGATGAATGTTTCAATGTATAGAAAAATGATTGGAAGTTAATCCTGGGGACTTTGCACTTATTTAGGTAAAACATGAGCTTTATCTCACTGAATATGAATATGTATAAAGTATATTTCTTGTGCGTCTGGGATGACCTAGAGACTGTACATAATGACACCAGTGGTTTAGTGCTAATCTCTTTGGTGCCTAGTTTGCATCTCTCATTTATGGTTGTTTCCTCTAATGGTTAGCACATTGTAGGCTCAGCAATTTAATAATTATTTATAAAATAAGTGAAGTAATTATAATTATGAGAGACCAGTGTTTTATAATTTTTATAACAAATTCATTTTTCCCTGTATTTAGAATAGTTTATGATTACATATTTTGCTTTGAGTAAAGGTGCCATCTCTAAATATACAGTAATACTATTGAATTAACCTCTATATTAATTTCCTATTGCTGCTCTAACAAATTAACTGGAGAGTAGTGGCTTAAAACAACACAAATGTATTATGTTACAGTCTAGAGGGCAGGAGTACAAAATGAGTCTCAATGGACTAAGATAAAGGTATTAACAGGATGATATTCTTTCTGGAGGATCTAGAAGGAAATCCATTTCCTTGCCTTTTCCACCTTCTAGAGGTCATCTGCATTCCTTAGCCTGTGACCATTTTACCTTCAAAGCCAGTAGCATATTATTCTCAAGTCTTCCTCTGACTCTGACCTTCTGCCTCTATCCTATAAAGACCCGCATTACATTGGACCTGCCCAGATAATCTAGGATAATCTCCTTATCTCAACGTCGGTTGATTAGCAACCTTACTTCTCTATACCACCTTAATTCTCCCTTGCCATGTAATATCATATATTCAAAAATTCTAGGGATTATATCATAGACATTTTGGGGGGAAACATTATCCTGCATACCACAACTTCTCAAACTTCTCAAACTCTCTTTCCCACTGAATCTTAGTACTCATCCAATCACCCTTACACACCTCTCACCCACATGGTTACAGTAATAGGGCTCCTGGAAAACATGGTCATATAACATGACACTCTTACCCCAACCCTACTCATAGACCACAGTTGATTGAACCAGATAAAGATGGGCTTCTGACACCATTTGTGTGAATACTTGTTTCCTAAATCATTTAAAGCTGGGAATAGAATTCCAATTTCATTTTGACTGAATGATACAGACATGCAGAATGTCAGGGAGGAAAAAATCTATGCAAGCTGTACCAGCTCCAAGTTCCAGATCACTGCTGAGGCTCGGCTGCAATATTGACCTTCGGCTCCGTGATCTAGTATTCTCATAATAATCCCCCCCTTTTGCCTACACTAATTCGAGTATACTCTTATTACAACAAAAAGGATTGTATTCAATAACAATTATACAATACTGTTATTACTAAGAGGTACTTTATAAATGACTGAATATATAAATGAAAATATTAAGTGAAGTAATTTGTTCAACATCATATAATAGTTCACAGCAAAGGCCAAGGCAAGAAGCTAGTTCTCTTGCCTTTCAGTTCAATGCTCTCTCCTCTTCACTGTAAAAGTACTAGGTAGAAATAAACATCAGCATAAGGTCAATGCTACATTTGAATAAAATCCACTCATGTGTACTTAAATGATCAAGAAATCAATAAAAATTACTTGGAAGCAACTCTACATTGTATTTAAAATATAACAATTTTTCATCTAGGAGAGTACTATTTCTTTCAAAAATACATTCAAAAATTTATCTTCCAAGAATTTGTTCAGGAAAAATAACTATTGGTACTTGGCTTATTACCTGGGTGATGAAATAGTCTGTATAACAAACCCCTGTGACACGATTTTTACCTATATAACAAACCTGCACATACACCCCTGAACGTAAAATAAAATAAAATAAAATAAAAGTTTAAAAAAGGAAAAGAGCAAGCTATAGATTGTACATATGACAGATCTTAACTTTGAAAATACAGTTATTCAAAAATAAATGGATATTTACAAAAACTGAATTATTCAGTAATTAAGTTACATGTGAACATGTAATCAAAACCTATTTGTAAAGAAACTCTGTTATTTCTCTCTTCTTACAAATGTTTCATATGTGCTCCTCCTGCCACATGGCACTTATCAATTCTGTGGTCTATTCATGACAGAATATCACCACTACCAGTGACAGCCACGATTTGTTCCCTCATTTCCTTAGGGCTATGAAAAAAAGGGTCCACAAACATAAGGTTTTTAACCTACATCCACAAGTAGAAGTTGCATGGTATAGCAAATTTTGTAATGTGTTCAAATATTTTTACTAACCTTTAAATATAACACAAACACACATATACACTTTTGCACATGCACACATATACATACACATGGACAAAAACACTAGAAGGAGGTACACCAAAATTCAAACGATTATTATCTTTGGGCAATGAGATTACAAATCACCATGACGGTTTGTTTCCTTCTTTTTATTTTTCTGTATTTTGTTGCATCTACAAATGAACATGCATATCTTATATAATAGTAAACAGTAAATGTTATAAAGATAAAAAACAAACAAAACCTTAAAAATGTGTTATTGTCAAACAATTGTTCACTTCTTCGAAATGGCTTTCTAATCTACTCAATATATCCCTTTTCCACACTGCCAACCTGGAGCAGATGGCTCAATACTCCCCACCTCAAAGAAAAGGTAATTCCTGGAACTGTGGTGAGGCCCAGCAGTTTGCTTTCCATGTCACTACCTGCACCATGAGACACTTATTTGATTCAGAGAAATGGCAGATTATTTATAATTTTCATTGTTTTTATAGTATTCTTAAGATAAATCTCAGTGAAGAATTCCTCATCTATAACCAAGCATTCTGAGTATTGAATATATAGGAAAACTAAAATATGTAGGAAAATAAAGTGTAAGAAAAAATACTGGTTTTACAGTTAGTTTTGATTCACAGTGCATTGAATTTCCATAATAAGCCAATGTACAGCAAGTATTCTTCCAATGAAAAACTTATATTGCAGTGATTATCTACTCTGTCGCTATTATGGCTCTTCTACAAACATCACTTAATGAATCTTCCCATATAGTCTATGATAATAGTACGAATTTAAATTCAGCAAATATGATATGCAACAGCAGCAATTTGCAGAAGGAGTGGGAGAAAATCTAATTTAGATCAGATTCCCGCCTTCAAAGAAGTCATATTCTAATAGGTGATACATGGACGAATGGGAATGATCGCCAGTACATGTTTGAGCTTGTAAATTACAATACATGGGGCTAAACTGAAATCTATAAAATGGGGGCAATGGCCTGGACAAGTGCTTTTCAAACTATTATGAAGATCCTTAGTTTTTTTTTTTAACTCGAAATGTGACAGGGCCATAGAGAAATATTTGGAGAAATTGAATCAACTGGGCTCTAATAGAAAGCTGTATATAAGAAGTCCTATAGCTGACATATTACCAAAGAACTGTGGGGACAGCAAAGATCAAAATATCAATTCCAGATGTAGATATTGGTGAACGCTTTATAGAGAACATATCACATGAGTCTGGTCTTGGAAAAAGGGAATTTCAATTGGAAAAGAATGTGAAAAAGAGCATTCCAAGTGGAAAGAATCACATGAACAAAGTTGAGATATGAAAGTTCATGCACATTTTGAGAATGTCAAGTTAGTGTCACTTAGAGTGTAAACATATCAGAAACAGAGTAGTGAAGACAAGACTAGAATGTCAGGGACCAGCATGCATGGTCATAGTTGTGTTTGAAAGTTTATTTGGGAATCATTTTATCTAGACTTAGAGCTTTAAATTTCGTCTGGACGTTTATGACTCCTAAATATGTGTCTCCAGTACTATCCTTTTTCATAACTTCCAGAATCATCTAACCAACTTCCGCATAAGCATCTCCACTTTGGTGTCTAATAAGTTTCCTTAATTGACATGTCCAAAAATCAAGAACTTGTTCTTCCCTCGGTCTTTACTAATTTGCTAAATGACAACCCTAGGCACCCAATTAGTCATATGAAAAAACTGAGTGTTGTGTGATATTCTTATCTACCCTATTAAAACCATCCTTAATCCATGTAAACTCTAAATATTCTAAATCTATCCATTTCTCACCACCTCATTTTCTGAATGATTATCATCTCTCAAATGGACTACAGTAATAGTCTGACAGGTTTCTCTGTTTCCAATCTCTCATCTAGCATAGACTAGACTAGACATTTGGTATGAAATATTTCTACTTCCACCTCCTTCACCTCCATGAAAGGCATGTATTTTCTGACTCATTGGCCAATGGAATACTAGGAAATGTGACATAAGTAGTGCCTGAAGTGAGTGTGTTTGGTATTGCCCTCTTGTGCTTCTGCTATTTCCATAACAGGAACATGCCTTGAGTAGCTGCTAGTTCAAAGAAGATGAGAGACATGGAGTATACTTGGGTTCAACCCATAGCCAATTCACAAATGCTTAAGGAAGACATAATGCTAAATTCCATATGCTCCTGAGTTTTGGAGTGGGTCGTTTCTCAGTATTGTTGTATCAGTGACTTACTGATATAGACTCCAACCTTCTGTTAACCTCACAGCCACCTTTTAGTGCTTAAATCAGACTATGGCACTCCACTGCTATCAACACTGTAATAACTTTATATGTGCTTAGAATAAAATACAATATCTATACTACTGTCTCCAAGCACCATGACTCTGGTTCCTGACTAACTTTTGTTCACTGCATGTCAGCCATGTGGATTACACCGAGTAGGCTCCCATCTAAGGAGATTTACAGTTGCAATTCCTTCTGTCCTGTATACTTTTCCCAGGAATATTCACACGATTTACTCTTTTACTTTATTAAAATGTTACCTCTTCAGATATACCTTACCTGACTAACCAATCTAAATATTTCCCTCACTAACACACCAAGGAACCACTTGTCTATCCACTTTTCCTGCTTTACTTTTTCTTCCTGCACTTAACACTGTTTTAAAATATATAATAAATTTGGCTGTCGCTTAATTTAGGTCTCCTCCAATCAAAAGAAAGCTCCTTGAGAAATTGTTCTGTCCTGTTAACTGTTATATCTCCAGTGACTAAAAACTGTCTGGGAAATGGTAATCGGTCATTGAATATCTGTCCGATAGGAATGAAGGAAGAGAACATTTTATAGGAGATATTGGTAAGAAAAATAAATATGTAATCATAAAGGTTAAGAAGCCATGACAATAGTTTTGTGAAGGATTCTAGATACGGGCAGAAAAACTGGAAAGAAGGGAGACTATGAGATATTTTAGAAGTAGAAACCATGAAATGTAGTGGTTGACTGAATGCCACAATCCTGCAGCAAAGATATATCAAATATAATTATGAGAGGTCAAGTTAAGGAATCTGCAAAGATAATTGTGGCATTCAGACATGAACTCATGTCAGCAATGTACTTGAACACCAACTCTATGCCATATACTGTGCTAAGTCTGTATAAGCAGTTAACAACTTTTAGACAGGAATCATGTCTGATTTATTATTTATTTATTTATTTGAGATGGAGTATTATTTATTTATTTATTTGAGATGGAGTCTTGCTCTGTTGCCCAGGCTGGAGTACAATGGCGCAATCTCAGCTCATTGCAACTTCTGCCTTCCGGGTTCCAGTGATTCTCCTGCCTTAGCCTCCTGAGTAGATGGCATTACAGGCACCTGCCACCATGCCCGGCTAATTTTTGTATTTTAAGTAGAGACAGGGTTTGTTGTCCAGGCTGGTCTCGAACTCCTGACCTCAGGTGCTCTGTCCACCTCAGCCTCCCAAAGTGCTGGGATTATAGGGGTGAGCCACTGCGCCCATCCCTATGTCTGATTTGTCTTTGTGCTAAGCTCTTAGCACAAAGCTCTTAGCACAAAGACAAATCAGACATGGCTGCTGTCTAAAAGTTGTTAACCACTTATATAAACAAGGCAGAATTTTAATGAAATGTGCTGAAGTGCTATGATAAATATTTGCACAGGGGGGCAACACACTTCCACACATAAGAATGCAGATAGAAAACATAGGAACAGAAGCAGGTTTGCAGGAAAATATAAATTTGGCTCTAGTTATGATGGATTTGAAACTCAAAATGAAGATGCCAGCAGTTCACACGATCTGAAATTTGAGGGCAAGGATTTGGCTAGCTATGTGGAATCATCAGAGCTATTAACAAAGGAGTGACTGGTTTGGAGGAGATCATCTCAGGAGAGTACATGAACAAAAGAGCAGTGACCTAACAACAGAACTCTGGGAGGCTAAATAGCTAGGAGACGAGCAGAGAAATAGAGGACTGTGAAGGAGATTAGATAGAAGTTGTCAGATGGGAAAGGAAATAAGAGAGGGAAGTTTGGCCGGAGCCAAAGGAAAAACCAATTTCAAGCAGGAAGAAATCGTTGAGATTGGAAGGTATCTTCTAGAAGGTCATTCATTTTGTAGTTGAACTAAAATAACAATAACATTACCTATCCATCCTTCTATGTATCCTTCATCAACTCATTTATTCAATAAGTATTTATTGAGTACCTACAATTATGCATCAAGTAGGATGCTTGACATTGATAAATATAAAGGTCTTTCTCTCTTGTGGTCTTTAGTCTAGCTGGAGAAATATGCATTAACAAACGATTAAAAAATACATATATAGGGTGATGACACCACAGTGGTGCAGTGTAAGTACTGGCCCTCATTGCTCCCCCCACACAAAGAAAAACATATATAGACAGATTTCAAAAGCCAAAATAGCTCAGAGGGGACTTGAGGGCCCACTAAAGAATCTGGAGCAACACAGTGGAGCAAAATAAAACCCAGATATTATCCACATAGAAAGGATTGCTGGTGAGATCAGCATATCTGAGGCACCAGACGACTGCTAGGAGCAAAGAAAGGCAGAAGCCATCAATATCAGCCAAGTGACAAGAATCATGTTGGTCACCATTGGCTTGCTCTGCAGAGAACACAGGCATCTCCTGCCACTGAGGTAAGCCATATCCATTCCCACTGGAGAACCCCATATAAGGAGATACAGCTACACACCCCTCCCCACCCAAGAAGCAGTTTCTCTTGATCAGCCTTGGGAAAGGATCCTCCACCTCTCCCATCCCTAACCCCAGAGCCACTGTTCTAACAAAAATTGTTAGGACAAACAAATGAATTCAGTAAAGTTGAAGAACACAGAATCAACATACAAAATCAGTACTATTTCTATGCACTAACAACAAACTATTCAAAAAAAATTTTAATCTAATTTCAATAGATGCAAAAAAATTTTAAAACTCAGGAATAAATTTGACCAGAGGAAAAAGATCTGAACACTGAAAACTACAAAACATTGATAAAAGAAATTGAAGAAGACATGAATAAATGGATAGATATAGCCAGTGTTCATAGATTAGAATTATTAATAGTGTTAAAATGTTAATACTACCCAAACTGATCTACAGATTCAATCAATATCAAAATTCCAATGACATTTTTAACAGAAATAGAAAAGACAATCCTAAAATGTGTATGGAACCCCAAAATATCTGAAATAGCCAAAGCAACCTTGAGCAAAAAGAACAAACCTGGAGGCATCACACTACTTCACTTCAAAATATACAACAAAGCTATGTCAGTCAAAACATCATGGTACCCACATAAAACAGACACACAGACTAACCAGACAAGATATAGAAATGAGAAAAAAAAATCCATGTATATATGGTCAATTGATTTTGACAAAGGTAATAAGAAAAGAAAGAACAGTCCCTTCAATAAATGTTGCTGAGAAAACTAGATATCCACACACAGAAGAATTATATTAGAGCCACATCTCTATATACAATAATCAACTCAAAATTGATGAAGGATTTAAATGTAATACCATAAACTGTAAAACTACTAGCCAAAAACATAGGAGAAAAACTCCATGACACTGTTCTGAATAAAGATTGTTTTCAATATGATGCCAAAAGCACAGGCAACTAAAGCAAAAATAGACAAATGGGATTATATTAAACCAAAACCCTTCTACATGGCTAGAGAAACAATACGCAGAGTAAGGAGACAACCTACAGAATAGGAGAATATGTTTGCAAATTGTAATCTGATAGAAGGTTAATATTAACAATATATAAGAAACTCAACTTAGCCCAAACAAAAATAGCCCAATTGAAAAATAGGTCAAAGACCTCAAAGAAGACATACATACAGCAAAAAAAAACAGTGTATAAAAACATGCTTAACATCACAAGTCATCAGAGAAACGCAAACAAAACCACAACAAGATATTATCTTATACCCGTTAGAATGGCTATTATCAAAAAGACAAAAGATAACAAGTGTTGGCATGGATGTGGATAGATAGCAACCGTTGAACATTGTTGGTGAAAATGTAAATTAGTAGAGCCATGATTAAAAAAAAAAAAAAAAACTGTGTAAAGGTTCCTCGAATAAATAAAAGTAGAACTACCATATGATCCAGTAATTTCACTGATCATATTCACATGATATTAAATCAGTATCTTGAAAGATATCTGCACTCCCTTGTTTTTGCAGCATTATTCAGAATTGCCAAGATACTAAATCAACCTAAGTTTCCGTCAACACGTGAATGGATAAAAATATGTGGTATATATACATATTAGAATATTTTTTCTGCCTTCAAAAGAAAGGAAATTCTGTCATTTGCACCTATGTGGTTGAACCTGGAGCACATTACGTTAAGTAAAATGATCCAGGACAGAAGTGAAAATATCAAATGATTTCACGTATATGTAGATTATAAAAGAGTCAAACTCATAGAAACAGAGAGTAAAGTGCTCGTCAACAGAGCTTGAGGGTAGGTGGATTAGGAAGATATTGGTCAAAGGACACAACATTTCAGTTAGACAGAAGGATAAGCTTAACAACTTATCCTTCTAATTTTAGTTAGACAGAACTTTATCTTTCTGTCTAAAATTTTGTGGTGACTACAGTTAATAAAAATAGATCTTATATATGAAAATTGCTGGGGGGCGGAGCAAGATGGCCGAATAGGAGCAGCTCCAGTCTCCAACTCCCAGCGCGAGCGCCACAGAAGACCGGTGATTTCTGCATTTTCAACTGAGGTACTGGGTTCATCTCACTGGGGAGTGCCGGACGATCGGTGCTGGTCAGCTGCTGCAGCCCGACCAGCGAGAGCTGAAGCAGGGCGAGGCATTGCCTCACCTGGGAAGCGCAAGGGGGAAGGGAGTCCCTTTTCCTAGCCAGGGGAACTGAGACACACAACACCTGGAAAATCGGGTAACTCCCACCCCAATACTGCGCTTTAAGCAAACAGGCACACCAGGAGATCATATCCCACACCTGGCCGGGAGGGTCCCACACCCACGGAGCCTTCCTCATTGCTAGCACAGCAGTCTGTGATCTACCGGCAAGGCAGCAGCGAGGCTGGGGGAGGGGCGCCCGCCATTGCTGAGGCTTAAGTAGGTAAACAAAGCTGCTGGGAAGCTCGAACTGGGTGGAGCTCACAGCAGCTTAAGGAAACCTGCCTGTCTCTGTAGACTCCACCTCTGGGGACAGGGCACAGTAAACTAAACAAACTTAGCAGACACCTCTGCAGATGCAAACGACTCTGTCTGACAGCTTTGAAGAGAGCAGTGGATCTCCCAACACGGAGGTTGAGATCTGAGAAGGGACAGACTCCCTGCTCAAGTGGGTCCCTGACCCCTGAGTAGCCTAACTGGGAGACATCCCCCACTAGGGGCAGTCTGACACCCCACACCTCACAGGGAGGAGTACACCCCTGAGAGGAAGCTTCCAAAGCAAGAATCAGACAGGTACACTCGCTGTTCAGAAATATTCTATCTTCTACAGCCTCTGCTGCTGATACCCAGGCTAACAGGGTCTGGAGTGGACCTCAAGCAATCTCCAACAGACCTACAGCTGAGGGTCCTGACTGTTAGAAGGAAAACTATCAAACAGGAAGGACACCTACACCAAAACCCCATCAGTACATCACCATCATCAAAGACCAGAGGCAGATAAAACCACAAAGATGGGGAAAAAGCAGGGCAGAAAAGCTGGAAATTCAAAAAATAAGAGCGCATCTCCCCCGGCAAAGGAGCGCAGCTCATCGCCAGCAACGGATCAAAGCTGGACGGAGAATGACTTTGACGAGATGAGAGAAGAAGGCTTCAGTCCATCAAATTTCTCAGAGCTAAAGGAGGAATTACGTACCCAGCGCAAAGAAACTAAAAATCTTGAAAAAAAAGTGGAAGAATTGATGGCTAGAGTAATTAATGCAGAGAAGGTCATAAACGAAATGAAAGAGATGAAAACCATGACACGAGAAATACGTGACAAATGCACAAGCTTCAGTAACCGACTCGATCAACTGGAAGAAAGAGTATCAGCGATTGAGGATCAAATGAATGAAATGAAGCGAGAAGAGAAACCAAAAGAAAAAAGAAGAAAAAGAAATGAACAAAGCCTGCAAGAAGTATGGGATTATGTAAAAAGACCAAATCTACGTCTGATTGGGGTGCCTGAAAGTGAGGGGGAAAATGGAACCAAGTTGGAAAACACTCTTCAGGATATCATCCAGGAGAACTTCCCCAACCTAGTAGGGCAGGCCAACATTCAAATCCAGGAAATACAGAGAACGCCACAAAGATACTCCTCGAGAAGGGCAACTCCAAGACACATAATTGCCAGATTCACCAAAGTTGAAATGAAGGAAAAAATCTTAAGGGCAGCCAGAGAGAAAGGTCGGGTTACCCACAAAGGGAAGCCCATCAGACTAACAGCAGATCTCTCAGCAGAAACTCTACAAGCCAGAAGAGAGTGGGGGCCAATATTCAACGTTCTTAAAGAAAAGAATTTTAAACCCAGAATTTCATATCCAGCCAAACTAAGTTTCATAAGTGAAGGAGAAATAAAATCCTTTACAGATAAGCAAATGCTTAGAGATTTTGTCACCACTAGGCCTGCCTTACAAGAGATCCTGAAGGAAGCACTAAACATGGAAAGGAACAACCGGTACCAGCCATTGCAAAAACATGCCAAAATGTAAAGACCATCGAGGCTAGGAAGAAACTGCATCAACTAACGAGCAAAATAACCAGTTAATATCATAATGGCAGGATCAAGTTCACACATAACAATCTTAACCTTAAATGTAAATGGACTAAATGCTCCAATTAAAAGACACAGACTGGCAAACTGGATAAAGAGTCAAGACCCATCAGTCTGCTGTATTCAGGAGACCCATCTCACACGCAGAGACATACATAGGCTCAAAATAAAGGGATGGAGGAAGATTTACCAAGCAAATGGAGAACAAAAAAAAGCAGGGGTTGCAATACTAGTCTCTGATAAAACAGACTTTAAACCATCAAAGATCAAAAGAGACAAAGAAGGCCATTACATAATGGTAAAGGGATCAATTCAACAGGAAGAGCTAACTATCCTAAATATATATGCACCCAATACAGGAGCACCCAGATTCATAAAGCAAGTCCTTAGAGACTTACAAAGAGACTTAGACTCCCATACAATAATAATGGGAGACTTCAACACTCCACTGTCAACATTAGACAGATCAACGAGACAGAAAGTTAACAAGGATATCCAGGAATTGAACTCATCTCTGCAGCAAGCAGACCTAATAGACATCTATAGAACTCTCCACCCCAAGTCAACAGAATATACATTCTTCTCAGCACCACATCGTACTTACTCCAAAATTGACCACGTAATTGGAAGTAAAGCACTCCTCAGCAAATGTACAAGAACAGACATTATAACAAACTGTCTCTCAGACCACAGTGCAATCAAACTAGAACTCAGGACCAAGAAACTCAATCAAAACCGCTCAACTACATGGAAACTGAACAACCTGCTCCTGAATGACTACTGGGTACATAACGAAATGAAGGCAGAAATAAAGATGTTCTTTGAAACCAATGAGAACAAAGATACAACATACCAGAATCTCTGGGACACATTTAAAGCAGTGTGTAGAGGGAAATTTATAGCACTAACTGCCCACAGGAGAAAGCAGGAAAGATCTAAAATTGACACTCTAACATCGCAATTAAAAGAACTAGAGAAGCAAGAGCAAACACATTCGAAAGCTAGCAGAAGGCAAGAAATAACTAAGATCAGAGCAGAACTGAAGGAGATAGAGACACAAAATACCCTCCAAAAAATCAATGAATCCAGGAGTTGGTTTTTTGAAAAGATCAACAAAATTGACAGACCACTAGCCAGACTAATAAAGAAGAAAAGAGAGAAGAATCAAATCGACGCAATTAAAAATGATAAAGGGGATATCACCACCGACCCCACAGAAATACAAACTACCATCAGAGAATACTATAAACACCTCTACGCAAATAAACTGGAAAATCTAGAAGAAATGGATAATTTCCTGGACACTTACACTCTTCCAAGACTAAACCAGGAAGAAGTTGAATCCCTGAATAGACCAATAGCAGGCTCTGAAATTGAGGCAACAATTAATAGCCTACCAACCAAAAAAAGTCCAGGACCAGATGGATTCACAGCTGAATTCTACCAGAGGTACAAGGAGGAGCTGGTACCATTCCTTCTGAAACTATTCCAATCAATAGAAAAAGAGGGAATCCTCCCTAACTCATTTTATGAGGCCAACATCATCCTGATACCAAAGCCTGGCAGAGACACAACAAAAAAAGAGAATTTTAGACCAATATCCCTGATGAACATCGATGCAAAAATCCTTAATAAAATACTGGCAAACCGGATTCAGCAACACATCAAAAAGCTTATCCACCATGATCAAGTGGGCTTCATCCCTGGGATGCAAGGCTGGTTCAACATTCGCAAATCAATAAACATAATCCAGCATATAAACAGAACCAAAGACAAGAACCACATGATTATCTCAATAGATGCAGAAAAGGCTTTTGACAAAATTCAACAGCCCTTCATGCTAAAAACGCTCAATAAATTCGGTATTGATGGAACGTACCTCAAAATAATAAGAGCTATTTATGACAAACCCACAGCCAATATCATACTGAATGGGCAAAAACTGGAAAAATTCCCTTTGAAAACTGGCACAAGACAGGGATGCCCTCTCTCACCACTCCTATTCAACATAGTGTTGGAAGTTCTGGCTAGGGCAATCAGGCAAGAGAAAGAAATCACGGGTATTCAGTTAGGAAAAGAAGAAGTCAAATTGTCCCTGTTTGCAGATGACATGATTGTATATTTAGAAAACCCCATTGTCTCAGCCCAAAATCTCCTTAAGCTGATAAGCAACTTCAGCAAAGTCTCAGGATACAAAATTAATGTGCAAAAATCACAAGCATTCTTATACACCAGTAACAGACAAACAGAGAGCCAAATCAGGAATGAACTTCCATTCACAATTGCTTCAAAGAGAATAAAATACCTAGGAATCCAACTTACAAGGGATGTAAAGGACCTCTTCAAGGAGAACTACAAACCACTGCTCAGTGAAATAAAAGAGGACACAAACAAATGGAAGAACATACCATGCTCATGGATAGGAAGAATCAATATCGTGAAAATGGCCATACTGCCCAAGCTAATTTATAGATTCAATGCCATCCCCATCAAGCTACCAATGAGTTTCTTCACAGAATTGGAAAAAACTACTTTAAAGTTCATATGGAACCAAAAAAGAGCCCGCATCTCCAAGACAATCCTAAGTCAAAAGAACAAAGCTGGAGGCATCACGCTACCTGACTTCAAACTATACTACAAGGCTACAGTAACCAAAACAGCATGGTACTGGTACCAAAACAGAGATATAGACCAATGGAACAGAACAGAGTCCTCAGAAATAATACCACACATCTACAGCCATTTGATCTTTGACAAACCTGAGAGAAACAAGAAATGGGGAAAGGATTCCCTATTTAATAAATGGTGCTGGGAAAATTGGCTAGCCATAAGTAGAAAGCTGAAACTGGATCCTTTCCTTACTCCTTATACGAAAATTAATTCAAGATGGATTAGAGACTTAAATGTTAGACCTAATACCATAAAAATCCTAGAGGAAAACCTAGGTAGTACCATTCAGGACATAGGCATGGGCAAAGACTTCATGTCTAAAACACCAAAAGCAACGGCAGCAAAAGCCAAAATTGACAAATGGGATCTAATTAAACTAAAGAGCTTCTGCACAGCAAAAGACACTACCATCAGAGTGAACAGGCAACCTACAGAATGGGAGAAAATTTTTGCAATCTACTCATCTGACAAAGGGCTAATATCCAGAACCTACAAAGAACTCCAACAAATTTACAAGAAAAAAACAAACAACCCCATCAAAAAGTGGGCAAAGGATATGAACAGACACCTCTCAAAAGAAGACATTCATACAGCCAACAGACACATGAAAAAATGCTCATCATCACTGGCCATCAGAGAAATGCAAATCAAAACCACAATGAGATACCATCTCACACCAGTTAGAATGGCAATCATTAAAAAGTCAGGAAACAACAGGTGCTGGAGAGGATGTGGAGAAATAGGAACACTTTTACACTGTTGGTGGGACTGTAAACTAGTTCAACCATTATGGAAAACAGTATGGCGATTCCTCAAGGATCTAGAACTAGATGTACCATATGACCCAGCCATTCCATTACTGGGTATATACCCAAAGGATTATAAATTATGCTGCTATAAAGACACATGCACACGTATGTTTATTGCAGCACTATTCACAATAGCAAAGACTTGGAATCAACCCAAATGTCCATCAGTGACAGATTGGATTAAGAAAATGTGGCACATATACACCATGGAATACTATGCAGCCATCAAAAAGGATGAGTTTGTGTCCTTTGTAGGGACATGGATGCAGCTGGAATCCATCATTCTTAGCAAACTATCACAAGAACAGAAAACCAAACACCGCATGTTCTCACTCATAGGTGGGAACTGAACAATGAGATCACTCGGACTCAGGAAGGGGAACATCACACACCGGGGCCTATCATGGGGAGGGGGGAGGGGGGAGGGATTGCATTGGGAGTTATACCTGATGTAAATGACGCGTTGATGGGTGCAGCACAGCAACATGGCACAAGTACACATATGTAACAAACCTGCATGTTATGCACATGTACCCTACAACTTAAAGTATAATAATAATAAATAAATTTAAAAAAATAAATAAATAAATAAATAAAAAATAAATAAGTGAAAAAAAAAAAAAAAAAAGAAAATTGCTATGAGAAGAGTGGGCATTAAGTGCTCTGAGCATGAAAAAAATAACAAGTATGTGAGGTAATAATACATTAATTAGCTTGATTTAGCCATTTCACAATGCATACATATATCAAAACATCATGCTGTATATCATAATATATACGATGTTATTTGTCAATTGAAAACTAAATTTAAAAAGCATCTATAATTACAAATTGTGATGATTCACATGGATGAAGTGCCATAAGAATATCCTCTAAAGGGGTCTGCTGTAGACTAGGGTATCAGGAGTGGCCTACTTCAATAAACTGAATGCTTACAAACCCCCAAATTTACGTGCAAATATCCTAACCCCCAAGGTGATGGTATTAGGAGGCTTTGGAGATGTGACTAGATTGTGAGGGTAGAGTTATCTAAAAGGCAGGTGCCATCTATGAGAAAGTGAGCCCTCACTGGACACAGAATTGCCAGGACTTTTATCTTTGATAACTGAAAATGTGGAAGCAACTTTGGAACTTGGTAACAGTTTGAGGCTGAAACAGTTTGGAAGGTTCAGAAGGAGAAAGGAAGATGAGGGAAAGTTGGGAACTTCCTTGAGACTTGTTGAATTGTTGTGACCAAAATGCTGATAGTGATATGGACAATGAAGTACAGGCTGAGGTGGTCTCAGATGGAGAAGACGAACTTGTTGGAAACTGGAGTAAAGGTGACTCTTGTTATGCTTTAGCAAAAAGACTGGTGGTATTTTGCCCCTGCTCTAGAGATCTGTGGAACTTTGAACTTGAGAGTGATGATTTAGGGTATCTGGCAGAAGAAACTTCTAAGCAGCAAAGTGTTCAGGAGGTGATCTGGCTGCTTCTAAAAGCCTAAGGTGATTTACATAACAGAGAAATGACCTGAAACTGGAACTTATATTTAAAAGGAAAGTAGAGCATAAAATTTTGGAAAATTTGGGGCTGAACATTCAGTAAAAAAGAAAAATCAATTTTCTGGGCAGAAATTCAAGCCTGCTGCAGAAATTTGCATAAGCAACGAGGATCCAAATGGTAATAGCCAAGACAATAGGAAAAATGCCTCTAGGGCATTTCAGAGACAGTTGCAACAGCCCCTACCATCACAGATCTTGAGACCTAGGAGGGAAAAATGGTTTCATGGGCCAGGTTCAGAGCCCCACTACTCTGTGCAGCCTAGGACAGGGCACCCTGTATCCCAGCTGCTCCATCTCCAGCAGTCACTAAAAGGGGGCAATGTACAGCTTGGGCCATTGCTTCAGAGTGTGCCAGCCCCAAGCCTTAGTGGTTACCACATAGTGTTGGACCTGCAGGTGCACAGAAGGCAGGAGTTCAGGCTTGACAGCCTCTACCTAGATTTCACAGGATGTATGGAAATGCTTGGATGTCCAGGCAGAAGTCTGCTGTGGGGCAGAGCCCTTATAGAGAACCTTTACTAGGAAAATGTGGAGGAAAAATGTGGATTTGGAGCCCCCACATAGAGTCTCCAATGGGGCACTGCATAGTGGAGCTATGAGAACTAGCGGGCCACCATCCTCCAGATGCCAGAATGGTAGATCAATCAACAGCTCATACCATGCACCTGGAAAAGCTGTGAGCACTCAATGTCAGCCCATGAAAACAGCTGCAGGGGCTGTACCCTCCAAAGCCTCAGGGGTGGACTTGCACAAGTCCTTTCACACCCACCCCTTGCACCACTGTGGCATGGAAGTGAGAAATGGAGTCAAAGGAGAGTATTTTGAAACTTTAAGATTTAATGACTGCCCTGTTGGTTTTTGGACTTGCATGGGGCCTATAGCCTCTTTGTTTTGACCAATTTCTCCCATTTGGAATGGGAGCATTTACACAATGCCTATACCCCTATTGTATCTAAGAAGTAACTAACTTGTTTTTTATTTCATATGCTCATGGGTGGAAACTTCAGATGAGGCTTTGGACTTGGACTTTTGAGTTAATGCTGGAATTAGTTAAGACTTTGGGGGGCTGTAAGAAGGCATGATTGTGTTTGGAAATGTAAGAAGGACGTGAGATTTGGGAGGTGCCAGGGGTGGAATGATTTGGTTTTTCTCTGTGTCTCCACCCAAATCTCGTGTCAAATTGTAATTCTCAATTTTTGGAGATGGACCTGATGGGAGGTGATTGGATCATGGGGCAGATTTTCCCCTTCTGGTGATAGTGAGTGAGTTCTCATGATATCTGGTTGTTTAAAAGTGTGTAACACCTCCCCCCTTTTTCTCTTCCTCCTGCTCCAGCTTCCCCTTCACCTTCTATCATAATTGTAAGTTTCCTGAGGCCTCCCCAGCCATGCTTCCTACACAGTCCGTGGAAGCATGAGCCAAGTAAATCTTTTTTCTTCATGAAGTACCCTGTCTTAAGTAGTTCCTTATAGCAATGTGAGAACAGACCAAGACACAGACTAAAACACCTCCCTATGAAAGTGATATTAAAGTTGGTGACTAAAGAATGAATTAGGATTTAGCAAGGTAAAAGTAGGGTAGAGTGAGGGGAGAATTCCAAGCATATTGAACAGCATATGCAGAGGCCTTGAGGCAAGAAATCCCTTAAATGTGATCTAATAACTCAGAGATGTCAAAGTATTTGGAGAGAGAGAGAGAGAGAAAAAAAAAAAAAGCAATGGAGTGAGTAGAACAAGATAAGACTGATAAGACTTGCAGGTTCATTCAAGGTCTGGTCTTTGTGTTGAGCATGTTTTACTGTACATTAAAGGCAATGGGGAATCTTTTACGAGTTTTTAAGCAGAATACTGTTATAATCTGATTGGTGTTTTAAAATTTTACCCTGGTTAAAATATATAGAATGGATTATCAGCTGCCTTGGTTAAAACAGAGGTGTGGAGGAACAGCTGAAGGTTTGACTGCTTTGAATCTTTTTTGTCAACAAGAAATGTAAGTAATCAAACAACTGAAAACCTAACATGCTAATGATCTCAAGGGATTATGCTTCTCCCCTAAAGTTCATCTATAATATCTTGAAAATTCAGATTCTAAAGAGGTCGATGCAGGGAGAAGGTGATGTCAGAGCTACTTCCCAGGCTTCTAGCATGAGTAATATGGGGGTGGGAGAAAGGCAGAGGTCATTTGCTGAAATGGGCAAGACTGTGAGAAATAGGTTTTGATGAGAAATCAATTAGGCAGTTGCATATACAGGTTTTTAGCCTACCTGAGAGGTCTGGGCTGTAGACAATGGAAGATAAAACAGATAAATTCTTATATATGTACTTGAACTGCTTCTGAAATAGAGACTTATGTTACCTGCCCATTGTTATTCCAGACATTTTTTCTAACACTTTGCTCTTATTTCACGAACTTGATTCCAGGAACAACAATTAACTAGCTATGTGACATTGAAGAAATTACTTAACCTCATGGGAGCCTCAGCCTGGCATACAACAAATTATAATAGAATTGTTGAAGGCAAGAGCACATTCGTGTTCCAGTATCCTCTGTACCACCTATTAATTTATGACATTTCAGTCATTTAAATTATCTTTGCCTCCGTTTCTTCATCCATAAAATAAGGATAAGGACATGATTTACTCTAAGGCTTTTTTGAGGGTAAATAAGTTATAATCCATATAACACTAATTTTTGTCACAATGCCTGAAACATGGTGAGCCTTAAATAAATGTGTTATCACAGCAGTTGTAGGACACAGTCAGTAAATGTGTCCTCACTTCCTTTCTTCCTCCACCTTCTTTTCTAAACACTTTAATTCAATCAATTTTTGCCACTTATTATGTTCACCATCTTTTCTTTCTTCAGTTAGAACACATTAAGATATGAGAGTTTAGTGCTCACCTTGTCACTACCAGAATCAAATATGCAATAAAAATAGCAGCGCAAAGAGAGAACGAATGAAAATCACTTTATTGGCTTTGCAGACGCTGCCGCCGAGGAAAGTCCTGTACTACTAGCCATGGTCAACCCTACCGTGTTCTTCGACATTGCCGTCGACGGCGAGCCTTTGGGCCGCGTCTCCTTCGAGCTGTTTGCAGACAAGGTTCCAAAGACAGCAGAAAATTTTCGTGCTCTGAGCACTGGAGAGAAAGGATTTGGTTATAAGGGTTCCTGCTTTCACAGAATTATTCCAGGGTTTATGTGTCAGGGTGGTTACTTCACACGCCATAATGGCACTGGTGGCAAGTCCATCTATGGGGAGAAATTTGAAGATGAGAACTTCATCCTGAAGCATACAGGTCCTGGCATCTTGTCCATGGCAAATGCTGGACCCAACACAAATGGTTCCCAGTTTTTCATCTGCACTGCCAAGACTGAGTGGTTGGATGGCAAGCATGTGGTCTTTGGCAAAGTGAAAGAAGGCATGAATATTGTGGAGGCCATGGAGCGCTTTGGGTCCAGGAATGGCAAGACCAGCAAGAAGATCACCATTGCTGACTGTGGACAACTCGAATAAGTTTGACTTGTGTTTTATCTTAACCACCAGACCGTTCCTTCTGTAGCTCAGGAGAGCACCCCTCCACCCCATTTGCTCACAGTATCCTAGAATCTTTGTGCTCTCGCTGCAGTTCCCTTTGGGTTCCATGTTTTCCTTGTTCTCTCCCATGCCTAGCTGGATTGCAGAGTTAAGTTTATGATTATGAAATAAAAACTAAGTAACAATTGTCTGTCAAAAAAAAAAAAAAAGAAAATCACTTTATTATCTTTTCTCTAGTATTGGTAAAAACATACAGCAGTTCTGGGGATACACTGGGTTCTGTCTTCTGAACTCTTGCTGTGAAAAACAATACTTCTCCTGTGTGGGAATCCTCATTGCCAAAAAAATAAAAAGTAAATAAACACACACAATACTATCAAGAGTTAAATAATTTCACCTATTAAGGCCATCTCTTTTCAGTTTAATGACCTTAAACTTGGCATTATATTGCCTGGTTCTTTCTATTAGATACTGTTTATCATGTTACTTTATTTCTTACTATTATCTGTGTTGTCAGAGCCCAGAGTAATATGATGACAAGGTAAACAGAAGTCTGCAGCCAGGCATGTAGGTTCTGAACACACTACAACTGAGGGTAAGCAGGGAAGCAAGCAAGTATGAAAGGCACGGAACCAGTGAGAAAATCAATGGAGAAAGAATCATTGTGGATAAATGAGAAAGTAAATGTGACTCATCAGCATTAAGGAAATCACAAGGTTGCCCTAAAACTAGGGCCAGGCTCCTCTCTCAAGAAGGAATTCTTGTTTGTTGCCTGTTGGAATAAAAATAAGTCCTGAGGAATGCACAGTCTGTGTGTCAGATAAGTGAATGAACGTTTTGTCTTTGCTTGGAAAAAGTAAGGCGTTCAGAGTTGAAGGTAGACCCTGAAACCCAAAGAACTCCAGGTAGCAGCAGCAGGCAGCCTGAGTTTGTATTTTTCCTCACACAATCCATCACCTTTCTTTTCCTGTCCTTATCTGGAATTCTTGGAATAGACCAGTTGGCAGAATACTAACAAATCTGCTAATCTTTCTAGCTATGTGTTTTTCTTTTGCCTTATAAAAATAACACTGTTCTGGCTCTACCTCTGAGACATCCAGTAGTCCCTACCAATACCCTGATCTCCAATGATTGTTGTGAGATATGATGTCCAGTTTTCGTCACCCTCAGTACTTGAGAACTCTTAATTTCTATCTGTCTAATGAGGCTTCTGACATATCACCTGTTCTCTTTGCACTTGTTGACCAGTACTGATTTACAACTTCTTTCTGATTCTACGTGCCTAGCTTGTTTCTCAAGTTTTGCTTTATCATTAGTGTTTCAACTCCACACAATAGACTATGCAAACCATAGTGCCATTAGACAGAAAATGATGAGAGACAGATAAATCAGAAAGAAAGTATTGAAAATCACCAATGACAAAAGCAGGAGAAGAAGTTTGCATCAAATCCTCTTTTCTTTAAGCTTGTATACAAATATGAAATTATGGCATCTAGAAAAGTTCTGATGCTGCTAATACTTATTAAAAATAAATACGTAGACTTGATACCACATAGTGTTTTGCTCGGTGAGATATTCGGAGTAGAATAAACTAGAGTTACTTGTTTCTGTGGTAGAGACTGGCCAGTTATTCACCAGTTTCTACCACTCTATTTTTTCTTTTTCCTACCTTTCCCAGCTTCCCATGGAGTTAATTGTAGTAATACTAGTGAATACTAGCTAACTGATTATGAGAGGCAGTCATGTGCAATCCTTACAGGACTGATTCATAAAACTGCTCATACTTGATTCTCTAAGCTCTTCCTCTTGGTGAAGTAGAGGAGCCTGATGACCTTGAAAGCCATGTATTGAAGATGGAGGCTCCATGGGATGGAAATATTCTACGACCGTGAATCACCAACTGACAGAGAACCACTTGCTGATCAGGAACATTCATTTTGAAATTTGTGTGTAAGAAAAAGCTCCTATAAGGTTTGAGTCCTTGTATAGTTTTGGATTTATCACCAAAGCTAATATCAACTTACATAATAAAGTAACCAAAAAAATTGCTAGTATTTATTGAGCTACTACATAAAACAAACTCTATAAATGAGAAGTGGCTGCTGCCACTAGTAAATAGGATAGGAATAGGATTTAAAACACTAATGTTTTTCACTAAATACCCACTGAAACATGTCTCATGTAGTTTAGAAAGAGTGCACTATGTATATTTATTTATTTTTCCAGCTTTATTGAAGTATAATTGACAAGTAAAATCGTATGTATTTTAAGTGTACAACATGAGGATTTCATATATGGACACATTGTGAAATGATTGCCACAGTCAAGCTAATTAACACAACCATCACCTTACATAGCTGTTATTGTGTTTATGTTGTGTGGTAAGAACACTTAAGATCTAACATCTTAGTAAGTTTCAAGTGTACAACACAGTATTGTTAACTATAGTCACCATCCTGTAGATTAGAACCCCAGGATTTACTTATCTTATAACTAAAACTGTGTGCCCTTTGACTAACATCTCCCCTGGCCCCTGGCGACCACCATTATACTCTCTGCTACCGTGAATTAGATTTGTGAAAGGAAAATAAATCTCAGGACCTCCAAATTGGAAAGCCAAAAGGAACAGTCAAGCTGGGAACTGCTTAGGGCAAACCTGCCTTCCATTCTATTTCTAAAATAGATAGCTACTAAGATTTTTTTTAAAAAAAAGCTACATATCTCCCACACAATTTATCTATAAGGAAATTCCTTGTAGACAAAGGACAGACAAAACTCAAAGTCATCCATCTGCTCACTGAGATAAATGCATCTCTGATTGCTTCCTTTGGAAAAGTAGGAAAACACTCAAAAGAATGCAACCGTTTGTCTCTTATCTACCTGTGACCTGGAAGCCCCCTCCCCGCTTTGAGTTTCCTACCTTTCTGGACCAAACTGTTGTACATTTTGCATATGTTGATTGATGTCTCACGTCGCTCTAAAATGTATAAAACCAAGCTGTGCTCCAACCACCTTGGGCATTTGTCACTAGGACCTCCTGAGGCTATGTCATACGTTCACGTCCTTAACCTTGGTGAAATAAACTTTCTAAATTAACTGAGACCTGTCTCGGATATTTGGGGTTCCCATTTGGTGACCATGAAGGGACTCTGAGTGAAGGTGATCCTGATCTTTGACAAATCATCAGTGCTTGCTACCAGCTTGAGATATCTTCATGGGTCAAATAAATAGGATATTTGACTGAGGGCTGGGAGCCCCCACTCCAGAGAATCCCTGATCTCCCAAAATTTGCTCAAGATCTAAAGTTAGTTTTTCTGAACAACTAATTTTTCTGGCGTTTACTTGCTTCCAACAAGGAAGGTGTTTTCCTGCTTCCATGACGATGGAAGGCGGCTAACTCAATTCTGGAGTTTGAGTTCACTTCGGACAGGAATGGTGAGTTTTCTCCTGTGTCTAGGATGGTAGAGAGCAGTCTTCAGCCTGAGACCTATCCCTTGGTAAGTAGCTAAATTGTCATTTCTTCTTGGCTAAAGTTACAATTAAAGCCAGCTGGTCTTAATGTCTCCTTACCATTACAGTGCTCAGTAATCATGTTGGTGGGTTTTTGTTGTTGTTGCTGCTGTTGTTTTTTCTGGCATTTTTCCTGTCAGACTTGACTAACTGTACCTGACTTGGTCTAATCTGAATGAGAATTCCAAATGATGAGATACAAGGCCTCTCTGAGAAAAACAAAATAAAATCATGAGCTTGGTTTCTGCGTTTGATTCCTGTCTTAAAAAAATTCTTATTTAGTTTACTATTGGTCCACTCAATTCCTCCTTTCCCCTTTGCCGTTTTCAGTACCAAGAGAAATCTAGAGAAGATTTCTAATGACTCTAACCCCTTAAAGAACTCAGAACTAAGGCATCACTCACATCTTTTTGGGGTGTTCTGTTTTCTTTGTGGAGTTTCAAGAGTCGTGGACAGATTCTTAGGTCTAAAGTTCTACTCTTTTGTACTGCATTACATGAACTCTGGTTTTTAGGGGTACCAGAGATTACCTTGTACTGTGAGAGGATTTGACCTTGGCATGTATAATGGTGTAAAAGAGCTACAAAGTTAAAAGTGGCTAAGGACAGTTTACAGGTATTGGTCTTACCTGTTTTTGTCTGTTTGTTTGTTCCTCCTAGGAAGTTGTTGTTTAGGATCCTAAATCTAATTCCTAGGCGCATTATAAATAGTCTTCTCCACTCTCTTTCCTCCCAAAATTAATCTCAATTTGACTTGTGTGCGTATTTGCATGAGGAACGAAATCGTCGTTTTCATAGATAAAGGAGAGACTGAATTTCCTCAGCTCCGAAGAGAAAGGGCATTTTGCTCTTCTCAGCTGAAAAGCACCCGTGGGTGACAGGGGGCCAAATGATAGTGTCTGCGGGCTTGAGCTCCCAGGATGTGCAATGTCCCTACAGGGAACTCGCAACAAAATTAGTTTAAAAAGGCTCATCCAGTAAGCACATATAGGAGCCGGTCACTCTGCACTTTGAGTCCACCCAGAGGTGCTAGACCTCCAGAGAGAAACTAAGAGACGTGTAAGAGGGCAGAAGCGACTTAGTGGTGATGCGCTGTGGAGTTCCAACCACAACCAGCACGCTCCGATCCATCACGCTAACCCTTAGGCCACAGCTCAGTTCCTCCTTTTAAGAAAAAAATGTGGGAAAAAAATTGTCTAAGAATGAGGAAAGACAAGGAGAATGGCCCCGCCTAGGCACCCTGTTTGGTTTTATGGAGCCTCTACTTGCAAGTGTAAATGGAGGGACATGCCATGTTTTGTAATACTCCAGCTAGTTACACATTCGTTCTGCTTTTGTGCACATTTTAAACTGACGGGTAAATTACAAGGAAAATCCAGAGCCCAAAGGTCGGTCTGCAACTATGAAGTTCCAAAGTTCTCTATCTGCTTTCTTCTCTGCCTGCTTTAAGCCTGCTGTTACATTTCAACTGAAAATTCATTGTTTGCATCCAACCATTTCTTTTTGCTATTATTTTTGCAAATCAATGAGATCGTAATAATATCTCATGGCTAGAGTTCTGAAGTAAAAGCTATAAGATCTCTCTATGAGTGTGAATCTCTCTATGAGTGTTTATGTGTATTCACACGTATTTTATTATGTGTTTTGGTCACAAGGTACCAAATTTGCGTTAAGCTTAAAGAGTACGCATAAATCAAATAGTAAGCCCAAATGCTTTTGAAGTTCCTATGATGTAAGTAAAATCTTCAATAAGCTAGGTTTAAAATTATTGGTAAAGTAATATTAGGAATCTCTTTAAAAATGTCAGCATACGTTTTTGTTTGCATTTGTTGATCAAGAGATTTTATACTTATTCCTACTAAACACTATAAGGTGACAAAACTTGGCATAAGGGTTATTAAACTATAAACCCAGCCCAAAAGAGAACGATCTTTGCTTGTGTAATTTTTGATAAATAAGACATTAATATTGGTTTCATAAAAACAGCTAAATCTTGAATTATTTGATAAAATAACCATACATTTAATCTTAAGGTTCTCACTTAGGTAAACACCTGAAATTCACAGACTACAAAATGGTTGATAGGACATAACTTTGATGACTATTGCAGTTTCCATAAACAGTCTAGGTAAACTATTAAAATAAAATAATTAGGTAAATGTAATGAGATAAATATTTGTAGACAATCTTGTCATCATTTAGAATCTAAAGTTAAATTAAATAATAGATATTCTATTAATTGGAAATTAATTTTTAATCAGTAAAAAATTTCCAATTAAAAATATATCATAGGAAAACATTGTTTCTTTAAAAATACGTTTTCCTTTTAAAAGGTGAATAATTTTTATCTAATTCAAAGCTTATTTAAAGGTTACGTATAGAACAAGGTAAAAGGAACAAGGAAATAACAGGGATGTAAAGAAGGTTACAGAAATAAAGAGGTATTTTTGGTAAGAAACTTAAAGAAAGATAATTTTCATTGAAAAGAATCTTGTATTGTAAATTTTGTCCTAGAAAATGACTTGCTGTTTAAGAAAGAGAGATGTTCAGATAAACCAGAAAGTCCAAGTGTGTTATGAATGATCTGTTCAAGTCACAATGAGGATTTATGAAAAAAAAAAAAACTTTTATATGATCAGGTTGTCTATAATTAAATGGCAATTACTTATAATGGTCTTTCTAGAGATTGTGTTTTGATTTAAAAAAAAACACTTATACAATAAAGAATTGGTTCAAACTGTGAAATTTTCTTCAGGCATTACTTTACTTTTAATAAATTACAAGATATTATAATTTTTTTTTACATAAAGTTCAACTTTTATTGCATGTCACTGTTTTCAGCTTTCTCTCCTCTTTTGAAAGGCCTGAAATAATAACTCTTTCTTTCCACTTATTTTCAGCTCCTGTGTGTTTTTTAACCCTTTCAGTTCAAACTGTTGTGGCCTGATGCTAAAAAAAATGTTTTATCTTAGAGGTCTAAAGGAAATGATTTTTTTCCAAAATAATATTCCCCATAGGGAAAGGCAGTCACAGTGTAGAAAGACTTCTTATGTCTTTCAGCAGCTGGACTATTAAATGGACTTTATGCTTTATTGAAATAATTCCTATGTCATTATTACTAAGTTTTGGTTTGCTTAGAAAAGCGTAAGATTTTTAAAAAATCTAATTAAGATTATTACATCTGTGTAACTATCTGTATGTACTTTTAAAGCCCTTGTGGGGCTTTGATTCCTGCATCTAAAGATTTAGATGCTAAATCTTAAACAGTTACACCACTTAAAACCTCAACTCCAGACCCAGTAAAACATAACAATCAAAATAAACTGCATTCTGACACAGGGCCAGAAATTAAAACTATTCAACTTCTCAAGGTCCAGGGGCTATTGCAGAATACGTGGGTGCATGAGATTGTAAGAGCCAATTTTGAAAGATAAAATAAGTTCAGTTTCTCTATAACTTAACAATTAATGTCAAAGGCAGGCCAGCATATGGACCCCTGCATTTGATTAACAAGGTTTATTTGGAGCATTAACCCATTCCTTATTAAAGGTTAAAAAGGCTTATGAAAATTATGTCTTATGGTCATGATGATTAAAATTTTATAGATTGTTTATAAAATCTTGGAAGATAAATTTAATTGGCTTCGTGCTGTTTTTATTAGGGCTTATCATTGGGGGAATTAAGTCTCCTCTCCCAAAGAATAAAGGTTGTCACCGTTTTTTGAAATCTTTGAGTTATCACTTTGGCTAAATGAATGACTTATTTTACAATGATCTGTGATTCAATTTTGTGATATCAAGCGTTTTATACATTTTATATTTGACAAAATTCCCAAAGTCAAATTGTAACTTTGATCCTCAATTTTTTGATATTAGTCTCCTGAAGTCCAAAGGAGACATATTTGGCTTGTTTGTTATAATAAAATAATACAGGAAGTATTGTCAAATATAAAACAGTGTTTACCCTTCTTTGGATTATATTTATGTAAATATGTTACTAGTGTGCGTTCCAGAACTATATGAAATTCTTTTGATTCTGATATGTTTTAGCATGTTATTACGAGTAATTGTGATTATTATGTAAAATTGCTGCATGGCACAGAAGTAACCAAGTTTCCTTGTCAATTGTGTTTTTAACTATGACTGTTCTAAAACTTGTGTCATCCACAATTGTTTTACTTCTATCCTTTTCGAAATGTGGTTTTATAATCAGCATAGGACTCTGACAGGTGCTCCTGAATGCATGTTTTGGAGATTGTGACACTAGAATAGAGAAAAAGACTTCGAAGTCTACCAGGAAGAGCTGAAATGTCCATGAATATCAAGCAGAAGATGAGTTAACACTATGGACTCAACTAATAGAATATTGAAATACTCCTTTTATGATTTTTGCTTAAAACTTTGCTGATCCTTTCTTTGTTTTCCAGAGCCAAGAAAAATTTTCTTTTGAGCTATTTACAGCTTTTAACAATTGAGTAAACTATGCTCCTAAAAACAAAGTTTGGAGCACATTTATCTTTACCTGATTCCTCCAAAATTTGGAAACTAGTTGTGAGTATTCTTCACTTATGGCAATATTGTTATTTGCATAAATGCAAATTCTTATTGTTTCTGTTTTCTTTTGTAACAGGACACAATTGGAGACACTGGTTATTTTACCAATGTTTTGACTGGAATAATATGCTATCAGATACAGACCCCTTTAAGGAATTAAAGTTGACTTTTAGAGCCAATAAAAGCCCCTTGGGAAAGCTGACCTCATACCTTGTCCAGACAGTCCCTGTACAGGTTCCTGACTGGTAGTAAGTAAAGAATGTCACTTTCTGACAGACCCAGGAGCCCCAAATTCTCTTGGGACCTCAAGGTGAATAATTCACCCAATTAATACAGGTATTTGCAGGCACAGGCTAAGATTGAGGCATTAAAGTTGAATCTGAGATTCCTTATCAAATGAAGTTCCAGCAAAGTCAATTTTTGTTAAAGAGGAGCCTACATGGTAAATGTTTATTCTTGTTGACTTTATGCAACTACTCTGGCCAAATATAATAAGACTAAGACTTATTTTGCAAGTGAATTTCTCCCATAATTTGTCTTTAGTGAAAATGGGACTGAAGAGAAACATCAAAATAAACTATTGTACACATGCTGTTAGATTCTAGTCTTGCTTAATGTTTTTCAATTTTTATTATTTTCTACAGGTTAGAGTGAATTGTAAAATGTTTCCTGGCTAAAAGTCTCCAAAATAAATATTTTCAGTTCCTTCTTTCCATTCATTTTTTCCCCATTTTTTTCTGATTTGAAATCACTAAAAATGAAGCTGTATTTTCTTAAAGCCCTGCAAACTGAAGCCAGACAACTTAAACTTCAGAAGAAAATAACAGCAACCTATTTATATACATAAGCCACTTTCATACCTTCCTACTGATGTATTTCAGAGTAATAGGCCTATATAGATTTTCCAAAGTTGGTATTCTTTTTTGTTTGTTGTTGCTTTTCTTCCTTACCCCCACTATTTTTAATTTGTAGGACATAAGACTTTACAATCTACTAAAAATGAGCTTTCCTAATAACATGGGACCTACTCATCTAAGAATAAACCATTCTCGCTATGAGATATCAGACAAAAACTGAGACCAGAGACTCATTTTTTTCTAAAATCCTTTCTCCAGAATATTTTTTTTAAAAAAGCGTGGGAAATGTGAAAGGAAAATAAATCTCAAGACCCTCTAATCCCTAAGCCAAAGGGAAAAGTCAAGCTGGGAACTACTTATGGCAAACATGTCTACCATTCTACTCCTAAAACAGATACCTGCTAAGATAAAAAAAGTTACGTACCTCCTTCGTAATATCTGATTGCTTCTTTTGGAAAGACTAATCAGAAACTCAGAAGAATGCAACCCTTTGCCTCTTATCTACCAAGTAGCTGGAAGCCGCCTCCCTGCTTTGAGTTGTTCCGCCTTTCTGGACTGAACCAATGGACATCTTACATATATTGATTGACGTCTCATGTCTCCCTAAAATGTATAAAACCAAGCTGTTCCCAGACAACCTTGGACACGTGTCATCAGGACCTACTAAGGCTGTTTCATGGGCACATTCTTAACCTTGGTAAAATAAACTTTCTAAATTGACTGAGACCTGTCTCAGATATTTGGAGTTCACAGACATTTTTAGATTCTCTATACAAGAGAGATCATACAGTATGTGCTTTTCTGTGTCTAGCTTACATTACTTAGCATAATGTTCTCCAGGTTCATTCATGTTGTGGCAGATGGCAGAATTTCCTTCTTTTTAAATGCTGAATAATACTATTTATTGTGTATGTGTGAGATTTCTGTTTTGTAAATATTAAGTTATATAAGTTACTTTTATATTTTGCATATTAATTCTTCATATTATATTATAATTTGAATATAATACACAGGATGTAAATATGTCATCCTGCTTCACAAGTTGCCTTTTTATTTTACTCATTATTTTCTTCGTTGTGCAGGAAGTACAGCAAAGTCTTAGTCTGATGTAGTCTCAATAGTTTATTTTTATTTTTGTTGCCTTTGCTTTAGCAGTCATACTGAAGAAAAAAATCATTGCCAAGACCGATTTTAAGGAGCTTTTTCCCTATGTTTTCTTCTAGTAGTTTTACAGTTTTAGATCTTATGTGTAAGTCCTTAATCAATTTCAAGTTAATTTTTGTGTATTGTGTAAGACAAGGATCCAATTTCACTCTTTTGTATGAGGATATCGAGTTTTCCCAACACCATATATTAAAAAGATTCTCCTTTCCCTATTGTGTGTATTCCTGGAAAAGATTAGTTGACTGTATATGCGTGAGTTATGTAGGGGATTTCTATTTTCTTCCATTAGTCTATGTGCCTGTTTTTATGCCAGTACCATGCTGCTTTGATTACTAAAACTTTGTAGTAGATTTTAAAGTCAGGTAGTATGATGCCTCCAGCTTTGTTCCTCTTGCTCAAGATTGTTTTGGCTATTTGAGGTCTTTTGTAATTCCAATAAATTTCAGCATTTTTTCTATTTCTGTAAAAAAATGCCATTGAAATTTTGATAAGGATTGCATTTAATCTGTAGATCATTTTTGTCAGACATTTTAGCAATATTAATAATTTTGATTCATGAACAAGAGATATTTTTCCCTTCATTGTTGTCCCCTTTGATTGTTTTCATCAATGTTTTATCGTTTTCAGTGTACAGGATCTTTTATATCCTTGATTAAATTTATTCCTAAGTATTTTACTTTTTTGTGCTATTATAAATGGGATGCTTTTCTTAATTTCTTTTTTGAATAGTTTGTTGCTTGTGTGTAGATATGCTACTGATTTTTGTATGTTGATTTTGTATCCTGAAATGTTACTGAATTTCTTTATTGGTTCTAATAGTTTTGGGGGGATGTCTTTAGGGTTTTCTATGTGTAAGATCATTTTGTCTGCAACCAGAGACAATTTCACTTCAATGCCTTTCTTATTTCAGTGCCTTTTATTCTTTTCTCTTGCCCAATTGCTCTGGCTAGGACTTCCAGTACTTTCAGTATTCTGTTGAATAGAAGTGGTGAAAGCAAGCCTCCTTGTCTTGTTCCTGATATAAGAAAAAAACCTTTCAGCTTTCAACATTGAGTATGAGGTAGTTATGGGCTTGTCATACATGGCTTTTATTATATTGAAGTACATTTTTTCTACACCTAGTTTGTTGAGCATTTTTCATGACAGGATCTTGAATTTTGTCAAATGCTTTTGTGCATCTATTCAGATGATCATATGGATTTTATCCTCCATTCTCTTAATTGTATCACATTCATAGATTTATATGTATTGAAATTTTATTGCATCTAAGGAATAAATCCCATTTGATCATGGTGCATGATCCTTTTAATGTGCTGTTGAATTTTGTTTGCCAGTATTTCGTTTAGAATTTTTACATCTAAGTTCATCAAGGATATTAGCCTGTAATTTTTTTCTTCCAATGTCCTTGTCTGGTTTTAGTATGAGGGTAGTGCTAACCTCATAAAATGAGTTTGGGCATGTCCCCACCTCTTTAACTTTTTAGAATAGTTTGAGAAGGAAAATGCAGTGTGTTTGTAACAAAGACTAGAAACCAGACACCCAAGTGAATGGCTTCAGATACAGTCTGTGTAAGGGAACGTAAAACTTGGTTTGAGACAGCCTTAAATCAGTGTGATTCATGCCTGAGTCTGTCTCTCTAGTGACAGAAGCCCTGTGTTATTCAAATATGTATCCTCTTCTTCTCCAGTGCCTTGTTCAGTGTCTTGCAAATAGTTGATGTCCACCAGATGATCTTACAAATGAACTGGTTTGAATACAAAGTACAAAGTTTGGAACTGGGGTAAGTTAGTTTCCTAGCTCCTATTTTGTCTTTTCTAGATTCACCCTCCTGAAAATTGTCTTGTATATGAGGTCAAATCTAAAAATAATTTTTAAGAAATTTAAATTGCCTTTTAGGTGATACTTTAGTTTATCTCTTATACCTTTCTGTGCTTTTAAAAGCAGATAACTTATGTAAAGCTCCTAGCACAATGCCTAGAATATGCCAAGCACTCAATAAAATGGCAACTGTTATCATTGACATCAGGTTTCACTGTGATCTCTCATTGATATTCTCCTTTTGGATATTTTTCCTGCCTAGTGTTGGTGTTTCTAATGCTGTGACTTCTACTGCTGTGCCTTATCTTCTCTAATTTCATTCATTCACCTTACAATTACCAGATACTGAAACATACTCTATATGTATTACCTCATTACTCCTCATTAAAAATGGGATTTGGTATATTTGTCCTACAAATCAGAAAACCAAGACCCATAATTTAAGTATCTTGTCTAAGATCATACAGCTTTAAATGATAGAACTGGAATTCAAAACCAAGTCTGCCCAACTACAAAGCTTAGGCTATCCACAGCACTTATAACTGAATTTTCCTTTTCTTTAGAGAGAAGTTACTATCATTATTAGTTCATTAGTTATATAATATGGAGTAGACATTTAAGGTTGGAAGGAATATAGTCCATAGTAAGCTGGAGCCAGCTTATAATAGCTTGCAAGAGTACATATCTTCCCAATTCCATATTCAGTGACAGTCCGCCCATAGCTTGAAATTATCCATGGTGGGTTGGAGTGTTTGCACTCTGAAAATTATTAAATGGTACAAACAGCACAAACAAAGTCTTCTCTTCTTTTTCTTTTTAATATTTTTTTTTAGATGGAGTTTCACTCTTGTTGCCCAGATTGGTGTGCAGTGGCACGATCTTGGCTCACTGCAACCTCCGCCTCCTCAGTTCTAGCAATTCTCCTGCCTCAGCCTCCTGAGTAGCTGGGATTAGAGGCAGCCGCCACCACACCAGGCTAATTTTTGTATTTTTAGTTGAGACGGGGTTTCATCACATTGGCCAGGCTGGTCTTGAACTCCTGACCTCAGGTGATCCTCCCGCCTTGGCCTCCCAAAGTGCTGGGATTACAGATGTGAGCCACTGCACCTGGCCTCTCTTTCTTTTTACAAGCAAACAACTGGTTTTGTAGTACAGACTGTTTGGTTCATAAGGAAATAAGGTTAGAGGAGGCTAATGGCTTATCCAATGTAATAGAGCTAGTTTGTGGCAGAGATGGAAACATAACTCAGGTTTTCTGACCCCCAATATATAATGTAAAAGCTGTTGCTACCTCTTCCCTTATTTGGATAGAAATCAGAGGGACAGAGAGAGAGAGTTCCTGAAGTGTGTGATAATACAGAGCATCATAGACTCTGTATTGTAAGAAAAGTTGAACATCTTATCTAGTATTTCCCAACAGTCGCTTCATATAAGACTCACCTGAGGCAACTGTGAAAATTAACATTTTCCTGGATCATCTACTGAATGAGATGAATCTGCATGCTTAATATGAATCTCTGCATGTTGTTATACAGCCACAGATTCTCATTCAGAAATCGCTTTATGTAGCCCAATTTTGTATTCCATGTGTAAAACCTCTACACATAATTCATGCTTTTATCCTGTATGTGTTTAACCCTAACCTCTAAGCTTTAAACAATTCATTCCCTTAAGTCATTTTTTTTGGTGGCGTAAGGTTTGCACATTACAATGTGAACCAAGTTTCCAGAAACTAACGACTTATAGTATTACATATATATATTATATATATATTATATATTATATATATTATATATTTTATATATTATATATTATATATATTATATATTTTATATATTATATATTATATATTTTATATATTATATTTTATATATTATATATTATATATTTTATATATTATATTTTATATATTATATATTATATATTATATATTTTATATATTATATTTTATATATTATATATTATATATTATATATATTATATATATTATATATTTTTTATATTATATATATTATATATTTTATATATTATATATATATGAGATAAAAGAACTTTTGTTCTTGGGGACTTTGTAGTCACTGTCTTCTTTGGGATGCAGGAAAGGATTATAATTTGTGTGTGTGTGTGTGTGTGTGTGTGTGTGTACAGAATGGGAGAAAGTGTAGCCTCAAGAATGTCCTCATTTCAGGGCTCTGTGAGGAGCTTGGAGTACTCAGGGGATGCCCTGCTTTGGCACTAAGTGCGAAGGCATGGAATGTCCCGCTGAAAGAAGCCAGCCGTGATCACTGGCAGGGAGAGCAATAAAAACAGAGACTTTGTTCTCAAAAGCTTGCTGAAAGTATAACATTGGGCCATTGAGACAGCTCAGTCTCTCACACACACTCCCACTGGGCTTTGCCAAGGTGCAGGAAGGCCTTGCTCAGTCTAGCACACAGAGAATTGCTCCCTCTGAAAGGAACCAAGTAACTCGCAGACAGTAATAAGGTTCTTGAAAGAGTGTGCCAAAGGAAAGTTTTCAATCTTTAATTTGTTTACAACTTAAATCCAGGATTTATCAGCAAATATGATTTGCAGGCATTCAGGATTAACTTTTTTTTTTTTTTTTTTTTTTTTTTTTTAGTTTTTTCAAAATCATACAAAGCTCGAAGGATACCAGCAGCTACAAGAATATCACTTTCTGTGGAATTCTTCTTGACTCTGGAAAATATATCAATGAAAGACATAATATTTATAAAGCTGTGACCTATAGCCATGAAAGAAGGTTTCCAAAATATTCCTGGTGGTTAGGAGAGGTATGCACATGACTGTTGTGGCAAACAGTATGAATTTAACTCTGGAATCCCTAAATCCCTAGTTTTCTAGATAGTATAATTAATGAATAAATGAATGTATGATCTAATGAATGAATGGATGGAAATTAGTCATCTGTCTGATGATTGTGCCTGAAAAGCAACCAATAAGAAACAACACATCCAAAATCTTCACAAGGAGGAGAAATTATTGATTTTTTGATTTATCCATCAAAAGTTTACCAAACACTTACTATGAACCAGATTCTGTGATGACCACTGGGAGTAACTGCCTCAGTAGTTCTCAAACTTGAATGTGCATCAGAAATACTTGAAAGGCTCATTAAAACAGATGGCTGGCCCCACCCCTAGAGTCTCTGACTTATTAAGACTGGAGGGATGCTCAAGAATATCCATTTCTAACAATTCCCCAAGAGATGCTGATAGACAAGGGGCCAGACTTCTAGAACGACAGGTTGTTCATACAGGAGGGAACATGGAAATGTTTATAATGCACAGTGATAAGTGGTAAGTGCCATGAAGTATGTTGGGAGAGCACAGAAGAGGGGCACTTTATTCAGCTTTGGGATGAGGAGACAAGGGGAAGAGGTCACCAAAGGCTTTCCAGAAGTGGTGACACCTCGGCTGAGTCTTGGAAGTTGAATGAGATTTCCTATCAGGGGAGGAAGAATTGAGAAGATACTCTGGATGGAAGAAATAGCATGTATGAAAACAGAGAGGTAAGAAATAGCATGGTGATTTTAGAGAACTGCAAGTAATTTTTGGCAAGAGTTGGAGTGGATAGGTTTGCCACAAAAGAGGCACTCAATAATGTGTAAATGAATGAAATGTTATAGCACTATGCTAGGTACTACGGGAACTCCAGGATAACATGTGGTCCTAGGCTCAACCCCAAGGAGCTGTCAAAACTGTTTTGGGGAGGAGACATGGTGCTTTCAAAGTGAAGCAGTAATTCCCGGGAGACCACAGGTCAATGTGGTAGCAGCCAGGGAGGCTGCCTGGATCACAGTGATTTCTTCTCTCTTCTGGAAATGATACTTAGCCTAAGGTTTGCAGACAGAGTGTAGGTTAAGTGATTCTACCTCAGGCCATCCCAGAGTTTTCTAGAGATAGGTATCTGAAGCAAGTAGGTCAATCAGAGCACCTCCCTACAATTATCTGAAATGAAATGGAGAAGAAAATCTAAAACCTCCTCTAGTGGAAAGCCTGTGAGTATATATACAGCACAGGAACGGTTCGTCATCACGTCTCCCAGGAGAAACTGAGAGAAAGAAGGTTCCATGCCAAAGGAAGCAAAGATGAGAGAGGGACAGTGCACTAGCAGCACTCTGAGTCTCTGATTCCAAATGTCCCTAAGGCCCAGCTGCCCTTGATCTTCCCACCTTTTCTTAGTAGATTAAATTCCTCAAGGGCCTTCCGGTAAATTTCCCTTTTGACTTCAGCCAGATCAAATTGAATTTCTGTCACTTGCAATCAGATCAGCTGTGACTGCTCTAGTCAGCAATCACTCAGGATTCAATGCATGAAAAAGACACTGAAAGGACCTATAATCCATGTGCTAAACCTGCAGTAGAAGTGGTGTGGGGGCAGTGGGACTTGAGCTGGTATCAGGACACGTAGGCAGGACTTGGCCAAAGAGAAGTGAATGCAGGCCCTACCAAATAGAGAGAATAGCTTAAAAGAAAGTGTCGTGTGAAAAATAAACATGGTTTCCAATGCTGGGGGATAGGCCTGCCGGCTGGATAGTGGCTTCTTTCTGGGGTAAGTATGAAGAAGCATCAAATATGAAGGGGCTTGCATGCTAGGCTCAGACGATTGAACTTTCACTTGAAAGTCTGGAAGGACAAACAGAAGAAAGTGGTGTTTTTCAAGAGCATGAATCTCATGACAGGTTTTGTTTGTTTGTTTTTTGTTTTTTTCTGGGGAGAGTTCTCTCTCTCGATCTCTCTTTCTTTCTGAGAAGAGGTGTTCTTACGGAGAATGCTGATTGCCAGCCTTCTCAGGAATTGCTAGGAACTGGGTGTGGGCAGCTGGGCTCACCCTGAGACAGCTTCCCTTGACCCAGAGGAGCCGAGAATAGCAGTGTGGAGCATGGCCACACAGAGCATAGCAGCCGCCAAGTGCTGTAGTGGGCAGAGCACTGGGCTGGGATTCAGAAGGTCTGTCCTTACACAAGTTACTTGCCTCATTGAACCACACTTTTCTAATCTGTAACATAGGAAAAATAATCCCCACCAGGCAAGTATGGCCATACAGATAATTAAGATCATATGTATGTAAGAACTTTCTGAACAGCAAAGAATTGACAAAAGGTTGTGAATATTGCAGCGTGATTTAACCCTTTATTTCAGAAAATCTGTGACAGAGCTTGCCTAAGTCATCACTAGCAGTATACTTTTATTGGATGGGTGTGGTATTTCCCAAGCAGCCATCTCAGTTTAGGGAGACTGCTTTCCGCTACATATTCTGGCAGGCCCATCTTTGGAAGGCTTTTCTCTTTTTTTAGTTCAGACATGCTGCAATTACAAATTACTTTCAAGACATTTTAAATCAACTGGGCAAGTACGCTCATGCCCTGGTCCATGGAGACCACGTTCGCTTCTCATGTTGTCTCCTCATTATTAATGCTGTCCCAAGATCCTTTTCTTTAAGCATCTCCTTCTCTTTAATGGGAGGGAGCTCTGTCTCACAACTGACAATGTTTCCCGGAGCCATTCATCTTTTCTTCCATGCATACCACATTTAACATTCTCTCATGTCTCAGTCAGAAGAGTGCACTGACTGCAAATCCACCGGGTCCAGGCCCGATGCTGGGAGCAGGGCACACCTGTCTGGCACTGCCAACTCTGCCCTGATTTATTCAGAGATGGAGCTGAATGCCCTGAACATCTTCAGCTCTGGGAAGTCCTTGTCAACGCTGTGATCTATATATGCCTTCAGGGAAACAGCCAAGAGACCAATCCAAATCAGGTGTCTTCCTTATGGATGAAGGGAGAGCGGTGCTCAAGCTACAGGATGGCTACAGTACCTTTGAGTGTTGTGGGAATGTATGGAGTTCTGTTGCTACCCCAGTTTACTTTCTGCATATTTCTCTACACTGTGTCATTGGCAAGGTTTCCGACTTTGTCATGCTCTTAAAGCTTTACAGCATGTAATAGAAGAGACATTTCAATTGTAATGTAAAAAAGATACTTTGTCACTCTTATCTTCACTGATTCAAGTCAACACATGTCCAGAAACTTTTCTATTATCGAGCCTGCATTTTAATAGGATGACTCCGAAAAGTACCCATTTTCCTAATTATTTCAGAATTACGTGGACAGTAATTACCATCTTCCATTAGCAGTACTAGTGGTGGTTAGGACAAATTTCAAATGCATCCAGCAAGTGCTTTACACTAATATGTCTGCTTCATTAACTTCAATCAAAAGACAGCAGTGGCTCCTCATAGCAATAACTTTGCTTTGATACATTCTCATCAAATATTGATCTGAATAGTGTGTAGGAGTGCTCTGTCAGGCTGTGTGAAATTTATTTACTGAATATATTATTTCTATCCCCAAACTGCCAGTTGCTATCTCAGAAAATCTGTTTTTTTTTTTCATGTTAAAACTTTATTAACATTAAGAAATCACTAAATTTTTGGCCAGTAAAACATGTCCAGAAAAAGGTTTTTAGTGCAAAATCTATAACAGGAAAGGAGAGGATTCAAAATTGTATCAGATGATAAATAAGTTTGCTTTTCCAGTTGGTCTGAATAATTTTTTTTCCCCAGAGAACCAAATATACGCAATCGTGACTGGCAGTGCTCCCTTCCCCCAAACAGGTTTACCCAAATGTAACTTGTGTGGCTAGTAATTAAACAGATATTTTGTTGAACTCCGTTTTCTTTTTTTTTTTTAACTCTTTAATAGAGATGCAAGTTTCTGGTATTCGAAACTTCACAGATTCAGGAAAGAGAGAGAAATTCTCTTCTAAATGTATGCATCATGGAACTGAGTTCCCTATTTCACATGGGCTCTTCAGTTGCAGCTGAGGCTTGTGAGGGTGGCAGAGCAGTGAACAGAATACAGAGCAGGAAAGAGAGCCTGGCCGAAGAGTTCTGAAGGAGGAGATAGGCGAGGTTATTAAATAGGTTCTGACAGTCCCGTAGAACCAACAAGAGACAAAGCACGGGGCATGAAATGGGAATTAGAAGGCCATTTAGCAATCCAAAATGGCAACCCTATCAGCAACTGAAAGCTAGCAGGGAAAGAAAAATCCCGAAGTTGCTTTCTACCTGATTTCACTGGAGATTTAAAAGTGAAGTTGCAAGGGAGTACAAAGGAAGGTTGCTTGTGATGGGCCGGCGGCGGGGGGCGGGGGGCGGGGGGTGGGGTAAAAACCACAATTGAGACAAGCCATTTTCCCAGAAATGAGGCAAACAATTTCCATTATATGCAGTGTGTTGTGACTGAATGGAGAGCCAATTGACTCCAAATCATTTGGTGTGTTGGGATCACACACCTTGAGATGGCCTGGAATTCTTTGACAAATATTTACTGGTCACCTACTGTATGTTAGGCTTTTGTTCTAGATGATGATGAGCGAAACATGATTTCAATATTGCGCCTGTTATCTCCTACAATTGCCGTATTCATCCCCTGTGAGAGTCATCATCAACAAGTCTGCACCATGCCCTTCTCATCTCCATATCCAGTGCCCACGTTATTCCTTTCCCCAACTCCAGGGTGAGATATGCCTGGACACGGTCTGCCACTGTGGCAGTTGCCCCTCAGTAAACATAATTGAGAAGCTGAGGGCACACAGGGCCAGAGGCTGTTGTCAGACTCCAAATCTAAGACTGGCCCAGGTTCCAGGTGCAACTCAAAAGGGCCGTTTCAGAGAAGAGAGTCCTGTGTGAGTATTCTCAATCACATATAGACAGGGTCTGCCTCAGGGACTGCTTCTCCAATTGTAAAAGGATATGAACAGAATCTTACACCTTTAAGTTTTACATATGCATAAAGAGCTTTATACACAACAACCCATCTCCAAATATTATCACACTTATTGTCCAGGGTGAGTAATGTGACTCCTACATTGCAGGCTGGAAACATCAGCTCCAAATGTTAAGTGACTTTCCCAAGGTCATACAACTGGTGACTATCACAATCAAAACTCAAACACTGATTTTCTAATTACTGACCATTCACTGTTTTTGTTATCCCACATTACATGTCTGCCCAGTATTTATGCTTTATAATTCAAATGCGTGTCACACGGGTATAATAATATACTCTTACCTATTTATCTATGTCAATAGGCCTAATATGTCTATGCAGCTATTTAGTAATTAACAGAGCGATTGTTATCGCTATTGAATGGTTACTCTGTAGCAGGCACCATATTAAATATTTTAAAGATTTTTCTTTTTTAATCCTCCACAACCCTATGAGATATGTACTCTAACATATAAGGAAATTGAGACTCACAAGGTTACATAATGTATACGAAAGGTCATGTTCTTGTACTTTCTCCTTCTTTCGCTCCCTCTCTGCCTCTCTTTTGATCTCTGTCTCTCTGTCTGTGAATGTGTGCAAGTCTCTCTCATTGTCATGTAGACTATGTGCAACTCTGCTCTATAATCTAATTAAATAGTCAAATGAGATGTCATCCAGTGTAGTGGATAGGCAAACAGGACAAACAAGAGTAACAGTGGTCTCTTTGGCCATTTTAGTTATTGAGCTGAAGTCACCCCTCCTGGGTTTTGCTCAGCCTTTCTGAAAAAGGTCTTGCTCAAGAAAAAAAATTTGAGGAAAAACAAAAAAGACTTTAAGAAGACACAGATATTTTGCTGGCTTGATAAGAAGTAGTTTGCTTCAGAGTTGTGGAGAACAATGTATTCAAAAGTGGGTAGACAAGCAAAGACTGACAATGGGAGCTATATAATTGTCTAGAGAGTAGAGAATTTTTAGAAAGTACAAAAAATGACTATAATAAAAACTTACTAGTAATTCAGTATAGAATTGTGATGTATTTTGTAGAAAATGAAATAAGAAACATAGCTTGTTACCTTGCTCTTACTTTAGAATGACACCAAGACTCTCCTGAAGGTTTATAATTATAAATCCAAAGGATCATTATACTGCATTAGGGTGGATAATTACTGACCTGATTTGGATCAAGGTGAATTCAACTTCTTTTCATCAAAGTGTAATTATTCTTTATTCAAGCCCTTTCCAGATCAAGATTCTCTTGGATAGAAGGGGAAAATAACACATTCTTTCTAATACACTATGTATATTTATTAAGTATCATAGATCCTTAATTGTAAACTGATTTTTTACTTTCCTGGGGTCACTGGAGGATTGCACTCCATAATTGAACAATGCCTTAATGAATGTAATTTGGTGGCTCCACTTGCTAATGTGACTAGTTCCTACTGTTTATTTCGCTTCAAAATTGGACGTGATCAGATATGGAAACATAATTACACTGTGTAGAAATAAGATCCAAGATTTCCAGACCTGACAGAAGAAAGCATGTGGGCATGTAATTAAGAGAGAGGAAAAAAGTTGACCTACTTTTTGAGTTTCAGAGATCAACCTGTACATCTGACTATGGATCAATTCATCCGCTTGTCTATTCTTCTTCTAATAATCCTGACCTCATTTTTTATTGTTTGTACTAATGAATTAATTTGTAGTCTAATTCTGTTGATTTAGAAATCCAAATAAATGAGAGATTTGGAAGTGTCAATTAAGCAATCTGTGGAATTCCTTTCACAAAGATTGCTTTGTTAGCCTCATTTTGTATTCACTATGTGAAATTAATTTGGGGGCAGGGGTAATGGGAAGGAATCATGCCAGTTACAAGGTCATTGCAAGGGAGGATTCAACTTGGACATTGTCACATGCAACACATGATAACTGGGTGTCTTCTTCACTTAAAAGTGCTATCAGGATTAAAATTAATCATCTGGGAACAGTCAAAATAGTAATGGCCCTCCTCTTTTAAAGAGTAAAGATGATTTTAAGCACATGGTGGAAAAAGAAAGAAAGAAAACGAAGAAAGATGAGATTTCTCAACTCTGCATTCAAGGGTATGGTTTAACTTCCAGGAAAGGAGCAGTTTGGTGGAAATAATTTGTCTGTAAGGTCTATAGAACATTCATGTGGAAATATCCACTAGCTATTATGGACCTGAGGTCCTGGAGAGATGTCTGGACTAGAGACCTATTTGAGAACCATTTGCATAAAAGGCAGAATTTTCTAATAAAACTTTTTGTGATGATAAAACTGTTCTATGTTTGCACTATCCAATATAGTAGTTACTGGCCACATGTGGTTATTGAGCATTTGAAATGTGGCTAGTGTGACTGAAGAGCTACATTTCTTATTTCATTTTCTTCTAATTAACTTAAATGGAAATGGCCACAGAGCTAGTGACTGCCCTGTTGGACAGCACACATACAGAGGAAAATTGAAGACTGACTGATGGAGGATGAGATTGCCCAGACAGACTGCAGACTGAGAAGGGCAAAAAGTCTAAAAGAGAACTGAGGGTAATAAACGAGCGTTTCAGGGATGGGAAGATAAATATGATTAGAAAGAGTCATCAAGCTAAAGTAAGAACCCAGTATATCAAAGGACAGTGGAGAATAGAGTCGCAAAATGGGAAAGTAAACAGCGTCAAATGCCGCTTAGGAGTCAAGTAGAATGAAGATTCTATAGGGGCAATGATTTATTCTTGCAACATTTATAAAATAGGCATTAAAAGATACCCAGAAGCATGTCGTCCTCAAAGGGACATAAAATACTTTGAAACTTACGGTTTGTTTTTTAAAAAGCGTCTAAGATTTTGTCTCTGAAAGTGAAAGTTCTCTTCTATTTGAGTTAGTCGGCATATGGTGTATTTTCAAACAGGTGTTTGAAAACAAGCAAGTTAATTCAGTCAATGCTTTGTCTGGTAACTGGATGCTAATGAGTACTTTTTTAAAGTAACCACTTGTTTGATCACATTTAACTATTTGGAGTCTTTTCAAAGCAATTTACGTGCTGTGTGGAGCTAGCTATAAACTTGTCTTGAGGATGGATGTGGAAACTGTATTCAGCAAAAAGAACAGAGTAATAACACGGACATTTTCTTGACCATCTATTGAAGTCACCAAGGCCTAGGCTGTGCATCTCTGAAAGGAAAGCGCTTTGAGATCAATGCCTATGGCTTTCAAGCATCGCTGGAACTCTCTTTGAGTTGTTCATCTGCCATTTCTTTCCTTGACTAGTTTGAACTCTTTACAATTTCACGTAAAATCCCCACGGTTCACTGACTTTTAAAGAGCAATATTTATTCCCCACCTCATTTTGTGACAACTCACACAATTGAAGCCACACAATTGAAATATCTTGTCTTGAGCTTGAGAGCTTTCAGTTGAGTAGAAAATAAGCCACATGGAACTATCCTCAAAAGCATTCAGATTAGCTCATTGTGGAACAGTCATTCAGAGGGAAATACAAATGCAGACGTTTTAATTCACTATCTAGTCGCTCCCAAGTGATATGCCCAGGGAGCTCTGTTTAGTAGACATAGCTCAAAAATCTGTTTTCTTATTTCCCAAGAGTATGTACCCCAATAGCCTCTCTATACCACGCATGGTCTTCCCTGGTGATTTACTCCAACTGTTGTCTGACCCTGACTAATTCGATCCCCTTTCTTACAAACACCAACTTCACAAAAGCACTGGGTTTTGACCATTTGAAGTGCCTCGTTCAGCAGAAATATTACCATGTCCTCTGCAGTGTACAAACCGGAGTAACATGTGTTAATCTTTCTGCAAAGCAGAGTCTCATATTTGAGGTGTTCCCCTGGGGCCTTCACAGAGAGAGGCTAGTGGATGTGAAGATTTAAAGATAAAAAGATATTCATTCTACAGGCGATGAAAGGATTGGACAGAAGGTCACACAAGCTACTACTGCTTCCCAACATGCAGTTACAAAGACAAAGAAACAGTAGTCTCTCAATAAAGGTTTCTCAAAGTTTCTCAGATGGAAAATATGTCTAAAATAATATCATCAAGCTCAAGTGCAACTGGTATGAATTTTCGTCAGTACATTTCAAGGCTAGTAACTTTTAGTTTTCTTTTTTTAAAATCAAATAAATCTAGTTTAGTACCCATCTGTTAAAATTGATAGAAAATTTAATCTCAGCAGTGTTTTGGGAGACTTCCCCCAACTTCAGATTATGCAGGAGACAGAAGGTCTATTGGTACATAAAATGTAATGATGAGCCTCTGTTCTCCAATGCATCATGGTCCTTGCTCAGACCAGCCTACTTCACTCAAACTCAGGTGGCTCTCTCTTCCTATCATGCCAAGCTTAAGCACAGAAACTTCAATGAGCACCCAAGCTAAAGCTATGAATGTCCATCCATACCACATAGCCATCTCCCCTTTGGATATTTGCACAGAAACAGGGAACATGTATCTTCTACTTCTTCATGAAATGTGCTACCAAAATTAAAACCTAACCCAATTTGGAATCCTTAGGCAAATCCACTGAGTATCCCAGGTTAAGCCATTCCTCACTTTTGATGTAGGCATCAGTTTCCATGTCCTAAAGTCCAGCATGATTTCTTGAAGTATCTAACATTGAAACATACAAATTCTTAACCAGGAGAAAAGGAGTTGGAAGGGCAGCTCAGCATTTGAAGCTCAACCATATCAAACTGGATGTTCTCTTTTTTAACAAATATTTTGTAATACTCAATTTACTACCATGAAAAGAAAGCCACGCAAAATGAAATCTGCATACTTACATAATTAAGGTAAAAATATAATACAATGCCAGAACTGTATCATAAAAGATAAGTTCAAGGAAAGAAATTAATAATGAGTGAACGCATTTTAGGTTAAGTAATAATGGGCTAGATGGATTTTTATGTGAGAAGAGCAAACAAAGAGAAAACCATTGTTGCAATGGCCATAATTATGGCCAAACAAATTACACACTTCAAGATGAGAAAAGGAACATGCATGTGATTCTTGCAAATGAGTTTGTCCCCATTTTTATGAATTATGATAGAGGACAAGATGGTATGAGTTATCATGAAAAACTCATCTTCTGATTTGAAATCCCATCACATGTTGAGGTATACATTATGGTCTTTAACACATAAATAAATCTTGGATAACATATCTTTCAATAGACAATGAGAGAATCAAGGATATATTAGAAAAGGAACCTAATAAGATAAGTTCTAGAATGGTTATAATAGACCTCAGAGGACAGGATCAGAATAAGATTGAAAACAAATAGGCAACCCAAAAAATTAAATGAAAATTTCCATATGAAATGTTTACAACTACTATATATAATTGACCTAATGATGTATTGCAATAATAGTAATAATATTCTTAAAACAACATTCATTGATGAAATTCAATGACATCACTGCAATTCATAATTTTGCAAATTTGATAATATTTTTACTTTTAGATCCATTGAATGGACTTCAAAGTAAAAATTTATTTTTATCAATTCTCAGATACAGGTGCTTCAAATAGGTCTAGCAGAACCCGTGTTAATGTTAAAGTTTGTGATATGGTTAACAACTCTTGACAAAATTCCAAACAAAACTAAGGACAGACTTTCCCTATTTTACACAGAATTTTGCATCTCCAAAAAATTTTAATGGTTATTAAAATGTGAAGCAAATCCTTTGGGTTTCTATGTAAAATTGAAGTTGTTTTCAAACTCAGCTAAGTATTAACAGTTTTTATACATACAATAATGCCTGCTGGGATATTCCAAAATAGTACAGAAAATAGTATGAGTCTTCTTTTTCCAAAGCCTGTTCCAGCATTGCAGAACATCTCGACTGTCTGGCCACTAGTCACTGAATGCTTGTAGTTCTCTGTAATCCCTGTGACAACCAAAAATAAAAATAAAAATCACTCCAAGATACTTCCAATGTGCTTCCTGTGTACGGGGGAGGGGGTGTTCTACTCCAGCTTAGAGCCAGCCTGGGTCACAAGACACAAGACTTGAGTGTAGAAGGAAATACTACCTTTTGATTTTTCAAATTTCTGACAACAAGAACAAAAAATTAGCATTTCAATAAACCATAGATATTCTCATTTCACAAGTTATGGAAATAATGAAAGAAATAATGGAAACCCCTAGACTTTATGCCAAGTTAAGCATATCCAGAAAGAAGTAAGCTTTCTTCTCCATTCCAGCTTATCTACCCATTCTTACATTTATACTGTGGACTCTGTCAGTACCTGAAGCTATGCTGCCACTGAAAGCATTGATTCAAATAGGTCTTTCTTGAACACTATCTCTAACGCTTCCAGCTAGCTTAAAGAATCCCAATTGTGTTAAATTAGCCCCTACTTATTGTGACATTCAGTCCATTCACTTCTCTACTTTCTCCCTATTGATCAGTCCTCGACCTCCTTCAGAGTCCTCTTTATCTAGCTTAGGTTCCGTGTTCCATCAATTAGTATTCCACCAATAATACTATTGCCATTATTCTAATCTTCTTATTCATCTGTCACTGTGCTTATTTGGCAAAACCCAAAAAGAGCTAAACTCAAATATCTACCCTTTCTCTCCCTGCAGTGAGAAATTCCAAGGCTGCAGGAGAAAATCCTAAAATACTGCAAGTTTGTTTTACAATAAATTCATGGTCACCAATCTTAAATATATCAATCCTCAACACTGCTAACACATTCCTATTATGCTCCTTTTCTCAACTGATGCTTCCACTCTTTCCAAGGTTTATGTCAAGCATAATCACCCTCTTCCAAAGCTCTGACTCCACCTCCCCATTTTTAGTGTGCAGAATGATCTTGTTGCTTCCTTCGCAAGGGAAATAGATGCAGACAAAAAGTCCTTCAATTTCTGCCTATTTCTTATTACAAACCCACCTATATCTGCTCCAGTCTTTTCCTTCCTCTTTCTCATTACAGTAGAGGTTCCCTTCTTTAGTTAGAAACAATTCATACAAATTTCTCTCCAAATATGTTTTCTCTGTTACTTGTTTGTACATTCTCATGTATATTTACTTTGTAACCCATTCCAATCTGTTTCAGGTTCTTACTTCTCCCCTCAAATCATTTTTGTCTATGTCATCAATGCCTAATTGATAAGTTCTGGCTACACCATATACTTTGGATGAGTTAACCTGCCTCCAAGATTTAGGTTGTCATTGATAAAAGTACAGAAATAATATTTGTTTGTTTTGTAGAGTTGCTGCAAAGATTAAATGATATGATATTAATGAAATCATTAGAAAGATACCTGAAACAGAGTACAAACTCCATGAACATTATCTCTTTCCAGTAGTAGTAGTAGCAGCATCAGCAGCAGCCGCAGTAGTAGTAATATTAGTAAATCCAGTAAGTGATCCTTCATTCTCCTGTGTGACTTCTCAGCATCCTTGACTCAGTTAACCATGCAAAATACTGGCTTTCTGCTCTGCAGATTTATGCGACTGGCTTTATAATGCCATGATATTCTCTATGCCTAAATGATACGTGCTGGTTTTGTCAGATGCATTCTTTCTATTTTATCTTTGTCCTCAGAGTGTTGTGGCAACACAGAGAGTGTCTTCAGCCCCTCTGAGAGAAAATTTCCACCAACTGTTTCAGTCTTTCTGGAAACCGGATGCCAAGCGGTGGCATATTTTTTGTTTGATGCTGTTGTACTCTGCATTCTCAACTCATCCTGAGTAACGCGGAGACTTCAGAGTTTAATCATTTGGTACAAAAGACATGTGAGCTGTAGATAATATATTGCAGCTCCTTAAGGGTAGAAACTATGACTCATTCATCTGTATACCCTATGGCATGGAACAGGATGCTTAACATATACTAGGTCTCAATAAATGTGCTTTGAATAGAACTAAAATTGGAAAGAACAGGCTGAATACTCAACTTGACATTCACTAAAGTACATTTTCATGCCTAAGATTTCAACTGATCTTTACAGGGCTTTCTCTTGCTGATTAAGCATCCTATTTGCTAAAATGCTGTCTTTCCTTTTCTTGGTAGCTAACATTGACAGTGTTTCCCATCAGTCCTCTTTACAGAGAATCTATCGCCTGAAATAATTAGTATACTCATCAGTCTTGTTTAGATATTGCCATCCCTACTTGGCAATTTCCATTTTAGAGAATCAGCAAAAGGCTTTAGATGCCATGACAGATTAAATGGATGTGAGGTTAGAAATTTCAAGATAGATCAAGTTCAGGCAGATAAAGGAACGTATTTTTCCTCTGAGTCAAAATGAGGCACACTGACACAACATACTGTACACAGTCTGAAATTGTCACATACAACACTTAGTTTTTCACTAAAGATGGCTTATACACTGAAAACACAGAGATACCTGAAACTTAACACTAATGCATTTGGTTTCTTAGTCTCAAAATTAGTATGGTCTTTGGAATAGTTTAATGTGAGTGTGTGAGCATGTGTATGTGTGTACATATAAATGTGTGTGTGTACAGAAAAAAAAAACCACATTTTTACGGAAGCAAGTTTTTTAATAAATAAAAGGGATTCACGGATGACCAACTAGGAAAAAAATTATGGATTTAGAGCCTTTTCTTATAACATGCATCAAGTTAAGTTAAAGCAAAAATAAAGTAGAACAAAATGAAGGTGGTTATTGATCCAATCTCTGGCTCTCAGAATGAAAAACCTCTTGTACACTTAAAAGCAGTGGAGGCTGGGTGCAGTGGCTCACACCTGTAATCCCAGCACATTGGGAGGCCGAAGCAGGCAGATCACCTGAGGTCAGGAGTTCGAGACCAGCCTAACCAACATGGAGAAAACCCGTCTCTAATAAAAATACAAAATTAGCCAGGCTTGGTGGCGCATGTAATCACGGCTACTCGGGAGGCTGAGGCAGGAGAATTGCTTGAACCTGGGAGGCGGAGGTTGCAGTGAGCCGAGATAGCGCCACTGCACTCCAGGCTGGGCAACAAGAGTAAAACTCCATCTCAAAAAAAAAAAAGAAGCAGTGAAAAAAATGACAAAGTTCACGGTTAGTAAATTTGACACCATAAGCATCTTATTTTATTATAAATTTTATTTTAGGTTCAGGGTTACCTGTGCAGGTTTGTTACATAGGTAAACTTTGAGTTGCCTATATAACATTTCATGTGCAGATTATTTTGTCACCCAGGTAATAAGTGTAGTACCCAATAGGTATTTTTTCTGATCTCCCTCATCCCACTCTTGACTGTTAAGTAGGCCTGGGTGTCTGTTATTCCCCTCTTTGTGTCCATGTGTTCTTGTTTAGCTCCCACTTATAAGGAAGAATATTTGGTTTTCTCTTCCTGCATTAGTTTGCTTAGGATGATGGCCTCCAGCTCCATCCATATGGCTGCAATGGACATGATCTCATTTTTTTATGGTTGCATAGTATTCCATAATGTATATGTATCACATTTTCTTTGTTCTACCATCGATGGGCATTTAGGTTTATTTCATGGTTTTGCTATTGTGAATAGTGCTGCAATGAACAAAGACATGCATGTGTCTTTATGGTACAGTGATTTATATTCCCCTGGGTGTATAACCAATAAGGGATTGCTGGGTCAAATGGTAATTCTGTTTCAATTCTTTAAGGAAGAGCCACACTACTTTCCACAATGGCTAAACCAATTTACATTCCCACCAGCAGTGTGTAAGTGTTCTCTTTTCTATGCAGCCTTGCCAGCAGCTGCTGTTTTTTGCCTTTTTGGTAATAGCCATCCGGACTGGTGTAAAATGGTATCTCATTGTAGTTTTGATTTGCGTTTCTTTAAATGATATGATTTGGATCTCTGTCCCCACCAAACCTCATGTCAAATTGTAATCCCCAATATTGAAGGTGGGGCCTGGTGAGAAATGATTGGAACATGGAGAAACATTTGTCTTGAATGGTTTAGTACCAGCCTCTTGATACTGCCCTCATGATGGTGAGTGATTTATTGCGAGATCTGGGTATTTAAAAGGATGTGGTACTTCCCCTCTCCCGCTACCTTTTGCTCCTGCTATTATTACCATGTGAATTTTCTGCTCCCACTTTGCCTTCCATCATAAGTAAAAGCTCTCTGAGGCCTCCCCAGAAGCAGAGGCCACCATGCTTTATGTACAGCCTGCAGAACCATGAGCCAATTAAACCATTTTTCTTTATGAACTACCCAGTCTCAGGTAACTCTTTACAGCAATGTGAGAATGATGTAATACACTAGTGATTAGTGGTGTTGACCATTTTTTCATATGCTTGTAGGCCTCCTGTACGTCTTGTTTTTGAAAAGTCTCTATGTAATTTTCCCACTTTTTAATGAGGTTGTTTGTTTTTTGCCTGTAAATTTACGTTCCTTATAGATTCTGGATATTAGACCTCTGTTAGATGTATAATTTGCAAATATGTCTTCCCATTCTATAAGTTGTCAGTTTGCTCTGGTGTCAGTTTCTTTTGCTGTACAGAAGCTCTTTAATTAGGTCACACTGGTCAATTTTTGTTTTCGCTGCAATTGGTTTTGGTGTTTTCATCATGAAATCTTGGCCAGATCCTATGTCCAGAATAGTATTGCCTAGATTATCTTCCAGGGATTTTATAGTTTTGGGTTTTACAGTTAAGTCTTTAATCTATCTTGAGTTGATTTGTGTGTATATCATAAGGAAGAGGTCAAGTTTCAGTCTTCTGCATATGACTGGTCTGTCATCTTAGCACCATTTATTGAATAGGGAGTCCTTTCCCTATTGCTTATTTTTGCCAGCTTTGTTGAAGACTAGATGGCTGTAGATGTGTAGCATTTCTTCTAGGCTCTCTATTCTGTTTCATAGGTCTATGTGTCTGTTTTTGTACCAGTACCATACTGCTTTTGTTACTGTAGCCTTGTAATAGAACTTGGAGTTGGGTAACATGATGCCTCCAGCTTTGTTCTTTTTGCTTAGGATTGCCTTGGCTATTCGGGATTTTTTTCTGGCTCTACATACATTTTAAAACAGGTTTATCTAATTCTATGAAGAATGTCATTGGCGGTTTGATAGAAATAACATTGAATGTGTAAATTGCCTTGTGCAGTATAGCCATTTTAACAACATCAATTCTTCTTATCCATGAAGATGAAATGTTTTTCCATTTGTTTGTGTCATCTCTGATTTCGTGGAGCACTGTTTTCTTCCCCTCTCTGGTTAGCTGTGTTCCTAGATACTTTATTTGTTTTATGGCAATTGTAAATGGGATTGCATTTCTGACTGTGCTCTCAGTTTGGATGTTGTTGGTATATAGGAATGCTACTGACTTTTCTGCATTGATTTTACATCCTGATACTTGGCTGAAGTTTTTTTTTTTATTGGATCAAGGAGCTTTTAGGCAGACTTAGGGATTTTCTAGATATAGAATAATGTCGTCTCAAACAGGGGTATTTTAACTTCCTCTCTTCCTATTTGGATTCTTTTCATCTCTTTCTCTTCCCTGATTGTCCTGGCTAGGACTTCCAGTATTATGTTGAATAGGAATGGCGACAGACAGCATCATTGTCTTGTTCCAGTTTTTAAGGGGAATTCTTCCAGCTTTTGGCCACTCAGTATGTTAGTGGTGGATTTGTCATAGATGGTTCGCATTATTTTGAAGTATGTTCCTTCAACACTTAGTATATTGAGGTTTTTTAAACATGATGTCATGTTGAATTTTATCGAAAGTATTTTCAGCATCTTTTGACATAATCATGTGGTTTTTGGTTTTAGTTCAGTTTATGTGGTGAAACACATGTATTGGTTTGCCTATGTTGAACCAGCCTTGCATCCCAGGGATAATGTCTACTTGATTATGGTGGATTAACTTTTCGATGTGCTGCTGGATTCAGTTTGCTAGATTTTTTTTGAGGATTTTGTCACTACGTTTTTGAGGATGTTCATCAAGGATATTGGCCCGAAATTTTCTGTTTTGTGGTGTGTCTGCCAAGTTTCAGTATCAGGATATTGCAGGTCTCATAGAATGAGTTGATGAGGACACCCTCCTCCTCAAGTTTTTGGAATAGTTGCAGTAGGAAATGTATCAGCTCTCCTTCACGTATCTGTTAGAATTTGGCTGCTAATCCCTCTGGTCCTGGGCTTTTATTTGGTTGGTAGGCTTTTTATTACTAATTCAATTTTAGAATTAAAATGTCTGTTGAAGCATTCAATTTCTTCTGGCTCAGCCTTGCAAGGTTGTATGTGGAGTTGATTCATTTACTCAAGATTTTCTAGGTTATGTACACAGAGATGTTCATAGCAGTCTCTGAGGGATTTTTGTATTTCTGTGAGGTCAGTTTTAATGTCCCCTTTGCCATTTCTGATTGTGTTTATTTGAGTCTTCTCCCTTTTTTCTTTCATTATTCTAGCTAGTGGTGTATCTATCTTATTAATTTTTTCAAAGAACTAACTTCTGGATTCATTGATATTTTGCAAGGTTTTTCATGTCTCAATTTTCTTCATTTCAGCTTTGATTTTGGTTACTTCTTATCTTCTGCTAGCCTTAGAATTGGTTTGCTCTTGCATCTCTAGTTTCTCCAGTTAGGTCATTAATTTGAGAATTTTTTAACTTTTTGATGTGGGTAATTAGGGCTATAAACTTCTCTCTTAACACTGCCTTAGCTGTGTTCCAGAAATTCTAGTATATTACATTGTTTTTCTCAATAGTTTTAAAGAAATTCTTGATTTCTGCCTTAATTTCAGTATCTACCCAAAAGTCACTCAGAAGCAGGTTATTTAATTTTTATGTAATTGTATGGTTTTAGGAGATTTTCTTAGTGTTGATTTCTACTTTTACAGCACTGTGGTCCGAGATTGTGGCTGGTATGATTTCTGCTTTTTTGACTTTGCTGAGGATTGTTTTATGTCTGATTATGTGGTCGATTTTAGAGTATGTGCCATGTGGCAATGAGAAGAATGTCTATTCTGTTGTTTGGAAGTTGAGAGTTCTATAGAGGTCCGTTAGGTCTATTTGGTTGAGTATAACCACATTTTTAAATGAAATATTATATGATAATCCAATAATATAAACCAGATAAAAATGGAGCTGGGCTTATTGAAAAAGCAAGCAACATGCCGTTCCATTAGCTTAGCCTTCTTCTTTTTCACCCCACAGTGGTCCCTGAATCAGATTTCCAAAAGTCCAGGACTTTGCAGGCATAGTTTGAAAGCCATTGACCTAGGGTATGGACTGTGAGAAGTCTGAGGTAGAATTTTTTCCCACTGAACTCTTTCATTGAAAGCATTAAGGAATTCCAAATACAATGATGCAAGATGCTCCATCTATTTATGGCTTCGTTTCTTACCACTTGCTGCCGCCACTCAGCAAAAACGCCGGGGAGGCGGAAGCTTGGCATTGGTATGTAGATAGAGGAAAAGAATGTACCTTCCAAGAAATCAGTGAATGGGTGTGAGGGGGGAAACGGAAACGAAATAAAAGGGTATGTTTTAAAAACTAAGGCAAGTTGTTGATTTTTTTTTTTAAAGAAGATGGGATGGTCAAGAGGGTAAATATTGATGACAGTCTGATGGGATACCAGTTGATTTGTGTTTGGCTGAGGTGTGAAGAAGAGGGGAAGAACTGGAAGCAGTGAGTATAAGCAACCTATCTATAAGTCTGGCTGTACAGGGAAGAAGAGTGGGCATTAAGTGGATATTTATTTTTCTTTCAATGAAAAAGAACTAAGCGTGTATAAAAGCTGAGGCAAATCACTTATTTGAGAGATAAAGGTTGAAAATAATAAAGAGAAGGAGCAAACAATAATTAAAGTTTCCTGAATACAAAGGTCTTGAAAGAGTGGGAGATTATGCTGCCTGAAGCTTGAGTTGGGTGTCTGGCCTCAGCGTGAAGGATATGCAGGTCCTATATTATGACAAAAATGAAGGAAGATAAAAATGAGTAGAGTTCAGGTACAGGCAGACATGCATATGATAGGGGGACACAGAAGTTCCCTTCTGTAACTTTCTTTTCCTTGGTAAAACAGGGAAAAAAAAAGTTCATCTACAAAACGTGATATAAGGCAGGGTTCAGATGTGAAAAAAAGTTTTGAAGTAGCCTTTGTGGATATAGAGAAATCAGATTGACCATACAAATATGATATGTTTTTCATGAAGAATCGAGGGCCCCATTGAAGTTCATAATCATGAATTCATATTTAAGTCGTCTGCTCTGTTGAATCATAATTTTTAGAGAATTCAGCTGACTATCAGCACAGAGAAGTTAGCCAGTCGGATTAATGTGTGAGGTTGGGTTTTTGCAAAATATTGAGTTTTCCTTGGCAATGAAAAGACAAATAATGTAAGGCTTTTGGGGCATTGACAAAGATGTTATTGAAATGGTTAACTATGGAAATAGACTGGTTAAAAGGGGAAGTTGATAAGGGAGTATTGATTGATGAGAAGAAAATAGAGGGTAAGTACTTTGGGTAGCCTCAAGAGATTAAATAACAGTCATGCTACTAGTTGAACTATAAAACTGAAAGGACAGGTAGTTGTGCTAATAGAATGGGCTACTGGAATGAGAGATTTTGGAAGTGCAGCAGTTATGAATAATGATCAGGTCCAGGGTGTAGCTGTGGGAGGGCTAACTGAAAAAGCCCGGACATGAGGGTCATTGGAACTAGGAGGCCAGGATATGTAGATTGGGCCATCCACATAGGCACTGACGTCATCTTAGGATAATGGAGGGACTTTGGGTAGAGAGGAAAACTGTGAACCATGAGCCAAAGTCATGGATGAATGAGTAGGGTAGTTGATAGAAATTTGGAGAGGGAAATAATTTTAAAGCTGGATGATAGACCTTTCAAAATAGCACAGGGATTTACCCACAGCATAGAGGAATAATATTCTACAAGAGGCTATGGAAAGCAGTAGTGACATTGTCACTACTTTCAGGTCCACTACTTGAGCAGTGATATAGCAAGAGTAATTGATGTTCAGGAGGCAGTGTAATCTGTTTGCACTTTTTCTCCTTATTCCATACTAGGATTTTTCCTAGAAAATAATAAATTCATAGTGAAACCCGAGTATGTTTATTCCATTTTTTGAAAACTCAGTGATTATAACTGAATACAAAATCGTAAGAAACGTTTTTTTGACCTATGCCATTTTGGCATCCCATAAACTGTATTTGGGAGCACATGTAGTTCCCTTTACTCTGCCACTTCATGTAAGAAGTCCTCAGGGAAAGAAGTGTCCTTTTCTTTTTTTTTTTTTTTTTTTTGAGACGGAGTCTCGCTCTGTCGCCCAGGCTGGAGTGCAGTGGCCAGATCTCAGCTCACTGCAAGCTCCGCCTCCCGGGTTCACGCCATTCTCCTGCCTCAGCCTCCCGAGTAGCTGGGACTACAGGCACCCGCCACCTCGCCCGGCTAGTTTTTTGTATTTTTTGGTAGAGACGGGGTTTCACCAGGTTAGCCAGGATGGTCTCGATCTCCTGACCTCGTGATCCGCCCGTCTCGGCCTCCCAAAGTGCTGGGATTACAGGCTTGAGCCACCGCGCCCGGCCAGAAGTGTCCTTTTCAATTAAACAAGGAGGTGGAGAAAATGATAAGAAAGAAGCTGAAGCTGGCTCATTATGAAAAAGCAAAAAATTTGAACATCATCTGTCACTCTCAGTGAACTCCAACATCAAATAAAGCATCAAGTTCTTTCAAATGTATCACCTAAATATATCTTTGAACAGTACACTTCTGATCACCCTTACTGCTACCACCCTGCTTCAAGCCACCCTCCTCTTTCATCTGGTCTATTGCAATAATTTTCTCATTAGCTTCTCTGTTTCCTTTCTAGTTCACCTCCAATCCACTTTCCATTCTGCAGCCAGAGAGATCCTTCTGAAACAAAAGTAGGTCAGGTTGCTTCTCTCTCCTCAAATGATTCAAAATGAAAGGCCTTGCCCCAGTACTCCTTCACATACATGTACATCTCATGATCCAACTGTAATGAACTACTTGACCAAACTTGCTGAACTTTTCTTATACTTGTGATTATGTTCCTCTCTTTGCTTGGAAGGCCTCTCTATAGTCCTTTCCTTCTGTGCTTGGCTACCTCCTGTTCTCCTTAAAGATTCAGCCCTGGGTAGTCTCTACTTCAGGATGTTCTCCCTAACATGTTTACCCCAAAGGCAAAGTTAGAAGTTCTCATCCATTGTGCATTAATAGAGCCATGGGATTCCCTCTACCATAACACTTATTAAAGTATATAATAGCCACCTATTTGCTTGCCTGTCTACCCAACATGCACAGAAGTTTCCAAATTGTAGACACTTAACTATTGATTATATAGGAATGAGCTTGGAGAGAAGAGTCTACCAGTTTTGGACTCGAGTTGGCTAACTTTATTCTTTTCTCAGAAGAAATGGGGTGCTATGGTCTTTCCAATAGATGATTGTTCAATCATTGTATTGCCCTCCATAGTACTCTTTGTCTCTCATACAATATCTTTACTTTGTGCAAATGACAGCCACCGAGCACACAGTCTGTCCTATAATAGCTTTTAGCAAAATGCAATTTTCACGAGATGATAAGAGACTTAGCGAACTTACTATGCTACAACAGTATAAAGTCAGCATTTACTATACAAAGAATGTCCTGAGGAACACACACACATTTTCAGGAATAAGATTGGTTATGAAAGCCATTGATACATTTCAAATTCCCATTTATTTGATGTTTAAAATGTTTTTAATTTGAACCCAATTTAGACATAGAGAAAAGTATAAAAATTTATAGAGTTCCTTCATGTCTCTCACCCAACTTCCCCTAATGTTAACCTGTTATATAGCCATAGTACAATGATCAAAACTAAGAAATTTACATTGTTTAATTTGGAAATTGTATTGTGACTTAGCTATCTTATCATCAGACGCTTTCATTCTATTGATGGGAAGGTGAGTTTTGCAGCTGTAGTTGCAGAAAGAGAGAACTGGAGTAGGTGACTCTGCAGGGAAGTTCTACCCTGTCTACATTCAAAGGGATCACACATTGAACTAGAGTGCACTTGCCTCCAAAAGGAACAACAATATCACTTTCTGAAAGCAAACTAACCTCTTATCTAAAAAGGAGAGAGATTTGGCTGAAAGAATGCTGGACTAGGGCACAGGGGGCCTGGGTTGAAGGCTCAATTCTACCACCAGTTAATTCTGTGAGACTGTGCAGATCTCAGCATTTCCAGCATCTTCACTGAGCTCACTGACTTCTAAGATCTCTCCTAACTCCAAAGTTTAATAACAGAGTATGATGTAGTTGAAAGAGCAAGATTTAAAGGCAGTATCACATTAACATTTAAGAAGCCATACACTTGACTATACTGAACAATAAAGTGAGGAGATTACCTGTGTATCTAACTGGAAGAGAATTGCCAAGGGGAATAATTGTATTTACTTTATGCCACTGAAATACTGTACTTCATGGTTCTCTGTTGTCTTTCCTCAATATTAACTTCTGCTTTAATCTTTGCCTGGTACAGGAAAAGAAGCCCAAATATCCAGTTAGGATGCAGATGAAATGATATATGGAGCTCAATTTGGAAGAAAAGAACCAGTGGGGAAACAATCTTTGATGTTTGCAATAAAAGCAAACCGAGTTCAGAAATAAAAAGGAAATATAGGACAGCTTATAAAAGTAATCACTGCTTTACCTCATCCACTTTCATTCTCTAAAACAAACCTAATCTGCAAATGCTATGTGGAGCACTCCATCATTGAAGAGAGAGGAGTAGGTATAATGGGGTCAGAGAAATAGACAGTGAAGGGGGCAGAAGGACAGAGGATATTAGTTAAACTCCATTCAGTACACAGTATAGGTGAAAGCACTATGCTGAAAACAATAGCGTCTAAGTGAACAAAAATAAGGCAAAAAACCAGCACATAATGACAACATTTATTCAGAGAGTTTTCTCCTATAGGCTGCTGGCAGTCCTCAACATCAACTGTTTGCAGAAGAGCAGTATGTTAGTTTGCAATGGCTGCTATAATAAAGTTCCTCTAATTAGGTGACTTAAAACAACAGAAATACATTGTGTCGCAGTTCTGGGGTAAAGAAGTCTAGAATCAAGGTATCACCAGGACCACACTCTCTCTGAAGTCTCAAGGGTGGAATCTGTTCTGTGTCTTTCTCCTAGGTTCTCGTGTTGTCAGCAGTCCTGGACATTCCTTGACTTGTAGATGCAAGGCTCCAGTCTCTGCCTCGGTAGTCACATGCTTTCCCTGTGTATTCCTTCTCCTCTTCTTATAACAGATGTCAGTCTTGCTGGATTAGGACCCACTGAAGTTGAGTATAATCTCACCTTGAGTTTATTACAAAGACCCTATTTCCTAATAATGTCACATTAACAGATACTGCAGATTAGAACTTCAACACCTCTTTTTGAGGAACAAAATTCAACCTACAACAAAGAGTTTCCCAATTTTCAAGTATGAAAACCCTTTATCAATGCCCTCCCACAATGTAACTGACCTCAATCCACATAAATGGAGTTACAATATTAGAATCTGTTGATTGAGAAAAAAAGGTATTGAGACCAGGCGCTGTGGCTCATGCCTGTAATCCCAACACTTTGGGAGGCAGAGGCGGGCGGATCACCTGAGGTCAGGAGTTTAAGAACAGCCTGGCCAATATGGCAAAACCCTGTCTCTACTAAAAATACAAAAATTAGCTGGGCATGGTGGTGTGCGCCTGTAATCCCAGCTACCCAGGAGGCTGAGGCAGGAGACTCACTGGAACCCAGGGGGTTGTAGTGAGCCAAGATTGTGCCATTGCACTCCAGAGCAAGACTCCATCAAAAAAAAAAAAAAAAAAAAGCATTGATTTTTATGAACTTTTTCTAAGTACTGTAATGCTTTCAAATACATTTGTATTTTATCATTTTTTAAAATTAATAGTGGCACCCATCCACATTTGGAGACCAGTCATACATAGAGGTACAAGATAGTCATAGTCAACCACATGATGGCTTGAAAACTAATGCTTTTGAGTCTTGACTTAGTTCCAAAGACAACACATGACCATGTGTAGGTTCCTTCACTATTTTTTTTATGGGTCTTAGTTTCATCTATGCCTGAGAAAGGGTTGTATTAGTTGACCTTTAAAATTTCACCCCTGACATTCTCATAAGTTTACATGAGAAAAAACATTTTAGGCAAGAATATTTCAGAAGTTGTGTTTTTGCTAGATAAGTTAATGTCTAATTTCACAATCGAATTTCACCCCTGCTAAGATGATGTGTCAGATTTTGGTATTTGCCAATGTTCTTACAGAGCAGTTTAAGATAATTCAATCAGGTAAATAGTTAAGCGCAGTAAATGCTTCATATTTTTTTAAAGTTGTCCAACTGAAAAGTTACAAACTCAGTTTGTCCATAATTGATTTATCAATAACAAGGACAGACCTAGCAAGGAATAAATACTTAATAAATCTCCAACTTATCATTCTTTCTACAGTTACAGTCTTATAACTAGTTGCTGCTTGAACTGAAAACTTCCTGATTACACACCAGGAGTGCACATTACTAAAATAGAGGGATTTTTCATTTCCACAAATTGTTACAAATGTGTGTGTTTTACATTCCTCACCAGAAATTTAAGCTCACCCAAAGTTTTCATATTCTGCAGGCTCTAATTAAGATGGAATATATCTTTAAACAATAAACTTCATGGCATAAAACTTTAGAGAAGCTACTAAAAGACACCATTTTTCTTTTCTTTTCTTTCTTTTTTCTTTTTTTTTTTCTTTCGTGACAGAATCTCGCTCTGTTGCCAGGCTGGAATGCAATGGCGCGATCTCGGCTCACTGCAAGCTCTGTCTCCCAGGTTCAAGCGATTCTCCTGCCTCAGTGTCCCGAGTAGCTGGGACTACAGGCACCTGCCACCATGCCAGCTAATTTTTGTATTTTCAGTAGAGGTGGGGTTTCACCATGTTGGCCAGGATGGTCTCAATCTCTTGACCTCATGATCCGCCCACCTCAGCCTCCCAAAGTGCTGGGATTACCAGCATGAGCCACTACGCCTGGTCAATTCACCATTTTTCAAAGGTACTGTTGGTATTGGAGATATATATCTGGCTGGGGATATATATTCCTGGGATCATCACTGAGTCCCTCTTCTCCCCTCCACCTACCTCATCTAATCAATACCAACAGATTCTACTTCTTAGTTATTTCCCAAATTCACCCAGTCTGGTACACATCATTGCCATAATGATGTTCAGGCCATTATCATTCCTCATTTAGATTAATGCAAGGCACTGGAACTTCTATTTGGTGTTCCTGATATTTGTTGTTGTTGTTGATACTTCATGGTTGTCCATATTTCTGGGGTACATGTGATATTTGATACATGCAAAGACTGTGTAATGATCAAATCAGGGTAACTGGGATATCATCATGACACCCACTATCACCTCCTACAATCCATTCTCCATACATTAACCTAAATCATCTTCTTAAAATATAAATCTGATGATGCTATTCCCGTTCAATGGTTTTTTCATTACTGTTAGTAAAGTCTGAGTTCTTCTGCCATACATACAATATTCTATATTATTTGGCCCATGCCCCCGGCTTCAGTTTCATTTTCTGATCTGCTCCACTCCCGTCATGGCATTCAATATTCCAGTTGCATTGAATTCCTTACAATCTACTAAGTAGGCCCTTTTTCTCTCTTCCCTCCAAGTCTGTTTTTATGAGCCTTGCTCTGGCCAGAATGTCCTTCTGTCCTCCTTCCCATTCTTTATCAAGTTCCTCTCAGCCTTGAAGACTAGGCTAAAGCATTCCTTCTTGACAGGCTTTCCTGAACTACCCAGCCATCCTGTGTGCCCCCTTTCCCCAAACATTGAGAATGCCCATACCATGACACCGATTGTAAGTACAAGATTCTGTTGCTCTCATCACCTTTCTATACCTCCTGAAAAGGAGAGAATACTTACCCGAATAGGTTAATTTCCATGATATCTGTTTGTCCAGGTTTACCATTTGATGGGATCACTGGGCATTGAAAGATGATACTCACATGCACAGCTCTCTCTTCTGATTCCTGTCTCTTGCAACAGGATGAGTCAGAAAACAGGCCTCCACTTTGATTTTTTTTTTTTTTTTTTGATGCTTTCTTCTCACTATATAAGAAAGCCTAAGGGTAGGTTAAACATCATGTTCCCTCTTCCTCTTCTTCTAGCTGCTTTGGTTTCTTCTGGACTGTGACCTTCACAATTGTTTTTTACCTTTTTTTTCCTCCCCGTAGGTAAGCCAGAAAGGCTAGAGGTAGCTAGGGTCAAGTAAATGTGCTTTCACAGAACTAAAATTCTGGCAAAGTCTTTCCCTTGAAGAGTAAACCTATTGACACAGAATATTCTGGGATTACTTCACAAAGGTTATCTTTCTCTCTCCCTGCCAGAATCAGGAGGAGGCAATTGTTGGCTCTTATTTGTGATAATCTGATGGGGGTCCCCCAAAAAAGGATGGGGCTCCACTTAAAAATGCCACCCTATCAGTTCTCACCCTCAAACCAGACCACACTTAACTTCCAAAATTCTTCATAGTTGTCAGGTGTGTTTCTACCAGCATATGGTTTTTGTGGCTTCTACTTAAGGCAATAAGATATTGGCTAGAATTCATTATATTTGCCTGCCTCTGCAGATTTCAGGATGGTATTTGCTCTGTAACCTCAATTATCTGATTGATCCAAGAAAAGGTGATTTTCAGTATATTCAGATGTATTTTTACTACGATGACAGGAATGATAATTTCCAAGTTCTTTACATGTCATATCTACTTTTGTTCATCTATAGCACTTATCACCTGCAGACACACTGTGTCATTTATTTATTTATGTTTATTACCTGTTCCTCATGCTAAACACAATTGCTGTGGAGGCCAATTAGTGTATGTTTACTGTCCTAAACAAGAACCCAGAACAGGGCCTTACCTCTTTATATCTGTGTTTCAATTAACATAAGGCAATAATTATTCATTTATAATGTGTTCTGTTGGGGGTGAATGATGGGCCCTGAAGAAAAGTAATATTGGTCCTGGCACGGTGGCTCATGCCTGTAATCCCAGCAATTTGGGTGGATCACTTGAGGTCAGGAGTTTGAGAGCAGCCTGGCCAACATGGCTAAACCCTATCTCTACTAAAATACAAGAAAAGAAAATTAACTGGGTGTGGTGGTGCACACCTGTAATTCCAGCTACTTTGGGAGACTGAGGCACAAGAATGGTTGAATCTGGGATGCAGAAGTTGTAAGCTGAGACTGAGCCACTGCACTCTAGCCTGGGTGATGAAGTGAGACTGTCAAAAAAAAAAAAAAAAAAAAGAAGAAGAAGAAAGAAGAAAGGAGGAAGGAAAGAAAGAAAAAACAGAAAATTAATATTGAGGTTCGGTCAGGTTAATGATTTAAGAACCACTATAGGCTATATCACAGGCCATAAAACATACCTTAACTAATGCTAAAGAACAGAAATCGTACAAAATATGTTATCAGATAACAATGGAATTTAACCAGATATCAATACCAGAAAAATAGATGGAAAATCTTTATACATTTGAAAAGTAACATTTTTCTAAATGATATATGCATCAAAGAAGAAGTCTCAAGAGAAATTAAAATTATTTGAACTAAATGAAAATGTAACTGCAACTTTAGGAAATGTAGTGGATGCAGTGAAAGCTGTCCTCAGAGGGAGACTTGCAGCATTGAATACATGTATTAGAAAATAAGAAATCTAAAATCAGCAAAGAAAGAAGAGCAATTTTAGCCTCAAGCAAGCAGAATAAAAGAAATGACCCAAATTAGAGAAGAAATCAATAAAACAGAAAACAGAAATCAATAATTAAAATCAACAAAACCCAAAGCTGGTTCTTTATAAAGATCAATTCAACAAATAACACCGTAACCAGGCTAACCAACAAAAGGTGAGAGAAAAGCTGGGCGCAGTGGCTCACGCCTGTAATCCCAACACTTTGGGAGGCTGAGGCGAGTGGATCACTTGAGGTCAGGAGTTCAAGTACAGCCTGGCCAGCATAGCAAAACTCCGTCTCTACTGAAAATACAAAAAACTTAGCCGGGTGTGGTGGTGCGCTCCTATAGTCCCAGCTACTTGGGAGGCTGAGGCACCAGCATCGCTTGAACCCGGGAGGTGAAGGTTGCAGTGAGCTGAGATCGTGCCACTGCACTCCAGCCTGGGTCGACAGAGTGAGATTCTGTCTCAAAATAAAAAAGAGAGAGAGAAGAGACAAGTTACTAGTATTATAAATGAAAGAGGCATCATTACTACTGATCCCATCATAGTACAAACAATTCCATTCCCACACATTTAATACACATATGAAATAGACAAATTCTTTGAAATACATAAACTATCAAAATCCATAAAAAAGACACAGAAAATCTGACTAGGTCTGTATCTATAAAAGTAACTGAGTCAATAATTAATAAACTTCCAAAAAACAAAGCTCCAGACCCAGATGTTCTCACTGGTGAAGTCTACCAAACATTTAAGCAAAAAACTAACTAAATAAATGAGAAAAAAAGTTCAGTATTTCTTCCAAAAAATAGAATCAGAGATAAAAATTACTAATTCATTTTATGCAGCATTTCACTAATACCAAATTCATATAAAGATATTGCAAAAAAGAAAAACGATGGACAAATACTTCTCATAAGCATAGATGTAAATATTCTCAAAAAATCATCAGATTGAATCCAATGCTATATAAAAATAATTATATATTATGAGAAGTTGGGATTTATTCCAGGTAAGCAAAATTGGTTCAACATGTGAAAATCAATTAACATGATCCGCTGTATCAATAAACTTAAAAATAAAACCATATGGTCATTCAGTTGTAACCTAAGCAGCATTTGAGAAGAATCTATCACACATTCAACATAAAAACTCTCGGCAAACTGTAAACAGAGGAGATTTTCCTTAACATGATAAAGAACCATGAAAGCCTAAAGTTAACATTATACTTAATGGTAAGAAATTGGACGCTATTTCCTGAAGATTGGGAACAAGGCAAGAATGTTCCTTCGCACCACTCCTATTGAAAATCATACTGGAAGTATCAGTGAGTGCAATAATACAAGGAAAAGAAACAAAATGTATATAGTGTGGGAATGCATTCGCAGATAACATAATTGTCCCTGTAGAAAATTCCAAAAATCAACAAAAACTCCTGCAACTAATAACTAAACATAAGAAAGTCACAGATATAATATTAATATACAAATATATACTGTTTTCCTGTATATCACCCCCAAATATACAGAATTTGAAATTAAAATGCAGTATCATTTACATTAGCATCAAAAAATGAAATACTTAGGTATAAATCTAACAAAATATATTCCGTATCTATATGGTGAAAACTATGAGAGTCTGATGAAAGAAATGAAATATCTAAATACATGGAGAGATAGTCTGTGCCCTTGGATTGCAGGACTCCATATGGTCAATATGCCAATTATTCCCAGCTTGATTTATGTAGATTCAATGCAATATCAATCAAATGTATGGCAAGCTATTTTGTGGGAAGAGAGAAACTGATTCTGAAATTTATATGGAAAGGAAAAAGACCCAGAAAAGACAAGAAACACTGAATTTGAACAACCAACTTGGCAGACTGACACTAACCAACTTCATGACTTACTATAAAGATACAATAAACAAGGCAAAGTGGTATTGCCAAAACAATACATAGATGAAGAGAACAGAATAAACAGTGCAGGAATGGACTCACTCAAATATAGCTAACTGATCTTTGACAAAAGAATAGAGGAAAGTAAACAGTAAAAATACTCTTTAAATAAATTGTACACCCATATGTGAAAAATAAATAAACCTAGACACAGTCTATGAAGCTTTTGCAAAAATTGATTCATAATGTATTGCTCACATAGATACAAAATGGAAACAATAAAATTTCTGTAAGAAAACATAGGGGGAAAATGTAGGTTACTTTAGGTTTGGCACTGACTTTTTATATCCGACACAAAAAGGACAATCCATGAAAAAAAAAACAACAGTAAGTTGAGCTTTATTAAAGCTTAAAACCTCTTCTTTGCAAAAGCTGCTTTTAAGAGAATGGAAAGGCAAGGAACAACTGGTAGAATATACTTGCAAAACACACATTTAATAAACATTTTGAATCCAAAATATACAAAGAACTCTTAAAACTCAATAAGATAGATAAAAAACTAATTTAAAAATGAGCAAGACTTCTGAACACAAACCCTCAGATATACAGATAGCAAATAATCATATAAAAATGCTCAATGTCATTTTCCATTAGGTAATTGTAAACTAAAGCAAGAATAATTATCATCACATCCTTATCAGCATAAATAAACAAAATATTAATAGTTAAAAAAAAAAGCCACTGGAACTCTCGCTCATTACTGTTGGTAAAGCAAAATGGTTTAGCAATGTTGGATAAAATCTGGCAGTTTCTTACAAAGCTAAACATAGACTTACCACAAAAATCACACTCCTATGTATTCAACCAGCTAATTTTAAAACTTACACCCATGCCAAAAATTGCACGCAAGTGTTTATAATGGCTTTATTTGTAGTCACCAAAATGTGAACACAACTAAGGTGCTCTACAATAGGTAAATGGTTAAACATTTGTAGTACATCCATACAATGGAATACTATTTAGTATTACAAAATGAGCTATCAAACCACAAAAAGACATGGATGAATTGCAAATCTCTATTGCTAAGTTAAAGAAACCTATCTGAAAAAGCTTCACGCTGTATAATTCCAAATATATGGCATTCTGTAAAGGGGAAAACTCTAGGACAAAAGGTTGAGCTGCTGTCAGAACCCAGAGGTGGGGAAGAGAGGATTAGACAGAAGAAGCATAGGGAATTTTTAGGGAGGTGAACTTTTGATTTAATACTGTACTGGTGGATACATGACATTATGCATTTGTCAAAACCCATACAAGTTTACAGTACAAAGAATTATTCTTAATGTATGCAAGTTTTAAAAAAAGTAAGTGGTCGGGTGTCCCAGGATGGAATGCAGAATGTGAGAGGAGAATTTCATTGCATTACAAACGTATGAAATAACCTCACTGAAATGAGTAGAGGAAGTAGGCATGTTGACCTAATTAACTTTGAAAATGAGTGTGGTCTTGAATACCAAAGCCAAATTAAACTACACATAAACACTGTACTCTAATTGATAAGATTGTTTCCAACAGAGGTATGGATTAACAATTCTGAAAACACTATAAGTGAATACTGAAATTGAGCAATTAAATAAATAGATGGCAGATGATGGGTGCCAGGTTTCTCAGTGTTGCAGTAGGAACATGAAGATAAGCAAGAGGAAGACCTAGAATGAATATGTGGTAGTAGATTACAATTGAAAACATCAGTGTGAACTCATGTTTAACTTAATAAATACATAGATAATTACATATAGAAATAGCTATATACACATATACATATGGAGTATCACTTATGCAAAATGCTTGGGACCAAAGGGTTTCAACATTTAGAGTTTTTCAGATTTTGGAATATCTACATTTTACTTACCAGTTGAGCATCCCTAATTTAAAAATCCAAAATCTAAAATGCATGAATGAGCATTTCCTTTGAGTATCATGTTGGCACTCAAAAAGTAGCAGATCTTTGAGCATATGGAATTTTGGATTTTTGGATTACAGATCCTCAACCTAGATTTCCTTGTCCTGTTAGCTAAGACGGCCCCAAAGTAATGGCACCATCAATGAGCACACCTCGTTCCAAGATCTTGGTTTCTAACACCATTCTCTAATAAAAGGAACCAGGGCTCATTGAAGAAATAGCTGACTGTGGGCCTGGGGCAGAAAACATACAAGAGAATGGGGAGTCCTGTAGCAGAAAGTAATAAAATGTTAAAGAAATAAAAACCTACAAAGGATAGGACATGTCAAATGGGGATAGGAGCCAAATATAAGAACTCCTGTTCACCAAACCTAGAAAAATTATTTGAGCAACAAAATATAGCATCATTAAAATATAGCCAAATATATATATACATATATATGGATCAGGCCATAGTGATATAAATATACAACTGAATAAAAAATAAGTTAGTTTTGGTAGAAAACCTAAAATCAAAATCAATGGGGGAGAACAGGCAAATCTCCTGTATATAAATATTCCAAACAATTCATGTGAACACTCTGCTCTCAAGGAGATTTCACATAACTTCCCACTCCTTGAGTGTGGATTGTGCATAGTTAACTTCCTTCCAGAGTACAGTATAAAAAGGTGGGGGAAGGAATAATTTTGTAGTGGAGAAATCTGACAAATACAAGCTCAGCCAAGTAATCAGAGTCAATGTCAACAGTGATAAGTCATGTTGATAGTTTTTACCCTTGCTATCATGTGATAACAATGACATTTACCTTAGTCAGTTTGAGCTGCTATAACAAAGTAGTATAGACTGGGTGGCTTTTGAACAACTAAAATTTATTTATCACAGTTGTAGCAGTCGAAAGTCTGAGATAGGGGTGCCAGCATATTTGAGTTCTTGTGAGGGCCCTCTTCTGGGTTGCAGATGGTAAACTTTATTTTTATTTTTATTTCTGGGGTACATGTGCAGGATGTGCAGGTTTGTTACATAGGTAAACGTGTGCCATGGTGGTTTGCTGCCCCTATCAACCTATCACCTAGGTATTGAGCCCAGAATGCATTAGCTATTTTTCCTAATGCTCTCCCTCCCCCTCCCCCCACCAGCCAACAGGCCTCAGTGTGTGTTGTTTCCCTCCCTGTGTCCGTGTGTTCTCATTGTTCAGCTCCCACTTATAAGTGAGAACACGTGGTGTTTCGTTTTCTGTTCCTGCATTAGTTTGCTGAGGATAATGGCTTCCAGCTCCATCCATGTCCCTGCAAAAAACATGATCCCATTCTATTTATTTATTTATTTATTTATTTATTTATTTGAGACAGAGTCTCGCCCTGTTGCCCAGGCTGGAGTGCAGTGGCGCAATCTCAGCTCACTGGAACCTCTGCTTCCTGGGTTCAAGCCTCAGCTTCCCGAGTAGCTGGGATTACAGGCATGTGCTACCATACCTGGCTAATTTTTTGTATTTTTAGTAGAGGCGGGGTTTCACCATGCTGGCCAGGCTGGTCTCAAACTCCTGACCTCATGATCCACCCGCCTCAGCCTCCCAAAGTGCTGAGATTACAGGCATGAGCCACTGCGCCTGGCTTGATCTCATTCCTTTTTATAGCTGCATAGTATTCCATAAAGCTGTGAAATAAGTAGGTATTGTTTCAAGCCACTGTCTTTGTGGTAATTTGTCCAGCAGTAGTAGATTACTAATACAGAAATTGAGAGGTATATCTATGCAGCTAGCTAGGGAGAAATGCAGAAAACAGCAGGAGAGCAGAAGAGTAACATGACCTGATGTAGACTGTAACAGGGTCACTTTGGTCGCTGTATTGAAGATAGACGGAACAGGGCAAGGTCAGAGGAGCCTGGAGGGCAGGTGAGAGGATGCTGCAGTAGACCAGTCGAGAGATTATTTCGGTCTGGGCTAGGGTGGTGGTTGTGGAGGTGATGGAAAGGAGTCAGATTCTGGACTTAATTTGAAGACAGTACCAAATGAATTTCTTGATAGAGTGAAAGCGGGATATGAGAAAGGGAGGAGTCAAGAATGACTCCAAGGTTTATAAACTGAGTAACAAAAGAATGGAGCTGATATTTACTGAAACGGAGAATCAAGTAAATCCTGGGCTGGAGTCCCTCCTTACTGCATTTTCCTCCCAAGAGTTGTAACCTAATTCTAAGAGTTACATTTTAAAGTGAAAGTGTCCTAGGCAAAAATAACTATATCAATAGAACACTTGATGACATTTGTTGATCTCCTACATGCCACACACTATCCTGAGTGTTTTATATATCTCTAATTATCTTAACAGTCCTATGCAGAGGTACTCTTAACTCCTATATTTTAAAAATGAAAATATTAAGGATAAGAGAGGTTATACTTGCTTCCAGGTCCACACACTGTAAGTTGTGGAGCATAATGTTTATGAACACATAAATACAAGTTCTAGAATCAGGGAAACCGTACTCAAAACTTAGGTCTAGGCTGAGCACGGTGGCTCACGCCTGTAATCCCTGCACTTTCGGAGGCTGAGGCAGGCGGATCACGAGGTCAGCAGTTCAAGATCAGCCTGGCCAACATAGTGAAACCCCGTCTCTTAAAAATACAAACAACAATTAGCCGGGTGTGGTGGCGGGCGCCTGTAGTCCCAGCTACTTGGGAGGCTGAGGCAGGAGAATCGCTTGAACCTGGGAGGCAGAGGTTGCATTGAGCCAAGATCGCACACTACACTCCAGCCTGGGCAACACAGTGAGATTCTGTCAAAAAAAAAAAAAAAATCTTAGTTCTAGTTTTTACTATCCATGTGATCTTGAATATGCTATTTAATGTCTCTGAGCCTGAATTTCCTAATAGTAAGTGAACTGGGACCTTTTGCATGTGTTAGTTTATCACCCTCAAAGTGATCCAATGAGGCAGATTCTATCACCAGATACAGAGTCTAATGATTAGATCAGTGAAACAGCCTGCCTGGGTCACGCACCCCTGGGTGTTTGTGCGATGGTTCCCAGGGAGAATATGGGAATGGATTGGTGCCAATACACTTCGCATACTCTGCTGATGGCGAGATGTTGGCATTTCTACGGAGACAGCTATTTTGACAGCAATGCTGATTAAACAATTCTACTGACTAGAAATAGTGTAGACATTTTATTAATCAAAACTACTGATCTTTCTGAGTTTTATTAAACTGGTTGCTATTTAAGTTTCTGGAATAATAATAGAAGCTGCTAACTGTTGAGTGTTTCCTACATGCAGGACATGGCAATAAATGTCTTATTTTATATGTGCTAATAGATATAGTCTTCATGGCCTTGTCATATAAAGATTCACATTTTCTTGTTTTATAGATAAGGCAAGTGAGACATGCAAAGTAGCTTATTATGATTAAATAACTAGTGTACGACCCATCTGGGCTGACTTCAGATCTGATGCCCTTAACCACTGCAATTTTGAGATTGACCACTTACTGTGAGCTAAGTGATATGGCAAATTCATGATATTTTCCTGTTGTTTAAATAAGGCAGAGATGGCTCCTGTGTATTTGCTGAAAATAGTCCCATGCTGTTTCTTATACACCTTTAAATTGCTTTAAATATAGCCCAACATAAACATATTTTTAATCATTTAGAGCCTATTTATTCTACATATCCTCGTAAAATTTCACCCAATGTCTGCTAGCCATACGTAAGACAAATATTGTAGCTGTAAAGATCCCAAACCACTGCTCTTCTTCAGAGCCCTTTGATTCAGAGACTACGGTGCTGCTGAGCAACATCACCGAGTATATAACCCCCCTCTTCAACTTGCCTCTCCCCCAGAGTGTCCCTTGACTGATTCCTCTACAGAGTGGTGGCCCATGACTTTATCTCTGGAAGGTCTCCTGCTGGGAGTGACTTCCTGTCCCATGTCCCAAGTCCCATGCAATCTTATCCATATGCTGCCCAACAAAGCTTGTGTGCCTCTCATGATCCTGTCTCTTTCTTAATAAGCCCAGAAATACTTGAACTCACTACATTTTCTCATCAGGACTAAATCATAGGCCTTTATTAATTTACTTTGTGTTTTTGTTGTAACATCTTTATTTGTGGTATAATTTATATACCACAAAATGTATTCATTTTATGTGTCCAATTCAACAACTTTTAGTACATTTTCAGAGTTGTGCAACTATCACCACAATCCAACTTTAGAACAATTCCATTCTCCAAAAAGAAACTCATGCCCATTTATAGTAACTCCTTGTTCCCATCTCTAACCCCAGGCGACCAACTAATCTACTTTCTGAATCTGTAGATTTGCCTATACACTTTCTATAACATTTTATCAAGACAAAAAGCTGATTTTGACCCAGATGAACCAATTTTTAGTTATATAGTTACTTTAGACAAGTCTAAATGGTATTTTAGCAAGTTTATAAAGGCTCTAAAAGTCTGTAGTAAAATATATGTGTGTGTGTATCCATCACAGATGTAATGTAACTCCCTTAAAGACTATAACACTTTTGCATCCATTCATTCGTTTGAGCCAAACAACATCATGAGGAAGGCAGAATTATATGGTAGCATTAATAGGACATGGGCTCTGCAATCAGAGCTGAGTTCTATTTAAGCTCCATGGGAATATAGACTATATCCATCAGGTTCACCACTATGCCTTTAATATTTAGCTGGATGCCTGGAACATAAGAGAACCTCAGTAACTGTTAGAGGGTTTAAAAAAGGAATGAAAGAAAAGAACAAATGAACTCTGTGACTCACCAGCAAGCTACAATGTAAACTTGATTTCACTGAGCCTCTAGCATCTACAAATGTGGGAAAACATCCATCTCCTAGAATTGGGAAGATTGAATGAGATGATGTTTGTTAAGTGCTTGACACACAGCTAAGGGTAGTGAGGTGCAGAAAAGTTTAGTTACTTGTCCAGTGGTATATGTCGTGCACTGTAGTGTTGGAAGAAGGGCTCAAATTCAGACCTGTCTTTCTGCCCACCTGAGAAAGCCATTAAACAGTAATTTACAGAATGTTTTGACAGACAGCTGAAACGAGCACAGATCATTGTGACTAGGTGCTATATTATTACAGAGAGGTGCAGTGATGGTGGAATTAAATGGTCCTACAATGTCATGTTTCTTCTCAGTAACAGTGGTCAGTGGTAGAAAAATCCCTTAGTGCAAGCCTATGTGATTTCAGAGTCCATCCTTTATAGTAAACGCCTTGCCTCACCTATTACTTATCTCCAGTCTATAAAATGGTGTTTGATCACTTTAAATCCTCTTCTCTCCTTGGCTTTGATTGCAAAATGTGGTCAGGTTAATTGGTACAATTAAAGTGTTCCTGGGGGATAATTACCCCTTTTACTTTCTATGTGTGAAGAAGGAGGATGACTGGTCCTGAAAATGGGATCCCTGTGGCACACTGAAAAGGAGAATTAAATACACAGTGAGATGAAGCCCAGAAAGCATTTTCTCTTGTCCTTAATATAATTAGCCAATAAAAGCATATGCAGTCTCTTATATCTATTTCCGCCAATTCACACACCTTACAGTAGGCGGAAAGAAATGATCTTGCATCTGAAATAAGAGAAAGCCGATGTCTGAGTCAAGGAAGTAGGAGTGAGCAGGAGGACTGGAGAGGTTTTTGTACATCGCCACCAACCTTACCCTCCTTTCCCACCTGACACATCACCACACCATGGTTATTGCCAGGCCTTTCTGCTGAGTTTTGAGATACAACAGCCGCTGACAAAGTATCTTTTTGTTTTCTAGATTCCAGCCCCCGACACAACAGGAGTCTCCTCTGAGGATTCTGCCAGCGATAAAGCTCCCGTGCCCCACAGCTCCCAAATCACTCTCAGGCCTGAAGAGTGCTGCCCTGTCTTCAACACCTAAACTAATCCTGGGCTTCCGGAACTAAGGTGTATTCCCCAGCAAGACTTAAAGTCCACTCGGGAAAGTAGTACGGTAAGTCTTCTACCTTAAAAGCTGTTATAAGTTCAATGCTTAGCAAATTGGGGGGGTTAGAAATTGCAAAACACTCTTTACACCCTGCAACTTGTATTAATGAGAGACAGGACTAGCTGGATTTCCTAGGCCAACTAAGAATCCCTAAGCCTATCTGGGAAGGTGACTGTTTCCACCTTTAAACACAGGCTTGCAATTTAGCTCACACCCGACCAATCAGATAGTAAAGAGAGCTCACTCAAACTCTAATTAGGCAAAAACAGAAGGTAAAGAAATAGCCAATCATCTATTGCCTAAGAGCAAGGCAAAAACAGGAGATAAAGAAATAGTCAATCATCTATTGCCTGAGAGCACAGTGGGAGGGACAATGATTGGGATATAAACCCAGGCATTCCAGCCAGCAAGGGCTACCCTTTTTGGGTCCCCTCTGTTTGTATGGGAGCTCTGTCTTCACTCTATTAAATCTTGCAACTGCACTCTCTTTTGGTCCATGTTTGTTACGGCTAGAACTGAGCTTTCGCTCGCCATCCACCACTGGTGTTTGCTGCAGTCACAGACCCGCCGCTGACTTCCATCTCTCGGGATCCGGCAGGTTGTCTGCTATGCTCCTGATCCAGCGAGGTGCCTATTGCTGTTTGGATCAGGCTAAAGGCTTGCCATTGTTCCTGCACAGCTAAGTGCCCAGGCTCGTCCTAATCAAGCTGAACACTAGTCACTGGGTTCCACAGTTCTCTTCCATGACCCATGGCTTCTAATAGAGCTATAACACTCACCACATGGCCCAAGATTCCATTCCTTGGAATCCATGAGGCCAAGAACCCCAGGTCAGAGAACATGAGGCTTGCCACCATCTTGGAAGTGGCCCACCGCCATCTTGGAAGCAGACTGCCACCATCTTGGGAGCTCTGGGAGCAAGGTAACATTGACAAGCACATTATGAAACATCCTTGTATTCAGGTTGAGTGACTTGAGCACCATGTGATTCAAAGACAATTTAGGCATCAAAGTGAATAGGCTCATTTATACAATGGATACGTTTCTCACAACCAGTCAATAACTAATGTTTCAAGTTGGGTGCAAGAACCGTGTTGAAATTGACATCCTTTAAAATGACATCCTTCTAAGTGATCAAGAGGAAGGGGAAACAGAAGAAACTTCAACAACAGAATCATAAGTATATGGCTTACTGGCTTATACTACAGCAAGCTGGAATCATCTGCCCATTGACTCCTCCATTTATGCTAAATTGCTAGAATGTAGACTGAAAACTGGTAGGAGTTTTGAAGTAATTTCACCCTTAACGGTTCTTAAATGTATAATTAAAAAATAAGTAGTGGAAAAGGTGACAGAAGAGAAATGGCTTTGGAAATAGAGCAAGCGTCACCACTACTACATGACCTTGAAAATATTTCTTCGTTCTGTGAATTTCAGTTTTCTTCTCTATGATTGGAAGTGATAGATCTTCCTTTGTAAGATTATTATGAGGACTAAATGAGCTAGGTACAAAGTGCCTAGCAGTAGGCCCACCATAGAAGAAATGTGTACTAAATGCTGGTTCTCACACCTTCTCAAGAAGACAGCCCATCATTGAAATGAGTTACAAAGTTCTTTGCGCATGGGAACCTTCCTAGACAGAAGGCGCATAACTTTCATCTACTGCTCAAAACTCCAGAAGGTTAAGAACCACCACAATAGACTGAACGTCCCAAAGGTAGGAAAGCCCCTTCCTTATTCATTTCTATATACACAGTGGCACATTATTTTGAGACATGAATCAAATATTCCTCCTGGAACTAGAGCAACCTATTGGTTTGATTACTAAGGACGGTTGCTTTCACATCTGTCAAGAACCCAGCTCTGCACTGGGTGCAAATTGTAGCAACAGTAGTATTAATAATAACTAGCCTTTATTGAACTCTTTGTATATTCTAGGAATTGGGCAAATGATCTTATGACTATTAATTTATTTAATCACCAAGCAATCCCATGAGGTAGCTATCATTATTATTATCCCCATTTTTAGAGGTGAGAAATTGAAGAAGAGAAAGAGAATCTTGCTTAGTTAGTGTTATACAATCAGTAAGGGGTGGAGCTGGCATAGGAATCAAGCAGTCTGACTAAGGGTCTACCCAAACTAAATCTGAGAAACATACCTATCCTAAAGGAGCTCACCATTACCTTAAATAGGTTTTTGAAAAGATATACTCTAAGAAATTTGGACTTGACACCACCCACTAGTGCCCAGCTGCTCCCTCCTCTGTGCTGGGGCTGGGATGCATGGCCCAAGGATCCTACACAGCTGGCTGGCTGGCTGGTTCCCAGCCACAAGCTGCCACAGCCTTCCCCTTCCCCAGCCAAGGAGTTTTACTCCAGCGAACAGTAATTAAGCTTAGACTTTTCTCCCTGGTGGAGGAAGCAGTTGCATAAGAATAAGAGATTCTTCCCCGGGCATTTTTAAACTGTTTCTTTTCTTCCCTCTTCTCCACCATGTCAGTCAACCTTAAAAGTTTTTCTTTTTCTTTTTTTTTTCCTTTTAGAAGACGTTTTTACTGGGCCAGGCCCCCCAACTGTCATTGCTTGTACTCTTTGTAAAGTTTTGGTTGTGAAAAAGGATTTGTGGGGCTAATCTTGGGTGGTGGCCAATCTGGTGTGCTTTGCATATCTGTATGGTTTGGGCTGCAAGCCCCTATCTTGCTTTACATCCTGGGGGCACGGCCCAGTAACCACTTGGCAAGGCTTTGTTTAGCAACCGTGCCTGAGGGGAGGAGCCCTCTCAGGTTTGATATCTGCGTTTTCCTAGCCCTGTCTCTTAAAGGGACCCACCCGGAGACTGGGTTTTCTTCTGCCTGTGTGTGTACTGTGTGTAATGTCTGTTGAAAGAGCTCTAATTAATTTGGCCTAAAGAAAGAAAAGCACTTGGATCAAGCTTTTTTTTTTTTTTTAAGAGAAGTAAAAGCCGTGGTACCTTTCAGTTTACATGACTTTAGTTTTTGAGAATTAAAAGCAGCCATAAAGATTATTGCTGAAATGCAGGTCAGATGCAAGGTTTCCTTATTCTAATGGCAGTTAGATGTACTTCCTTAGAGGGGGCGATGAGAAGCCAGGTGGGAGGGGATCCCTGAAGAAACTCCAACCAGCGTGCCCACTGAGGTGGGGCCTCAGGAAGTCCAGGAAGTTTGCAGCAGGGAGGAGCCTGGCCCCTCCTCTTCCTGTGTGGAACCTGGGATTCAAGCTGCAAGCAGGAAGTGCTCTAGCAGGGACTCTGGCCTTGGGAGAGTCCCAGTTTCCCCCTTTTCTTCCTTTTCACCCAATGAAATCCTGTCTTACTCACCATTCAATTTGTCTGCAAGGCTGAATTTTCATGGCTATGGGACAAAGAACTCTGTCTTTAGCTGAACTAAGGAAAAGTCCTGCAACAATAAGAACATTATTTATGATAGCCAAAAAGTGGAAACAACTCAAATATCCATCAACATTTATACAGTAGAACTTTTCTGGAATGAAAAGAAACGAGGTAACAATACATGCTACAACATGGAAGAATCTTGAAAACATTATGCTAAGTGAAAAATGCTAGACACATATTACCACATAATACCACATATTACAGTATTCCATTTGTATAAAACTCTAGAAAATGTAAACTAATCTGTAGTGGCAAAAGGGAGATCAGTATCAGTGGTTGTCTGAGATAGAGCAATGGCAAGGGAGGATGGACGAGTGATTACAAAGGGGTATAAGGAAACTTCTATGGGTGATGGTTATGTTTATTGACTTGATTGTACTCATGGTTTTCTGGGAATATACATATGTTAAAACTTATCAGATTGCACACTTAAAAATATACTGTTTATTGTTTATCTCAAAGCCACTTTTAAAAATGACAGTAATACCACTTACATTCCAGGGTTGTTATGAGACTTGAATAAGATCATTTATGTTAAAGTGCCAAAAACTAACACAAAAATTTAACATAAAAATAACCGTGTAGTAAACACAAGTTCTAACGTAATTGTAAATAATGGAGAGTCATTTGTTTATTGAGCAGAGGCATGAAAAAGCTAAGAATCTCATTTCAGCCATTATAGTCGATCAATTTTAGTTACCCCCCTTCATATGTACCTTAACAATGAATTAATGAATAAGTGTCCCAATGTACAAGTGCAAGTATATATGTATCTGTATTTGTGCACGTGTGTATATACATTAAGTACTCACTAATGTTGTCAACAGGTTCTTGGAAATTGATGTTAAGCGAAACTATATACTAAATGCCATAGGACCTTAACTCTTGTTTATATCAGCCTATGATAAAATTGGTTTCATTATACAGCCTGGCATTTTGCTTTAAGAAGTAGTTTCCAAGAACCTATGGATGACGTTAACTAAGGACTCACTGTACGTATGTATGTATGTGTGTGTTTACATGTATATACATTCACACACATATATATGTTTACACTTTCTTGAAAAGTCCTTTCTACACAATGCATTGGAAACGGTCTACTTTATTTTCATTTCTATTGTTATAAAAGACCTCAGGGTTGTTTGGAATCAGTGGAATCAGCAATTTTTCCTATTTTTGATGAAAGTGGGAAGGAAGTATCATCAGCTCTATTTTACAGGTGAGGAAGTGAAGGATCACTAAGATTAAATTATATCTTTAGAATCACACAGCTAGTATGTAGCCAGGCCAGGAAACATATTCAGCATAATCTAACCCAAAACTCCATAGTAGTTTAGCTCTGCGAGGCTTTCTTCACAAATTGCTAGATCTAGTGTGTGGGTACATCGCTAATACCACCTCAGCAGTCACATGTACGTACAAATTACCAAGATAAACCTAGCCTCACAATTAGTGTCATGTCAGTGTCAGTGAAACCAAGGCTATGGTGAAGAGAAGGAGAAGACTCCAATTCAGCCAGCCATAAAAAAAAAATCATTAAATGTATGATTCAAGTTGAGTTTATAGATATTTTACGTTCAAGCTAATATCTATGCAATAGGAATCAAATTGTTGAGACATTCAGAAATTTTAGCGCTATATACAGATCTCTGGATGGAGTCATTTTATTTTGAAGTCTCATTTTTGTCTGTGTTCTCTGCTTATTTATTTATTTTTTTTAGAGGGAGTCTTGCTCTGTCACCAGGCTGGAGTGCAGTGGCGCAATCTTAGCTCACTGCAACCTCCGCCTCCTGGGTTCAAGTGGTTCTCCTGCCTTAGCCTCCTGAGTAGCTGGGACTACAGGCACATGTGCCACCATGCCCAGCTAATTTTTGTATTTTTAGTAGAGACAGGGTTTCACCATGTTGGCCAGGATTGTCTCGATCTCCTGACCTTGTGATCCACCTGCCTCAGCCTCCCAAAGTGCTGGGATTACAGGCGTGAGCCACCGCACCCAGCCATTCTCTGCTCTTAAACTAAAATTTTAGTTTTAGTAGATGCTAAAGAAGATGTGGCTAAGCGTATCAAACTAATTTATCAAGTACTATAAATTGAACAGTTTAATCCTAAACATGAAATTTTAATAAAAGTGCCTTAATAAATCTTTAAGCATGTAAGGAAAAGTTACTTATAATCATTTTAGCTTTAAAAGAGATTTTCCGCCTTTTATTTGAGGTCATAATAGATATAAGACTCCTAGGGAAATATAAAAATGAGAAATAAAAAGGTATTTTGTACAGTTATGGCTAATATTACAATAGTCTCATGTCTGGGATATTAGACCTCATGCTTTGATCCCAGACAAGCTTAAGTTAGATTGTCAGCCCTGCCACTTCATAGTTTACTGGGTTGCACTAGGCAAGTGCTTAGTCTTTCTGGGTTTCACTTTCTTATACTGTAAAACTGTGCCAATGGCAGTGCCTACCTTTAGAGTTGTTCTGTGAATTAAATAAGGTCATGTATGTTAGCAACCAGGAATGATTCAAGGTACATAGAAGTGCACTCAACAAATAGGGGATGCTATTAAAATAGAATTTGGGCTATATAGGAGTTTAATGGGTTTAACTTTACTCCATTGCCCTTCTGGGCTGCAGGCAGTAGTGGGAGCCCTGGGAAGTTAGCTCAATGATGGGTGTACACAGTGGCCCGAGGAAGGTACCTAGAACTGGGTTAAAGGATCCAATCCAAGTTCTGCATAATCAATGCTAATTGCACACTCAACTGAGGAGCGTCCAGAACATCACCTTGGCATATAAAGCATAGCTCTGACTTCACTTTTAACAATTGTTTGGGGCCGGGTGCAGTGGGTCACGCCTGTAATCCCAGCACTTTGGGAGGCCAAGGGCGGGTGGATCACATGAGGTCAGGAGTTCGAGACCAGCCTGGCCAGCATGGCAAAACCCCGTCTCTACTAAAAATACAAAAATTAGCTGGGCATGGTGGTGGGCGTCTATAATCCCAGCTACTCGGGAGGCTGATACAGCAGAATTGCTTGAACCTAGGGCGAAGAGGTTATACTGTGAGCCAAGATCGTGCCACTGCACTCCAGCCTGGGTGAAAGAGCAAAACTCCGTTTCAAATAAATAAATAAATAAAACAAAGTAAAATGAAAATTTAAAAAAATGGAGTAACAGCTTTATAATAGCAATGCAGATTGTTAACATTTTTGACAACTTCGTATGTGCTCTGCCCTATGTGAAACACTGTACATGCATTATCACATTGCATCCTTAATAATAATTATGAAATAGGTACTATAATTATCCTCAGGTTATAGATGAGAAAACTGCTGTCTTGTCAGAAGGAAAGGTGCTGTTTGGTCTCTTTGCTGCCATCCCCATCTTTAGGAATTCCGGCTCAAACAAGCCACCTTCCAATTAGCAGTAACCCTCGTGTGTGTGTGTGTGTGTGTGTGTGTGTGTGTGTATGTGTCTGTGTGCACACGCATGTGGATGCCTGTGTGTATTTGATGGCATTATATATGGGCTAGAAATCAGTTAATTGTTCTATGAAGTCTTTCTGTGATTAGGTCCTCATCTATTTTGTGGATATTGGTTTTGTATATAAAAGGATTGTCATCAGCATCCCAGCAATGCTTTTTTTCCCAACACCCATAGCAACAGCCTTTCTTTGTGAACTAAAGTAAGTTTGATACGATTCCTCAAACTAGAGTTTTGACAGTTAGGTAAGAAAAACAGATCAGTGAGTACATGACACCCATCATGCTGTAGAATAATCATTTTAAATAATGTATATAAAATATCATGGCATTTTTTCTGGTTTACCTTTAAATTCGTTAGCATGCCAGAAATGCAATTGGCTAGCTGTGATCAGTCCCCATTCCCCAAAAGGCAAACACTTCATGGGTTGCCAGTGAGAAGTATCACCTGCCTACCTGTGTAGAGACATTCTTTCTCTAGCACACAAGGCTTATCCCTGAGACTGGAAATATTGAGCAGTCTCTAATTGGCTAGAAGAGCCAGGCCTGGCAAGTCCAGAAGTAAGTTCTAGGCTCTCTCCAACCCCACCCAAACTTAAACTTTGGCTTCATGTTTTATGAGTCTGAAGGCTCTATGCCCAGCTTCTGTAAAGGGGGAAATTTATAAGTCCCCAGGAATAAGAAAGAGGATAAAAGAGAGCAAAATGAGATACTAGAAACCTGGTGTAGAGAATACATAATAGAATTGATCCCATAAATGTATCCTAAAGCTGGGACTCAGCATTCCAGCTCATCATCAAAAGAGATGAGCAATGCTATCTCAAGACTTAGGTTGCCATAAAAGAGTGTGGAATGAGTACAGTTAGGAATGGACCAGGCTAGCCTAGAGGTGGGTGCACATGAATAAATCAAGGGAGACAAATATTGTAAAAGTAATTATAAGGGACATTATGTTTAAGAAAGAGAATGTAGAATGCTATGTGACCATAAAATAGGGTGATAAAATGGGATAATAGCATGTGACCATAAAATAGGGTGATAAAATGGGATAATAGCATATGATGAAGGCAAAAGCAAGTATACAAATATATTTTAAAAGCTTAGTGTCCATTTAATAAATGGTGCAGGGAGAACTGGTTAGCTATATGCAGAAAAATGGAACTGGACCCCTTCCTTACACCTTATACAAAAATTAACTCAAGATGGATTACAGACTTAAATGTAAAACCCAAAACTACAAAAGCCCTAGAAGAAAATCTAGGCAATACCATCAGGACATAGTCATGGGCCAAAATTTCATGACAAAATCACCAAAAACAATGGCAACTAAAGCAAATAATTGATGAATGGAATCTAATTAAACTAAAGAGCTTCTGCACAGCAAGAGAAACTATCATCAGAGCAAACTGACAACTTACAGAATGGGATAAAATTTTTGCCATCTATCCATCTCACAAAGGTCTAATATCTAGAGTTTACAAGGAACTTAAGTGAATTTTCAAGAAAAAAAAATCATTAAAAACTGGGCAAAGGACATGAACAGACACTTCTCAAAAGAGGGCATTCATGTGGCCAAGAAACATGAAAAAAAGCTCAACACCACTGATCATTAGAGAATTGCACATCAAACCCACAATGAGATCCCATCTCACACCAGTTAAAATGGCAATTACTGTAAGTCAAGAAACAAGAGATGCTGGTGAGGCTGTGGAGGAAAAGGAATGCTTTTACACTGGTGATGGGAGTGTAAGTTAGTTCAACCATCATGGAAGACAGTATGGCAATTCCTCAAAGATCTAGTAGCAGAAATACCATTTGACCCAGCAATCCCACTACTGGGTATATACCAAAAGGAATGTAAATCATTATATTATAAAAATAAATGCACACGTATGTTCATTGCAGCACTATTCACAATAGCAAAGACATGGAATCAACCCAAATGCCCATCAATGATAGACTGGATAAAGAAAATGTGGTACATATACACCATGGAATACTATGCGGCCATAAACAGAAAGGAGATCATGTCCTTTGCAGGGACATGGATGATGCTGAAAGCTGTTATTGTCAGCAAGCTAATGCAGGAACAGAAAACCAAACACCGAATGTTTTCACTTATAAGTAGCAGCTAAATGGTGAGAACACATGGACACAGTGGGGGTACAACACATACTGGGACCTGTCAGGGTGGAGGAAGGGAGAGCTTCAAGAAGAACAACTAATGGATGCTGGGCTTAATACCTAGGTGATGGGTTGATCTGTGCAGCAAACCACCATGGCACGTATTTACCTATGTAATAAACCTGCACGTCCTGCACATACACCCCAGAATTTAAAACAAAAGTTGAAGAAAAAAAAGATTAATGTTTATAGTATAAAATATATGTCATGCCTGCTGATGACCGTGCTAACTATATGGATGTAGCAAACTTTTGGAAGGCAACTCTGTTCTCTTTTGCCCTGCTATGGGAGAAGGAGGCCTTGTTAATGAGCTCTAAACAACTTGTCTTCTATGCCCCAGATTCCCAGAGGGCTTCTGATACATGTTAGGGAGTCTCTCTGACATAAGAGGCCCTAGAGCTTGTCCAGAAACTACTGTCTGAGTGCCACAGAGGATCCACTTATAATTCAAATACCATGATACAAATGCAAAATTAGCTTGGGCCTTTTTGGAAGAAATGTGCCAAGAGGGAGCCTGCAGGAAGAGGCCTCTGGAAGATTATATTATTGTTTAAATATTTGTGCCCATCATAGAGAGGGTTGTACATCCGTGTCCTGCCCCGCCGGGCGTAGCTACAAAGCTTAGTTTGGACAGTAAATAATAAGCAGAAGTGATCCATACCACAACCGAACAGAAGCCCTGAAAGCAGTATACTGTTTGCCACTGCCTTTCTTTTCCTTCTGCCACAAGAATAGTCATGTTCTTGTGAGGCACAGCTCCATCAGTACGGGTAAGAAAGATGGGTAGGCTGGGCGCAGTGGCTCAGGCCTGTAATCCCAGCACTTTGGGAGGCCGAGGCGGGTGGATCACAAGGTTAAGAGATTGAGACCATCCTGGCTAACACGGTGAAACCCCATCTCTACTAAAAATACAAAAATTATCTGGGCCTGGTGGCGTGTGCCTGTAGTCCCAGCTACCTGGGAGGCTGAGACAGGAGAATCACTTGAACCCAGGAGGCGGAGATTGCAGTGATCATCAGAGATCACACCACTGTACTCTAGCCTGGTGACAAAACAAGACTCCGTCTCAAAAAACAAAAAAACAAAAAAAAAAAGAAAGAAAGATGTGTGTAGACACCCCACAGTAGATGTGAGGCATGAGCAGGAGATCAAACTTGGCTATTATAAGTCATTTAGATTTTAGATTTTTTTTTGTTTGTTTCCACAGCATAAGCTGCTCGATAAAAGGTTCTTTTATCAGATGACTATGGATACCCCAGTTTAAAGTTTTCTATGATGAGCTAAGAAGGACAGCTAATAATTGAGCACTTCATTCGTTACGAATTTCCACTGAAGCAAGACCAAAAATTTGGCTCTGAGCCCAAAGATACTTACTACCATCTGCATACAACAAAGTTTCATTAAAAATAACAAGCAAATACAACTATACTGGTTGCCTTTATTAGGTTTTTAGGCTGCATGTGTCAAAACAACGCCTATCTAGCAACTAAGGAGGGTGGTCTTATTGGGGAAGAAGAGATAATACACCCAGAAAGAAGCTGAATCCTCACTTGACCTCTAAGGATGCCTTTCTCTCTTCCCTACCACTTAATAACCAGACCCAATGTCTTTACAAAGATAGAAATTTCACAACAGTTTTTTTTACTTAGGATGACTATGTGGGGTTTCCACATTTGAATGAAGCCGATGATACTAACCAAGGCAAACTTCTAAGGGAAGGCTTCATAATGTTAAATCCATAATGCTGCATGTTTAAAGACCATTTTGAGGCACTCTTTCCACAGATAGATTCTCAGAGACATAAGCCTGCCTTTTACATTGATTCTCCCCTCCTGCCTCTTGGCTACTTACTCTGTCCTAGAGTTTTGCCACGATGGACAGCTACAACAGAGTCAATTCATTCAGAAACTATTGAAATGCCTTCATGTTCTAGACATTATAGGGAGGAACAGCATGACTAAGGGTTTCATCCACCCTTGAGGAGTTGCTCTGTTGAGAGCGAGGGCTACTAAGCCACTTGCAATTACAGAACCACCAGGTAGTTCTGTAATTCCAGCCTGGATGAGAGTTACCTGGCTGAGTAGAAGCCAAGAGTCATGTGTGTGCTGAGGAAGAAAGAGCCATACCCTAATTGCTGGTCAGCGCAGGGTTGGGCCTAGCGCTTACTATGTGATAGGATCCAGTGACCATCAGAAAGCACTGAGCCATGGTAAGGGATTGGACAAAAAATTGTCCAATCTTTTTCCATGAATTGTATTATATTATAACAGAGGTCTGCGGTGGGTGCTTCAGGGCAGCCTCTTCTTGCTGTGGTTGGGCAGACTAAAGCCTTGACGCATCTACACTCACCACATCCTGTGGCATTTTCCGAGAATCATGGAGAAGAGGCTGAAGTTAAAGAATCAAGCCCAAGCAGGAAAAGAAAGAAAGGACAACTATGATGGCATTATCAGAAAGTCTGAAACCTTGGGGAAGCAGTCACTGGAGAAAGGACAGAAAAGCTTCAAGTACTTTCCTTAGTTAACCAGTACCCTGCTATGGAGACTTTTACAATACTTCTGTGGGTGCAGGCAATGTTGTAAGACAGGAGGGCTTATAGCACAGTCTAGAAGCAGAACTGGCATGTCCTCATCTACCACAGACCAAAAGCCCAGATAAAAGTCTGCAAATGGACCAAGATTGGGGCCAGAAAAATAGAGCAAGGTGCTTGTTCTTGACACCTCTTAAAGGTGAGTAAATTCCAATGAAATTTTGTATTCTGTCTAGTAGGCTCAGGAAAGGCCTCAGAGCTGCAGCATGGTTAGGAGTTAGTAGATGGAGGACTGCCCCCCCCACCCCGCCTTGTAAGCAGCACTTGTGCGGGCCCGGAAATAGACAAGGGGAACTTCGCTTTCTGGGAGCATTTAGTTCACAGGAATAATAAGAATGCACAAATGAGCTTGCATACCAAATGGTTAAGATTCATAGCATGAAAATGCTCTGTCTGCTACCCTGTAGTGACCTCTGCTCCCCACAGAGGCCCTGAGGTCCTTGAGAGAATTCACCTGATAAAGAAGCAAATGCTGCTGGCCTGTCTTTGGTTTAGAAGAGGACAACATGGGCTGAGTCCTGCTATTGGTAATGGATCTGCCAAGCTCCATCCCTCCCCTAACTGGAACCCTGGCAATCCACATGGTGAGCATTAAAGCCTGGTTTAAAAGATCAGTGTCTGTTCTTGGACTTAGCTGAATTCTCTTAAGTGTACAGGCCATGGTCCTGGCAGCGCTGGTACTGAGAGTCCTAAAGAAATCCACTTGTATGCCCAGACAGGGTTGGCAATATGGCCATCAGCATTTAATTTTACTTTCACAGTTTAGAGGATTTTATTTATTCTGAAACTGGAGAGACTCATTTTAAATTAAAGTGTTACATGCAATTAATTAATTACCACCAGGAAGTTCTTCCTTAATCCCCAGAATCAGCAGGACTCCTTCAGAGGAATGCTTCTTAAGCACAGAATGAAATGGACTCTCTGACTTCCAAGCCACTGGGATAGCTTTGGAATTTAGTCCAGCTAAAAAGAAACCTCCTAATTATTATGGCTTCAAACAATACTGTTTTCTTTAGGATTCTCACTCTAATCCTGTGAAAGGAGCTATATAAATCATCAAGTGAACTATACTCAGTCTTTTTCCTCCCCCACTGTCACACCCACATCATCACCAGATCAAAGGATCAAAGCCAACTCCAAGTATAACTGGTATTTGCTTCTCTAGAAAATTAGTTGTCAAAAAATTTCACTGAGGGGCCTAGATATTCACAAGATATTAACAGAGATTCCCCTGAAAAAAGAAAAAAAAGCTAACGCTGTTTTGACAGAATTCAAAAGATTATGTAACTGTTGGATGATACGCAGTGCTGTAACCCGATATAGCTAATGTAATTTACACTTAATTAGCATAAAGGTTTATTTAAATATTGGAAATCTGAGTATGTCAGTATGACGTTGAATTGATAATTTTTGGTATATCAAAAATAAGATTGAAAACTGACACTGCAGTAAGGGACTAGGTATCAGAATGAATTAAGACAAGATTCCCTACATTCTTGAAGGCTTGCTTTTTTTTTTTTTCTTTAACCCAGCGATGCTGCAATTAACAAGCCCTGGGAGAACAGAGCTCCATTATGACAAGTTCAGCTGTGGGAAAGCAACCAACAAAACACCACTTCTGAGAAAGGGGAAGCGATGTCAGGGAGTGTCATCTGCTGACGTTTGTTCCCACTCTTAACTCCCCTCCCACTCACAGAACTAGGAGCTTTCCTGTCCTTTAACCTCTGAACTCCAAAAGAATGGCAAGGGCCAGTGGAATAGGAGTGTCTGAGAGTCCAGTGTCTATGGCATGTATTTGACAGCTCTGATGAAAAGTATGAGCTGTGAATTAGACTTTCCCTAGCAGAGGTATTTGTGGATAAAGAACCTGCTTAAAACGGTGAGGCACTCAGAGTGTCAGAGGACTGGGAGACTGAGACTGACATGTAGGCAACAGCAGCAGAAACTGGGGACCTGTAGCTGGGGAAAGAGACGAGTTGGAGGCTACAAAATAGGTATCTTCGCACAAGAAAAGGAATGTTGTCTGCGAAGGGGCAATTTATCAAGGTAACAGCACTGGAACTTTGTGCAGAATCTAGCCATCCATCCATCCGTGCATCCATTCATCCATCCATCATCTATGCAGCAGTTTTATAGCTAACTATGGAAAAACGAGCTTTGTGATATGTCATTTCTAGCAACAGCCAGCAGGTGGGTAAAAGTTTTAGGCATGTAAAGGACCCCCCAGATCACACTGCTTTCCTTATTCAAAATGTCTTCATAGCTTATGTCCAGTGCCTTATTGTCCTATGTAAGTAGTAAAACAGAAATAACAATGAACAGACAAAATTTGTTAATTATTAATATCCCGGACTTGAAGACTAGGGATCTTTTCTAGAAGGTATGCCTGCATTGTTCATTATTAGAAAGCACAGATTCAAGTTTCCACTTAGCCCCATTCCATATTCTGCCTCTACCCTAACTCCTGAAATAAACCTACTGTTGTTCTGTTGCAAATAGATCATATTTGGGTCAATTGCAGGTTTTGCAGCTAAAACCTTAATGGGTGAATACAATTGTACTAGAAGAAGTAATTCCTGGAAGCCCAGATTCATGCTTGCCCATACTGCAGAATAATAACTACCAATTATTTGTTATATACCAGAAGATCTATGTAGTATATCTCAGATATTCCTCATGACAGTCCTCAAATCGAGTGTTATCTTAGTTTTTTGTCTGTTTGTTTTCTTTTGAGATGGAGTTTCACGCTTGTTGCCCAAGCTGGAATGCAATGGTGAGATCTTGGCTCACTGCAACCTCCGCCTCTCGGGTTCAAGTGATTCTCCTGCCTCAGCCTCCTGAGTAGCTGGGATTACAGGTGCACACCACCACGCCCACCTAATTTTGTGTATTTTTAGTAGAAACGGGGTTTCACCATGTCAGCCAGGCTGGTCTCGAACTCCTGACCTCAGGTGATCCACCTGCCTCGGCCTCCCAAAGCGCTGGGATTACAGGCGTGAGCCACCGTGTCTGGCTGAGTGTTATCTCAGTTTTACAGAAAAGAAAACAGAGGCTTAGACAGTTAACTAACTTGTCCAGTCACATGGATGGTAATGTACAAAGCTGACCCCAAACCAGGCCTTCTCCATCACACCTCACACCACACTTTCTGAATCCCTCCTACCCCTCCTAGATTAATTACTATAGCATTTATTCAAGTCATTTCAATAGAGCTATTATCAGAGGTATGGGAAAAGAGTTCAATGCCAAATACATTGAAGAAGCTGGTTTAAGAAAAGTTAAACAGGTTTCTTTATGGAAGCATTCCTCAATGGCCTCAATAGACAAAAAGGCATAGGCTTTATTTTGGTTGTTACTGTTATTGAAGAGCAACTCCAAAGACAGAGCAGTAAAAGTGCAAACTGCTTTAAAATCTACCTTGCAAACAAGCACCATCCCAGCGCGCAGGGACAAGCCCTCCTGGAGGCATGGAGCTCAAAGGTGCTGTGCTTTGGCATTTTGACTCCAGTCCGGCAGAGATGCAGGCTGCCCACATCCTGTTGGGGGGCTAGGGCCAGACAGAGTTTACATCCAGGAGACCCTCCTAGCAAATGCACTGAAAGCAGTGCTGCCTCCAGGACAATTCATGATCTCCTAGACAGTAGGGCAGCTGAGCGTGATGAGGAAGGGCACTGTCTCTCTGATTCCCAGGGCCTGTCGTTTCCCGAGGGCTGGTGGAGCTCGGGGATTGGAGGGCAAGAAGCCCAGCCGTAGTCTAAAGAACTGATACTGAATGGGCCCTGTGTGCTGGGCAGAGAGGAGGAATAGATTTCCTCGCTTGTCCTGGATACTTGCCAAACCTGAAGTAAGTACTGTATATGGTGAATCATTGTCAGCACCAGCAGTGCCAGATGCTGGGCAATGCATATAAAAGAGCCTGCATTTGGAGGCATTGATTTCCTCAACAGAGCTCGGGTCTCTCTTCTCTGTTCCTGCCTCCAGGCTTGCCTCCTCCAACCCTCTACTCTCCATGCAGATGCTCAAGAAATCTCCCTAAAGCAGATATATGAGTATATCCTTCCTCTGCATGAAAGTCTTCAGTAGTTCCAGAAATAGATGCTTCGAACATTTAATTACTTGCCCAAGGCCTCATAGCTTCTACTTCCTAGAACAGAGCCTTCGTACTGATCTGGCTTATGCCAAAGCCGGTCCCGTTAACTACCACTACTTTAACCTATGGCTCCTATCTGGATGGTTTTGTGATGGTCCTCATCTGGGGACCTCAGCCACAGACGAACACTCCTGCTGGAACTAACCCAGCTCCAGATATCTCTCAGGATTCACCCCATCTTACAGTCATCTGATTGTGTCTTACTTGCCCATTAGACTGCAAGTTTGTTGAGCCAGGGAATACATATTATTGAACTTTGTATCCCAACCCACAGCACAAGGCCTGGCCTGTCATAAATGTGTGTTGAATGGATAATATAAAATTTGTCTGGGCGCGGTGGCTCAAGCCTGTAATCCCAGCACTTTTGGAGGCCGAGACGGGTGGATCACGAGGTCAGGAGATCGAGACCATCCTGTCTAACCCAGTGAAACCCCGTCTCTACGAAAAAAATACAAAAAACTAGCCGGGCGAGGTGGCAGGCACCTGTAGTCCCAGCTACTCGGGAGGCTGAGGCAGGAGAATGGTGTAAACCTGGGAGGCGGAGCTTGCAGTGAGCTGAGATCCGGCCACTGCACTCCAGCCTGGGCAACAGGGCGAGACTCCGTCTCAAAAAAAAAAAAAAAAAAAAAAAAATTTCCCGGGGCCCCTGTCCTGAGCTCCATGTCAAAATCTGTGCATTTGAATTCAAAGGTACCTCACTTTGTCTAATCCAAAATATGATACTGATTTCTAGCATTTGTGCTTCTTAATACCAAAGCCAATAAAATTGATATTAAAAATGATATTAAAACCAGAATAAAAGAGGCAGGATGGGGATTAAGATGAGTCAAAGTACAGAGAGGTGCAATATAGAATCTGATTCTGAGATAAGTAAAATACATTTTTTTAAGATAATAGCCTGTATTCATTCCACTATAGAATGGTCCAGCTGAAATCTGTTTTTCAAAAGGTAGTGCTTTCTTCCCTCCTATTGTTATCCTTAAAAATTGAATTTTCAGTTATTCACCATTGAACCTGAAAGCAAGAACAGTTTGTACACCCATTTACCTTGTTCTCTAAATGTTTTAATCAGCTCAGCTTTAATGTTATGAAACTACTCAACAACGCTAAGTATTTATCATAATAATGTATCAAAATACAAATTCAAGTAGACATATGTTTTTCTTTTAAAGTGCACCATCTAGTCTTATGCTGACTCTGACCCAGACTGCCTTAAGGAGGTGCAGACTGATGATCTTTAGTTTAAACAAGAAAGGCCATTTTTTTTTTTTGTCTAAGGGCAATAGTGAAACCACAGATTATCAATTAATATGCTTGCTGTCGAGTTAAATGTTTTGGTTCCAGAGATCAGATATTCCAGTATGAATCCCATTTTACACAGTGACTGAATTATGTGTCATTATATACGTATGCATGTTAGCCAATCCCAGCACAGAAGGAACTAGAGCCAAAGTCCTACCAGTTAGTCTGAGTCATGAAAGTGGATGGAGTTTCTCTTCAGTATTGCCTTTTACTGGGCAGCAGGTGCAGCTTTTACCAATAGAGAAGGGACATTGTTGGGGTCATGCAGGGGGCAGGTGGGGTATCATTACCTTCTCTAATATCATGGGTCAGTTTACAGTCCTTTTATATTGGTGTTACAGCCTTGCCTATCTTCTTCACTGCTACATTCTTAGCATCCAGCCAAGTGCTAGGTATGTAGTATGTTCTCAGTAAAAATGTGATGAATGAATAAAGGTCATTGGATTAAAGGAAACTTAGGGAATAATTGACAGAGAGTTAATGCATGTGGAAATTAAGAGCTCAAACACTCGAGTCACACTGCCCAGTTTTCAGCCCCAGCTCTGACCTTGACTACGTGTGTGTTCTTGGACAAATCCCTTTACTTCTCTATGCCACCATTCCCTCATCTGGAAAATGATGATGCTACTCATACCTATCTCAAATAGTTATTGTGAGGATTGATTTTAAAGCATGAGAAGCTCTTAGAACAGTGCCTACCACATATTAAGTGCTCAGTGAGAGAATCTGCTATTAGCAACAATTACTGATGGGCAGCCATGGATGCAGGGTAGTGTGACCATCCACTGTGCACCAAAGTTTGTGCAAATATATAGAATCTCCTTCTCCATTGCTCCAGGATCTATGGCTTATGTAGCTCTGTATCTTCAGTGGCTGATCAAGAGATGGTTTTCAATAAATGAGTCTGGATGGATGGATGCTTGTTCAGCTGTCTGAGCTGATTGGCATCTTTACAAAAACACACCCTGCCACGGCCACTCTTTCTAGTTCAGTGATCCCTCAATACTCTGGCTTCAACCCTCTGTTTGGACCCGTCTTGCTCTTCACCAGTTCCCTTGGCATGGTCTTGTGTTTGGAGTTACCCTTTGCCTACCCCCTTCAGTCTGATGGCTGAGTGGGATAGTCTGCCAATCTCCATCATCATTTGTCCATAGGATAACGTTTCTTTGATAGCATCTCCATGGTTTCTTACGCTGTAGCCTCAGGAAAAGTGATAGCCTATCCAAGATTCCTGAGGCAACAGGCCCAATCTTTGCTATAGTGTCCCAGGTCTCCATTTTCCTTAGAGGCGGAAATTCAAATATCAGAGGCATTGTTCATAATATTTAAAGTCAAGGGCTTTGAGATTAGAGCATTATATTAATAGGTCATATCCCCACTGAGCTACCTACTTGCTCTGTGAACTTATACATTTTGAATCTATGGTTCATGGTATCCTAATCTGTAAAATGTGAATAATTATAGAAAGTACCTCATAACTGCATGGGATAGTGCTTAGCATGATGTTACATACAAAAACCATCCAAGAAATGCTAGCCATTTTGCATTCAATCATCTTATAACACTGAACATCTACTGTATGCCAAACCTTGTTTCAGTTATTTTGTGACTTAGTGAGGGCACTTTGGCTGCCCTCAAGAAGTTTACATGATAAACAAAGGCAGGTATAAATGATAAGTAAGCACACTGGTGTGTGACTTTGTGTATGATATGGTTTGGATGTTCGTCCTCGCCAAATCTCGTGTTGAAATATAATTCTCTATGTTGGAGGTGGGGCCTGGTGGAAGCTGATTGGATCATGGGAGTGGATCCTTAATTAATGGTTTAGCACCATCCCCTGGGTGATACGTGAGTTCTTGCTCAGTTGGTTTATTTGAGATCTGGTTGTTTAAACGTGTGTGGTGCCTCTCCTCTCTCTCTCTTGCTCCTGCTCTCAGCATATGATATACCTGCTGTCATGATTATAAGCTTCCTGAGGCCTTACCAGAAGCAAATGCTGGCACTGCACTTCCTGTGCAACCTGTAGAAACATGAGCCAATTAAACTTTTCTTTATAAATTGCATAGCCTCAGGTATCCCTTTACAGTGATGCAAACAGACTAATACAGTGTAAAACACAATATAGGGTGATTCACGTGAAAGGGAAACCTGAACCATGTATTCATGTGAGCAGCTGCCCAAGGGTTTAAGCCAGTTATTTAAATGTAGTAGATACAGATGAATAGTTATAAATCGAAGATTATTTTTTTAAGATAAATAACTGCAATGTTTCACTTACTAAAAATAAACAAACAAGAGTATATAAAAAGAGTTTTAAAAGTTGGTAAGTGCTTCTTTATCCTTGATAAGACCCACCTACGGACATCTGGGTCCATCAGTCAAAGCACATGTGTGTAGGACCGAGAGGGGCTAACGTAATCATGCTACGCTACTGTTGGCTGTCATACATTCCTTTCGAGTCATCTAACCTGGACCTCAGAGGGGTGCAGCATGAAAGGAGCAGAAATGAAAGGTTTTTTCTAGGCCTAAAAGATGAGTAGCAGTGGCTGGGTGCAGTGGCTCACGCCTATAATCTCAGCACTTTGGGAGGCTGAGGCGGGTGGATCACAAGGTCAGGAAATCGAGACCATCCTGTCTAACACGGTGAAAACCTGTCTCTACTAAAAATACAAAAAAATAGCCAGGTGTGGAGGCAGGCGCCTGTAGTCCCAGCTACTCGGGAAGCTGAGGCAGGAGAATGACGTGAACCCGGGAGGCGGAGCTTTCGTTGAGCCGAGATCGCACCACTGCACTCCAACCTGGGCGACTCCAGCCTGGGCGACATAGTGAGACTCATCTCAAAGAAAAAACAAAACAAAACAAACAAGATGAGTAGCAGTGAGTCAGGGAAGAGTGACAGGAAGGATGGCCCAGGTAGAGGATACTCTATACAACATTAGCTTCAATGGACACATTTGTTTGTTTGTTTGTTTGTTTAATTGAGACAGTGTCTCACTCTTGTTGCCCAGGCTGGAATGCAGTGGCCCAATCTCAGCTCACTGCAGCCTCTGCCTCTCGGGTTCGAGTGATTCTCCTGCCTCAGACTCCTGAGTGGCTGCTATTACAGGCATGTGCCACCATGCCTGGCTAATGTTTGTATTTTCAGTAAAGCCGGGGTTTCACCATGTTGGCCAGGCTGGTCTCGAACTCCTGACCTCAGGTGATCCACCCACATCGGTCTCCCAAAGTGCTGGGATTACAGGCATGAGCCAGCACACCTGGCCAATGGACACAATTTCTGATGAGGGAGCAGGGATAAAACTTATAGCCTGGTCAATGGACAAGCCCTTAAAACTAGTGCTAGGAATAACTAAAATAATAAGGTCAGTATCTTTTTGTCCATAGCCTAACTTCCACTCATTTAGATAAGACTAAACACAATGTAAAATCATAATCAGATGAACAGGTAAATATGATTTACACTAACCAAGCAATCTGGTATGAACAAATTTAACTAGTCTCAGAATTATATGGGCTTAATTGGCCTAATTTCACCTGTGACATTCCACCTTATTTGTGTAATGCTGCTACTACACTGAGATGTATCCTTTGAATCAGTGGGATATAATGAAGGTATAATTGCAGGGCATGTGAGTAAAGTCCTCAGCAGCCTACACATGTCAATTATTCAACATTACATTTTGATGCAATTTTATTTTCCCACTGGTTGTCTAGTCAGGTAATAGATGGTAAACTTTTTTAATCCTCTTACTGATTAATAATAAAATAGCCAAGGATGTAATAATTTCTAATGGGTTTTCAATTCTATATGTTTCCAGCTTACATTTAAGATTGAGTTAACATTAAAAAAACAAAAACCAAACAAACAAGAAAAGCCTTACTTTAGAAAAATTTTAGGTGCTTCCTTTACCCTGAAAAGAAAATGCTAACACCAATTATAATATATTTCCTGTATAATGTTTATTCAATTAATTTTATATCATCCTTCTCCTAGTATCTGAGTAACTGCATTGGAACCCATTGGAAACGTTCAATACTGGCCACATTACTGTAGCTGACTGAGTCACATCCTTGGATTCCCAGAATTTTCTAATCTTTTGCTGTTAGGAGAAAGTAAATAAATATGAAGTGCTTATTCTTTAAAAGCAGCTTCACATGGATATATTGAGAGACAAAAATGTAATTACTAATCTGTATTTTCTACATCTATAGGGTAAGCAATGAAAATTACATAAATAAGAGTACCCTGAGTGCCTGCAAAGCATGACATACACAAAGTCACTTCTTTAGTTATGAAGAAAGTAGTACATACTGTTCGTGATCCAAATGATGCGGTCAGACAGAGCACCCAAATTAATCCTAGATGGAAGCTTGGCAAAAGATAAGCTAGGTTGGTAAGTCCAACAGGCTTTAAATGTGGTATGAGGTACCTCTTGCCCAGAATTTCCTTGAGTCAAACTACAGGCAGATACTTAAATTCATGCTCTAAAACAGTGCTCTATTCACAATAGCAAAGATATGGAATCAACCTAAATGCCTATCAATGGTAGACTGAATGATGAAAATGAGGTACATATATGTACACCATGGAATACTATGTAGCCATAAAAAATAATGAGATCATGTCCTTTGCAGGAACACAGATGGACCTGGAGGCCATTATCCAAAGCAAACTAACACAGGAACAGAAAACAAAATTCTGCATGATCTCACTTATAAGTTGGGGCTAAACATTGTGTACAGATGGACACAAGGCAGCGAACAACAGACAACAGGACCTACTTGAGGACAGAGGGTGGAGGAGGACCAAAAAAATACCTACTTGAGGACAGAGGACCTACTTGAGGACAGAGGAGGAGGGTGAGGACCAAAAAATTACCTATTGGGTACTATGCTTATTACTTGGGTGATAAAACAATCTGCACACCGAACACCTGCAACATGCAATGTACCTATAAAATAAACATGCACATGCACCCCAAACCTAAAATAAAATTTTGAAAAAAGAAAAAAATAAAATAGTGCTTGATATCATCAGGTACAAGAACCCAAATTGTACTGCTTATTTAGACAAGAGAAAGAAAAAATGAAGCTACATATGGATATACTGAGAAATAAAAACATAATTGTTATTCTGTGTCTGCTACGTCTATAGAGGTAGGCAATGAAAATTATAGTAACTCTTTATCAGATGTTAATAATTTAATCGAAAATTTCTGTCTATACACTTTTCCAAGCATAAATATTGATGCTTCTTTCAATAAAATTAGGTCCCTTGATCTATTCTCTCTCTCTCTCTCTGTCTCTTTCTCTCTCTCTCTCTCTCTCTCTGTGTGTGTGTGTGTGTTAAGATCTGATAAAGAGTTAATATCTAAAATACATAAGGAACTCAGACAATTCAACAGCAAGAGAACAAACTGACTTAAAAATGACCTAAGAACTTAAATGGACATTTCTCAAAATAAGACATACAAATGGCCAGCAAATATATGAAAAAATGCTCAGCACCACTAAACATTGGGACAAGCCAATTAAAAACACAATGAGATATTACCTTATATTAGTCAGAATGGCTACTATAGCAAAAGACAAAATATTAGTGTTGGTGAGGATGCGGAGAAAAGGGAACTCTTGTAAACTGTTGGTGAGAATGTAAATTGGTACAATCATTGTGGAAAATGGTGTGAAGGTTCATCAAAAAACAAAAAGTAAAACTGCCATACGAGCCATCAGTCCCTCTCCTGGTTATATACCCGAAGGATTTGGAATAAATATTTCAAAGAAATATTTGCACTACCATGTTCATTGCAGCACTATTCACTATATCCAAGGTATGGAATCAACCTAGGTGTCCATCAGCAGATGAATGGACAAAGAAAATGTGGTATATATACACAATGGAATACAACTTATCTTTTTAAAATCAAAAGAAATTTTGTCATTTCTGACAACACTGATGAACCTGGAGGATATTATGCTAAGTAAAATAAGCCAGGCACAGAAAAACAAATATTGTAGGATTTCACTTACACGTGGAATCCAAAACAATTGAACTTAAAGAAACAAAGAATACATTGGTAGTTACCAGATACTGGGGGTGTGGGTAATGGGGAGATGTTGGTCAAAGAGTATAGCAATTCAGTTAGACAGGAGGAATACATTTTTTGAGATTTATGGCACAGAATGATGACTGTAGGTAACAATAATGTATTCTTGAAAATTGCTAAGGGAGTAAACTTGAAATGTTCTCTCCACAAACAAAGATAAATATTTGAGGTTATAACTATGTTAATATACTTGATTTAATAATTCCAAATTGTATACATATATCATGACATCACATTTTATCCCATAAATATATACAGTTATAATTTGTCAATTTATAGCAAAATAAAATATTAGATTGCTTATCCCCAGTACAAGGTGGAAAGCAGCGGTGAATGACTGGAATCAAGATGAGAAGGTCTACAAAAAAATGATAAGGAAGAGTAATGAGATAAGATATGGATAAATGGCCTGGACTCCTGTTTTGGACTGTTGTTTATTCAGAAATGAACTTCGGATAGTGGTAGCTTTTCAATCGACTAATAGCAGGATTTTGTGTGGAATGAGCCAGTCAATTTAAAGGGAGCTAGGCACTGTGGAAAGATTCTAGGCTCATATTCTAGGTTATTTTGAGGGCTAATCCTTAAGCAGAAGCCAAAATCAGGAACCAGAAAAAGATAGACTCAAGGCATTAAGAGACAGAAATATCGACAGGGGAAAGAATGGTCAAACCAATGTTACCAAATTGTGCTTTTCTCATTGTGATTTGCTTTAAACAAGTCACATATGTGTGTGTCTTAAGGACACAAACCAAAACCTGATTGGCACAATAATACCATCATCAATATGCAGCTCCACAAGGTGGAAAAAGGGGGCTGGGAGGTTTTCCCATCCAAGTGAAACAGACAGGATTTTTATCCCCAATCTTCGGTTAACTATGTTATTAACTCCATTGATTCTTAAACATTCAAACTAGTTTAGATTCAACTTCAGTTTTGCTATTTTATTCTGCCTACTTAATTGAAAATTTCTGTCTATACACTTTGCCAAGCATAAATATTGATGCTTCCTTCAATAAAATTAGGTCTCTTAATCTGTTCTATGTGTGTGTGTGCGTGCGCTTGAGTGCATATGGACATGCCTGAATTTAGCTATTATAACAGTTTGATTCTAAAAATATTCACCACTGCATAAAAATAATTAATCCACAAGCATACCTCAGTTCTGTGGAGCTGAATATTAAACACGCTAACCAAGAAATTCAGTAAAATTGTAATACCGTATGTAGAAATCCTCTTTAAAACTCACCAGCGGTAGTTCAACTAAATGCTTGCCATTTTGCCCTTAGTTAAAAATATTTCCTTTCAAGCAAACATAGTAAGACAGGAAGCAAAGAGTAGTGAGAAAAACACATGCTCTGGAGGTTTCACATTTGCATTTAGATCTCAGCTCTGCTACTTACAAACTCAGTAAAGTTAAGTGACCTCTCTCTACATTAGCTTTTCCACAAGAAAAATGGGGAATCATAGTAATACCTGCCTCCTAGGGTTGATGTGTGTATCTGAAGTATACGAAGGATCCCAGTAGAGTGTTATGTAGATGCAAGTCCTCAGCAAATGTTAGTTCTTCTTAATTCCTTTCCAAAGACTGTGGACATATGTTTCTGAAATGATATGCAAGGCTTTAAGTCTGCATGACTTCATGAATATACCTGAGTGTTATAACTAATAGAGAGAAATGGGGACGTGGTGCCCCCTTGATACGGTTAGGCTTTGTGTCTCCACCCAAATCTCATCTTGAATTGTAATCCCCATAATCCTCATGCATCAAGGGAGAGACCAGGTGGAGGTGATTGAATCAAGGGGGCAGTTTCCCCCATGCTGTTCTCATGATAGTGAGTGAGTTCTCATGAGATCAGATGGTTTTATAATGGGCTCTTCCCCCTTCGCTCAGCACTTCTCCTTCCTGCCTTCTCCTTCACCTTCTGCCATGATTGTAAGTTTCCTGACACCTCCCTAAGCCGTGCTGAACTGTGAGTCAGTTAAACCACTTTCCTTTATAAATAACCAGGCAGTTCTTTATAACAGTATGAAAATGGATTAATACACCCCTCCATTTATCAACTGAGTTATGGATTGCGTTTGGTTTGTCCTGGCCTCAAGTGTGCTAAGGAGAGCACTCTTGCAGCAAACAAGCATCCCACACCCTCCTCCACATTGCACTTCCTTATAGCCCAATATTCAAAGAATCTCATTTCAATATCTGTCATCGAGTCTTTGTTCTATAGATGAAACTACTCTGAAATCCAGAAACACAGCTTGAAAATTGATGCTCTTATGATCTTTTACATTGGAGTTTTACTAAATAAAGGCCCGTTATTATTTACGCCCTCACCAATCCTTTCCAAATAGGAAGTTGTTTTATAGTAAATAGTTGGCCAAACAAATAGAAAGAAAATGTATACATTAGATGGTCCAGCCATTTCTCTACTGAGTAACCCTTACTGTCAAGAAATATATATGTCTGATAAACTTTTATTGTGTTGATCACCTTTTTTTCTCCCAAGAATCATCCATATGCTTGATAAACATTATTACATTGTTTTCCTTTTCATTCTCTTGGTTAAATCACATCAAGGTATTTCTCTTTGTTTTCATTAGATTTGATCTTTTAAAATTCCTTAAATGTGATCAGAAGATAATCATTGATTTTTATTATTTTTTATTTGTTTAGGCAAAAGTATTGGCTAACATCATAAATTGGAATTCCAAGTTTCATATTATTTAATGCCACTTATCACTTAATGACATGGCAGAGCATGATGAGTTCTATTAATAACAATGGAACATGCAGCCAGAAATGAGAATTGAACTCTAGCTCACAAGGCCTTGTATATTTTCAGAAATGCCTATGAGTTCACATAATTATTGTTTTCACCTACCATCATAGGAAATTGAGTCAAACAAAGCAATGATATCAGTTTAAACTTAAATCATGTCCCAGCTTGAGCTCAAAAAAATGTAGATCAGGGCTGGGCACAGTGGCCTCACACCTATAATCCCAGTGTTTAAGGAGGCCAAGGCAGGAGGATCACTTGAGACTAGCATAAGGAGGCCCTGGCTACACAAAAAATAAAAATAAAAATAAATCAGTTGGGCATGGGGGCATACACCTGTAGTCCATACACCTGGGCATGGTGGCATACACCTATTTGGGAGGCCAAGGCAGGAGGATCACTTGAGACTAGCATAGGGAGGCCCTGGCTATACAAAAAATAAAAATAAAAATTAGCTGACCAGGGTGGCATACACCTGTAGTCCCATTTGGGAGGCTGAGGCAGGAGGATCACTTGAGCCCTGGAGTTGGAGGCTGAAGTGAGCTATGATGGCACCACCGCATTCTAGCCTGGATAACAGGGCAAGACCCTGTCTCAAAAAATAAAGTAGATCAGGTATGTTTTATATCTTTCTGAAGGAAGGAGAAACAAGGACAAACTGGGGATAACCTCTTTCCTATCTCAATGGATTGCTACTTTTTTTCTTATCGCCAACGTCTAACAGACTATACTTGCTGTTGAGTGTCAGGAGTTGGGGGGATATTGCCTCTCAGACATATCACTGTATTTCTGCTCCCTCTGGAAAACCTGGATGCTCATCCTGGCCTTTTCTCAAAGGGAAACAGAAAATAGAGACAACAGCTATCTTGCACTTTGTGTCCCCAAAACAGCCAAAAGTACTGGGTTTACAGTCCTTCCGTGGGAATGTGGTATTGTAGTTTACAATTTGGCAATCCTGTTTCGAAAATGAAACTGGGCCGGGCGCGGTGGCTCAAGCCTGTAATCCCAGCACTTTGGGAGGCCGAGACGGGCGGATCACGAGGTCAGGAGATCGAGACCATCCTGGCTAACACGGTGAAACCCCGTCTCTACTAAAAATACAAAAAGAAATTAGCCGGGCAAGGTGGCGGGCGCCTGTAGTCCCAGCTACTCCGGAGGCTGAGGCAGGAGAATGGCGTGAACCCGGGAGGCAGAGCTTGCAGTGAGCCGAGATAGCGCCACTGCACTCCAGTCTGGGCGACAGAGCTAGACTCTGTCTCAAAAAAAAAAAAAAAAAAGAAAATGAAACTGAACACAGGAGACAGCATGGTGGCCTGAGGGCTAACTCTGCTTCTGCCTCTAATAATTATGAGACCGCGGGCAAAAAATCTGATCTTTCTGGATAGCAGTTAGTTATTCCAGTTTGCCAGATGAAGACGCTGAATACAATTGCTTCTTCACTTTGCTACTTAAACTTTTCTCAGTCAAGTATTTAAAATTGCATTTTAAACTCACACTCTAAGAGGAACGTTCCCCATCCTCATGGTGGTGGTTTTATCAGTATTCTCTGCTTTTCTGCCAAATGTATCATGCGGATGTGTCTCTCTGTCTACATTTCATTCGTATTTAATATAGGTGATGATTCAGTATGCAGAACCATAATTTGTGACATCATAATAGTTCACACATTCATAATTTTAACTTTAAACCTACGATTACACATTAATTATGACTAGCACAGTAGAGACTATTGGGTCCCAATTCTGAATCATTAAAAGATAAAGGGATGGTAAGTGACCTCTATTAAAATATATGTAACTCTGGGAGATGTTAATATCCATTTTGGGAGCCAACTGTTGTATTGACTCAGAGAACAATATAGCTAACCACGATTAACTCTAAAAGAGGTGAGAAACTCAATGTCTCCATATGGTATTATTATAAGTGAAAGTTGTTAAAGTAGAATGTTTTGACCCAGAATGTTAGACATAGATGTACACACTGTGTCAAACATTCTGGGTTAAAACACTGATTCACTGTTTGTTTTTTTTTTTCTTTATGTGATAAAGAAACTCGTTTAAGATTCCACATATACGTGAGATCAAAGTATGTTTTCTCTGTCTAGCTTATTGCATGCTGAAACGTCATGTTGTATGCCATAAATATATACAATTAGATGTTTAAAATAAAAATAAACTAGTTTTAAATGCAAAAAAATGCATACTAAGTTAAAGAACATTTTAAAAGTTGCTGAATCCTCTAAAAAGTCACATCTCTCTGATTCCAAATAGGTGTTTTTTTCTTCCATCTGATGTACACTTTCAAAAGGCACACTTTTTTTTTTTTCTTCTGTCACCCAGGCTGGAGTGCAGTGGTGCGATCTTGGCTCACTGCAAGCTCTGCCTCCCGGGTTCCCGCCATTCTCCTGCCTCAGCCTCCGGAGTAACTGGTACTACAGGCACCCGCCACCACCCCGGCTAATTTTGTGTATTTTTAGTAGAAACGGGGTTTTACTGTGTTAGCCAGGATGGTCTCGATCTCCTGACCTCGTGATCCACCCGCCTCGGCTTCCCAAAGTGCTGGGATTACAGGCTTGAGCCACCGCGCCCGGCCGGCATACATTTTTAAGATCTTGCTAATATACATCAGCTGAAGTTTACCACCCACAAAGGCTCTCTTTTCCAATGTTGTGCTTACCACCTAGGCTTTTCTTTTGAAATCCCGAAGAGCTTTGAAATCCCGCAGAGCTTTATTCCTTCTTGCAGACAGACAAATGATGTGGAAAAGGTTAAGTGACGTTATCAAACATGGAACATCAAGTCAGAATGGAGTCAGGGACTGAACCTAAATGTTTGCCACAACAAAAGGGTTACTTATTAGTCACCTGGATGCTCTTTAAAATCTCCTTCCAAAAAGCATCGTTGAGGGTATTGTTTCTGATATATCTTTTATTGGGAAGCAGATGTTATCTGTATGGAACATCAGGCACTAAATTGCAAATTATTAAGTGTAAGTAAGTGTCCTCTAAAGTAACTGAGTCTGACACTTCCCAAACTTTTCTTGCTTCTACTCTCTCAGTGTCTTAAATCTGAGAAACTATCTGAACTCTATACCAAAACAAGAGCCGGTCTATAATAAACATTCTTGCATCCTCACCGTGCCACAGGTGACTTCATTTTTCTTTTTTCAATTGTATGCATCATCTCAATGAGCCAAGGAAAGAAAAAGAATGTGTAACCTTGAACCAGGAGAGAATTAGGGAAGACAACTAAAATTTATGCTAGAAAAGTCTCTTTGAAATATATTGTATACGTATATTTTGGTAATCATTAGTGATGTTGATAAATATCCCAGCTCTTGTCTCCTTTCAGGTAAATAACAGATTATACTTCCTTGCTTCTTTTTAAATTAGGCATGGCCATGTGATTTGCTTTGGTCAATGAAATAAAAGTGGAACTGAAGCATAATGGAAGTAATATGTGTGGGTGTGTCACTTCCAGGTGGAAGCTTTCAGAACAGGGCATAACTGACTATGTTCTCCTCCGCTTGCCACAGTGATCTGGGAAGCCCATATTGAGATGAAATCTCCATCACCCTGGGGCCTGGAGTGGCCAGGAGAAGTGGAAGCCCCTGCTCAGCCACATTTTGCATGTAGCATGAGTGAAAAACAACCTTTTGATGTGTTAAACCACTAAGATTTGTTTTTGTTTTTATCATAGAATGACTCAGGCTATCCCGATGAATTCATTTCTTCATTCATCAACATATCGAAACAGTTTTTTGAGGGGTTAATTTTAGAAAGTAGTAGGCATGCCTATTCTAGACAAAAGGAAAAGATGATGAAGCCCTGGATAGGATTGGAGGTGGTGGGAGTCAAATTGTTGAGAAAATCTCTATCTCATGGTGTCTGTTTTCTTAATGGTGCTGGAGATCTGGAGAAGAAGTATTATAAACTAACACCTTGTTCCTACTAGGGGCAGGAGACCAAAGTTACTTGGAAATAAGTATGGATCTAGCCTTCAAGTGCCTCAGAGCCTAAAAGGATTGATAAAATAGAGACGTAAAAACTATGATACAAAGTTGAATAAGATAAGAGTTTAGGCCGGGTGCAGTGGCTCATGCCTGTAATCCCAGCACTTTGGGAGGCCAAGGCGGGTGGATCACCTGAGGTCAGGAGACCAGCCTGGTCAACATGGCAAAACCCTGTCTCTACTAAAAATACAAAAATTAGCCGTGTGGTGCCACGTGCCTGTAATCCCAGCTACTGGGGATGCTGAGGCAGGAGAATCATTTGAACCCGGGAGGTGGAGGTTGCAGTGAGCCGAGATGGCGCCATTACACTCCAGCCTGGGCAACAAGAGTGAAACTCCATTACAAAAAAAATTAAAAAAGTTTAAAACCAATAGGCAATGAGAGAAAAGGTCAGAAGAAGGGAAAGCCACAGAAGCCTGTGTAGAGAAAGGGATATTAAGCTGGCTCTAAAAGGTGTTACTTGGAAAAATGGGTCTGAGGAGGTAGAGCAAGATAGTAGAATATAAAGCTCCATTGGTAGATTCCCCACATCCCCCGCCAAGTAAGGACATCAAGTTAACAACCATCTACACAGAGAAAAACACGTTCATAAGAACCAAAAATCAGAAAAGCACTTATAGTCCCTGGTTTTACTTCATATGGCTGAAAGGGGCACTGAAGAGATAGAGAAAAACAGTCTGGAATCGCTAATGCCAACCCCCAGCAGCAGTGGCAACATGGTACAGAGAGCGTCTCTGGGACCTGGGGGAGGGAGAACACAGTAATTGTGAGACATTGAATTCAGTGCTGTCCTGTTAGAGATGAAAGGAAACCTGAACCAAACTCAGCTGATGCCCACCCACTGAAGGAGCATTTATATCCACCCTAACCAGAGTGAAATCCATCCCAGTGGTGAGACCTTGAGTGCCTGCAAACCTCACAACCTAGGGCTATAGAACTCTGTGTTTTCAAGTAAACATGGAAGGCAGTCTAGGTAATAGAGGCAGCAACTCATAAGCAAGTTCTCATGCTGAACTAGGCCCAGAGACATTAGACTGAGGGTGGGGCATGCAACATACTGAAATATCAACTAGGGCAGCCACGTTCAGAATTCTGGCATCACCCCTCCAATAACCCTACTCTGCACAGCTCAGGGCTCCTAAAGAGACCCCTTCCTTCCACTTGAAAAGAGGAGAGGGAAGAGTGGGGAGGACTTTGTCTTGTATCTCAAATACCAGCTCAGCCACAGTAGAATAGGGCACTAGTCAGGGTTTTGAGGGCCCTATTCCAGGCCCCAGCTCCTAGATGACATTACTAGACACAACTTGGGCCAGAAGGCAACCTGCTTCCTTAAAGGAAAGGACCCAGTCCTGGCAGCATCCATCATCTGCTAACTGAAGAGGCCTTGGGCCCTGAATAACCAACAGTGATACCCAGGTACCATATTGAGGGGCTTGGGTGAGCCTCTGAGACTTGCTGGCTTCAGGTATCAGCATGGCCACAGTGTGGTGGAGCACCAAGCAGGCTCTTGGGGTCCGTAATTCCAGGACTTGACTTGTGGACAGCACTTTTGGACCTGCCCTGGGCCAGAGGGGAGCCCACTGCCCTGAAACTTGAGTACCAGGCCAGGCAGCATTCACCACAAGATGATTTAAGAGGACTTGGACCTTAAGGGAAGATCGGGGGTAGTCTGGCAGTACTTCTCATGGGCTAGGGTAGCGGTGGCTGTGGGGTGAGGCTCTTCTAGCTTTGGAAAGGGGCGGAAAGAGTGTGAACATCTGTGCCCTGTGGTTTGAGTGCCAGCTCAACCGCAGTACAATAAAACACCAGGTATATATCTAAGGTTTTTTATGCTGGACCCTGTCTCTTGGACAGTACTTCTGGAACAACCTGGGTACTGGGGAAAATCACTGCCCTGAAGTGAAGAAAATAGGCCTCGCTGGCTTTGTCACTTGCTGATTTTACAGCCCCAGGGCCTTGAGCAAACATAGGCAGTAGCCAGGGAGTGGTTACAGCAGGCCTTGGGTGAGACCAAGCACTGTGCTGACTTCAGGTCTGTCCCAGAATAGTTATAGTGGTGGTGGCCAAGGGGGTACACATGTGTCACCCCACCCCCAGCTTTAGGTGGCTTAGAACAGAGAGAATGACAATCTGTATATTTCTTTCAGGCTATTTGAAAATGTACAGTCAGAAGAGACAACAGAATAAGAAACAATGAAACATGCCTACATGGTCTAGAAAATAACTTCAGAAGGGCAAATCTAAGACTTACTGACCTTAAAGAGAAAGTAGAGAAGAATATAGGGGTAGATAGTTTATTCAAAGGGATAATAACAGAGAACTTCCCCAAACTAGAGAAAGATATCAATATCCAAGTACAGGAAGGTTATAGAAAACCAAGTAGATTTAACTTCAAAGAAGACTACCCAAAGGCATTTAATAATCAGACTCCCAAAGATCAAGGATAAAAAATGGATCCTGAAAGCAGCAAGAAAATAAGAAACAAATAACATACAATGGAGCTCCAATATGTCTGGCAGCAAAGTTTCCAAGGTAAACCTTACAGGCCAGGAGAAAGTGACATGACATATTTAAAGTGCAGAAGGAAAAAACTTCTACACTAGAATATTATATCCAGCTAAATTATCCTTCAAACATGTAGGAGAAATAATGACATTTTCAGATAAACCAAAGCTATGGGATTTCATCAGTGCTAGACCTATTTTAAAAGAAATGTTTAAAGTGGCACTTCAATGAAAACAACAAGGACATCAATGAGCAATAAGTAATCATCTGAAAGTACAAAACTCACTGGTAATGGTAAGTACACAGAAAAACACAAAATATTTTAACACTGTGACAGTGGTGTGTAAACTACTTTTATTCTAAGTAGAAAGACCAAATGATGACTCAAATAATAAGCACTGTAACAACTTTTCAGGACATAGTAAAATAACAGATAAATAGGAAAAAAAAAAAAAGTTAAAAAGCAGGGGAACAAAGTTAAGGCATAAAAATTTTATTTATTCCCTTTTTGCTTGTTTGTTTAGGCAAATAGTCTTAAATTGTTATCAGGTGAAATAATGGTTTATAAGATAGTATTTGCAAGCCTCATGGTAACCTCAAACTAAAATATGTAAAATGAATACACAAAATTTTAAATCAAGAGACTAAATCATATCACAAGAGAAAATCACCTTCACTAGAGGAAGACAGAAAGGAAATGAAGAAGGGAGAAAAGACCATAAAATAACCAGAATACAAATAACAAAATGGCAGGAATAAGTCCTAACTTATCAATAATAACATTGAGTGTAAATAGACTAAACTCTCCAATCAAAAAATACAGACTTGTTAAGTAGATGAAAAACAAGACACAATCATCTGTTGATACAAGAGACACACTCCACCTATAAAGACAAAAACCTATATAGACTGAAAATAAAAGTATGGAAAAAGATATTCCATGCCAATGGAAGCCAAAAAAAGGAGCAGGAGTTGCTATACCTATAAGAGACAAAATAGATGTCAAGACAAAAACTAAGAAAACACTAATAATGATAAAAGGGGCCAATTCAGTAAGAGGATATAACAATGTAAATGTATATGAACTCAATACTGGAGCACGCAGATGTATAAAGGAAATATTATTAGAGCTAAATAGAGAAATAGAGCCCCAAAATAATAATAGCTGGAGACTTCAATACCCCACTTTCAGCATTTGATAGATCTTCCAGATAGAAAATCAACAAAGAAACATCAGACTTAATCTGTACTATAGACCAAATGGATCTAATAGATGTTTACAGAACATTTCATCCAAGAGCTGAATAATACATTCTTTTCCTCAGCACATGGATCATCCTCCAGGATAGATCATACATTAGGTATAGTGAAAAAATGAAATTATATCAAGCATTTTCTCTGACCACAAAGGAATAAAACTAAAAATTAATAATGAGAGGAATTTTGGAAACGACACAAACATATGGAAATTAAACAATAGGCTCCTGAACAACCAGAGGGTCAATAAAGAAATTAAGAATGAAGTTGAAAATTTTCTTGAAACAAATGATAAAGGAAACACAACATACCAGAACCTATGGGATACAGTGTAAGTAGTGCTAAGAGGGAAGTGTTTATAGCTATAAGTGTCTACCTCACAAAAGAGGAAAATCTTCAAATGAACAATCTAATGTTGCATATTAAAGAAATAGAAAAGCAAGAGTAAATAAACCCAAAATTAGTAGAAGAAGAGATAATAAAGATCAGAGCAGAAGTAAATGAAATTGAAATGAAAAAAAATACCAAAAAAAAAGAAACAAAAATTGCTTTTTTGAAAAGTTAAACAAAATTGACACCCTTTAGCCTGACTGACTAACCAAAAGGAGAGAAGACCCAAATAAATAAAATCAGAAATGTAAAAGGAGACTGAAGAAATTCAAAGGATACTTAGTGGCTATAATGAGCAAACTATATGCCAATAAATTGGAACATCTAGAAGATATGGGCAAATTTCTCTGGACATACTATGTACCAAGATTGATCCGGGAAGAAATCCAAAACCTGAACAGACCAATAACAAGTAATGAGATTGAAGACATAATAAAAAATCTTCCAGAAAAAAAGAAAAAACCCAGAACCTGATGGCTTCACTACTGAATTCTATGAAACATTTAAAGAACTGATACCAATCCTACTCAAACTATTCCAAAAAATAGAGGAGAAGGGAATACACCCAAAGTCATTAACAATAGAATGAAGGATAAAACATCATATAATTATTTCAACTGATGCTGAAAAAGCATTTGATAAAATATAACAGTCTTTCATGATAAACGCCCTCAAAAAACTGGGGATAGAAGGAACATACCTCAACATAATAAAAGACACATATGACAGACACACAGTTAGTAGTATCACACTGAACAAGGAAAAACTGAAGCCTTCCTCTAAGATCTTGGACACAACAAAGAAGATAGAAAGGTCATCCAAATTGGAAAGAAAGAAGTTAAATCATCCTTTTTTTGCAGATGATATGATCTTATATTTGGAAAAACCTAGACTCCACAAGAGAACTATTAGAACTGATAAATACAGTAAAGTTGCAGGATAAAAAATCAACATACAAAAATCAGTAGCATTTGTATATGCCAGCAGTGAACAATCTGACAAAGAAATAAAACGTAATCCACTTACAATAACCACACATAACAATAAACACCTAAGAATTAACTTAACCAAATACATGAAAGATCTCTATGATGAAAGCTATATAATACTGATGAAGGAAACTGAAAAGGACACCAAAAAATGGACAAATGTTCTATGTTCGTGGATCAGAAGAATCAATATTGTTAAAATGTCCATAGTATCCAAAGTAATCTACAGATTCAATGCAATCTATATTGGAATACTAATGACACTTTTCACAGAAATAGAAAAAAAAATTTTAATTTATATGGAACCACAAAGGACCAAGAACAGCCAAAGATATTATAAGCAAAAATAACAATACTAGAGGAATCACATTACCTGACTTGAAATTATACTACAGAAAGAGCTTTAGTAACCTAAACACCATGGCACTTGTATTAGTCTATTCTAATGCTGCTATGAAGAAATACCCAAAAGTAGGTAATTTATAGAAACAAGTTTTAATTGACTCACAGTTCTGCATTGCTGGGGAGGCCTCAGGAAGCTTACAATCATGGCAGAAGGCACCTCTTCACAGGGAGGCAGGAGAGAGAACAATTGCCAAGCAAAGCGAAAAGCCCCTTATAAAACCATCAGATCTCCTGAGAATTCACTATCATGAGAACAGAAGTCTTATCCAAGACAAGGCAAGTCCCTTCCATCTATGAGCCTGTAAAATCAAAAGCAAGTTAGTTACTTCCTAGATACGATGGGAGTACATGCATTGAGTAAATACACCCTATACAAATGGGAGAAATTGGCCAAAACAAAGGGCTACAGGCCCCATGCAAGTCCAAAATCCAATAGGGAAGTCATTAAACTTTAAAATTTCAAGATGGTCTCCTTTAACCCCATGTCTCACAACCAGGTCACACTGATGCAAGAGGTGGGGGTCCCATGGACTTGGGCAGCTCTGCCCCTGTGACTTTGCAGAATATGGCACCCTCCAGGCTGTTTTCACCAACTGGTGTTGAGTGCCTGTGGCTTTTCCAGGTGCACAGTGCAAGCTGTCAATGGATCTGCCATTCTGGGGTCTGGAGGATGGTGGCCTTCTTCCCACAGCTCAACTAGGTACTGCCCCAGTGGGGACTCTGTGGGGGGGCGGGGGCTCACAACCCCACATTTCCCTTTCACACTGCCCTAGCATAGGTTCTCCATGAGGGCTCTGCTCCTGAAGCAAACTTCTGCCTGGACATATAGATGTTTCCATCCATCCTCTGAAATTTAGGTGGAGGTTCCTAAACCTCAATTATTGACCTCTGTGAACCTGCAGGCCAAACACCACATGTAAGCCACCAAAGCTTGGGGCTTGCACCCTCTGAAGCAATGGCCCAAGCTGTACCGTGGCCCCTTTTAGCCACTGCTGGAACTAAAGCAACTGGGACACAGGGTACCATGTCCTGAGGCTGCATAGAGCAGGGGGCCCTGGGCCTGGAGCAGGAAACCATTTATCCCTCCTAGGCCTCCAGGCCTGTAATGGGAGGGGCTGCCATGAAGGTCTCTGACATATCCTGGAGACATTTTCCCCATTGTCTTGATGATTAATATTTGGCTCCTCGTAACTTATGAAAATTTCTGCAGCAAACTTGAATTTCTCTGTAGAAAATGGGTTTTTCTTTTCTACTGCATTGTCAGACTGCACATTTTTCAAACTTTTATGCTTTGCTTCCCCTTGAACACTTTGCTGCTTAGAAATTTCATCCACCAGATATGCTAAATCTTTTCTCTCAAGTTCAAAGTTCCACAGATCTCTAGGGCAGGGGAAAAATGCCACCAGTATCTTTCCTAAAGTATAACAAGAATCACCTTCATTCCAGTTCCCAAGAATTTCCTCATCTCCATCTGTGACCACCTCAGCTTGGACTTCATTGTCCATATCACTATCAGCATTTTGGTCAAAGCCATTCAACAAGTCTCCAGGAATTTCCAAACTTTCCCACATCTTCCTGTCTTCTCTGCCCTCCAAACTGTTCCAACCTCTGCCTGTTATATAGTTTCAAAGTCACTTCCACATTTTCAGGTATGTTTACAGCAGCACCCCACTAGGCAGTACTAATTTACTGTATTAGTCCATTTTCACGCTGCTATGAAGAAATACCTGAGACTGGGTAGTTTATTTAAAAAAGAGGTTTAATTGGTTTACAGTTCCACATGGCTGGGGAGGCCTCGGGAAACTTATAATGATGGTGGAAGGAACCTCTTCACAGGGCAGCAGCACAGAGTGAGTGCCAAGTGAAGGGAGAAGTCCCTTATAAAACCATCAGATCTCACGAGGGCTTGCTAACTATCATGAGAAAAGCATGAAGAAAAGTGCCCCCATCATTCAATTGTCTTCACCTGGTCCTACTCTTGACGTGGGGATTATTATTACAATTCAAGGTGAGGTATGGGTAGTGACATGGAGTCAAACTATATCAGTACCGGCATAAAAACAGGCATATTCACTAATGGAACAGAAGAGAAAACCCAGGAAGAAATACACCTACAGTGAACTGATGTTCAACAATGTTGCCAAGAACATACACTGGGGAAAAGAAAGTCTCTACAATAAGTGGTGCTGGAAAAATTGTATTTCCATATGCAGAAGAATGAAACTAGACCCCTATCTCTCTCCATATACAAAAATAAAATCAAAATGGAATAAAGATTTAAATCTAAGACCTCAAACTATGAAACCACTACAATAAAACATTGTGGAAAATCTCCAGGACTTTGCTCTGGGCAAAAAGTTATTGAGCAATACTCTGAAAGTGCTGGCAACCAAACAAAATGGAAAAATGGCATCCCCTCAAGTTAAAAAGGTCCTGCACAGCAAAGGATGCATTCAACAAAGTGAAGAAAACTCATAGAATGGGAGAAAACATTTGAAAACCATCCATCTGACAGGGGATTAATAATAAGAATATAAGAAGAGGTCAAAAACTCTATACGAAAAAAATCTAATAATCCAATCAAAAATGGGTGAAAGATTATATACACCAACTACATAAAATTTAAAAATTAGAAAAGGAAGAACCCAAAACACAGGCAAAAGAATTGAATAGACATTTCCCAAAAGAAGATATACAACTGGCAAATAGGCATGTTCAAAAGTGCTCAACGTTATTGATCATCATAAAAAATCAAATCAAAACTAAAATGACATATCTCACCCTAGTTAAAGTGGCTTATATTCAAAAGACAGGCAATAACAAATGCTGGAAAGGATGTGGAGAAAAGGGAACCCCTGCACACTGTTGTTGAAAATGTAAACTTGTACACCATATAGAGTACAATTTGGAGATTCATCAAAAAAACTAACAATTGATCTACCATATGATCTAGCAATCCCACTGCCGAGTATATATCCAAAAGAAAGGAAAGCAGTATATCAAAGAGATATCTGCCCTCCTCTTTGCTGCAGCATTGTTTACAATAGCTAAGATTTGGAAGCAACCTATCTGTCCATCAACAGATAAATGAATAAAGAATATGTGGTGCTTATACACAATGGAGTACTATTCAGCTATAAATAAGGATGAAATCCAGTCATTTGCAACAACATGGATGGAAGTGGATGTCATTTTGTTAAGTGAAATAAGCTAGGCACAAAAAAACAAACATGACATTCTGGGATTGAAAAATCAAAACAATTGAAGTCATAGATATACAGAGTAAAAGGATGGATACTAGAGGCTGGGAAGGGTAGTGGCGGGGGGAGGAGGTGAGAATAGTTGATCGATACAAAAAAAAATAGAAAGTATGAATAAGACCTACTATTTGATAGCACAACTAGGGTGATGATAGTTAATAACAACTTAATTGCACATTTGACAATAAATTAAAATTGTAATTGGATTGTTTGTAACTCAAAGGTTAAATGCTTGACGGGATGGCTACCCCATTCTCCATGATGTGCTTATTTCACATTGCATGCCTGTATCAAAACAATCCATGTACCCCATAAATATATACAACTACTATGTACCCATAAAAATTGAAAATAAAAACTCATTTAAAAAATAAAAAATATCAAGTAATCTTTGAAGATACAGGAATGGGAAAAAAACCATTTTAACCTACGGAAATACCACAACAGAAATCAAAAGATTTAAACTGTGAGGTTTCATGGGGAACAGTAGTAAGTGGTTGTATGCACATGAAGCAGAGAGAATGTGAACAGGAGCAATAGGAAAGGAGCTTTGGGTCAGATCCAAGAAGTCCCTCAATGCCAGAATTACGGCTTTGTATTTCATTTATTCTGCCATCAGTGGTGATCCATGGCAGACAATTGGGCAGGTTGGGGGAATTAGTGATGTGACCAGAACTGCAAGTACAACATTGTACATAGCATCCTCTCCAATATAAGACATTTAGATACTTAAGACGTTTAGATACTTAATACTTCAGTACTAGGTTCAAGAACAGAATTAATCAAGCTACAGACCCAATTGACAACTGATACTCGAAGAAAGACACAGAGATTTAATATCTGTATTTTCCAAGTTTACATGGTCAAGAAAATCAACTAGTGTGCTGGAGAGAAAAAAAAAATAGAGATGTCTAAACCACCTCCAGGCTTCTCTGCCTGATAATTTATATTTTTAGTGATAAGTACGGGTGATTACTATGATCAGGAAAGTTTAGGAAATCCTGGTGTAATTCAATACAGAGAAAATGACGGCATGGTTGCATAAGAATTCAACATTTGCATCCGTGATTCCACTCTTTTATTTCAAAAACAAAAGGATTGAGTCTTGCATCCTTGACAAGGTGCTAGGAATTGGAGATGCAAGAGTGAGAAAGACAGAGCACCTGCTCTCTCAAAGCTTACATTCTACTAAGAGGAAGGAACAATAGAAATCATATAATCAATTCTTTACAATTATGTGGAATGCTGCATAAAATGATAGTATGTTATGAAGGTGCATACTAAGGATATTTGACTTCTTTGAGGGTATCTGAAGATTAAGGAAATACAATTGAATCTGGTATTTGAATTACAAATAGGCATTAGCTAAGTGAGGAGGTAGGAAAGATAATTCCAGGCAAAGAGATGATCACTGCATCTGCCTGGACAGAGAGTCCAGAAGAATCCTAGAGTATTTCATGGAGACTTGGCTACAGAAAAGGAGTTAAACAGTCAACATGAGCTATAGCCCACACTGGTGACACACTGATATATACTCACTCTAAGTATGTGCCAACAAGATGGAACTTAGGCCTTGGCATAAGTCCCAGATTAGACTTCCGCCCTCCCCAAGCCTTGTGACCTTTCCCATGAAACCAATATGCTACAATACCGAGAGAACAATATTCTACTATCTGACTCACATTTCTCACTTGAAAATTTTAAACCAGTGCAGCATATTGGGAAAGTCTGTCAGCTTTAGAGCCAACAGACAAATTAAATCCAGCTTTATCACTTACTAACTATATGGTCTTAGGAAAGTCATTTAATCTATTTGAGCTTTCATTTCTCCAACTGTCAAATGCGATTAATAATAATCTCTATGGTATAGAATATTCTGAGGATTCACTAAGGTAATACATACATAATATAGTGGATAAGAGCTCAAATCTAAACAGACCTATGATTGAATCCCAGCTCTACCACTTACTTCCTGGGTGACATTGGGACAAGTTGATTTACCTTTTAGAACTTCAATTTCCTCATTTGCAAAATGGTGATAACAGTACATCCAATGTGTTGTAAGGATTAGCAATAATGTGTGAATACTGCCTCATACAATGCCTGACACCTAGGCAGTAATCTCTGAATGGTAGCCATGATTAACATTTTGGGGTATCAGTAGGATATTCTGCCTCTGATGAGTTCAAAAATAAATTTTGGAGCATGATAGGCAACAGGCCTGAACAGAGAGTCAGGAGCCCTTGGGCAAGTAATGTGTTACTCTGAATTTTAGTTCCCGTAGGTGTGACATAAGGAAGTCATGCTTCTTAAACTACTTATAGCAAAGACTTTTTAATGTCAATACATCAAGACGAATACTTTTGCAAAACACAAAATCACAACCTTGAATGTTACTGCAATGCCAAATTGCTTTAGAACTTCCTACGTGCTTGCTTTCATACTCTGCACTTGGTACACTGTGTACAGGCAACAGTCCAAGACCAGTCCATGGACACATACTGAGCAGCATTGGCCTAGATAATCTCAGGAGGTGCCTCCAGCTTGGACATGCTGGTGGCAAATGGAACTAACACTACTTCACAACAACAGTATACTCTACAACAGAGAAATTACAATCTGAAGACGAGAAGGCCCAACAGTGTTTCTTTAAAGATGGCAAAAAGCCTGGCGGGTTACAGGCTGGTAATAGTTGTGATGTTCACCTTCAAGTACTCACTGCTTGATGGGCTCATTCAGGACAAGAATTCAATGTCATTCATCTCTGAATTCCAGGCCTACCACAGTGGACAACCCATAAAAATTTAATGGATGAAATTTAACGGAGAGTTTTCCCAATTGTCATGATATTCAGGCTATTTCTGCCCTACACAGTGCCTACAGGTTTTGGCTCTGTGCAGCAAAACAATTTTTTGGGGGAAGGAGGAAAAAGTAATTAAGTGAAAGAGGTATGCATAGTAGCTGTGTACAATGTATACTTGCCTGAAGCTTCTGAGTATGTGTTAGTGATGGTGAGGACATGGCCAAATACATATGTGGATGTGTAGGGGTAACCAGGAATGTCTGGGACCAACAACTGTGGAGTGTGTGTACAAGAAAGGCAGCCAGCTCAGAATGGCACGTGTTTATATATGAATGGGTATGTTGGCGAGTGTGTGTGCCTACAGATGCACAAACATGTTTTAACTATAAGAGTGCCCTAAACTGGGAGTTCAGATTAAAATTTACCCAGCTTTCCTTTTCATTGACAAGTTGTCTTTCACCATTATGTCATAAGCTTTGTTAAAGCACGAGGTTTTTATATTCCCACTACCTAGAACGAGGTCTTACACATAGTAACCCTTCAATAAATATTTGTTTAAAGAATAAATTCATGGAAAGCTTTTAGCACAATAGTTACACACAGTAAGTGGTCAGTTAAGTGTTGGTCATTATTGTGGTTATAATGCCTTGAATGTAGTAAGAGCTAAACAAATGATTGTTGAATCTGAACTAAATTCACAGTTGCCTGTGTGGAGTGATTTTATTTGTTCTTATTGGGAGGTCTACTCAGCTATTTGTTTTTCTTTTTAAATAAGATTCATTGAGGTATAATTTATATAAAATAAAATATGCTTATTTTAGGTGATCAGTTCAATGCATTTTGATAAATTTGTACTATCTATATAATCACCATCACAATCAAGACACGAAATATTCACATTACCTCAAAAATTCTCTCCTCCCTGTTTGGACTACTCACCTGCTTTCTTTCATTATAGGTTTGTTTTACCTGTTCTTAAATTTCATGTAAATTTCACATTATACTCTTTTATGTCTGGCTTCTCCCACCCAGGAAAATATTTTTGAGATATGGTTAGTGTGGGTACCTGCACATCATTACTTTTTGTTCTGTTTTATGGATATGCTACAGTTTCTTTATGCATTCACCTCTCATTAGACAGTTGGACTATTTTTAGTTTTGGGATATTATAACAAAGCTGCTGTATAAATCTTAGCATAGCCATATGCCTTAATTTCTCTAGGGTAAATATCTAGAAGTGGAATGACCAGATAATATGCTAAGTGTATTTTTAACTTTAAGAGAAATTGTCAAATATTTCCCAAAATATTTGTAGAAAATAAAATCACACAGAATATCTGTTTGTGGCCATGATGGAGTAAGTGGTAGACTACTTGCTTTCACACAGTAAATGAGTAAATTGGACAAAACATATAGAACAACTGCTTTCAGATATTGAATATCAGTCAGCAGTAAAATGAGTGTTCTGAGAGAAACAAACCAATTTAGCCCCATGATCACTCTGGTGTGGCACACAGTAGCCCTTGGCTAAATATTTCTAGAACATTATTCATCATTATATGTTAGCCATCATTATAACTAGCATAATGGTTTGCACAGAGTAGGAGTTCAAAAATGATACTTGAATCTAAATCAAACTTAAGCAGTTTCCTATGTGGACTTATTCTATTACTTTAGTGCCTTAAAAAACTTTGCATTTTCAGCAATGTCAAACCTGCATAAAAGTGGCAAAAATGTTGCAAAGAACTCCTGTATATGCTTCTTCCAGAGATCCCATTCAAGTTTCATCAACTGTCTCAATAACATCTTTTATGGTAAAAGAATCCAATCCAAAACCACAGGTCACATCCTATTGGTATATCCTTCCAATCTCTTTTAATCTAGAATAATGCCTCAGTCTTTCCTTGATTTCCATGTCCTTGATTTTCTAAAGGTTACAGACAAATCATTTTGTAGAATGTCTTTTTTTTAATTTTATTATTATTATTATTATTATACTTTAAGTTCTAGGGTACATGTGCATAATGTGCAGGTTTGTTACATATGTATACTTGTGCCATGTTGGTGTGCTGCACCCATCAACTCGTCAGCACCCATCAACTCGTCATTTACATCAGGTATAACTCCCAATGCAATCCCTCCCCCCTCCCCCCTCCCCATGATAGGCCCCGGTATGTGATGTTCCCCTTCCCGAGTCCAAGTGATCTCATTGTTCAGTTCCCACCTATGAGTGAGAACATGCGGTGTTTGGTTTTCTGTTCTTGTGATAGTTTGCTAAGAATGATGAGTTTTTCTAAAGTTTCCCAATGATTAGATCTAAGCTATGCATTTTCTATTCGATCATCAACAGTAATGGTATGTTCTCGTTTCACCCTATGAGATTTGATTCATCAGCCTAAGGCACTGTAAAATTTTGGTCACTTGATTAACATGGTGTCTACCCTATTCGTCCAGTGTGGAGCAAATTTGTTTTCTTCTTCATAAGGTATAAGTCTATGTTGGGGGTGGAGGGGAAGATACTATTAAACTATGTAAAATCTCATCCATCATCCTATTTTCACCTGATAGTTTTAGCATTTGTTGATCTTCTAACCTGAATTAATTTTATGATGGTTGACAAATTATGATTTTATAACCTGATCATTCCTTTTACACGTACTAGTTAACCATCTATTATAAGAAAGGGCCTTGGCTTTTACCTATTTACTCATTCATTTAAAACTGAAAAGATTTATTACTATATTTACTGGACTTTAATACATTACAACCATTACATATTTTATATATATATACACATTCAAATTGTCCTGGATTTAGCCAATGTGAACCTCATTAAGCTGACATTTGCATCCTTTTGAAATATCTTTATTCATTACATCAGTTAAGGTTCTTCAGAAGAAACAGAAGCAACAGAAAGGAAGAGAGAGAGAGAGCGAGCGATTGAGCTTATTAATTGGCTCAAATGATTATGAAGGATGAGAAGTCCTATGACCTGCCCTCTGTAGGCTGGAGAGCCAGTAGTAAGGCAGAGAAAGCAAATTCTTCCCTATTCTTCCTTTTATTGTATTCAGGCCATTAATGGATTGAATGAGGCTCACTCATGTTGTGTAGGGTGATCTGCTTTACTCAGTCTACAAATTCAAATGTTAGTCACACCTGGAAACACATATGCACATCCAGAATGATGAGGAACCAAATATCTGGGGAGTCCATGGTCCACTCAAATTGCCAGATAAAACTGGCCATTACACTGGTAATTCTTAGAGCATTCTCTTATTACTTTCTCTTATTTTGGGAACCACAAGAAGGCTCCAGGTTCATCTCATTATTTTCTGGCCCCAATTCTAGGTGCAATCATTTCTCACAATGGCTCTGGCTCCTTTTATTGGACAGTGAGTGGTACAGTAGCTCACCCTTATCCATGGAGGATATGTTCCAAGATCCCCAGTGGATTCCTGAAATCACAGATACTACCAAATCTTATATATACGATGTATTTCTTATACATACATACCTATAATAAAGTTTAATTTATAATTAAGGCACAGTAAGAGATTAACAACAACTAATTATGTGAATGTGGTCTCTCTCTCTCTCCCTCTCTATCTCTCTTAAAATATTTTATGGGTAACTGAAACCTCGGAAAGATAAACTGTGGATAAGGAGGGACTACTGTGTTTATAAACCAAGATTTGGATGCTAGATGTGCTTACTACTACCATGGTGTAACTGTTCCCAGGGCTGCTCAATGAACTGAGCTAAAAAATGTATGTGTCTATATATGTGTGTGTATGTGTGTATATATTTACATATTTATATATACATATTTATATCTATTTTTATTTCTATATTATGTATGCACATATATGCACTTATAATATATTTATATATAATATATAATTTATTACATTATTTATACATTATATATGCTGATATATAAAAAAATCCCTATATTATTTTTACAATAATATTATTTTAAAATAATATTATTAAAGAACAAAGAAATACATTCATAAATTTAGAGCAAACTGATTTTCAACAAAGGCACCAAAAACACACACTGGGAAACAGACAGTCATTTCAATAAATGGTGCTGAGGACACTGGATAGCTACATGCCAAAGAGGGAAAGTAGACCCCTATCTTTCACCATACACAAAAATCAACTCGAAATAAATTAAATAGTTAAATCTGATTCCGGAAACTATGAAACTTCTAGAAGGAAACCTAAAGGAAATGCTTCAAGACATTTGTCGAGGATTCATTTGTTCAAGGATTTTTTAAATAAAGAACTAAAAAGTACATTCAACAGATGCAGAAGTAGACAAATGGTATTACTTTAAACTAAAAAGCCTAAAATTCTTCTGCACAGCAAAAGAAACAATCAACAGAATAAAGAGACAATCTACAGAATGGGAGACAACATTTGCAAGCTAGGAATTTGACAAAGAATTAATATCCGGAATATTAAAGAACTCAATCAACTCAATAGTAAACTAACAAACAATAATAATAATCTGATTTTAAAATGGGCAAATGACATGGAGAGACAATTCTCGAAAGAAGACATACAAATGTCCAATAGGTATATGAAAAAGTGTTCAACATTATTAGTCATCAGGGAAGTGTGAATCACAACCACAATGAGATATCATCACACACTTCTCAGAATAGATATTATCAGAAGGAAAAAAAATAACAAATGCTGGTGTTGAAGTGGGGAAATGGGAGCCCTTGTACATTATTACTGCGAAGGTAAATGATTAAAGGCATTGTGGAAAAAACAGTAAAACTAAAAACGGAACTACAATATAATCCAGCAATACAACTACTGAGTATTTATCAAAAGAAAATGAAATTAGTATTTTGAAGAGATATCTGCACTCTCATGTTTATTGTGGCACTATGCACAATAGCCAACATATGAAGTCAATGTAAGTGTCCATCAACAGATGAATGGATAAAGAAAATGTGGCATAGATACATAATGGAATATTATTCAGTCATTCAAAAGAATAAAATTCTGCCATTTGTGACAGCATGGATGAATTTGAAAACATTATTTTAACTGAAATAAGCCAGGCACTAGAAGACAAATACTGCATGATTTCATTCATTTGTGGAATTTTTTTAAAGCTGATCTTATAGGACTGCATGCCACAGGCTGGAAAGGGTGGGGTTGAATGAGGAGATTGGTCACAAGTACAAAATTAAAGAGAAAAAGGAAGAGTAAGTTCTGGTGTTCTATTGCACAGTAGGGTCACCGTAGTTAATAATATTGTATTGTATATTTCAAAATAACTAGAAGAGAGAACTTTGAATGTTCTTACCACAAACAAATGATAAATGTGTAAGGTGATGGATAAGCTATTTACCCTAATTTGATCATTACACAATGTATACATGTATAGAAACATAACACTGTAACTCAGAAATATATACAATTACTTTGTGTCAATTTAAAGTAAAACATAAAAAGTAAATAAAAATACATTTTGCAAAGGGGTTTGTGTTTTAGGAAGATGTATGAAAGGAAGGTATGAGGTGGTGCAAAATCATGAGACTTAACCTTGCTACTATTTAGCTGAGAGACCTAGAGCTGGCCATTTAACCTCTCCAAACTTTCTTCTGCATTTGAAATAGGAGCTATAACCATTTCTAAAGAATTAAATAAATGATAAAGGTGACCTGCCTAAAACAATGTATGAAATATGGCCTCAGTTCATAATATCAGAATCAAATAACTTGCAGTAGGAGTATTAGATTAGAGAGATGGGGAGACTAGCTAGGCTGCTATTGTAGTAGTTCAACTGCGAAAGTCTTAGGCATGAACTGGGGCAATGGGAATGGAAAAGTGGGGACACAAGTAAGCAATGCTAATCTTGAAAGTGGACAGGGAGACAGGGGAACTTAGGAAGGGATCTAAGATGCCTGCAGTATCTCAAGTGAATGGCTGAGAATGGTGCAAAAAATGAAACAGGTTGAGGAGGTGCCTGTGGAGGCATGGTGTGTGTGCCTGCACTTGGAGACAACATCTCAAATGGCTGTTCATTATATGATATTGTCAATACTTATTTATGTTCTTCTGTCAAGCTCTATAGTTGGAACATGGCATCACTATCTCCTTGGCCAACTCCTGTTGGTGAGTCCTCTTTGGAAATTTCTAGCGAGAGCATTCTATGAGACAAATATCCATTTTTTCCCATGGTTCACTTTTTCCTTACATTTTCCTTTATTTGCCTCTTCTTGTCATCACAAGGTTAAGGTCTTGAGAGTCTACACTTGAGTGTGGGACAAGGTGGTCACTTGGCCAAATTTCAAAGTAGGATGAGTCCTGGCCTTTAATCTAGGAGAAAAAGGTGTTTCTGAGGTTCACACTCAGGTTTTCATAAGTCGTCATTCATAGGGCTTGTTGGCTATATGCAACAAATATTCATTGACTGCACTCTATGTATATAGATATATGCGTGCACACACACACACAAACATAGATATATACAATTTAATCACTGAATCTTTACAATATCCCTGAAAAATAGGTACAAGTATAATACTAGCATGACTGATTATGGGTATGCAGAATTTCAGGTGTGGAGGAGAAAAAGGAAACGTGTAAAAGAGGGATATGGAGGGTTAAAGCAAGTTGCAATATGAGATTGATGCCCATGGCATCCCTCACTAAGAAGGTGACATTTGAGTAAAGGAAATAAAGGAGCAAGCCTCAGGATCTCTCAGGGAAGGGCTTTCTACGGAGGGGGAACACCGAGTGCCAAGGTCTGAAACAGGGGCTGCGTGGCATGTTTAAGGAGCAGCAAGAATTTCATTCTGGCTGAGGTAGCATATGAGCGAGGGCAAGACAAGAATAAAGTGAGGTCACAGAGGTAAAGACTAACAGTTTGTGTGGGACTTGATAGATGTAAGGACTTTAGCATTTTCTCTGAGTGAAATGGGAGCCACTAGAAAATTTTGCAAAGACTGACATGACTTAACTTTCATTTTAATAGGTTCATTCTCGCTGCTGTATTCAAAATACATTGGGATGAGGAGGGTGAGGAGAGAGGCAGATGGACCAAGCTCCCAAAGGTGATGAAAGCTTGAAAGCTAATATCTAGTGTACCAGTTATTAAGTTATTGCCTCTAAGCTCCAAAACTCCTGTGGTTTCTGTCTCCTGATTGAGTCCAAACTGATAAACTTAAGTTAGTCGAACCGCATTCATTTGTTGAGGAAACACTAGCCCCTCTCCTTCTAGCCTCTCCAGCTCTAAATATCTAATTTTCAGAGGAACCCATGAGTACTTGGTGTTTAGTGCAAGATTCAACCATCGTGGGTCTCATTATTCCCCAATCACTTTTGTTGTTGTTGTTGTTGTTTTGAGACGGAGTCTCCTCTGTCGCCCAGGCTGGAATGTAGTGGTGCGATCTCGGCTCACTGCAAGCTCCGCCTCCCGGGTTGGTGCCATTCTCCTACCTCAGCCTTCCCCAGCCGCTGGGACTACAGGCACCCGCCGCCACGCCCGGCTAATTTTTTCTATTTTTACTAGAGACGAGGTTTCACTGTGTTAGCCAGGATGGTCTCCATCTCCTGACCTTGTGATCCGCCCGCCCCGGCCTCCCAAAGTGCTGCGATTACAGGTGTGAGCCACCGCGCCCGGCCCCTCAATTACTTTCTATCTGAAAATGTAACTAACAGAATTATCGCCATTGCTTAACGGGTTCTCCACTGAAAACTAAATTAATTCATGTTAATACACATTTAGATTAAGACGTGATTGAAAAAATAGCTAATTCCACCTAATACTACGGAGATGCCTCTATTGCTCTTTTATAAAACATTTTGCAGACCTAAGATGGCTAATAGATATGAAAATGAACACTCATGATAATAACTAAGAGTAATTATATGCTTTACAAATACGTAATTGAGAAAATAATAACAAAACTGATAGAGAAAAACTGTCAGTTTTACTTTTGGAGGAAAATGCAAATGATGCTTCACCCAAGAAATACTTACGTAATCAACACCTAATGAGCTGCAAAATGCAGTACTCCTCTTAATTTCCAGCAGGTATTATAAGCTCATAAAATCAGGTTATTTTAAGCAAGGAAAAAAAAAAAGCCTCATAACCATTACAGAAAGGCAAACTCTGTGTTATTTTACCATAATAAGTTTTTCCCTTTCCTGACACCCTAAATGCCTATAATTTTAGTCACCAAGACTTTACATAAAATTTTACTAGCAGAAAGCAAAAGTGTCTTACGATCTTTGCTATTTATAGGGCACAGACTTGCCTGATACCTGATTCTCTGGCCTTCTTGTTTTTAAAGCCAGTATCACCAATGCAAAGAAACAACATCCTATTTAATCAGAACTGGCAATTGACCTTTGATCGTGTGAAAAGCGCAGCTGAAATAACTTACATCAAAATTGCCATTTTAAAGTGAAGAAGAAATGGATATACAACGCAGTATAAAACAAACTTATGATGTAATTTAGAAATACATGGTTAGAATTAGTGGGCAGAAATGTCCAGAAATTAATTTTTTAAAAAAGATTGCATCTACAATATATGTGACTGATTACAGGTGTCTTTGAGGTCTTTACTGAAAGCTTAATGAGGGGAGATAAAAATCTATTAATCTTTTTACATCCAGTACCTAGTCTAATTCCTGGCATATAAGGGAGTCTCCACAAATATTAAATAAAATATGCTGTATCATTTGATAAATGTTTTTTGATAAGTGTGTCAACCAGAATGAGATGAGTGTTTAAAATATCTTTCTTTTCATTCTTTTCATGGTTACGGTAGCAAACTGTAACACAGCGTTGCTCAGAGCTTAGTCATTCTTAGGACACCTACAGGCTACCTGCCATATCCCTTGTGTCATTCATATTATTGTTTACTTATCACTATTCTATAAATTGTGCCACATTTTCTACTTAAATTTTGTTTCATCTTAAGACATAATATTCGTGAAATCAGAGGTGTTGTGTGCTAATTACATTTTACCATCCATGAAAATAAATGCCTAAAAGGGGATATCTTTCCAGTTATTTTCATTTTCTTCCATTTCTTCATCAGTGTTTTATAGTTCTCCATATACAGGACTTGCACCTCTTTGGTTGAATTTATATCTAAATATTTTTTGTTGCCGCTGCTATTGTAATTGAGATTGTTTTTTAAATTTCCTTTGTGGATGTTTCATTATTAGTATATAGAAACTCTACAGATTTTATATGTTATTTTTGTATTCTGCTAGTATGCTGAAGTTGTTTATCAGTTCAAACAGGTTTCTGGTAAAGTCTTTAGGGTTTTCTGTATATAAGATTGTGTCATCAGCAAATACAGATAATTTCACTTCTTCCTTTCCTGTTGGGATGTCTTTTATTTCTTTCTCTTGCTTAATTACTCTGGCTAGGACTTTCAGTACTATATTAAAAAGAACTGATGAGAGTGAGCATCCTTGTCTTCTCCCTGACCTTAGATGAAAAGCTTTCAATTTGTCATTGTGTTCATGGGTTGGAAGACTTAATATTGTTAAAATGGTCATAGTACCCAAAGTGGTCTGTAGATTCAATGTAATCACTATCAAAATTCCAACAGAATTTTCCAGATAAATAGAGAAAAATGCTTAAATTTATATAGAGCCAAAGGAGAACCTAAATTTCCAAAGTGATTATTGGGCAAAAATAAATAAATAAATAAATAAATAAAGAAAAAAAAAGAACAAAGCTGGAGGCATCACGCTTCCTGATTTCAAAATATAAAGCTATTGTAATCAAAACAGTATTATACTGGCATAAAAACAGACACATAAACAAATGGAATGGGATAAAAAGCCAAGAAATAAGCCCATGCATTTATGGTTAGTTGATTTTTACAAAAGTGTTAAGATAATATAATGAAGAAAGGATATTTTCTTCAACAAATAATGTTGAAAAAACGAGTTGCCTGCATGCAGAAGAATAAGATTGGATCCTTATTTCAGACCATATACAAAAATTAATTTAAAATGGATTAAAGACTTCAACATAAGACCTGAAATTGTAAAACTACTGTAGGAAACACAAGAGAAAACCCCCAAAACAGTTGTCTGAACGATGATTTTTTGATCCAACCACCAAAGCACAGGCGACAAAAGCAAAAATAGACAAGTAGAATTTCACCCAAATAAAAAGCGTCTGCATAGCAAAGAAAACAATCAGCAGCATGAAGAGAGAGTCCACACAATGGTAGAAAATATTTGTAAACCATTCATCAGATAAAGGGTTAATATGTAAAATACCTAAGGAACTAAGGCAGCTAAATATCAAGAAAACAACTTGATTTAAAAGTGAGCAAAGAATTGAAACAGAAAAATCTCAAAAGAAGGCATACAAATGGACAGCAGGCACATGAAAAAATCCTCAGTATCACAAATTATTAGAGAAATGCAAATTAAAACCATAATGTGATGCAGTCACACCTCATTTTATTGTGCTTTGCTTTATTGCCATTTACAAATAATTACAAATAATTGCTTTATTACCATTTACAAAATGAAGGTTTGTGGCCATCCTGCACTGGACAAGTCTATTGGCACCACTTTTCCAACAGCGTGCGCTCACTTCATGTCTCTGTGTTACATTTTGGTAATTTTCACAATATTTCTATTTTTTCTCATTATTATATCTGTTTTGGTGATCGGAGTTCAGTGAAATTTGATATTGTGATTGAAATTGTTTACGGGCACTGTGAAATGGGAATGTAAGCAATAAATGTTGTGTGTGTTCTAACTGCTCCATCAACCAGCCGTTCCCCCATCTCTCTCTCTGTCAGGCCACCCTAATTCCAATAATTTCAATATTGAAATTAGGTCAATAAATAACTGCAAAGGCCTCTAAGTGTTCAAGTGACAGAAGGAGTTGCGTGTCTCTAACATTCAATCAAAATCTAGAAATGATTAAGCTTGGGGAGGAAGAGACACTGAAAAGAGAGACAGGTTAAAAGCTAGGCCTCTTGCAACAAACAGTGAGCCAAGTTATGAATGCAAAGGATAACTTCTTGAAGGAACTGCAAAGTGCTACTCCAGTGAACACGCAAACGATAAGAAAGTGAAACAGTCTTATTTTTGATATGGAGAAAGCTTTAGTGGTCTGGTTAGAAGATCAAACCAACCACAACATTCACTTAAGCCAAAGCCTAAGCCATAGCAAGGCCCTAACTCTGTCCGATTCTATGAAAGCTGAGAGAGGTGAGGAGGTTGTGGAAGAAAAGTTGAAAGCTAATAGAGGTTGGTTCATTAGATTTAAGGAAAAAAGGCATCTCATACCATAAAAGTGCAAGGTGAAGAAGAAGTTGCTGATGTACAAGATACCAGATCTAGCCACAATCATTGATGAAGGGGGCTACAATAAACAACAAATTTTCAGTATAGATGAAACAGTCTTTTATTGGAAGAAGATCCCATCTAGTACTTTGATAGCTAGAAAGGAGAAGTCAATGCCTGGCTTCAAAGCCTCAAATGACAGGTTAACTCTCTTGTTAGGGGCTAATGCAGCTGGCACATTTAAGCTGAGGCCAATACTCATTCTCATTTACCATTCTGAAAATCCTAGGGCCCATAAGAATTACACTAAATCTACTCAGTCTGTGCTCTGTCAATGGAACAACAAAGCCGGAATGACAGCACACATCTGTTTGCAGCATGGTTGACTAAATATTTTTAGCCCACTGTTGGGACTTACTGCTAAGGAAAAAAGATTCCTTAAAATGTTCCTGCTCCTTGACAATGCACCTGGTTACCCAAGAGCTCTGATGGAGTTCTACAAGGAAATTAATGTTGTTTTCTTGTCCACTAACAATATCAATACTGCAGTCTGTGGATCAAGGAGTAATTTTGGCTTTCAAGTCTTATTATTTAAGAAATATATTTTCTAAGGCTATAATTTCCATAAGATAGTGATTCTAGTAATAGATCTGGGCAAGGTAAATTGAAAATTTTCTAGAAAGAATTCACCATTCTAGATGCCATTAAGAGCATTTGGGAGCAGGTCAAAATGTCAACATTAATGAGAGTTCGGAAGAAATTGAGTCCAATTCTCATGGATGACCTTGAGGCGTTTGAGACTACAGTGGAGAAAGTAACTGCAGATATGGTGAAAATAGCAAGAGAACCAGAATCAGAAGTGGAGCCTAAAGATGTGACCGAATTGCTTCAATTTCATGATAAAACTTTAACAGATGAGGAGTTGCTTCCTATGGATGAGCAAAGAAAGTGGTTTCTTGAGATAAAATCTATTCCTAGTGAAAATGCTATAAATGTTGAAATGACAACAAAGTATTTAGAATATTGCATAAACTTAGTAGAGAAAGCAGCAGCAGGGTTTGAGAGGATTGCCTCCAATTTTAAAAGAAGTTCTACTGTGGGTAAAATGCCATCAAACAGCATTGCACATATCAGAGAAAATTTTCCTAAAAGGAAGAGTATAATTGATGCTGCAAACTTCATTGCTGTCACCAACCACCACTATTATTAGTCAGCAGCCGTCAACATCAAGGCAAGACACTCCACGAACAAAAAGATTACGACTGACTAAATGTACAGATGATAGTTAGCATTTTTAACAATAAAGTATTTTTTGTTTAGGTTTGTACATTGTTTTTAGATATAATGCTATTGTGCAGATAACAGACTACAATATTATGTAAACATTATATATATATACCAGGAAACCAAAATATCATGTGACTCCCTTTATTGTAAAATTTATATTATTGTGGTGGTCTCAAACCAAACCCCCAATATCTCTGATTTATGTCTATATCCTCTCATGCCTGTTAGAATGACATTTACCAGGAAGATGAAAAATAACAATTGTTGGGGAGGGAGCAGAGAAAAGGACACTCTTGTACATTATTGGTGGGAATATAAATTTGTACAGCAATTATGAAAAACAATATAAAGTTTCCTCAAAAAACCTAAAACTAGAACTGCCACATGATCCACTAATCCCATTATTGGGTTTTTTTGTTTTTTTTTTTAAGAAAAGGAAATTAGTATATCACAGAGATATCTGCATTCCCTATGTTTATTGCAGCACTGTTCACAATAACAAAGATATGGAGTCAACCCAAGTGTTCATCAACAGATAAGAAAAAATCTATTCTCAACTTCTCCCAAAGTGGTCCTTTTCCGTGATTTTTTGATATATTGTCAACATTAAAGTGAATTTCAGTGATAACTTTTAAGACTTCTCTCCTTGGGGAAATCAGGATGAGAGGGCATGTAATATACAGGGCCAGTAACTCTGTTCCATTTTGTGCCCAAATTCAAGCTCCTGTCACATTTTCACTTGCTGTTTTTGTAAATATCCATAAAGGAAAGACTATGCAGAGATGAATAACATAGTGAACAAATAACTGCGTGGAAGTAAGGATTGAAATTTATACCTCAGAGGATTAAATTAGCAAATAAGAAGACGATCTTGAGAAACTTTTCAGAACCCAGAAAAAACAGACATAAACAAAACTGAGAGTAGTAATATTAAATATGGGAGGTACAATAAATATGAGCAACAAATAAATGGCAGCTAGAAGAAGGTGAAAATGTATAAAACAGAAGCAATACTGAAGAAAAACTTAAGTAAAAGGGTTCTGACCTCAAGAAAAGCAGTAAGTCTAGAAATAAGATCATTCACTGAGTTCTATGAACAATTAATCAAAACAGATCCATATCAGGTATAACTGTTAAATGTCACAAATAGAGAATTTTAGAACTGTCAAGCATCTACATTCCACCCAAACTGAAAGCAAACAAGTGAACCTAATAATAGTTATTCCCAAAGAAACAAGATCAAATTACCCTTAGTCTTCTCCAAAACTGAAGACGACAATAGATTATCACCCGCAGAGCTGAGAGTGGGGAGAAGTATAAGCTAAGAATTTTAAATTGTAAATGAAAAATAAAATTTTAAGCCCCCAACTGTCTGAATGCACCCTCCCCTTGACCAAGGGCATTCTAAAGTTAAACTGAAAAACTAGTTCAGGACATCATGGGAAGTGGGGATTGGACACGCCTCATTATACTCTCCACCCTTTGGAATTTAGGCAGAGCTGACCAGCATTAACATTAAAACTGAAATCTTAAGACTGAGAAAACAGAGTTTTTGTGGTAATAAGGCACCAAATTCCAGCCTGCTCTAGTATAGCTTCCCATGACAGATAGCAAGCCCTGAAAGAAATCAAAGTCTTTTATCCTATAATATATTTCTTTGACACATTTTGGGCCCTGGAAAGCTGTCTGTTGTGGGGAAAATCTACATTCTATAGAGAATCTCCTTTCTTTTCCAGGTCTGTTCTCTGATCCAGGGGACAATTAACTAAGACTCTGGCAGCTTTTAAGGTCTGATAAGAGCTATGAAGCTTGCTACCTGGGGGTTTCATCTGCATGTAAAACAATGGTCTCCACTACCCTTTATCTTAACCCAGGTATTCTTTACTATTAATTCTAGGTCTTTGGATAATAACTCTTTCAACCAATTGCCTATCAGAAAGTCTTTGAATCCACCTATGACCTGGAATTCCTCACTTTCAGTTGTCTTACTTTCTTGGAACAAATCAATATACATCTTACGTGTATTGATTGATGTCTCATGACTCCGTAAAATGTATAAAACCAAGCTGTAGCCTGACCACTTTGGGCACATGTTTTCAGGATTTTCTGGAGCTGTGTCACGGACCATTGGTCATTCATATTTGGCTCAGAATAAATCTCTTTAAATATTTGACAGAGTTTGACTCGTTTCATTAGCAACATTAAACCACAGCACCAAATTTTCATTCATTTGTGAAAGAAATGGTATATACCTACATGTATATCTACCCTGAACATGTATGGGTCTAGGGTTTGTGCAGCTAGAAGCTTTTTACAATTTGAAGGATCCATTTAAGACAAAGAATACAGGATGGTGCCCAGCACCATGGAGGAAGTGAGGCTACTACAGAGTTGGTGTGGGTTCTCTGTTCATAGCAGCTCCACCATGTCAAAGGTTTCCTTTAAGATCACCCTGATGTTGGATCCTCAGCTGCCATAGAAAATACTCAGGGTGTTCTTGAAAGTACACTTTTCCAGTCGTCTTAAAGTTTGCACAGAATAATTGAAAGATCTTGCTGGAACAAGTGCAATTCATACCAATGATGGAATAGGAATAAATACTGCACAGACTGCTGGAAATGTTTTCCCGTAAACGTACAAAACTATAAGTTATTCCTAGAGATCATGTTGGAATTTGTTATTATCTGCTACTTGGGACATATTATTACCTTTAAGAATAAATATTGATATTTGTAAAATTGAAATCAGGCATTTAACATACAATGAAAACACCAAAAGCCAATGAAATAATAAAAGGTGACTCTTCTGTCTCTTTTTGTCGTTCACACTCTTAATATGAAGAGGGAATGCTTATGGAGTAAGGGTATTGCCACCACAGAAGATCATATGCTCTTTGATTGCTACCTCAAAACACAGACAGGTAGTTCATTTGGGGTAAATGGATTACCCAACTTTGTTTTTTAAAAGTAGGATGCTATTGATAGTTCTTTTTGAGAACATTTGGAAAATTAAAATTTACTGAATCTTACATATTTTTCTGAGTTAAAAATATAAAAGTATTATGGATTGTGGATGATGGCAGTTTGCTTGATAGCATCTGACTAGCACAATCACAGTTTGATTCTTAAATATATGGCTTATGATAAAGGCAATAGACATATCAATGAATAAACTATGTTAACTTTTTACCATTTAGTTTTTTAAGCATTCAAACCTCCTGTGTTATACAAATTTCAGTTTAATATCAAATAACCAAAAACTGTATTTTAAAATCTAACCCTCATGTGTATAAATTGATGTCCCATGCCAAATTTTAATGATTATCCTGCAAAATTCAGTACTCATAATAGTGAGAATTGACAATACAGTAGAAGATTCCTGTATCAGTCCATTCTTGCATTGCTATAGAGGAATACCTGGGACTGGGTAATTTATAAAGAAAAGAGGTTTAATTGGCTAGTGGTTCTGCAGATCGTACAAGCATGACATCAGCATCCTCTTGGCTTCTGGGGAGGCCTTAGGGAGCCTTTACTCATGATGGAAGGTGAAGCGGGAGCAGGCACATCACATGGCAAGAGCAGGAGTAAGAGAGATAATGAGGAAGTGCTACATACTTTTAAACAACAGATCCTGTAAGAACTCACTCAATCATGAGGACAGCATCAAGCCTTGAAGGATCCACACCCGTGATGCAAACACCTTCCACCAGGCCCCAACTCCAACATTGGGGATCACATTTCAGCATGAAATTTGCATAGGACAAACATCGAAAACGTATCATATCCTTTGCTGAGTTATGCATTCCTTTATCAATCTCTTTTAATACAAATTTAAAAGCATGAGTCTTCAAAAAAGCATGTTTTTTAAAATAAAAGCTGATGTTCAAAGAACCGTGTTCCTTACCAAATTAAGCCGCAGTTAACCAGAAATTTAGGAAGACCCATTTCCTGAAGTTTTGGCTTAATTTGAATTTGCTCCCCATTCTGTTTCTAGCACAAAAATCTGCCTATTGTGTTGTACAAATAAGTTTACAATGTCCTGTGCCATAAAGTGATTTATTTGTTGTTTTTGTTGTTTGGATTTGAAAATTATATTGTAATAAGTTCCTAAAAACATTTTATTAAACAACTAGACATTTTGCTATTAAATAAATGTGATCTGTAATTTCTTTGTTCAGAATGATGTGAAGTATTGTCTTTAGTTTAAATTCATTATTGGTGCATAATCAATATCTTATGAAATTATATTTTGTTATACTATTAGAAAAAATACAAATTTTGATATAAATGTAAATATTTATTTAGGCTAAGGAAGCACAAGGTATTGCAAATTGTGAAAGCTGACAATTGCTATAAACATCATGGCACTTTCCACAAACATTTGTTGATAGTCTGTAAACAGATTATATTAATAATGATCATTAAGGGAAGTCAAATATATTATTCATCTGTTGACATTACTTGTCAAACCCAGTGGTCACTTTATTATCTTCTACTTACTCAATAGTTCAGCAGCATTTGGCATAGTTGAGTACTCCCTACTTAAAATATTTTCTTCTATCTTCCTCTATGACATCACACTTCGGGGTTTTCTTTTACTTCACTGGCTGATTTTTTCAGTCTCTTTTTCTGACTTCTACTTCTCTATTGAAAATGTAGAAAATTAAGTGTTCCAAGAATTTCATCCTAGGCCACTTTTTGCTGTTTTGCTATCCTTATTATACTCGTTTTCTAAGTGATTCCATTTCACTGCATGGTTTTGAATAACAAACAGTCCAAGGACCTCAGATTGTATCTCCAGCCTTGATGTCTCCACTGAGCTTCTGACTTATCAGGACATATCTAACTCCTACACATTATCTCTGTCTGGATGCTGAATAGGCATCTCCAATCTAGCACACAACAAATGGACCTTTTGATTTCTCTCTAAATAAATTTGTACCTCTCCTAGTCTTTTGGCGTCTCAGAAAATTGTATTACCATTCATCTAAATGCTCAAGCCAAAAGCCTGATAATAATCCTAGATTTTCTTTTTCCCTCAACACCCTGCATTCAATCCATAAATAAATCTTCTCAACTTTGTTTCTAAAATAGCATCAGAATATGTCCATTTCCTCCTGTTTCTTCCACCACCACCCTGGTCTAAGTCAGCATGATATTCTGCCTAAACTTTTGTAATGCCTTCCTAACATCTTTCTACTCCCATTCCCCATGGTCTCACCTTCCCACAGAACATGGAATGATAATCTAAAAAGGTAATTCTTATCACATCACTTTCATGCCTAAAATCCTCTAGTGGCTTGCCATTTTCTGAGAATAAAATCCAAATTGTTTACTCAGACTAACAAGCAAACCCCTTCATAATCTGGACACTCTGCCTCTCCAAAATCAATTCCCAACACTCTCCAGAGCTCAGTAAGCTCACGGCCTGTTGGCTCAGTCAAGTTGACATATGAAATTAACCTTCAAAATATGCAAAAGTATGTATAAAATAGTATAGGAAAGAGTTGCATTACTCAATAATTATTCTGAGAAAATCAGATAAGTACTTAGGAAAAGATGACTTACCTCCTTACCTTACTCGCCACATGGAAATACATTCCAAATGTGTTAAAGAGTTAACTATAAAAAAACTATTAAATATAACCCAAAAGTGTGGGGATTATCACAAGAATGAATAGAGATATCAGATTTCCCACTAATAGAACACTACCGAACATGTCAAAAAGTATGTATCTGCCAAAATTTAAAGGCTATACTTGAGATAGAGCATTTGGTTAATATATTGTATAGTCAAATACATCTTTTTCTTTGATATTTATTTTACTGCTTCTACATTTGTAAATTCTTGATGTTCAAGAGAGTTGATATTCACTTGTGATTTTTCTACCTGAGTGTCTGTTTCCTTTTATAATTAAAATATGAATTATAGTTCATATGAAATTAATATTAAACCCAAATTAGAGACCTAGAAACATATTGGGGAATCCTTTACAACTTGACCCTTTCTCTTTAAACTTAATGCAAGACTGGGCTTCCAAAGACTTCTCTAGTAGTTCTCGGAATAATGATTTGTGTCTATCCTATCAATCCCCCTGTCTTGTGCAATGAAAAGTCCATAGCAGAAAGAAAAAAATGGAAACACGATAGCATTTGGAATTAGTCTGATGTAGGCTCAAATTTCAGCTGTATTACTTATTATCTCTTTGATTGGGAGCAACTTATCTAGCTCCTGGGAATTACATTTCTGAAATGGGGGCAAAACTAGGATACCCATGAGATTAAAGGAAACAATGTGAGGCATCTAGCCTATAGAAAATAATACATGTTAGCAGTCTTTTCCTCTCTTTCACCTACCCCTCTGGGGTTGCAACTAGCTCAACATTCATTACTTGCTCAACAAGGTTTAGTTGCTAAAATTAATTCATCTACAAACTGATGGAGTCAGCTGGATACCCCCGAAATAAAAATTGTAACATAGAAGTCGTATTTTCCAATAATATTCCACAGAACATGTTGGCAGGACACAAGTTCAACTGTCAATTAACTAAAGGAAGGCAAGCTTCTTTCTAGTATATTTTGTGAATCAGTCAGCTTTTGTTAAGTTATCCTATGGTAACAAAGAGCTCCCAAGTCTCAGCAGCTTCCAACAATAACAGTGTATTTCTTACTCACTTTTTACAACCTTTACAGTTCAATTGCAGTTCTACTCTACATCGTCTTCATTCTGAGAAGAAAAGTGAAGAAGCAGGCCCTTTATGAGATATGCCAATTTCAGGGAAGACAGAAAAGTGAAAGAGAAGAACTACATGCCACATGAAGGCTCTGAAAGTTTCTGTTTAGGTGGCACATGGCACTTTCACTCATGTTTCATTGGCCAAGCCAAGTTACATGGCCAAGCCTGATGTCAATGAGATGAGGAGTCCAATCCTCCTGCAGGGATGATCCACTAGTTATGCTCTGGGTAAGGTTGAGGGCAACAAATATAACAATACAATCTAACACACCTGGTGTCTCAAATACATGGCTCTCATTTGAGGTAACCATAGAGTATCTAAAAGGCTGAGGTAAGACAGCTGTCACTTGAGTGAAATAGTGTAACAGGTATGCAAATTAATCATTTCTGGATCCTGTTAGGTCCATCATTGTAATGTGTTACGAAAAATCTGTTTTGGTGCTTTAATACTTCAGACTATGTTTTCTGCTCTAGGGAGAAGCCTGCCTTCAGCTATGATGGAATGCTATGCCCTTTCACTCTTTAAAAGATCTAGACAAGAATGGCCTATTTGTGAACAGTGCTTCTGTGTCTTTTGCAAAACCACAGTTGAAAATATTGCCTACTGTGCTACTCAATACCCTTTAGACAAAGACCCACTGATATCATCAGAAATTTTGTCTGCAGACAAAGCTTGTTTTTATAGACTAGTATATGTGATTTTCTTTTCTGACAATAATAAGAGAAAAGATCCACCATGTTTCCCTCTTTGGAATTTCATTGCCAGAAATCTTGGTACCCAGTTCAATGCCAAATTATAGTTACTGGCTTCATGCAGCTGCCTAGTAGAATTTGCTCCCTGTCGACTTTCGTGTCTGGTCCATTTTATTCCCTGATAGTCAAGATCTGCATTTTTAAAACTTCTAACCTGTTTCAAATGCTTTTGGCAATAATCCAAATAGTGAATCCTGAAAAAAATATTTTAAATGTAAGCCATAATTATAAGTTAACTCAAAAGAAAATGTTTCAGTTGGTACTACGATATCTACAAAGAGGTAGAACATATTATGCCTAAACATTAATGTACTGTAAAACCTCCTAGCTCTTAGGCCCTAGAGTGCAAAAACGTTTTTTAAAATGTACATCTATCACATGTAAATGCTTTTATGTGTGGAAATTCATAGCTAGATTGTGAACCTGATGAAGACAGAAATTCATGTCATATTTGTATTTCCAGCATCTCTCCTGTAGCTCCAAAGGGGAAGAAGAATTTTCTATACATAGAGCACCTTGATATATAGTGGAACTCAGAGAGGTTAAATAACTTGCCTGAGGTCATACAGCTAAGAGTCGCAAAGGTGAAATTAGAAATGAGAGGTGTGTCACTCCAGAGTGTGAACTTTGCATTATTCCAGCATTTCCCAAAGTAAAGCAGCACGTGTAAAACTGGTGAGGCACAAGCCATTTTTGGCACATACAGGTAAGAATCTTTTAAATTTAATTATTTTATTTTAAATTAATTATTAATATTATTTTTTACTGAAAAATTACAATAGTATACATTTCATGGTACAATGTGATGTTTTGATATCTGTATACAACATGGCATGATGAAATCAAATTTAACATATCCATCACTGTACTTACTTATTTTTTATGATGAGACATGTAAAATTTACTCTTTGCTATTTTGAGATATGCAATGCATGATTATTGATTCTAGTCACTGTCTTAGTCCATTTGTGTTGCTATCAAGAAATACCTGAGGCTATGTAATTTATTAAGTAAACAGGTTAATTTGGCTCATAATTTTAAGGTCTGAAAAATTTCAAGATTGGACATCTGGATCTGGAGAGAGCCACTCAATTGGTTGCAGAAGGTGAAGGTGAGCTGGCATGTGCAGAGATCACATGGTGAGTGAGAGCAAGCAGGAGAGATGGGGGAGATGCCAGGCTCTTTTTAACAATTGGGTCTTGTGGAAACAGATAGAGTGGGAACTCATTCATTACTGTGCGGATGGCACCAAGTTATTCATGAGGGATCTGTCCCCACAAAAAAAACATCTCCCACCAGGCCCCGCCTCCAACATTGAGGATCAAACTTTAACATCAGATTTGAAGGGGCCGAACAAACAATATCCAAACTATAGCAGTCGCCCTGCTGTGCAATAAGTCTTAAAACTTCTTTCTCTTATCTCTCTGAAACTTTGTACTCTTTGGCTGATAACTTTTCATTCCCTTCCTTCCTCTTCTCTTCAGTCTCTGGTAACCATCATTCTGTCTACTTCTATGAGTTCAACATTTTTAGATTCCACATATAAGTGAGATTATGTGCTATTTATCTTTCAGTGCCTTATTTCACTTAACTTAATGTTCTCTAGTTCCATTTATGTTGCTGCAGATGCCAGAATTTTATTCTTTTTTGTGGGTGAATAATAGTCCATTTTGTATTATACCACAGTCAAGGCTCTGGCAGGCCTTGACTGCTCTTCTGCCGAGCCAGGTGAAGATCTAAAAGGCAGAATGTCCAGGATGGAAATAGCTAAAGACTTTAATCAGCACATGATCATGGTTTGGGGGTGTAATAGGGCAGAAGCTCCTCGAAGTGTAAGGAAATGAAGTCCAGCCTCAGTAATCTGGACTTGGTACATGGTTGGGAGCTGCTGAAGGCATAACAGAATCAGTAGGGCTAAACAGAGATCTGCCCATTGACTATCATCTAGCACTACAGAGAACTCTGTGCTCACATAAAAGATTATCTTAACCAGTTGAATTTCAGATGAACTGTAAATAGCCCTGAAATATTCTGCTTGATACTCATTGGAAGGCTAATCATATTTGGCTTGTTTCTATTTATCAGGTACATTATTGTATGATGATAGGTTGAATTTTGAATGAGAACATTGTAGGAAGAAACACACTGAAGGCTGTATGGAAAATGGAACAGCTATTTGCAGTTATAGTGATTCCAAGTTAAAAGAGGTTGAGTAAAGAGTAGTGGATTTTTTCTCATTTTTTTTTTTTTCTTAAACCAGAGCACCTCAAAATCTCCTGATAACCTGGGATGCTCTCCTGGGCGACATATGCAACATCTGATGATTTTTACTTCATTTCTTAAGATTTACTTGGTCCTATCTCCAAACGTAATTCCATTTGCCCTTGCCTTATGTTTGTTTTTTATTTTTATTTTCTGAATCTACTGCTTCTTTCCTCTGCTTCCTTCTCTGTATCTTCTTACTTAATCCTATTTGATATATCCTCCGGAATTTCTCTTTTCACTCACTGATCTTCATTTGTCAGTACCTCATAACCATGATCCTAAACTCATTTTGCAGAGATAAGCTGGTTTTCTCACAAGCCGAGGAGTGTATGTTTCTGGTTACTGAAAATGCCACTGATCATTGCTTGAAGAGTAGAAATTACCGACAAGAGAGAAGACCCTATGATATTACACTTTTTAAAAATGTTTTGTAATTTTTTTCATTATTGATTTTTTTTTACTATGGTAAGAACATTGAACGTAAGATTTATACTCTTAACAAGTTTTAAAGTGTACAATCAAGCATCATTAACTTTATGTATGATATTGTACTGCAGATCCCCAAAATTTATTCATCTTGCATAACTAAAGCTTTATACCTATTGCACAATAACTCAGTGTTTTACCAGTTGTTTAAAAATTTTACTATTATTTAATTGTAAAAATTAAAACCAATTGTTTAAGACTTGCAATTTTCAACATAGGCTCAAGCCTAGGTGCTTACCTCCTTTCCTTTCCAAAACTCAATGAAAATCACAGTAAAGAAAAAATAAAGTAACAATTCATAAGAACCAAGAGAAGAAGCTGGATAGGAGAAACATCTGCAAGTAAAAATAACAACAAATATCTGGAAAATTAAAAGTGGATGAGCCACAAGTAAGGAAGCCAAAGACTACAATTTGTGTGAAAAGGCAGTAGCAAAAGAAGGAGTAGATCTGTTCTGCTAAAGGCCGGAGAACTCAGAGCTCAGAAATGACAGGCACTACAGAAGGCAGAAATGAGAAAGACTGAAAGTAGAATGGTTATCTTGAGATCTAAATACCCCTTACCCACCTTCTCTTCTATAGATATGTGGAAGAGTCCGGCAGGTGTTTACCTTCTAGGAAGATAAAAGAGGGTTCTTTTCTAATGTAATGAAATGAAATGAGTCACCTAGGGAAAATTAGTATGAGAGTTGGTATCCCGAAGCAAAACCCCCATATTGACATTTATGGATCCCAAAGCAAAATATTCATTTTCTATCAATTTAACCTAAAATGAAAGCTGTTGTTAACCAGCCAGAAATACGTGAGAGCAGAAAATTCACAGCTTTTCTATTGCCTCATTCTTACATATGAATGGACAAGCAGGTATCAATACAGATATGAGGAAAATATGAGATACAAAAGAGAAAAATTAAGATCTAAAAATGGAAAAATGTGATATCAAAGGAAACAGAAATGATTCAAAGAACAGAAGAGGAAAAGAAGGAGGAGGAGAGGAGGAGGAAAAGAAATGGTGTGAAACAGTGTTGCATCAAGGGCAACAAGAGCCACAGCCAGTATGCTGTACTCAGTTTGTGAGGGGGTGGAGGCAGCAAGCTACGAGGGAAGTCCTTTGCATCAAACAACAACAACAACAAAACAAACAAACAAACAAAACAACCAAGAATAAGATGTTATGAAACAGGTATGATTAGAGATCCATAAAGAATTCTCAAAAATTAAAAGATTGCTGACATTAAAAAGCTAATTAAAATATAATAATGGAAAATACCTTAAAGACAGAATGAAACTAAGAAAAAAACTAAGAGAAGAAATATTTTTAAAAAACAGAAACTTAGTACAAGCAGTCTAACAACCAACAATCAGCTGTTCCGGAAAAACAGAATTGAGAATATAAATGGGATGAATTGCTAGAAGAAAGAAAAGAGAATTTCCTGGAGCCTCGCTCTGTCACCCAGGTTGTAGTGCAGTGGCACGATCTCAGCTCACTGCAACCTCCGCCTCCCAGGTTCAAGCAATTCTCTTGCCTCAGCCTCTCGAGTAGCTGGGACTACAGGCGCATGACACCACGCTTGTATTTTTAGTAGAGACAGTGTTTCGCCATGTTGGCCAGGCTGGCCTTGAACTCCTGACCTCAGGTGATCCGCCCGCCTCGGGCTCCCAAAGTGCTGGGATTACAGGTGTGAGCCACTGCGCCCAGCCAAAGAATGCTTTTTAATGAGATATTTCAGCTCAATTTGCCTTTAAAGTCTCTCAAATGACTTTATTAACTACGGATGTTTCGAACCTCTGTGTTCAGCAGACAAATATAATGAAGCAACGGTAGGAAAATTGACGATGTTATGACATTCATGTGCTCCTAGTAAATACCATAGCTTATCTCTATAGTTATTATATTTAGAAAGGACATCACCAAAAAGGATGGGGAATAAATCATCCTATGGTCCATCCAAAAAGCCATAGACTCAGTATTTGGTATGAGCAAGGAAGAAGTCCAATGGAGCAACCATTGAGCTGCAAGAGAGGCTGATTGAAAGGCTATTAGCTCAGATGCTGATTATGTAATCAGATAGGTGAGCTGATAATTTGTGTCAAGTACTTAGGAAGCTCTTTATACTAGAATAGTTAACAAGGGTGACTTCTTTCTGTCTAATAAATAAGGCATGAAGTACATTCCCATTAATAGATTATTTTAAAAAGAGATAAAGAGAAATCTAGGCTCCAAATTTTAAAAGGTGAATTAGCCACACAGATCTGTTTCTCTTCCCTGCCAAGTTCCCTTGAAATTACCAAAATCATTTACAGTTGGGGGGTGGTGAGGAAGCTCTTGCAGTGCCAGAGAAATCAGAAAGGCAACAGGTAGTATACTAGAGATTTCAAAGAAATTTTGAATGGTACAAAGCAGATGAGATGGAATTGATTGAGGAAACAAGATTGAAAACCCTAGCTCCAACAGCCAAGGGGAAGAAAGATCCTTCTTGGGGCCCTAAAGAAGCTCAAAGGCAATAGCTCAAGTGAAGGACTGAACTATGGAGCGACCATGATGATCATCCCGGACCAGAGTGAATTTTGAATCTCCTTCAGCATTCTGTGCTAGTGACTAGGACTCGGGCTCTTAGAGTCCTGAGAACTCCTCTCCAAATGAGGAAAGCAGTTTGCCTGGAGAGGGTTCTTGGTGTAGATATTAATTCCTGAGAAAGTAGGAGATTGTGAGGTAACGTGAATCTTCTTATGAATCATTGAGGGACAAATAAATGAAGAGAGACAACAAAACACACACGCAAACAAACAATAAACAATAAAAGCTCCATCCAGAGTGAAGTACTTCTTTTGGCACTTCTAAGCACTCTGTCAGTGGAGTCCTTGAAAACCTAGTAAAGGAGATGAGTGGTTTAAAAAGCACTGGTAGAATTGAGATGCAGAAGAAATTTACTCTGGGAAGCAGGCACTATGGGCTATTTCACCAGCTAAGATGCATCTGAGAAATGGCCAGGATAGGATTTATTGTGAAGAGCCTGTCATGCATTACCACACAGTACACATCCACATCCATGATAAACATCTAGAACATATATAAGTCAGGACCAAGTGGGTACCACTTGGCCACTATTTGGCATCTTTAGATTGGGAAGCCCCCTTCTCCTCCTCCACCTTTGCCATCAAAAAACTCACATACACTTTAAATATGTGATTAAATGAGGGAAAAATATTATTATTGCTCAAAATTTTGTTTGAATGGCATTGTGTTCAAGAATTCCTCTTTATTATTATTATTAGTAGTAGTAGTATTTTTTTTTGAGATGAAGTTTCGCTCTCGTTGCCCAGGCTGGAGCGCAGTGGCATGATCTGGGTTCACCACAACCTCCGCCTCTCCGGTTCAAGCGATTCTCCTGCCTCAGCCTCCCAAGTAGCTGGGAATACAAGCATGTGCCACCACGCTCAGCTAATTTTGTATTTTTAGTAGAGACAGGGTTTCACCATGTTGGTCAGGCTGGTCTCAAACTCCCGACCTGAGGTGATCCGGCTGCCTCGGCCTCCCAAAGTGCTGGGATTACAGCCGTGAGCCACTGCGCCTGGCCAAGAATTCCTCTTATAATCTTCTTTTCCTGATAATGAATGTGGTCCATTAACCTTTATTTCTCCTGAAAGCACACTTTACTTCTGGAAATGCAGATAAAGCACAACACAGGAAATCTCAATTCTAATTTATTTCTTTCCGATAAGCCGTTCAGTAATCATGAGTTACCTGTCAGGGCACTTGCAAACATTGGCAAGCCTGGGTTAAAGACTCAAACAAGTAAACGTGAATGCTTTCTTCTCTCCTCTCTCTTGGCAGTCTTCTAGGGAGCACATCCTTCTCCAGGGAATACAGGGAAGCTTGGATGTTGAGATTTGATAGATAAGAAGGTCTTGCAGTTATTTATAAAATCCACTTGTATAAAATAGCTTCTGGAGTGCTCGGGTATGTGTATTTCCTCTGAGTTCTGCCTCTGCAGCTGCAGCTTAGCATAAAGGTGGAGAGCTGAATAGCACACAAGCTGAATGTATAGGTTAACTGGCAATGGTCAACCCTGCTTTTTTAATATTTGCACACAAATAATTAAGTACCTTATGAGTAATCCACAAGGGTAAGGAGGGAAAAATAACTTCTAGCAATGATTAGGGAATGCTTTATGGGATGGGGGCTGGATTTGAAATAGACCTCTCACAATACATAAATTTCAGTCCCTGGCACTCTCTTAACATAATAGTCATTTAAAAATGCCTACATCATGCCTTATTAAAAAGTATATTCAACAGTCATGGGCTGATCTTTGTCTGTTTAAGGTAAATTTTCAAAAAATCCAAATGACATTAGGAGTTAAGACTAATGAAAAAATAAAAGATCAACTTTGTCTTGGTCAAAAGCAAGGTCTGGCAAGAGAATAATACAATTAATTATATCTGTTTATGGAAAAATAGTTGGGAAGGTGATTCCAGAGTAGAATGCCTGAACATTGGTATAATAAGTGTATCACTTCCACAGGAAGCAAAATAGAAGAGTTTGTGCTGTTTGGAGCAAAGTGGATTTTGTCAGTACAGAAACACATTATGGTGCTTTATTAATCACCTATGACCAAGAGAGATGGACACATAGGGGAAGATAAATTTGGTAATATTGGTAGGCAAGGGAAATGGAGTGAATATAGCCCCAGGCAGCATTGGGCCCAGGTCAAGACTCACATATCAGAGAAACAGTCCAAAAAGATTTATGGAGAACTCGCCAGTTCTAAGCTGAGAATAATGCTAGGTGAAAAAACAAAACAAAACAAAACAAAACAAAAAACAGGAAACAATTATAATAGCATATGATTTCAACTACAATAAATAGCATTGATAGGAAAACCTATCTATCTGTCTGTCTATCCGTCTGCCTGTCTGAAAGAAAGAGATGCCTACGAGACGGCTGAATTTCACAGGTACCCTCACAGTTGTGCAAACTGATGGTGATCTCAGATACCTGGGAAGATTGGGAAGCAATTGCTGTAATGTCAATTGGGTTTGACTATAAACAGAAATAAAGAAAGAAGGTTGTACCCAAAACCTGGGAAAAAGAAGTGTTATAGAGACATTGCTGTCCATATAATGTCTGTGGGTACCTGGCTCTTTGGCCTTCTGATATAGGAGTTGAAGGGCTTTCTAAATGCTATCAGTGGCTATTGAAATGTTTCTCCTTGCCCTGTTGGACCCTGGTAATGGGAAGAAGTAAGCTAGGTCAGACTGTGAACATCTTGGATGTACTAAGCCAGAGTGCAGAATCAGAGTTCTGGTTTCTTGAATTTAACATGTTATTACTGGGTTGTCATATTCAGAAAAAGAAATGCTAAATGTTCAAGTTAACTTGTCTGGAGTGATACTGCAAACTATTAAGAAGAAATTAATTATAGGTGCCCCCAAATTTTGCAACATTTTACTTAATGATCATTATTTTTAGGTGGTAAAAATATTAATTGAATTTTATTTTTACTCCAATACTTACTGTTTGAAGAATGTCTTGAAATTGCCTTTCTCCCTGGCTACTGTTGTAAACACTGTTGGATTTCTACCCTACAGTTATACCTCTCCCTCCTTCCTCGATAGCACAACCAAGGTTTTGTTCAACCTCTTTTGATTTGCAATGTCCTTCCCAAGGCTTGTGTGATGAGTTTTGATTGCCCTCTAAACCAAGAATAGCTGGTTTCATCCCTCTTGGAAAATGACTGGTTTAGACATGGGCAAGTGATGTAATTCTGGCCAGTGAGATTTTACAGGTCTGCTGAAGACTTCTGGGAAGAAAAGGAACATATGAGAGATGCATACTCTTGTTTTGAGGATCAAGTAAGCTAATATACGCAAACCACTTAGAACAGTCAATAATTGACTGACACATAACAATCTAACAATTGCTAGGTATTGCTATGGTTGATGTTGCTGTTGTAATTGTTAGCGTGTGGCATCCTTGAATGGCCATGACACCCTAGATATGGTATAAGATGTGTACCTTTCATTTTTATCAATATAGCTAAAATAAACACTAGCTTACAGTGGGCCACTGTTTATGGATGTGCCTAGACACAGGAAGAGTTTTGACAAGAACTGAGAAAATCAAGCACTCCAAAATTTTTTCAAGTGAAACATGCAGATCTGATTCAAAGCTGACGAATATAGGTATGGAGAAAGAGTATTCATCCCATTGTAGCCATGCAGAGTTCTGATGCCCCACAGTAGAACAAGAGAATAACATAATAATCTCACAGAACTTGTATTTATTTCTTTATAATTCTCCATTTGCTATCCCACTCCAGCCCCCTTAACCAAATATTTCTATGTGTGTAATGTATGTATATTATGTATTGACTACATGGTAATAATAAGATTGCAAGACCTGAAATTATTTAATCATATGCTCCAGAAAATGAAAATCTCAAATTTATTACAGAAGCATTTCAATTTACAGATGATTTTTATTTTCATTCACTTATTGCTAATATGAATACTAATGGCAATATTTAGAAATAGTGCAAAAGCAAAAAGTGACAAATGGGATCTAATTAACTGAAGAGCTTATGCATAGCAAAAGAAACTATCAACAGAGTAAAGAGACAACCTACAGAATGGGCAAACGTTTTTGCAAACTATGCATCTTACAGAAGTCTAATAATAGCCAGCATCTATACGAAACTTAAACAAATTTATAAGAGAAAAGCAAACCAACCCATTTAAAAGTGGGCAAAAGATATGAACAGATCCTTTTCAAAAGAAGACATACATGCAGCCAACAAGCATATGAAAAAACCTCAGTATCACTGATCATTAGAGAAATGCAAATCAAAACCACAATGAAATACAATCTCACACCAGTCAGGATGGTTTTATTAAAAAGTCAAAAACTAACAGATGCTGGCGAGGTTGTGGAGAAAGGGAATGCTTATACACTGTTGATTGGAGTGTAAATTAGTTCACTCATTGTGGAAAGCAGTGTGGCTCTTCCTTAAAGAACTTGAAACAGAACTACCATTTGACCCAGCAATCCCATTACTGATTATATACCCAAAGTAATATAAATCATTCTATCATAAAGACACATGCCCACATATGTTCACTGCAGTACCATTCACAATAGCAAAGACATGGAGTCAACCTAAATGCCCATGAATGACAGATTGCATAAAGAAAATGTGGTAGATATACACCATGAAATACTATGCAGCCACAAAGAAGAATGAGATCATGTCATTTGCAGGAACATGGATGGAGCTGCAGGCCATTATCCTTAGCAAACTAACATAGGAACAGAAAAACCAAATACCACATCTTCTCACTTATAAGTAGGAGCTAAAGGATGAGAACAAATGGACACAAAGAAGGGAACAAAAGACATTGGGTCTACTTGAGGGTGGAGTAGGGGGAGGAGGGAGAGGAGCAGAAAAAGCAAATATTGGGTACTAGGCTTAGTACCTGGGTGGTGAAATAATCGTACAACAAACCCCTGTGACAGGGGGTTTATCTATGTAACAAAACCTGCACGTGTGCCCCTGAACCTAAAATAAGTTTTTTTAAAAAAGGAAATAGTGATTATGCAGAACACAAATGCCATTTCCTCCCTGACCTCTTTGTCAAGATGTGAAAGTATAACAAGTATGAATATTAAGTATTCTAGTTTTATATCTCATGCATATTTTTAAATGCTACTTAATGTTAACAAGAGTCATTAATAAGCAAATGAAAACCTTTCAGCAGCATAAAATAACACTAATGCCATGCTACTTCATGACTTAAGAGCTAAAATTTATGTTAAAATATTAGGAAGTTACATATCCACACTTATTTCAGTATTTGCAAATGTGTACCTGTCTTCATTCTTTAACTCAAAAAGAATCAACTTTTCCTTATAGGGATGTCAGGGGTACTTTTGAGGAAGTTCCATTTTCCACTAGGCAGAAGATTAGACCAGATGATGCTAGAAAGGGTGTGAATTAACTCCAGTTGCTATCTAGATACTAGATGTTAGGATATTGGCCTGGCACTTTCTTGTTTAAGGCAAGGCTACCCCCTCAACTGTACCTCAATTTCCTCTCCATAAAATAAGATGCTATACCGAAAGTTCTCTTCCAGATATAAGATCTGAAAATCCTCTTCACAAAATATTGCAGAAAAAATACTATGCATTCACCATGTATTTTCATTTTTCTCCAGGACACACAGAAAGGCTACACTTTGCAGTCTAACCTCACATATATGCACATTATATATCTGCAGCTCGTTTGCACATTTGTTGCAAACAAGAAATAAACCCATATTAAGTTATAGTACTGCAAATTTCAGGTGGTATGCTACCGCCAAAAATGAGAATTAGCCTTACTAATACAAACACACGTGTATATAAAATACACAAAGTCAGATCTACTGTCATAAATATTGACGGCAAAGCCTGAACACCAGTCAGAGTAGGTCTCTTGGCTAGAATTGTGGTTTGTAATACAAGGCTCTAAGAATAGATAAGGAAGAATGACAGCACCAATGCAAAACAGCATCTGAATACTTTACAGTGGAGCTATCAAGGAATTTTAAAAATGCTTTTTACATTTTAAATCTTATAAATTCTTATGGAAATGCATACACTGAAGCAGTTACTACTTTAAAACTGTGTGTTGTTGGCCGGGCATGGTGGCTCATGCCTGTAATCCCAGCACTTTGGGAGGCCGAGGTAGGCGAATCACTTGAGGTCAGGAGTTCGAGACTAGCCTAACCAACATGGTGAAACCCCGTCTCTACCAAAAATACAAAAATTAGCAGGGCATGGTGGCACGTGACTGTAATCCCAGCTACTTGGGAGGCTGAGGCAGGAGAATCGCTTGAACGCAGGAAGCAGAGGTTGCAGTGAGCCGAGATCGTGCCACTGCACTCCAGCCTGGGCGACAGAGTGAGACTCTGCCAAAAAAACAACAATAACAACAACAAAAAAAGCTATGTGTTGTTAGGTTCAATAATATATGAGGTTGGGTGCAAAAGTAATTTTGGTTTTCTTAGGTTGGGTGCAGATGTAATTGCAAAAACCACTCTTGCTTTTACACCAACCTAATAGATTGTCTTAAAATATAAACTACAACCCAAGCATTGAGTTTTGTATATATACATATAAAAAATCAAGTGTCAAATACCATATTCTGCCTTAAAGGTACTTATAAATATACATTTAACATTTATAGCCATTATTAATATTAAAGAAAATCTACAAAATAACTCTGAAACAACACTTTATAATCTCAATTTTATATAACAAGAAATGGAAATACTTTAGAAATAAAGTTGGGCTGAGTGCAGTGGGTGATGTCTGCAATCCTAGCACTTTGTGAGGCCAAGGCAGGAGGATCACTGGAAGCCAGGAGTTTCAGTCCAGTCTGGGAAACATACTGAGACCCTGTCTCTACAAAATAAATAAGAAAGAAAGAAGTTTGAGCAGTATTCATTGTATGAAATAATATTCAAACCACTCACAGAATAATCCTCAAAAGTCAACTAAGTCCAAAGCTGTGAGAAGAGTAAAGAAGATTACTATCTCTCTTTACATTTGTGTATATTTGAACATTTTTCAAAAAAAAATTAAAAGATATGGGGCAGAATATAGGCTCCCCACAAAAATGTCCACATCCCAATCCCCAGAGCCTGTGAATATGTTTCATTACATGGCAAAGGGGAATTAAGGTTATAGGTAGAATTTGGACTGCTAACTGCCTGATTGTGAGAAGGGGAGACTATCCTGGATTTTCTGGGTGGATCTGATGTAATCACAAAGATCCTAACAAGCAAAACAGGGAAGAAGAAGAGTTAGGGAAAAAGATGGGATGCCAGAAGTAGGGTTATAATAGTTCAGTTTGAGAACAATTGGACCAGCCATTGTTGGCTTACAAGATTTAGAAAGGCATCATGGGCCAAGGAATGCAGGTGGTCTCTGGAAATTGGAAAAGGCGAGGAATGGATTCTGTCCTGGCACCTCCAAAAGGAGGCAGTCCTGCCAATACCTTGATATTATCCCAGTGAGACCCATTTCAGACCTCTGACTTCCTGTAAGATCATAAATGTGTGTTGTTTTAAGCCACCCAGTTGGTAGTAATTGATTACCGCAGCATTTGAAAACTAGTACAAAAGGGGGAAAAAAAAGTCTTGTTGAGTATCTGTGCTTGGCACTGTAGCAGTCACTTGGAGAGATGCCAAAAGGGTACGATCCCCGCCCATAAGCTGCTTACCATCTGTTCTAAGAGATAAGACTAATACAAGAAATACCTGGGGGGTAATAAAAGATGACGTGTTTAGAGCTAAAATGAGGGATGCAGAGGGTAAGTGCTACTGTAGTTCTGACATAAATTACCTAGCCTGGCTTGGTCCTAACAAGTTCCGTAGGTAGAGAAGAATGGCATTGGAGAACTGCTGATGTGGTTGGGTTATCTGTCATTGCAGTGTACTGCTGGCCTCACATGCTACAGATGAGATTCTGGGGTGTCGGAAGGGAGCCTGAATTGATGGGTGGGTCTCATCTCCCCAATAATGGATTGTCCTCCAAAGAAGAATCACTCAGCACTGGTAACAAAAATAATCCATTAACCCATATCTTCCTGGCCTCCTTAAGAAACTCTCCCCTCAAAAACTGTCCCAGCTGAAGGTGTTGCCATACCAGCTATGGAATTCATCGATAGCGTCACTCATTTTTCTCATTTCAGCCCCCATCCTTCTTTACAAGCGAACTGATACAACCATTCACCCTCTCTAAATCCCTGCAGTTTTTCTCTTCATGTTGGAACTCAGCCGTGGGAACTTAGATGACTTCACCATTGTATGCTTTGGGGTCCTAATCTGTAAAATGAAAAGGATACTAGCATCTATCCCATTGGGCAGTTGGATGTGAGGATTGAGACACAGTAAGAGAAAGTGTTTATTACACTACCAGGAAAATCCTCAATGAAAGTGCAGTATGATTGTCATCGTTCATTGATACTAACTGATCATAAATAGAGCAATTATATGCCAAGTTTGCATGTGACATTTCAGCTTTAAACTTGTGGTCTCAACTTAGTTACCAATAGCATCCCTTTTCCTTCACAAAATGTCCCCACATGCTACCTTAATAATAAGGAACAAGACAAGAAGGCAATTGTTAGAACTCAGTCATCATATTAGTATGAGCAGAAAAGATGATTTACAGTAAAACTTCTGGCTCAGCTTCTTAAATCCTGACTGCCTAAGGAACAGGGTTGGTGCTAGAACCAGTGACACGACTGAGTCTCTGCAACAAGCCAAGGGTATCAAAAAGCCATGGGTATATGACTTCAGAGAGATGTGATATTTTTCGTTTCCTTGAACATTTTCTTCTTCATCCTCCCTAATCCAGAGAAAAAGTGGGGATTAGAGAGCTAACTCTGCTGCCATTTGATTATTTCAAGTAGGTATTTTTGTCTGTCTACCTAGAAAGAACAAAGTCAAATCCTTTTGATATCGAATTGCCTTGATGCTTTAAAGCACCGGAGCTGTGATTATGGTCTGAAAATAGCTCTTGACATAAAACACAGATTAAAGATTCAGGTGAGTTTAGAGATGGGTTCTCCTGAGTTCTAAGGAGGCTAAAATCAGGGTTAGACCAAACAACAATTTATTATAGGGATAAGATAAGGAGTTATATCTGAACATTTATTCTTTATAATAGCTTTTCCTTTAGAATTATCTCTTTCAATCTTTACATTCAAAATTTTATGTCCGTCTCTATTTCTCTATAAGAATATGTATATGTTTGTATCCATGCTACACTGCAGAAAATAAGTATAAAAATAAAACACATGAAGCATGCGTGTTTGTACGTGCTTCATGAAAAATTTGAAAAAGTATATCTCTGGAGAGTGAGAAAGGAGAGATTCATGGGAGTAGGTTAATTTTATATTTTACTGTATAGTTAATATGCTTCTGTATCATTTTACTGTTTTTACAATAAGCATGTCACTTTTGTAATTTAAAAAAGCCAAAAAGTTATTATTTTGATTTTTAAGCATAATTAGGTGGAAAAGGCATGTAAATATTCCTTCTAGGATTATGTATTCATAGACAACATTGTTTGACCAAAAGAGTAAGGTTATAAATTGATATACTATGTTAATTGAAGGTCAAATAACTAAGAGGAAATAAACAGCCTCTTGAAAGCATAACAACTCCACCTTACAACATCCCTACTCAAAAAAACCCATTTACTTCTTAAAACCTATGAAATTGTGTCAAGAATTCTAAAAGACCCCATTGGTGTATGAACTCTATAGAATCCTTTCCCCTTGAGTATGGGCAATACTTGAATATGATACGCTTTCACTCACATGAGTATGTGAGTATACAAGGAAAGGTAAAGAGATTTTGTAGATATAACGAATTGAGGTCTCTATTAAATTGACTTTAAGTTAATCAAAAGGGAGATTTTCCTTGATGAGCCCTTGAAAACTGAGCCCAGATCTCAGAGACAGGAGAAGCAGCAGGAGATACTTTCCTGTTGACTGTCACGTTGTATAGTGGAACATGTGACAGGGAATGGCAAAAAGACTAAATGCCGACAGCCTTGTTCTGCAGACCCAAGACACTGAGTTCTGCCAATTACCAACAAGCTTGGGAGAAAAATCCAAACTTCAGATGAGACCACAGCCCTGTCAGACATCTTGGTTGCAGCCTGTTCAGACCCTGAGCAGAGGATCCAGCTAAGTATGCCTGGACTCCTGACCCACGTGAACTGTGAGACAAGTGTGTGCTGTTTTAAGCTTCTAATTATGTGCTAATCTGTCAGGCAGTGATATAAAACTAATACAAGGATTATATCAAGTTTCTTGCCTGGCATTCGAGACCAGCCTCCATTTCTTGTTTCCACAAAATAGTCTTCTGATCTTTCTTGTAGCCCAAGGTATTTATCTATACAAGGACACATAAATATGCAGTCACCCTCCACATGTGTGCTCATACCATTTCCTCAGAAAGAGATGGCATAGAAGAATGGTTAAATGCATGGGTGGTAGACCAGTGCTGTCCACCGGAAATGTCTGTGATGATGGAAATGTTTTTTGTTTATGCTGTCCACTATAGTAGCCACTAGCCACATGTGGCTCTTGAGCACTTGAAATGTGATTAGTACAATCAAGGAACTGAATTTTAATTCTATTTAATTTTAGTACATTTAAATTTAAATAGACACCAGTGACTTCCAGATTGAGCAGGACAATTCTAGAGTCAGACAATCTGAGTCCAACTTCCAGCTCCACTACTTAGTTGTATGATCTTGGGTAAATTCTGTCACCTACTCGTGCCTCGGTTTTCTAATGATTTGGTCTTCCTCATCGGGTTGTTGTGAGCCTTAAATGAGTTACTATTTGTGATGTACTCAAAAGAGCACCTTGTATATAGTAAGCATCATATATGTTTGTCAAATAAATAAGTAGATTCTACTACCCTTCTTTCCCATACAAATTCAAACATTTATTCTTTAAGCCCTAGAGATTCTTCCGTCTTCACATGAAATTTTTGGGATCACTCCAAACCACGCAATACTAATTGGCTGTCACATTACTTTGGTTTGTAATTACATACTGCTGTGAATTGTTATTTCAATATTTGTTAGTATATTTTCTTTCTCCAAGACCGAACAGTCCTCAATGGAAATTACTATATGACGAGTGCCTTTTTCATCTCTCATAGTGCTGAATACCGATAAGTTTATCTAAAACACATTCAATAAATATTTGTTGACATCTGTATAAGACCTTGAATTAGAGATAAAAGAGACGGCAGAGACAATGGCCAGAGCTATACTTTTCTTTTCTTTCTTTCTTTTCTTTTCTTTTTTTTTTTTTTTTGTGACAGAGTTTCGCTCTTGTTGCCCAGGCTGGAGTACAATGGCACGATCTCAGCTCACGGCAACCTCCGCCTCCCAGGTTCAAGTGATTCTCCTGTCTCAGCCTCTTGAGTAGCTGGGATTACAGGCACCTGCTACCACATCCAGCTAAATTTTGTATTTTTAGTAGAGACAGGGTTTCATCATATTGGTCAGGCTCGTCTTGAACTCCTAACCTCAGGTGATCTGCCCACCTCGGCCTCCCAAAGTGCTGGGATTAGAGGTGTGAGCCACCGTGCCTGGCCTGTACATTTTTTATACAACTAAGATGATGCTAGGCTTAAGAAACATAGCGTCTTTAAAAAATATACTGCCAAGATTCTAGCTGTCAGGACCTAAGAGAGAGAGAGAGAAGTTTGGACCCTTAAATGAGAATTTTGTAAAAATAGAGTATGGAGGCAATGACCCTGAGGAGGAATTTGTACCCAAGTGGTTCACAAACACTCCCCAAAACCCCATGCCCAGACTATAACACATCCAGAGAATGTGTTATCATTTTATGCAATGGGCACTGGGGACTTCTCAGAGGGCAGACATCCAGCCTCCTTCCTTGGAGATTAGAAACTGTCAGTCCAAAGAGGTTTTGACCCTTTATATCCTGGGAGGTAAGTTTTGCTGTAAGCCCTTGGAAAAGCCACAAGACCCACTGGAAATTAGTCCTGTTGGACCAAGACCCCAATCTCAAACTCCGTCTGAAGGCCTGCTCCATTCTTACCTTATGCTCAGTGAAACAGCCTCCTGTCCACTGTTTCTATCTAGACTCTTCTTGGGGATCCTGCTGCAATCTGCCAAGTCATTTTAAATTACTTTGCCTCCTGCCCAAGAATAAGATTTTGGTTCTAGTTCTGTCAACCTATCCACAAGTGCCCCCACCACTTCTCTATCTGCCTTGATCTCTAGCTTAAGCTCTGCCTATGCTATGACCTGTTTTGTCTTTAGGCAGCTTGACCACCTCACCCTCCTACTTGAATCCACAAAGAATCTGGGAGGCTACAGTTTTGCCGTACATCAGGCATACAACTCCAAGAGCTTCCTAAGTGATTCAATGGGGGGAGTTATCAGGTACTGGGGGCGGGAGAATGATAAAGATGCTATAATCACTCCTTTCTCAAATTATAGCATATCACAACTCAACTTTGTGCCATTGTGCATGTGATAAGGTGACAAAAGTAGCTCACTTAAGCTCGTAGTCTACTCTCCTTTGTAATCAACCAACTCTGTTTTTTGTATGACTATAAATATTTCTCCTAATTTTAAGAAAAGCCAATAGACTTTCACAACCAGGCATTTCCACTTACACTTAAGTGCATTTCTCCATATAATCTTTAACTATTGAGTTGGTTAAGGAAGAAAAAAGAAGTATTGAACCCTCCATAGGGAAAGAGTAGCAAAGTGGTAAAAATAAATGGATTTAAGAAAAGCAGCAGACTCAGCAACTGAGGATCTTCATGAGGATTTTCTCTGACTTTATTATTGATTACTAAAGTAGCCTCTTTTTGCTGCATATAGTATATCATATTGGGAATAAACATTCATTCTACTCAGTGTATAACATGGTAATACAATGCGAATCATAAATCTTATTAATAAATCCCAGTAACTTTTAGTCATTTAATACTAAAAAATTAAACACAATATTCTCTTTGTTATTTTGCATCAGGATTTATAACAAGAAATACAATTATAAAAAAAGTTCAGTTTAACTATAAGCCATAAGAACTCTTCCCTTACATATTTTAAGCATAATTAATATTTTAAAAACATGTTGGAATTGCATAAATATTTCTATGTTCTTCTTGGAAATGAATTCTATCCATCAATAACTTATACTAGTTGTATTATAATCTGCCTATCAAAATGCCAATTCAAATTCCACTGCAAGGAAGGCCAGAATTAACTGGTGAAAAAGAGTTAAATAAATATACTTCTATTACAAGAACATAAAATAAGACAAACATCTAATTATCAAAGTATTTCTAAACATTTTCCTCATTTGGTAATAAAGACAGTGCTACCTTTTAGATGTGTTTGGAGCAATAAATGAGATTATGTATATCAAGCATGTTGCAATGGGACTAGAATAGACAATTAATAGAAATGACAGTTGTATTATCATTGGAAACCTAGTGCCCCAAGTTTCTAGCCTTCTAGAAATCACCTTTCTTAAACATCTAAGTAAAATAACTTGCAACTTCACCCAGGTGACCATGAGTAATATAGAGCCCTCCTGTGTATTTTGAATGATTCCTGGAGAGTATGAATTTATCTGTTCTACTTGTTTCTTTTGGTTCCATACTGCTGTTTCCAGTGTCTCTGGATCACTCCTGAATCTCATCTATCTGATTACTATTAAGTCAAGCCACACCAGTTCTCAAAAACTTCTGTCTGAATGCAACAGCAGAGTCCCTTTCTCCCCTCCCCAAGGTAGTGTTAACATAAACCTGTGATCAGGTTTGGTGGTTAACACATTGTACTGGAAATTTGAGAATTTTGTAAGAATATTATAATTCAGAAAGGAAAATTTAGCTTAATATTAGAAATAGCTGCTCCTAAAACCCACAGGACACATAACAATATGTAGGGTCTCTTGCAAGCCAGCTGCCAGAGTTTCTTCTGATATCTTTCTCTTTCTAGTTCCAAAAATCTTGAACACATTTGTCCTAGGTCAGGCCAGAGGAAATAGAAAATCTCTAGATATCAACAAGGGCTTGGATTCTCACCCCCTCACCCCTACCAAAAGGATATATTTTTTATTATTAGAATAAGTTAGCATCCCACTATGAATTATTTACACTTAGATTACTTCCAATACCAGAGGACAAAGAATAAGTACTTAACATTCTTCTGCATGACAATAAGGCTCACAAGTAATCCCTTCTAGAAGGATGAGAAAGGCACAGCCCCATTTTTACTTTTCCAGCCCCAGGAAGCTAATTTCCTGCAATTTTGGAAAAGCAGTTTTATCCCTACTACCAGTCATCAAGGAATCAGAAATATTGAGGTTCTGTCTTGGACCACCTCACTACAATATGAGTAACATTATGAGGTCTTGCCAGACTATTTTAGCAAATGGATTTTTAAAAAATCATTTAAAATTAGTACATTAACTGTTTTTATGCAAATAGGAGCTGCCAAGTTTCAATTAGGAAGCAGTTGGTTGCTAAAGTAAGCCAACAATTACCTTGCAGATTTGTTGAGGGTTTTTTTTTAGATAGTACAAAGATAAACTTCAGGCTACCCTGCATTCAAATGATCAAAAAAAAAAAAAAAAAATCCAATTAATGAACTTTTGCCAAGCTGTAAAGACAGGCTTTATTTCTTCTGAATGTTAGCCCCAAAACGATCCAGAGTGATTGTATTTAGATCTAGTGGCAGAATTCTATAGCAGACAAAGAATTTATATAATTTTGAGTTTATCCTGTAGTTTTATAAAAGAAAAAAGTAAGCCTTAAGAGTTAGCTTCTTAGGTTTACATAGCTATTAAGTGGCTTTTGTGCCAGTTTGCACAGATATTTTTGTCAAAAGGCAGGATTTCTAAGATGGTATTGCTTTAACTAAATATATCTCTTTGAATTAGTGTCACCTGAATGTGGGATTTTAATTCTCATGTTAAAAAAGAATATGACTTCAAACTATATTACAGGGCTACAGTAACCAAAACAGTATGGCACTGGTACAAAAACCGACACATAGACCAATGGAACAGAAGAGAGAGCCCAGAAGTAAGGCTGCATATCTACAGCCATCTGATCTTTGACAAAGTTGACAAAAATAAGCAATGAGGAAAGGACCCCCTATTCAATAAATGATGTTGGAATAACTGGCTGGCCACATGCAGAAGATTGAAACTGGACCCCTTCTGTATACCATATACAAAGATCAACTCAAGATGGATTAAAGACTTAAGTATAAAACCCAAAATATAAAAACCCTGGAAGATAACTTAGGCAATACCATTCTGGACATAGGATCTGGCCAAGATTTTGTGGTGGTAAAGATTCCAAAAGCAATTGCAACAAAAACAAAAATTAACAAATGTGACCTAATTAAAGACCTTCCGTACAACAAAAGAAACTGACAATAGAGTAAAGCGACAACTTACAGAATGGGAGCTTATATTTGCAAACTATACATTCAACAGAGGTCTAATATCCAGAACCTATAAGGAACTTCAACAAATTTACAAGCAAAAAACAAATAATTAAAAAGTCAG